>NC_081196.1:22386590-23586590 GCF_902713425.1 Acipenser ruthenus
GTATAGGATAGCAAACACGATCAGTTAACTAGTGTTAAAAAAATACCACTGGGCTGACTGTTTCAAACAGCTTTTACAGCACACAGTTTAATTCAACTTATCTTGAGTTCTAAATCTTGAAATGCACTTTGATTGTATCTTTTCCTTCCAAAACCACACAAAACTATTTAACAACATACATTTATTTTAAAGTAATGCCATTACTACTGAGCACCCTCACCATAGTTGTTGTGTTGTTCGGACTCAAATACCTTCATTATTTACAAAATAAAATTGAAATAAATTGTCACAGAAACAAGAGTCTTACAAACAGATCCAGATTCCTTCTCACAATAACTCCATGTGGTTTGATTTCAGCAAATTGGTTAATTGTCTAAAACATCCTTAAATTAGAAACAATAAAATAAGGTGTGGCATGTGCAACCAAATAATCACAATTTGGTCTCATTTGGCAAATAACTGGTTTCAATTAACTGCTTTTTCTTTCACACCTAATCACCTGCAGTCAGTTTATTTGTCCTCTTTGGAAATGTATAATTTAAATAGATATTGCATAACACCTTACTGCTTTTAAGAAATAAGAATTAAGAATTAAATGGACATACAGGACACATTTTCAAATCACTGTTCATTTGCTTAAGCATATGACAAAAAAGAAGCCAGTGTGTTTGCATTGGTTAAAGTGTCCTGAACACCCTTTAGTGTTTACAACAACAGCACGACTTAGCATTGCTGTCTCCTGTGCTGTACTCTATGTAGGCCTATTACTGAAAATGTCAACATAATGATTGTTTTGATATTTTTTATTCACATACCCTGGGTCATAAATCTACTGAAGAATGAAACCAAACAAATGCATCAAATCTCTGCTGTGAACTGGCAGAAGATAAAAACAAGGCATTTAAAACTTGATATTGTATCCAAATAAAATGCATTTATTACATTGTGGACATGTGTTTTCTGTTCCTACACAATTCCTAGCATGTCAAGACGGTGTAGTATATAATAAGGGTTTGTGATAGGGGCTGTGTTTTGACTGGGAAGATGAGTATTAGAAACATTTTTAAGGATGGCAAAGAAACACTGGCTCGGTACTCAAAACTAGGGTTGGCCATGATCCGTAGCCCTAATTACAAAATATAGGATGCCATACAGTAGTTATAGTTAAAAAAAAAAAAAAATACTGTGCGCATTTCAGGTAAAAACATAAAGGAGACAACGCATATTTTTAATAATCCCTGCCACTGCAACTTCATATATGTGTAGAGATCACTATTTGGTAGTTAGTGTTGCGTGTGCAACCTAATCTGGACTTGTTTTATTGACAGCCATAAGAAGTAAATAGGGGAACAAGAGTGGCTGATTCATCGGTCCATAAGACCTTCTTCCAGTCTTCAGTAGTCCACTGGCGGTGCTTCATGGCCCAGGCAAGCCTCTTTGTCTTATTTTGCCATCTTAGCAATGGCTTTCTTACTGCCACTCGACCTGTCAAACCTGCAGCTCGAAGTCTTCTCTTCACAGTTGAAACTGAGACTTGCTTACTTCGACCAGTGTTAAGCTGTGCTTGAAGCCGCCTATCACGCAAGCTGTTGACTCTCAGAAACTTGTCTTCCGATTCTGTTGTGGCTTTGGGTCTGCCAGACCTTTTCCTGTCAAGAGTTTCCTCCAGTTTCCAAGTGCCTTTTGATGGTGTAGGAAACTGTACTCACTGACACCTTGGCTTTCTTTGCAATTTCTCCAAAGGAAAGACCTACACTTTTAAGGGTTATAATGGTCTGTCTGTCTTCCTTTGTTAATTGCCTTTTTCTCGCCATTATGAGAGCAATATACTACTTCCTGCAGTACAATACTGTCCAAATAATGCTTAAGAGGGTGTAGTAACACAGTCTGTTCCAACACTGCTTTTATACAGACAGAGGGTTTGTAAGTAATCAACAAAAGTTGGGACACCTGTAGGAATTGTTAGCATCAACTTTCAAGGCTTAATTTACTTCCATTGCTGCAGAACAGCTGTAAGTTGTTCACCCATTACTTACTCCCTGAAAAAGGCCTTTTTGTATAACTGAAATGTACATTATTTTTCAGTTTTTGGTAACCTAAACCTTTTTTTTTTTTTTAACCTCTGGCAGTTTACCGCTTACCTTTGTACCATTTCAGGTTATTCACTGGACTTGAACTGCTTAAATTTCAATAAAAACTGGAAAAATGGGGGTGTTCTAAAACTTTTGACCGGTAGTGTATATCTATCTATCTATCTATCTATCTATCTATCTATCTATCTATCTATCTATCTATCTATCTATATATATATATATATATATATAAATTCCCACACAATGCTATTTTTCCTGATTGCTAATTTAGAAACTGTTGCCAACTTCTGGTAAATTGTTGAAAAGCAAAACAGGTTAAAACAGGTTCTGATAAGTATTTCTCATTTCTGTACTTCTGTCAACTGTGTAATTTTCTGACTGACAGACATTTTTAGTTCCCCTTCGAATACATGTAAAAAAAAAAATAACTAAATAAATAAATGTTTTGGATATTAGTCCCAGCACTATATACAGTGCCTATAGAAAGTCTAACCCCCTTTCAAAATGTTCAAATTTTGTTGTCTTCTAGCCTGGAATTAAAATGCATTAAAATAGTTTTTTTTTTTTCATTTATCAACACATCCTACCCCACAACTTCGAAGTGAAAAAAATATTCTAGAAATGTGTAGAAAATTAATTAAAAATAAAAACTGAAACAGCTTGGTTGGGTAAGTGTCCCCCCCCCCCCCCCCTCCTTTGTAATAGCAATCCTAAATTAGCTCAGATGTAACCAATCGCCTTCAAAATCACACACCAAATTAAGTGGCATCCACCTGTGTTAAATTGCTGTGATTCACATGATTTCAGGATAAATTCAGCAATTCCTGTTCCAGTCTCTTTACTCCCAAACTCAATGCTGTTTGCGTGCGCACAGGCGCCCCCCCTTTTTTTTTCTTTTTTTTTTAAAAAGAGAATGCCATACTGAAACCGGAAATTCTGAAAGTACGGAGGGTGCATATACAGAAGTTTAAATCAGTCATAATAGATTAAATTAATAGCTTGCTTTCTTTTTAGGAAATGGGAACATTTTTTATATGCCTAGCCAAAAGTTTTACATGCCCCAGGGCATTACAGGCAATATCATTTTCAAACTATGTTAGACTATAAAATAATGTAATTTATTTAACATTATGGGTGAAATTTGGATTCTTGGAGAGGGCTAGAAAACCCTTGCTGATGGCTAGAAAACCCTTGCTGAAGACACAGACTTGAAAGTCTCCATGATGTATTTCTGTTCTATATTTTGAGTTATCTTCCTTGACCAGCATCCTATTCTGTCACTGTCCAATTAACCTTTCATTTCTCTGGACCCTAGAGGGATTCCTTTGAGGACCTGCTGGTTTGTCCTTTAGCATCTGCCATGGCCTTGAGATGCTTATCAAGTGACTTAATTTATACTATTGCAGATCCACTCTGAAGATTCCTTTTTGCATTGTCCTCATGAAGGTACATTACCTGAAGTACATGCTGTGAGGCTTTTCTGTTAACTTCATCATTATTTCACATGCTGATGGATTGCAACATTCTCTGTACTTTGTTTGAAGTTCCTCAAGATAGCTTCTGTTATTTGCCGTGCTTACCACCAAATGAAGTTGACATGAATCTGTATTTCTCCAAGTTAGCAATCCTTCCAGAAGACTAATGAAAATTAATAGATAACTGTATTGTCTAAATGATCTATTGTCTGTGTGGTGGATACTACCAGGACTTCTGAATGAGACTTCCAAGGAAGTATAGGGTTTTTTTGGTGAAAATGGTTTATCTAACTTTTACCAATTTTCAGGTTGTTTTTCTGAAAACGGACATCTACCGCACAGCTTTCTTTAAATAGGTATGCATCATTCGTTAGGTGCATCTTACATAAAACGTCCACCTGTGCATATGAAGGCAAAACAATTGAAGTAATTACCTTGCTTGAATCATCTGTCTCAAGAGAAGCTTCTAACTGCACCTCGATTTCATCCATAGTGCTCTCAAGACCAATGCCTCCCACATCATCTAGAATATTTTCTGCAATGTAAAAAAATGAAAATGATAAATCACAAACTATTCAAATGATGAAATGATATGCGTTTGTTTTACACTTAAATAGTGCAGGATTTAGTGAGGAACTCCGAATTGGACTTAATGTCAAGACCATTTGCAGTGTAAATATTTGGGTTTTTCATTCCTCAGCTGTTGAAAAAAAAAAAAACCCTGAATTAAACCAAAATTAAAAATTAAAAAAAACAGAAAATGACTGTAGACAAACGCGTGGTTTCACAGTACTCGGTTAGCACACATTTTAGCTTAGGCAAGGTAGTCTGAGGACTGGGACAGATGATCAGAATACTGTAAATCTGCCAAGTGTTTAACCTGTAGTATTTTGTATTTAATCATATCCTGATGTAACTATCACGATTATCTGCTGTATTATTGAATTGTGGTTTGTCACACTTGTACTTTGCTTGAACAAAAGTTATTGTATTTCTTGCTCTTATTGTATTACTTGTATTGTAAGACTTAATGTATTTGCTTACGATTATTATTATTATTATTATTTATTTCTTAGCTGACGCCCTTATCCAGGGCGACTTACAATTGTTACAAGATATCACATTATTTTTACATACAATTACCCATTTATACAGTTGGGTTTTTACTGGAGCAATCTAGGTAAAGTACCTTGCTCAAGGGTACAGCAGCAATGTCCCCACCGGGATTTGAACCCACGACCCTCCGGTCAAGAGTCCAGAGCCCTAACCACTACTCCACACTGCTGCCCCTGTAAGTCGCCCTGGATAAGGGCGTCTGCGAAGAAATAAATAATAATAATAATAATAATAATAATAATAATAATAACAATAATAATAATAGTCTATGATTAGTGTTAACAGGGATCTTTCAAACTAGTTGAAATTGTCTTATGAAAACATGAGTAAAACAATTCATTAGCACTTCCAATTCCAAAATTCTTTAATTTTTTTTTTAAATGGTAGTTTTTTCATTTATGTTGTTGCCTTGTATCTAGGTCTCTTAATCATGCCTGCTTATGATACATGCATCTTATTTGACCTTATCTTATCTGTACCAAAATGTAGTTTTTTATTGGAAATGTTGTTAAGTGTCTAGTAGTTTCCCTGCACAGGCATGCATGGCTGCTTTTGTTTCTGTACAGTCAAAACTGTTTGAGCTGTAAAAAATAGTGTAAAAATACAGATGCAGAGTAAATTTTCCCTAAAACAGCTCTCTTTAATAAATGAATTTCTCTCCAATATTAAGTTTTCTAATGTATTTAAGTAAGAGAAGCTGAGGACTGGGACAGATGATTATGAATTATACTCGATAAATGAACTGTGCCACATTTTTCAATATGTTTCTGAATTTAAATACTTACAAAATACACAATGCAGAAAAAGCCAGCACTCATTTTTCAATACCCAGTTGCAACAGTGGCTGGTGTTCAATATTCATAGAATCAGCACTTGACATTTACATTGACCAATCTTCCTTTGATATTCTTTCCGTTATTCAGATCTAAAAAAGTACTAATGCTGTGACATGTAGCCAAGTAAGGTACTGTAGTAAAAACAGTGGTGACACTATCATCTGTAGCACAGATAAATGAAAAGCAAGTACCTATTCCAATGTTTGGGAATTGTTTAAAATAAACTGTTTAAATTAACTTCTGCACCTGCTCCCTATTGTGAAGACAACAAGGAGCTATTGAGTATTAACTAGGCTGCATCGAGAAATTAATACTGAATTGCAACCTTAGGAGTAAAAAGGTATTCTATATACCAAGATCACAAAACTCAAATCCTGGCCAAATTCAGACAGTGAGAAGCCCAATTCAACAATTCAGCATACCTTGGCTTCGAGAAAATATGTCACTATACAGTTGTTCCTCTCCATCTGAGCGAAGAGGTGGCATTGAGCAGTACTTCTTATTCTTATCCACAGGGACTGTGCTTATGGCCAAGGAAAGCGAGGGCTGAGAGACGGCAGATTTCATGTCTGAAACATTCCAATGACTAGCATCTTTGCTATTAAGCTGCAGAATTTCATCGCCTGCTTTTAGACCTAAGCATAAGAAAAAGGCATTTGAATTTCATAAATTATACATTCATTTTATCCAACAATATTTAAAGTCAAAACTGAAATATAAGCCACATGAGATGCCAAACGTTATGAAGAATAAATAAAGACTTTATGATCAAGTAATGTTAACTTGGGCTTCCAAGCGGCGCATCCGATAAAGGCACTCCGCCCGGAATGCAGGATGCACCCTATAGCTTAGAGATTGCCGGTTCAAATCCAAGCTATGCCACTGCCAACCGTGGACGGGAGTTTCCAGGGGGTGGCACACAATTGGCCAAGCACTGTCCGAGCGAGGTAGGGGTTAGGTCGGCTAGGGAGTCCAGCGACCCCTGTGGCTGGCCGGGCACCTGCAGGCTATCCTGTACGCAATTCAGAACTGTGTGGTCCTCCGACACTAAGTTCTGGATATGGCTAAAATGAAGGATACAGCAAATTTGATGTGTGTGTGTATGAGCAATATATATTATTGCACTTAATTACCTTTAGCAAAAGCTAGACCACCTTCCTTTACATCTGTGATGTATATTTGCTGCACCCCATCCTCTTCCAACACCGACATTGAAAAACCTACAATTGGGTAAAACAGTGTAAATAAGTTTAGTTTTCACCTGTAACAAATTGAATCAACTGCAGTTTTCAATTAAAACTGGAGACTGAAACATTATTCACACATTATAAAATATAAAAAATATAAAACATATGCATACTTTTTTTTCATTCTAACCATTATAAAAAATATAATCTAAAAAGCTATGTTGTTTATTGAGTGAAGTACTGGATCTTTTTAAATTCAACAAAAAATAAATTCTGCTTACCATAACCAATAGCAGATGAATCATTCTTGTCAAACTGAATGAGACTTGTCATTTTTGGACAAATTTCAATCTCCTTGTAGAACTAAAATTATAAACATTTTGATTAAACTCTTCAATTATTAAAGCAGTTTAACAAGGAGTCATAACTAATTCATATATGATTTGAGTAGGCACTTTTTTTTTGGTCCTGGGATTTATATAAACTACAGAGACTTATTTCCTGGGTTAAACATTTGTCTAGGAAAGCTAACTGATATCAGTTATTCTAACAATGCTTAGATCAATGTTAAAAGCGTAGTATTGGCAAATAATAACAAAAACTGTTGTTGGCTATATACTTAGCTCCGACTATTAAACACTTTGTTTTCAAGATTAACTGACTAAACCCTAAAACTAGGGTTTATAAAATGAACATTTTACATTTTATAAACCCTAGTTTACAAAAGTGAATTGTTGAGGCACAAAGTAACCCTAAAATAACAAATTATATAATGTGTTGTATATATATATATATTTCCCAACATAAAACCAATGTCACCTTACAATAATTGATTTTGAGTTTCAGTGTTTTAAAATAAAATATGAAACAATGAAATTTCAATGTACCACTTTTAATTCAGTAATATGAGAGAATTGGTCAGGGGTCTGAATAATTTTATATATATATATATATATATATATATATATATATATATATATATATATATATATATATATATATATATATATATATATACACACACACACACACACACACGAGAGAGAGAGAGAGAGAGAGAAGATTTTGGAGTAGAGTTCTTTTTTCTGCTTAAAGGGCTATAGCAATATAAAAAATGTATTGTTTTAAGAACATGAAACACCTAGAGCGTAGTTCAGTTTCTGTGCATTTTCTCTCTCTTCTACCTTCGCATTTACAAAATGGTGCTGAAAGACTGCAGAGGGTTTGACTATCCTTTGTAAATATACCCATCAGCTTTCAAATGTCTGGTGCTTACCATATCATGAATATGTTCTTCTGGCTTGGGTATATAAAATTGTACTTGGTTTTCAACTAAAAACTTCAGGCGCACATAGTATTTGGCAGGATCTAGTTGGTGAATCTAAAACAAAAATATTGAAAAAATGTAAGAGCTTCAGTTCCATTCCCCAAATGCATGTACAAGGAAACTGCTTCATGTCTTTATAAAGGCTATGAAATAAAAACTATGCTCTTCTATTAAGAAATATTACAAATGAGTTGGTTTTAAATACTAGTATGAGTAAAAGTGCTGATACTGCATTAAGCTACCACATCTACTTTCTACTATCTTCTCATTTTAAAATTATCAAGTATTTTACCAGAACAGTCACAAAGATCAAATATCTAGCACTCATTCCAGGTTTATGCTTTATAAATGCACACTACAAGCAAGCAATCTAAGGATCCACAGACTTGGATCTTAGGCTGAAATTAGAGAAACCTGTAATAAACTCCATGTTGCTTGATATTTGATCATTCACTTTAGAGAATTACTATACCAGGTATGACAGGTTCTTAATTCTGATGGTGATTTGAGGTAACATGATGTTGATCAAACAAAAACAGACAAACAAAAGAACAAAATTAACTGACACAAAAAGACAGAAAGAAAGAGAAAAGGTTACAAGATGTTATATAAATGAAAGAGAAGACAACAACAAAAAAGCCTTGTTATATAGCAGCTCTAATAATGACATTGTGAATGGGGGTGCCCTCCACCTACACAAAAAGTAGGCTACATACCATGTACATAGTATTTTAAATCTGAACAATTATTAGCACAAAAGTTGAGAGCTAGTCTATAACAATATGGGTTTTGCACTGTAGGCAGCCGTATCTACGTAGTGGATACTTATCTTTTGTTATGTGTTTTTTTAATGGTTTTACTTACAAGGCAAGGCAGACAGTTACCAGCCTAATGTAATGGAGTTTAAGAGATCTGCCGGACTCAAAATGTCACACTGTACTGCTTCTCATGCTTATCGCCAAACACTGGAATCTTTATTTATGAGTGTCCTTGCTTTCATAGAACTAATACTACAGCATTAATAGCCCTAATTTGGAAACTAGTTTAAATGGTATTTGCTTTACTATAGAAGGAGCCAACAGGAGTGAGGTGTCGCTGGTCAATACCTGCTCTGCTAATGCAACATGAACGCTGCTCATCTGTTACTGAAACTTGATATAGCAACCCCGAGTTTTTCTACTTGCTGTCTGTCCCAGTTTTCTCTACAATCCTAATATTATGCAGGTAAAGGGTTTAAAGCATGGATGATGTATATAGTGTAGAATGAGCTTTTAAAATCTTTTACACATTTAATAAATACCAATGGGCAATGACACCATCAGCCGTAGCATCAATGATTATTGTCTGCAGTATATTCTGTACAGTGCTCCACCTTTATAACGCTGTAGTTGGAAGCCATAGTTAACAAGACCATGCTATTTGTGTTCCGCCTGAGAACAAGAAAGAAACTGCTAGTATAAAGGGCCACCTTATAAAGGGGGAATACTGCATTTTCTTACAGGTTCTTAAAACTGCCCTGATACTTTGTGCACTTTCAAAATCTAATAAAACAAAAGCTGGTCATACTGAGGATTAGCATGTTCAAAGCAAGCTTTACAATGTGTATGTTCGGCATGTTACTGATAACTTATCTTTAATTGTTTATTCTGTACATGAAGGTTTCTGATCATTTTACATGTGTTTCTAATAATTTGAATATACTAGATGACCAATTATAAAAAACATCTTTAGCTAAAAGCCAAACAAATTCCCTTTTTTATTGGTCAGTAAAGTTGTAAACAACATTCTCATGCATTCAGCATGCAGTGCAAATAAGAGCTTCTTTATTCCGGCAGCAATTATATAAAAAGACAAAGAAAAACAAACTGCAGCCCATTTGTTTCATTCCTACCTTGCAGATCATTTTAAGAATGTCCAGTGGTAAATCTTCAGGCTGGATTATTGCCAGCACTGGCTGGTCATTTGGGAGACAAACCCAGGATGGGGTGAGGTATTCAGGAACCCAAATATCACTGTCTGGGTTGTGCTGTTCGACAGTGTTCAGTGCTGCTTCAGTCTCCTTCTGTATAGAAATACAATACGCTATTTCTACATTGTTTCACTCCACAGTTATGTACATGGTGAATCTAGAACTTCAAATACTCAATATAAAAACTTTAAAGAAGTCATGTTAGTTTTGGCTAATGCCTTCAACATCTTAATTGGGACAGTTGCTATTTTTTTTACTAAAAATAGAAGTTGATTTTTGGTAAATAGCAAAGGTATCTCTGGGTACTATTTGGAAACTCTACTACTAAGGTTAGCAGAAATTATTCAGTGGGTCATATTTCTTATACATTACTTTTATACCTGCTCACCCACTACCTCATGTTACACATGCACGTTCTTGCTCCTACATTCTTTTATTTGACAAAATTAAAAAAGAAGGGACTGCTGAAAATGATTCCTGAAAGGCAGTGAGCACTAATAAGTGTATACAAGTCAGAGAACAGTAATCAACATACTCATTTAAACTAATTGACATAACGTTGAAGAACTCTATTAGAATGTAAGTGTGCGGCTGAAATCCTTAGCTCTTGAAATGGGACAGGACTTATATAACACATATAATTATGTTAAAATTCTCTTTAGTAACATAATGAGCTTACGGTGCCAACTCCTACAGGGTCATCAAACATTCCATCTAATGATTTCTTCACTGTGTCTTCACCATCAGCAAAAACCTGAGAATAAAGTGGAATTTAACTATTGTAACCAAGCAGCCTTAAATAAAATCCTATTATCTGTAGTTCTTGTTTTACAGCTGCTAACTGACCACCAGGATTTACACAGATGACACACAGTCTCTGGGATTTCATTTTGACTATCCTGAAACCACTGTCTGTGCAGCAACTCCAGTCGGGCGTAGCTTCCTCACAGCCACTGGGTTCCAAGTCAATAAACTTTTATACAAAATATAAATTCACATAGTCTCTTAAACCTAATTTAGGATTTTCTTAAAAACACTTTTTCCAAGCTAAAAGTGAATTGATTTGGACCTCATGCCTCCATTGTTAGTTTTGAACACGGTTCACCACACAAACAGGTTTAATTTCCTCGACTTATAAATACCTCAAAGAAAATGAGTTCACAGTGAACACAACAAAATCACCATAGGTTCCCACAGTGCAACTGCAGCTCTAAAACACTAGAGGGCGCTCTTTAAGGCTCATGTTAATGTACAGTACCATGACAGTGAAGCCAACACTACAACGTAAATTCCATGGCTTAAATTAATAGAGGATAGTTCCACTTTGAACTCTTATCACAGTCATCTTAAACATTGTATACACTGAAACCACACGAGTGTCTGGCTTCAGAGACTCTATTAGCACTAATATGTGACTACCTTATCTAAGTTAACATTAGGTTTTCTAAGATTTGTGCTAAACTAGGTCTGTGAACCAGTAAAGAAGGAAATACAGTTATTAATCTTACACACTTCAACTGTAAGTTACACTTTCTGTTTTTTGGTTTTCAAAACATCAAACACTACCAGTATTTATTTTCTTACAAACAACGGGTTGTTCCGTTATTGAACTTCTATGAAAAGTTCAATATTTAAAAAGTTACCAGTTAACCACTTTTTAGTGGTCCTACAAAAGGGATTCCTCTGTACTAAATTTAAGAAATAAAATGTAAAATTCACTATAGTGTATTATATTTCATGACCAATGACTTAACGCTCTCATTGTTCAAAAGTATTGTGCCTTATGTAGTTTTTTCAAACATGCAAACCTGGTTTATGCTGGGCCTTCCCTTCGTCATTTTCTTTGAGGTAGTGTCTAGCCCCCAAAGAGAGGAGAACCTGCTTTTGCGTTTGCTGGCCGACCGAGACATCACCTGTGTCCTCCGCCTCACCCCAGACTCTGTGCGTGCTGCCACCTGGCACGAAAACAGAATTAATTACAGGGAAACCAATAATTAGTCTTCAAATGTAGTAATTATATATATAATTACTACATTTATACACACACACACACACACACACACACACACAGACACAGTGCCTTGCAAAAGTATTCAGACCCCTGACCAATTCTCTCATATTACTGAATTACAAATGGTACATTGAAATTTCGTTCTGTTTGATATTTTATTTTAAAACACTGAAACTCAAAATCAATTATTGTAAGGTGATATTGGTTTTATGTTGGGAAATATTTAAGAAAAATAAAAAACTGAAATCTCTTGCTTGCATAAGTATTCAACCCCCACACATTAATATTTGGTAGAGCCACCTTTGGCTGCAATAACAGCTTTTGGAGTAAGTATGTACCAGCTTTACACACAGTGTTGGAGTGATTTTGGCCCATTCTTCTTGGCAGATTTGCTCCAGGTTGTTCAGGTTGGTTGGACGACGTTTGTGGACCGCAATTTTCAAATAGTGCCACAGATTCTCAATGGGATTGAGATCAGGACTTTGACTGGGCCACTGTAGGACATTCACCTTTTTGTTCTTGAGCCACTCCAATGCTGCTTTGGCTTTGTGCTTGGGATCATTGTCCTGCTGAAAGGTGAATTTCCTCCCAAGCTTCAGTTTTTTAGCGGACTGAAGCAGGTTCTCTTGCAGTATTTCTTGTATTTTGCTCCATCCATTCTTCCTTCGATTTTAACAAGATGCCTAGTCCCTGCTGATGAGAAGCATCCCCACAGCATGATGCTGCCACCACCATACTTCACTGTAGGGATGGTGTGTCTTGAGGCATGGGCAGCATTAGGTTTGCGCCACACATAGCGCTTTGAGTTTTGGCCAAAAAGCTCTATCTTGGTCTCATCTGACCACAAAACCTTTTCCCACATCGCAGCTGGGTAACTCTCATGCTTTCTGGCAAACTCCAGACGTGCTTTCAGATGGTACTTTTTGAGTAACGGCTTCTTTCTTGCCACCCTCCCATACAGGCCAGTGTTATGCAGAGCTCTTGATATGGTTGAGTGGTGCACCATTACTCCACTCCCAGCCACTGAACTCTGTAGCTCCATCAGAGTGATTGTTGGCCTCTCTGTGGCTTCTCTCACAAGTCTCCTTCTTGTTTGAGCGCTGAGTTTTGAGGGACGGCCTTTTCTTGGCAGTGCCTGGGTGGTGTGATGCAGCTTCCACTTCCTGATTATTGATCCAACTGTGCTCACTGGGATATCCAAACACTTGGATATTATTTTGTACCCTTTCCCTAATCTATGCATTTGTATTACTTTATCTCGAACTTCTGTAGAATGCTCTTTGGTCTTCATTTTCCTTCAGATTCACAGCTTGACCAATGATCCTTCAACAGTGGGGTTTTTATCCAGAAAATGTGACAGCAACTTTAATGGTTCACAGGTGGAGGCCAGTGGTAAGGTAATTGCGTCCTCGTTAGGGCAATTTCTTTCATCGGTGTAAACTGGGAGCTTCCACAGCACAAGGGTTGAATAGTACAGAATACACAGTTTTTTATTTTTCTTAAAAATATTTCCCAACATAAAACCAATGTCACCTTACAATAATTGATTTTGAGTTTCAGTGTTTTAAAATAAAATATGAAACAGAACGAAATTTCAATGTACCATTTGTAATGCAGTAATATGAGAGAATTGGTCAGGGGTCTGAATACTTTTGCAAGGCACTGTATATTAATACATATCATTTATAAAAATAAGAATTTAAAAAAAATAAAATAAAAACAGGATCAACACAGCAAGCTCTTGAGCCTCTATTTAAAAGTTTTAGACAACAAAAAGTAAACAAACCAGATTATGTGTGTGCACGCATAGTGATCTCTATGGAATGCCATCTGGGTCAAAAATGCGTCATTCTGAAATCTCTTAAACAGTGTCCAATTTGCTGTAAATATTTAGTGATTTTTAGATAGATTTTATATATTAGGAGGCTGTGTGGTCCAGTGGTTAAAGAAAAGGGCTTGTAACCAGGAGGTCCCTGGTTCAAATCCCACCTCAGCCACTGACTCATTGTGTGACCCTGAGCAAGCCACTTAACCTCCTTGTGCTCCGTCTTTCGGGTGGGACGTAGTTGTAAGTGACTCTGCAGCTGATGCATAGTTCACACACCCTAGTTTCTGTAAGTTGCCTTGGATAAAGGCGTCTGCTAAATAAACAAATATAACATTCCACATAACAAATATATTTGTTATGTGGAATGTAATAAATGAGAACCAAAAACGGCGAGTTTTTCTCTTCGTTTTACAATGCCATTTACACATTTGTTTTATTTGAAGTGTTTAAAGTAAAATTTCAGTTTTTGTTTGTTTGTTCAGCTGTATATGGATTCTGTTCAGCTATAAACTGGATTATGCAGCAGTCTGCAAAACAGACGGAGACAGAGAAAAACTTTGCTAACTATACGGTATGAACTTAAACATTTTCTGTTATTTATTTATTTACGTATGCTGTATCGGCTATATTTAAACTAAATATACAAGTCAATATTTAACTTTCTATGCTGTATCAGCTATACTTAAAATATATAATCTTGTATTTACTATCCAATGTTGCCTAACTTATTTTTTGACTGACTCATATTAAATATGTACTGCAGACTTTGCCATAGTGGAAAATGAAATGCCCCCCCCCGGAAGACTCTTTTTACCTTCAGTGGCTTCGGGCATTATAGCCCCCCTGTCGGTAACAATAGTCTTACCTTGGGTCAATCATTTTCTGCTATAGCCCTCCTCTCCAGTTCATATTTACTTTATATTGGTTTACTCTGTTTAGTCAATTTGGTTATGAGAAGAAAAAAAAAAAAGAAGAACTTTCTCAGAAATACCCAAACTGACACACTCTGTCAGTGACATCACACACACACACACACACACAATCACACAATCTGACAGGCAGGCTGCTGTAGATTAGAGGGAGAGGTTGGCACTAACTGGCAAAATCCTTTTTCGTCAGGTCCAATTCTTCTTTCTCATTTCGCGAAAAAATAATTTAAAATCTAAACATTTAATGGCAAACCATCGGGTGTCCAAACGAGTGAAACGACCCACGGTTGTGTCTGTCTGCAGCCCCCCCCCCCCAAAAATAAAAGCAGAACACAAGATGGCGACTCCGCAAAAAAAGAATAGGGTCTGACCAAAAAAATTTTTTTTTTTGTGATGGCCACATTCTTTTTTCATATCGGACATATGAAAAAAAAAAAAAAAAAAAAAAAGTGCAAATCCCATTGAAAACAATGGGGGATGAAAATGTGAGTAAGTTTTGAAATTATTCATATTTTCACATGAAACAAAATGCAGGTATACTCAGTCACCCTAGCGTGTTCTACCACAAAAACCGCACAAGCGACTGGAATGCTACTGTCCACATCAAGAGATCTACCCCAGAGGACAGTGCATACTGAATATCAAGCAAATCCGTCAAACAACTCAAAAGTTATTAAAGGGCAGAAATGTAACATAGAATCCACAGTAAAACCATAACTATAGGGGTGCTACCGCTCCCCTATAATCTATATACATCACAAGCATGGGTATATCTAGCGTGGGATACATTTGTGTTACCCCTCTTGAATGTGATAAGATGCTTACCAGCACTAGTTTTCAATGTCTTTGTTTACATTCCAATCCAGTGATGTGCTGCTGAAATTCAGGACGGAGCTGTGCTTCGGCAGCTCAAACAAACACTGCCATGAGAAGTGTTTTATAGCAACTTTAAAATGTCTGAAATTATTTCAGAATGCTATTGTTTTGGACACTGATTTCCTTGAGAATGCGTTTAATCAGGAAATGCCAGTTACCGATCTGCCTTATCTGAACAGCATGTAGCCCCTTCAATAACACTGGTAAGTGTAGGAAACAAGGCTGTAAATTGATAGACTGACCTCAAGGTTCTATCTGAAAAGATGCTTGTGAAGCATAGTCTGTTGACAATGAAGGTAATGGTCCACCTGGTAAAATAATCCCTGAATGAATTGATCTAATATAAAATATGTACATGGCAGTCATGGCATTGTCTGCAATGTTATAGAATATTTAGTTTTTAAAATGTTCACAATTAATCAATTCATAAATTGTTGCTGAAAATATACATTTTTGTTTTCTTCCAGAAAGTTTTCATTTCTATTTTTTTGTTGTATTTTATTTTATTTTTGCCTTGCTTGTGCTATACTGATGTTATCACAAACATATTAATGGGTTTGTTTGCACATGGTTCATTATTTTTAAACTGCTCCTATTTGTCACGCCTTGTTTATGCTTTATATTTTTAGATGCATAATTAAAAATATGGTACACTGCCAAAAGCCAGCACTTTCACAAATCAAAAATACATTTGTCCCAAACGAACATTGTCCTTCATTATTAAAGAGACATACACCACTAAAATACTACTTTTCTGTAAACAGTTAATTTAATTAAACAATATAAGCAGTGACAGGATAGTTTGCAAGGTATCCAGGAAGTAACCAACCAGCCTAGGTTACCATTGCTTCAGGGTCCACACTGTGCGAACACATGTCCATACAAAGTGTCAGTACAACTCAAGAAAAGAACTCAGAATGTAATGGGAACACATTGTATATATGTACAGCCGCCTCTACTATATTCCTAACCTCTGGGACATGCACACCTGCAGAGTATGATACACTAGCAGTAAATAGACCTGGGGAACTTGTTGAATGTGTGGAAAATAAAAGCAAATGACTACTGAGATACCAACAGCAAACTTACCAGAGCGTGAAAAGAGGACACTGAAAAAATCCCAAGGCGTCCCATGGCATGCTTGGTCGGACGACTAGCAAATGCAAGAAGTCTTTTGGGGTTTGGCAATTCTCCTCCTTGAAGACTTGATAAATAACAGCGAAAGCGAAAAAGGTCCATCTGGAACTGTTCGAGGTTTTGCTCCCACAAAAATATCTATCAGTGAACACAAACAAACAAAAAATATGTTTTATTGCTGGTAATTACTGTGACAGGTACTTCAGAAAAAGCTTTATAAGTGTAAAAATAGCCAATATAATAACAAAGAATCTCTTTCACAGCTCGTTTTATGTTGAAAAAATATTAGGAAAAGAACATAATGAAATGTATTTTGTATGCTTTGGAAAAAAGAATAAAATCACACCAGGAATGACCGTTAACAAACATTAATTTTATTTAATACTTTCACTAGGAAAACAGCCAGAGATCTCAGTTTAACATAGAACAGTGAGTGGAATGCCACAGTAGGATTCTGAAGTGGTGTGCAGATAGTAAAGGCTGATGAACAAAATATTCTAATCGTTCTATGCACCTTTTTAGGAAGATGAAACAGAAATAATGAACCTGAATGAGTAAATATTACTAATTCTTTAAACAGTCCAAGTTACGACTATTCTGATTATGAGATATTAGGATGCTCAGATAGCTTGTTAGATCTAATTTGTTAGTACAGTATATCTTCGCGTACCTATACATGTACAAGTAAGCAAGATAAAACTGATTGTCTTGAAGAGAAAGTCTTTCAAATCTCAATTATGGTTTTGAAACTATTTATGAAATAACCTGGAAACTCTGCTGTTCAGTTACAGAGGTGACTTTCAAGATCATAAATGATTTACTTTGTAACTGACAAATGGGATGGAAGGCTTCAATGCCTGACCCCTCAAATGAAACAGCAACAGAGCACTGAAAGCCAGGCTTTCAAAAGTAATGGAAGTGCTCAAATCCCTAGCACCACTTAGCAAGCACAATGTTATTTTACATTATTTATTTATTTTAACCATTTAGATAGTTATAGATTACAGTATTACAAAAATTGCTGTAGTGGTACTTTCAGATTTGAATCCAGTTCTAATAGAAAGAAAGAATGTTAAAGTATACATCTCACCTCACTAAGGGTATACATACATTAGGAGGCAAAGTAACCAGGGATAGTTTTGTCAGAACTGGACAAGTGGTTCTCCAAGATAAAGCCTGCCACATATAGAACATGTACAATTTACTGTACATAGGGCCTAACTGCAAATTAACCAGATTTCAACAATTAACTAACCAAAACTCTTAAAATACTAAAATAATGTTTGTTATTTTTCAAGGAAACATTTCATCTGGAACATTTGTAAAATCCCTTTAGTCTTTCAGGATGCATTTGTTAGACCATCATTTTCTTGTTTAACTGAAACCTTCGACCACGTCTTGGTTATAAAAACAGCAGGACATGAGGTATAACTGTTGTTTCGTCCTCTAAGATTAAGGGCTTTACAGGTGCCCTGTACATTGATTTGTTTATTTATTTTTAGAATGGTGTTTCTCCCTCCGTCCCTGTGTTATTTTGTATTTGTTTATTATGATTTATTTATGTGACGGCGTACCGCCGTGTTATTGTGTTTTATATTTGTTGGCGAAGCGTCGTATGTTTTATTATTGTTTTGTTTATAAATATGACTGCGTAGCCGATTTGTTTTGTTTGGTAGAGTGGATGGGTAGCCCCATCCACAGCAGTTTAAAAACCTTGTGCAGAAGGTGGAATTAATTAAGTGATTAATTTGTTGCTAAATCGGGAGATGGTCACCTGCATAAAAGCCTGCAGCTTGCTGCACTCAAGGTGGGTGTATGAGAGGAGCGGAGAGAGAGCGAGGAGCGAGAGAGAAACGAAACTTAAATTAAAAAGTATAGGAACAGTGAAGGCGATAGCCCAGCCTGATCTATTCAGTTTATATTTTTGTGATCGTGATTTTGTTTTGTTTGACTGTTTTGTTTTGCTCTGTGAGCAAGTGTTTTTGTTTAAATATTTATTTTATTTTTGTATTTAAATAAAACGGCGCCACCTTTAACTGCAGTACTGTTGGTGTCAGTATTTTTCCCGTCCCTGCATCTGTCCTCACGTCACTGCCCAGCCACCCTGTCACACACACATATGGTATTGTGCAGATAACTGAAACTTGACCCAGCAGTTGATGGTTTCCTTCCTGGCAAACATTTGCTTTTGTTCTATCATTATAATTTGAGACACCAAAATAACTTTTTAATAACATTAGCTATTTAATTCCAGAAGTTTGGTGAATGTACCCCTGAACACAAAATTATGTTATATTATGCTCAAATAAAAAATGAAATTATATATTTCTTACTCAAAATCAAAGCTAATTATAGTTAATTTTATTTATTTGTTCTTACTCTCATTGTTTTTATTAAATCAATACTTTCTGCATTTAGACAGAAAAATTTGAAAGGTTTGCTATAATGTAGTCAGTATGGTGTAAGGCAACCATGACCAGCCAGGGCAACACTGATTAGACTTGAAAAGTCTGCAAGGTTTTTAAATATCGATCTTGGAGGATACGTGATCATTTCTCAATGATTATTGACTGATCTCTAGAATCGAGAGTCTGTTTCTCATCAAGCGGCAGTAATTTGTGCAGTCTTGAATACAGAAGCACCTGCCAACAGAGTGCCTACTCTCTGAGCTATTACATATTGTCACCAATAAAGATTTGTAACAAGGAGAATTAATATTTATATAATACTTATCAAGGATGTCATTTTCCAAACAAACTAAAACAGACATAAGAGGTACGACTCAGTTACAGAAAAGTGTGTGCTTTCTTTTCTAAATGTTTGTAAAAAATAAAAATAAAAAATAAAATTATATATATTGTAACAGGGGAGATCTGGACTGACTATCTGACACATGCATGGGACTGCAGGTAGAGGGCAGCAGTCTCGTAGGATCCGCCTGTCAGTCATGGCGATGACATGGGGAAGAGGGTGTGTGTGCTTTCCCTCTCTCTGTGTGGCTGAGAGGCAGGCCTTGGGAGATTGCCTGGCTCATAAGAATTGCGCTGGGTTGTGCACTCGGGTGGCCATGTTGGGGAATGAACTGCGACACTGAGAGAATAGGTCAGTTTAAAAACAAGGACCAGGCAAGCCTGGTTGGGGAAAACAGCCTGCCTTAAAATTATTTAAAGAAAAAAGGAAGAAATAATTACGTACCAGAGGGGACATTTTCTAGCTATACGGGGAACTCTGGCCACCCCAGTGTATAGGATAACTGAGCGTAGGTCGGAGGCCTGTTCTGACTGGCTTAGCAGCAGTGGGGGCACTGCGTAAGCAGCACTTTTGTTTGTAGTTTTATTACTGTGTTTTATTTTCCCTTTTTCTTTAGCCGCCTGTTTTCATTATTATTTTCGAGCACTTGTATGTGCACGGAATGGTATATATCTACTGGTAACCCCATGGTCCTGTTTTACTGTTGACAGTATTTAGGCCACGGACAACAGCCTCTGCAGGCTAAAATAAATAAAAAAAGAAAAAGAAAAGAACACCTTCCACATTATATATATATATATATATATATATATGTATTGTAACACAGCAGGGAGGGGGTTAAAATACTCCCTGCAGAAAACATGTGCAAATGCACATTGGTTGATGTAATTGTTTTGTTTTATTATTTAATTATCCCCTGCACCTGGTGATCATTGTAAATTAGAGCCAGGTGCAGGGTATTTAAAGAGAGCAGCCAGTCTGTTCTAGGCTGCTGAGTAGAAGGAGGCAGGAAGAGGTACTCTGCTTCCCAGCAGTCGTAAGGTAAAAGTACGTTGTATGAAACCTGTGTGGTGTTTATTGTGTAGTGGGGAAACAGCCTAGCTGTCCCACTGGTAGTCAGGGTGTTCCTGAGGTGTAGTTAGTGCTCGTACAGAGCTAGGTGTTTGTTTTGTATTTTGTTTACTTTGGTTTTTGTGACTATTAAAAAATTAGCACGACAGCGCTGTTAAAAATCAAGTTTTGTGTGTGGCTGGGTCATTTTAAGTGCTGGAAAAGAACCCGAAGGACTAAAACCCTTCACATATGGTGTCAGAAGTAAACAGCACTACTGACCCGAGGAAAATAAAAATGGAGACAGAAGACTTTTTAGATGCGATTAAAGTGCTTAAACAGATGGTTGCGGAACAAGAAGAGGCCAACCGCAGGCAACGAGAAGAGAATGAGAGGTGAAGGCGAGAGCGAGGGTTCCCCCCACAAGAACAGACAGAGTTGGAACTGCTGATCCAGAAGACGGACTGGGCTGTGCTAAAATGGGAGTGGCCTGCGGCACAACCAGAACCGTCTGCAACAGAGCAAGAGCTGGGTGAGGAAACACCGGTAGTGGAACCAGAGCCGCCGCTTCCGGAGCCCAGAGGGGAGGAGCCGCCGCTTCCGGAGCCCAGAGGGGAGGAGCCGCCGCTTCCGGAGCCCAGAGGGGAGGAGCCGCTGCTTCCGGAGCCCAGAGGGGAGGAGCCGCTGCTTCCGGAGCCCAGAGGGGAGGAGCCGCTGCTTCCGGAGCCCAGAGGGGAGGAGCCGCTGCTTCCGGAGCCCAGAGGGGAGGCGAAAAGCATACCTCCACCACAGCCCCGACCACCACCCCTACGGTCCAGTCCGGCGTCGCTGCGTCCGGTCCCTCGCCCCTTGCTCCTGGACACCCTGCCGGCCTTCTTGGACCTCCCTGTGCTGGACCTAGAGCCCAGGAGTCTGCAACACTGGCCACAGCTCTGCCCCTGGTTCCCTGCTCCGCTCTCCCCGAGCACCCAGACGTCGCTGGGCTGCTGCCAGACGTCGCTGTTGCTCCCCCTGTTAGCTGCTTCGCTTCCCCTGGGTGATCGGACTTCACTGCACCGGTTCCCAGGGGAAGACCTCTGTCCACTGCTGCATCCTCCAGTGCCCCGGCCTACGCTCCGGTCGCCCCTGTCAGCCTGTTGGGGTCCCTCGTCGCCGGTGCGCGGTCCTTACCTGGCTGGGCCGGGACGTGGACCGATCCACCCTCAAGTCCGCCCGTGGAAGAGGGCGAAAATTGACATTTGTGGACTCGAGGGTGGGTGGTTGTGTTTTAGGGGAGGGGGTGGCCTTGGAATGGCCGATCAGTGTTGCACACTTGAGGGGAAGGATGTGTAACACAGCAGGGAGGGGGTTAAAATACTCCCTGCAGAAAACATGTGCAAATGCACATTGGTTGATGTAATTGTTTTGTTTTATTATTTAATTATCCCCTGCACCTGGTGATCATTGTAAATTAGAGCCAGGTGCAGGGTATTTAAAGAGAGCAGCCAGTCTGTTCTAGGCTGCTGAGTAGAAGGAGGCAGGAAGAGGTACTCTGCTTCCTAGCAGTCGTAAGGTAAAAGTACGTTGTATGAAACCTGTGTGGTGTTTATTGTGTAGTGGGGAAACAGTCTAGCTGTCCACACTGGTAGTCAGGGTGTTCCTGAGGTGTAGTTAGTGCTCGTACAGAGCTAGGTGTTTGTTTTGTATTTTGTTTACTTTGGTTTTTGTGACTATTAAAAAATTAGCGCGACAGCGCTGTTAAAAATCAAGTTTTGTGTGTGGCTGGGTCATTTTAAGTGCTGGAAAAGAACCCGAAGGACTAAAACCCTTCACTATATATATATATATATATATATATATATATATTCCCACAAAAAGAAATGTATAGAATGCTCAACATTTTTCAGTAGTAATTATATTATGTTACTTCCTGTAGTGAGTTAGACAGATAAATGTGTTCTAATATTATATAAGCTTTTGATCTCTAGGTTACCTGCTCTAGAATGGTTTTTCTTTTCTTGGTGTCTTTTACAGATGACAGCTGCATCTCCCCCATCTTCTTCATCTTCTCATCCATGTCAATTTTTTGTTCCAGCTTTTTGATCTCCATCTTGAGTAACTTGACCGTATCATCTTTGTGATGCTGTCTCGCTACAGCGGTTGCGCAGGCAGAGTGAATCGCGGTTATCCAGTTCTCTAGTTCAGTCTGACTACAAGTCTGATGATGATAAATAAAATGAAGCAACATTTTGACATTGTCTAAACCCTTTTTGATGACTTTCATTAGGATTTTATTTTGAAATGATGTATACAGGGTCTTTCAGTAGTCTGGAAGCACATGAGAATTGGATGACCCCTACCATGCTCCAATGTGCCTATAGTGTCTGGAATTACTACAGTATTTAGGCAAAAGCATGACATTAGGGATGTATTGTGTTTGTAATCCCAAATGCATGCACACTGGATACAGCCTTGCTAGGATTTTAATACAGTACATAATGACATTAAATACCAGGCTTCTTCCCTCAGTTACACAGATTTATTTTGGTATGTTTTGCAAATTGATTTAAATCTCCCCATTTTATCCCTTATGCACACTTTCCAAGTAAACGCAAAAGCCACTATTTTGAAGCAAATGCAATTTTCTGAGAAGATAAAATTAGTAAGAAATGACATTGTTTCAGGAAAGACCTGTTACATTATGGTTCTTAGTAGGTTCTTACTAGTAATACGCTGATAAAATTGCTTTTACACAAAATAGAGCTCAATGATAGAGATTAAGTAGGAGTCTTCTTTAAATCATAATAAAACAAACAAAAAGGAAAAGTAAAATAAAAAAGCTACAGACCTGGAAAAGGAAAGCATCCCCAAGTGAATTACTGAGGCAGAAAACAAAGTCTTTCTTTGGATGCTCGGGCACTGCTTGAACAATGCTGTTTTCTACCCAGACTGCATGCTTTGGGGTGCTGTTATGGTCTATTCCCGACCGACCATCTGCCTCATAAAAGAACAATGTACAACCTAGAAAAGAAGAAACGCAATGTTACAGAAACATTGCCATTAACATGTTCCTGTAAACCTGCTTTTAAAACCCTTGGGAATGATTAAGAAGCTCACTTTTCCATTTTTAAAAACGCACCTTAATGCTGAGAGCTGAAAAACAATAAAATTCCCATGAAACTGTAGACATACAGGTTGAATTCTAATGTCTTTGAGGTCAGTTGATATGAATAAAAATGAACAAAGACAGCTAAAAGCAACTTGCTGTATCACTAAATCATTCATATTTGAAACTTCTGAATCATAGTCCTACACAGCACTGAATACACAAAATACCTTACTTTATATAGCTGTAAATCTTCAAATTCAAAATCCCCTTGAAAAAACATTATTCATACAGTATACTGTAAACCCCCCCAATTATTTCTGCCCTCCATTTTAGCTAATTATATATCCATTTAACCACTACTGTATACAATGCAATTCATCACTAATGAAACCAAGTAATGTCAACGTAACCTCAAAGACATGGTTTAAAAAAGAAAAAAAAACGTCCACCTTTTAAAGAGACCCAATAATGTTTCCACTTCCGTCGAGTAGCCAATTCCACCTTCTTGTTCTTCTTGTGCACTAGGAAGTTTTTCACAGCAAGCGCCCCTGCCTTCCGTACCGTCCCTTGTGCTGCAGTAAGTAAGATATCGGACTGCCCAGGCGAGCTCATAGTGCCACTGCTCTGCTCATCACTCACTGCAGACAAAGCTTCTTCCAGGCTCTCTGTGTTGGTGGAGCTCATTTCCAACTCGCGCCTAAAGTTCTCATAGACCCCTTGAAGGAGGGCATCTCCGACACTGCTACCACTGTCACTTCCAATAAAAACACTGCTACCAGTACATGTTGATGGAGAGTATGTGGCCGACATAACTTTTGAGCGTCTTGTTTTGAGATCCGAATCAGTTGTTGCCCCATCAATCCCACTATCTGCATATTCACTTCCTTCCCATGTTGTAACATCCTATGGGTAAAAAGAAAATATTGTAATACATAAAACATAATATCTCCCTTACTGTATGCTGCGCCACAATATACTGTGGACATATAAAAAAAGAGCACAACACTTATATTTTGAACAGTTTTCCTAATAGTAACCTTTTTTTTCTTTCTTACGCAGATATACACTCTGCCCTCAAAGATTTGCACATTTACATCCATAAACCACAGGAGGTGGATCTAAACTCCACATAACTGTGCCATGTGCATCTAGATCTTCATCCCATATATCGCTGAAGTAGCACCTGCTTCATGACTGTCAAATAAAGATCTGTTCATTATTTCATTTCTAATTACATTCATCTTAGGTTATACAGGAAAGACCTAGAATTAAAAGCAGTTATAAATGGAAAAAACCTATCACAATTCACTTTTATTGTAGTGGGATTTATTTATCACTTGGATGATATTTCTGCAAAGATGCTATTAAAATACAAAAACACAACATAAAAAGGTAGTGAAGCTATTCTTCAGACAAAAAGAGGCAAGTTCAAAACTATGAATATCCCCAAACTTCCAAAACACAGATTTTTTTTTATATATGCCAATGATATTTACCCAGTTTTCTCCCCAATTTAGAAATCGGCAATTGTGTTATTATTAATCCCGGTTCACCGCTTCAACCCCCCGGTGACTCAGGAAACGGAGCCTACAAAACGTGTTCCTGCCAAGCTGTCATTTTTCGCACTGCAGATCCACAGTGAAGCCATTAGACCTATAGTGCTGGAGGACAACACAGATCTTAATGGCTCCACTGCAAACTCGCAGGTGCCCTATCAGCCACAGGGGTCGCTTGTGCATGGTGAACCATGGATTGCTCTACCGACCTAAGCCCTCCCTACCCGGGCGGCGCTCGGCCAATTGTGCGCCGCCCCCTGGCAATCCCTGGTCACGGTTGGCAATGACATAGCCTGGATTCGAACCAGCGATCTCCAGGCTATAGGGAGCATCATGTACTCCACGCAGAGCGCCTTTACTGGATGCGCCACTCGGGAGCCCCCACTGAGACTTGTTTTTAAAAACAGTAGTATTAAGAATCTGGAAAAAGGCTTTTGAGGCTTTGTGGCAAAGTGCCCCGCCCCTGTGTGCATTTGTGTGTTCTGTGTATGTATGTTGCGTGCGTATGTTAATGTTGGTGTATAGATTAGTACACGGGATATAAACGGGTCTGTGTTTCACGTGTGTTTAAAGTGTATAATTATATTTAGGCACGAGGATGGCACATCACTTCACGTGCAGATAAAATGTGTATAATGTGTGGCACGGGGTTGCACGTAATGAATTCACGTGCTGGGATTCAAGTGAGTAATTAATTAGTAATTGAATCCCAGCACAACAGTATATATAGATGCACAGTTTCACTCAGTCGGGGTTGGTGTTCGGTGAGTGGAGAACGGGATTGGAGACGGAGGTAAAGATAATAATAATAATAGTAATAGTTAAATCTGCTCACCGTGTTTTGTCTGTCTAGTCCGTTTTTGTTTGTCCTTTTATTTTGGCTACAAGTGCCGTGTCCTGTGTTTTGTTGTTTCAAACCTTTTATTTTCTGTCTGTTTATTAAATGCTGAACGCGATCACGCGTTCAGCCTCACCAAAACCCCATCTCTCTGTTTATTGTGTTCCTGTTTCTGGTCTGACGCCACCCACTCCGGCCGTCTTTGTGACAGGCTTCCACCTTTATAACATGTTTTTGTTGGGTTTCTTTTTATTAAAAATAAAGGAAAAAGAGGTCTTTGTCATGCCTAATTACCTGTGTGGTTTTAGCTCTTCTCCCTTGCATGCTGTTTGAATGGGTCACCTGCTGGCTGGGAGCTCCTTCTGAAAGACAGTGAGATCTCCTGCAGGGAAGAGTGTAAGCACCGTAAGAGGCAGCATCGTCTTCAGAAGGAGACAGCATCTTATCATCACTGGTTTCTTCAGAGGTTTCAACCTCCCGTGAGTGAGACACCAACTTCCGACAGTATTTTACAGACCTGTTCCTGGGAGCACCATTAATTACAACTGGGCTGCTTTGGCCATACAGTTCATCAAGTGAGTTGGCTTGATGGCTGGAATCCAGTGTCTCCATACCTTTTGGACTGCTGTTAGCTTTTAACCTTTCACACTTGTGACAGTCCTCCTCTGTCGTGTCAATGATTTCTTCTGTGCTTGTTAAGTGTTCTTGGCTAAGATCAGAAAGGGAAAACTCTAGGCTGTCCTCCCGCCACATATCTGCAGATTTGGATCTCTTTTTCTTGAAGTTTACACTTTCGTTTCCACATGATCCATTGCTTGTTCTTTGCAAGTAGGTAACCTCTCCTTGAAACAGCCTACTGTCTTTGGTCTCCTGCATGCTTGGCACAGAAGCTGCTGCTTGTACTGTGTTATTATCCATGCTGGAGTCAACTAATGACTCTGTATGGAATGAAACTGGCCTTAAATTCATAGCCACCCTGTCTACCCAAATGGGGCTTCCAAAGTCCTCTAGGACGTTAGTTTCATTAAACAGTTCAAGGCCGTTTTCTGCCAAGGACTGAGGGATGCTGGGGGTGCTGCTGGATCGAGTGCTCGTTTCTGAGTTTCTGTGTTCAACTTTTCCTGAGGAAGCATGTCCGGACCGCCGGGATTGTTTATTTGAGATCCGAAGTGATCGGGACATATGCTTGCGGGACAAGTGTCCCTGGTTATCTCCATAAAAAGCATGGTCTCCATTCTGACTTTCTACGTTTCCCATGACTAAAAATCTGTTAAAACAACAACAACAAAAAAACATTAAATATATGAAAATCACCACACAAACAAAATATGCCATAATGTAAAAGCAGAGGGCGCTGAATATCCAAGGTTTTTTTTTTTTTTAAACTTTAAAAAAACCTATTAATACAGTACTACATAATATTTTAACAGTTCATGAATTAGGCCATGTTAGTAGTAAATTGTACTTGTACTATACTTTGTTATATGTGGAAGTCAGATAGCAGATAGTGAGATAACAAGGGAGCCTGTAAAAATGCATAGATCTAGAGTCTGTTGTTCTGAAAAAAAGAATCTGTTAGTTTAAATAGGCACTATTCTATTAACACCTGCAGCAGGATTCAGGGAGTCAGTTGCACAGGATGTACTTTATACTGTAGTTAATCTCAGCAACTGTAAATTAATAAAATATGAATCTTAAGTATTAACCAATAATATAAAAGTTTTTAAGAGTTCTGCAATATAGACCAAGATTCATATAGTACTATAGAAATACAACATGATTTACAACGTGTTGCATGGTAAGAGATTTATAGGCATCACAAGGCGTTCAAGCAGTCTGGCATCAAAGAAAACATCATCCTTTAAGTTCCAATAATACAGATGCTCTGGTGCACTGAAAGCTATCAAAATAGGAAAAAAACAAGTTAAAAAGAGGGGCGGGGGTGTGGGGGGAGATTCAGCAGATTTAAATATTCTTCCTGCAGTGTCCCAGTGGAAGGAATGAACACAAATCATACCCCCAGTTTTGTTTAGGTGAGTAAGAAGATGAATGTATTGTTTTAATTTGCACATTATTACACTGTGATCACTCTATTTATAACAGAATAACTGAACTGAATAAATGTTTACCTAAATGGAGAAGCGATCAACTTGGTTTTAACGATAATGTCAAGAGAGAACTTATAGCCTGTGCAATTGGGACTGCTACATAGAGCAATATTTGTTGTAAAAGTATTTTCCAGGAGCTCACATAAGACTGCTAAAATGAAACTACCTGAACTGTAAAACGATTCTAACACTGAAATTGAAATCCATTGTTAATAACAAATTAGTCATCTCCAAATCGACTTCATTTTTAAAGCCACGTGACAGAATACCACAACTAGAGTTTATTATTATTATTATTATTATTATATAGAGTTTATACTTACATTTGGCCTACTTTATGTTAGTAAATATAGTATACTTGTATACTGTAGTACTGAATATACAGTGTATCTTGGAATTTTTTTTTTTTTTTTTTTTTTAAAACAAGCTACTGGTGCTGTTAGTTCAAATAAGCGGGCACCTTACAGTTTGAAATACAATAAGGTTTTAATTTTAAAGTGACTAAAAATCTGGGAATTAGTTGATTTGAAAGTAAAGGTGCTCCATTTATTTTTGAAAGTGCTAGGAAGTTTTTCTGGACTTGACAGTGGCAGTAACCCATGGTTAGGAAACAGATTTGAGATTTTTATAGGCGATTATTGTCATGTTTTGTTGTGTGAGAGAAACCTCTAACCACATCCATCCAAGCCAAAGAATTACATAACAGATTTTGCATGTTAAAGTCAGTAGTAGTAATAGTAGTATACTATACAAAACTGCAGAAATACAGTTTACTTTTTTTTTTTTTTTAAGAATCACAAATACTGTACAGTACCTGATTCTGTCTGTCAATCCTTCCCATTACTCTCTAAGGCACCTTCAGTCAGCAGGCTGCAGCACTGAATCTAGGAACAAAATATATAGAATGGGGAAGAATGGTTTACTGAGTCATGTTGTTAAATAAGGTATACAAAACACTGAAACCAACAACAAAATACTGAAAAAACAGTTTGCAGGATGTTAAGAAATAATACTATTTAGGGCCAGGTTCGCTGATACTTTTGGTTAAATAACCCTATTTAAAGGCCAGGTTCGCTGATACTTTTGGTTAAATAACCCTATATAGGGCCAGGTTTGCTGATATTTTGGTTATACACCATTTTTTTCCCACAAAAACAACATTCTAGTTTTTAAACATTAATAAAATTTGTATTCCACTTATAAAAATTGAAGCAATTGCTTAATAATCTAGCCATATAGCTTTAAACATGTCATATACTGTACAACAGGAGCCGATAATGTTTTTCATTTGTAAACCTTTGAAACTATACTGTACAGTAGATTACTCTGGAGGGACAGCAGGGGGCTAGAATAAATGCAAAAGGGAGCTTTCAGAACAAAGTATGACCTAAACTGTATTAAATTTAAATTAGACTATATTATTTGTTTATTTAGCAGACGCCGTTATCCAAGGCGACTTACAGAAACTAGGGTGTGTGAACTATGCATCAGCTGCAGAGTCACTTACAATTACGTCTCACCCGAAAGGCAGAGCACAAGGAGGTTAAGTGACTTGCTCAGGGTCACACAATGAGTCAGTGGCTGAGGTGGGATTTGAACCGGTGACCTCCTGGTTACAAGCCCTATTCTTTAACCACTGGACCACACAGCCTCCTTATATAAACCAAGTTAACTATTGATACATTAATACAAAATTACATATACAGTACGACTGTGGTACTGTATATGAATAATTTTATTGAATTGATTTTGTATAGAAATATAAAGGTCTACTTATTTATATAGCTTTAAAGCTATAAAGCAAGACTACAAAGAAGCAAGGCAATCTCAAGCATCAGTGTGTAAACTCATTTCAGCAGCAATAAATAAGTTAAAGCCAAAGTACAATATACTGGAGGACATCAGAGTTACTGAAACACTGATGCTGTGCATTTACTTCAACCAGCTTTGATTTGTTTCACCTTAACTGGAAAAGAGTTTTTTGTTTTTTAACAAGAAATCACACTTGCATTTTATATAATCTTTGAAAAGTTATTATTTTATGGGATTAGTACTGCCTAACAATAAACACTATTTAAAACAACAAATGTTGTCTGACATGATTTAGCTCATTCATAAACAATGAAAATCAGACAAGATAAAACACATGAGTAAATGGATTTATTTGAAGATCAGCCTACAACAGATATTAACAACCCTTTGAAAATTCCTGCCCATTTGCAATGAGGTGTTGGCCCCATGCTGGAATAAAAGAAGGACTCATCTGGATACTTTGGCAAGGGCACAAGATCAATACCCTTCTAGTTCAAAATAGTGATGAGAGAAAAGCTCCCTAGTGATTTATGTAGAATTTCTAAATTATGGTGCACATCCTAAATTTAGATTCCTTTCTACTGTACCTCTGTCATCAGCCAGGAATCTCCACAGGTGTTGTACAGGGCAGCAATACATTTCTATCACATGGCTGATCTACTGTAACCAAGAGTGTTCTGTTTACTACAGGAACAATACAAATCGCAGCAGATGTTAATAAAGAACACCTTTGTAAATGAGACAGCATCCTCTCAAAAGGGGATTACCCTTGTAAAACTTTACTAATTATAAAAAAAGAAATACAAAAATAAGGTATAAAAAGAAAGGTCATTCGGATCAGAAACCACCTTTACCCTACAATGTACTTTAACTACTGTACTGCAGGAGAACAGAAAACAGGTATTATCCTCCTTGTAAATTAAACAAACATTATGATGGCACTTTGGAGTACTGTACATAACCTGCCCTTGCCAAATGTAATTAACATTAAAATACGGAAGGGTCTATTTAAGTAATTCTACCTGAGTTTCAATTTGGCCTTGCGTGACTATTGATATCGTACAAGTGCTGTCTGCCTCATTTGGCAACCACAAAAATGTAATAAAAAAATAAAAAAATACAGGAAACAAAAACTGAGATAGCGTTACACACAAGAAAACACACATATTCTATAAGCAAGAGCTGTGTACTAGCCTTGTATTTGCTAAACATTTTCTCATTGCATAGATATTTATTATAAAACGTACATATAAAACATACTGTGTACAAGTTTTCCTACAGAACTGTAGCTTCAGCAATTAAAATTAAGTTTGAGTTAAAATACCAGCACTTCAGGTTAATGACAAAAAAACGATCTTGTCAAAATGTTTAGTACAGTACATTTTTACAATACTGGTAGTAAATCTACCCTACTCACCCACAGTCCCCAATACATATTATAATACTACTACTGTACTACTATATCACAGGTTTCGTTGCCTTCACGATTTGTAGCTCCTTTAGCGCTCTGTTAAACACATAACCACACAAACATACTTAAATATTTTAGGACAGACGTGTAGCAGACAAAAAAATATATTGAAATGTACATATGTTTTGCGATTGATGATTACTGGGATAATCTTACATTGATTTCAAAACTGCTGCGTTGACGATATGCACACACTGTAGGGGATGAACCAGATCACGCACTGTTTGACCACCACCTATATATATATATATATATATATATATATATATATATATATATATATATATATATATATTATATTATATTATATTATATTATATTATATTATATACACGCACACACTCACATATATATTATATATACACTACCGTTCAAAAGTTTTAGGACACCCCATTTTTCCAGTTTTTATTGAAATTTAAGCAGTTCAAGTCCAGTGAATAACCTGAAATGGTACAAAGGTAAGCGGTAAACTGCCAGAGGTTAAAAAAAAAAAAAGGTTTAGGTTACCAAAAACTGAAAAATAATGTACATTTCAGAGTTATACAAAAAGGCCTTTTTCAAGGAACAAGTAATGGGTTAACAACTTACAGCTGTTCTGCAGCAATGGAAGTAAATTAAGCCTTGAAAGTTGATGCTAACAATTCCTAAACCCTCTGTCTGTATAAAAGCAGTGTTGGAACAGACTGTGTTACTACACCCTCTTAAGCATTATTTGGACAGTATTGTACTGCAGGAAGTAGTATATTGCTCTCATAATGGCGAGAAAAAGGCAATTAACAAAGGAAGACAGACAGACCATTATAACCCTTAAAAGTGTAGGTCTTTCCTTTAGAGAAATTGCAAAGAAAGCCAAGGTGTCAGTGAGTACAGTTTCCTACACCATCAAAAGGCACTTGGAAACTGGAGGAAACTCTTGACAGGAAAAGGTCTGGCAGACCCAAAGCCACAACAGAATCGGAAGACAAGTTTCTGAGAGTCAACAGCTTGCGTGATAGGCGGCTTCAAGCACAGCTTAACACTGGTCGAAGTAAGCAAGTCTCAGTTTCAGCTGTGAAGAGAAGACTTCGAGCGACAGGTTTGACAGGTCGAGTGGCAGTAAGAAAGCCATTGTTAAGATGGCAAAATAAGAAAAAGAGGCTTGCCTGGGCCTTGAAGCACCGCCAGTGGACTACTGAAGACCGGAAGAAGGTCTTATGGACCGATGAATCAAAATTTGAAATCTTCGGTTCATCACGCAGGGTTTTTGTACGCCGTCGAGTAGGCGAAAGGATGGTTCCTCGGTGTGTGACACCAACTGTCAAACATGGAGGAGGAAGCGTGATGGTCTGGGGCTCTTTTGCTGGATCCAGAGTCAGCGACTTGCACAGAGTGAGTGGCACCCTGAACCAAAGCTGCTACCACAGCATTTTGCAGCGCCATGCAATACCCTCTGGTATACGCCTAGTTGGTCAGGGGTTCATCCTACAGCAAGATAATGACCCAAAACATACCTCCAGGCTATGTCAGAACTACCTTAGAAGAAAAGAACAAGACGGTAGGCTTCAAATCATGGAATGGCCAGCACAGTCTCCAGACTTAAACCCCATCGAGCTGGCTTGGGATGAACTGGACAGAAGGGTGAAAGCAAAGCAACCTACAAGTGCAACACATTTGTGGGAACTTCTGCAACAGTGTTGGGAAGAACTTTCCCAACAACATTTGATTTCCATTGTAGAATGAATGCCACGAGTGTGTTCGGCTGTTATATCTGCAAAAGGTGGCTACTTTGATGAGTCAAAAATTTAGATTAAATTTTGTTAAACAAAACGATTCCATGATTTCTTTTTTATCTCCAATTGTTTATTTGTTCTATGCTTTAATTTCAGAGTACATTGAGACATTAAACTGCATGAATTTCAATAAAAACTGGAAAAATTGATGTGTTCTAAAACTTTTGACCGGTAGTGTGTGTGTGTCTATATATATATATATATATATATATATATATATATATATATATATATATATATATATATATATATATATGACACACACACACACACACACACACACACACACACACACATACATACATACATGTTTTTAGAGATTAATTATTTTAACGCACGCTAATCACACTGCTGTGTTTTGAGCCTTTCGGCACACCGTACTTCAATCCCGGCTGCCACAACACTGGATTGAGTGTCTGAGTGCAGTTATTGTTTAAAACAGAAAGTTAAACTGAACCACGTAATAGAGCAAAGCACTAAAACTGAGTGGGAGGTTTATTTATTTATTTTTTTAAAAATGTTGTACAGAAAAACGCTTACTTGTCTACTGTTAAAGTGAGTTCCAGTATCACACTTACAGCATGATTTACAAAAGGGGCGAAATAAGAACTAGGTCGCAAAGTGATTTCTAAAAGCTGATTTGGGTCACTGAGTATATGGCTTTCAAGGGGTTTAGATTAAATGAATTGTGTATTCACTTGTTGACGCTTTTAAAATATAAAATCAAGTGACGTGGTTACATTAAATCAGGCTTTAAAAATCATTTTGCGACCTAGTTTCTATGTTGTCCCTTTTGAAAATCATGCTGACAGTATATCTTGTCTGCTGCGTGCTGAACATGCCTTCACTTCTCAAAATAGACCAGCAGCTCTTCTGCTACAGACAACAACAATACAACAAATTAAACCCACCAGTTTCGACAGAAATTCAGGATCGCTGCAAGCCCACTAATCAAAAGAAGATGCGTTGCTGTTTTTTTTTTTTTTTTGCGTCTACTATGTAAAGACTAACGATTTTTCTTGTTCGTTTACAGGTTTTGGATATGATGACAGTTTTTTTATGTTCTCTTTACAATGAGCAGTTCATTTCCTAGAACTGCTTACTGTAGCTACATATTTATAATTTTATTTTTAAAAAAGGTAAAAAAATCAGTCCACAATCACATTTAAAAATAGATATCCTATTTATTCTGTTTTCTTATCTCTGAATGCTGCTGATCAAGCTTGAACCGCACATTTTATTGTGTTGGTTGCATTTGTAATTTCTAAATTACTGCCCCAAGTACATTTTGGTCACGGTCTCAATGGGTAAATTTACTGGTTAAATAAATACATTTTAAACAATTTTATTTACAGTCAAGGATAATAATAATAATAATAATAATAATAATAATAATAATAATAATAATAATAATAATAATAATAATAATAATAATAATAATACTCATTTAAAATTAGACAGATGTAGTAATTGTATCAATTTAATATGCGATTAAAACCGAGATTGACTAAGATTAATTTTTCAATTGCGAGATTAATCGTGTGACAGGCCTTTATATATATACAGGGCTCTGGACTCTTGACCGGAGGGTCGTGGGTTTAATCCCAGGTGGGGACATTGCTGCTGTACCCTTGAGCAAGGTACTTTACCTATAAATGGGTAATTGTATGTAAAAAATAATGGGATATCTTGTAACAATTGTAAGTCGCCCTGGATAAGGGTGTCTGCTAAGAAATTAATAATAATAATAATAATAATAATAATAATAATAATAATAATAATAATAATAATAATAATAATACTATATATATATATATATATATATATATATCAACAAACAAGCTATAGTATAACATGTTGTACACGTTATGTTTGTTTAGCACTTCCCATGAATAAGCTGCACATTGGAATTATAGGTACTGTACAGCATTGTGCAGATATGCCACTGGAACTGGTTCTGCCATTTGGTGCTACTTGTTTGTACTTAATTCATGCTCAGTTAGTAAATATTCTGTATTTTATGCTTAACACCTGCCTAATTTTGTGGAGTAACAGTGAAAATTAGGTTTCCCAGAGCTTCTTAGCAAAAAAATTGGAAGTTCTTTACCTTTGCCCCCCCAACCGCCCCACCCCCACTTTTTTAAAACAAAGTTTGGCACACATGCTTCCAGGGACATAATACAGTGGGATGTAAAACAATGGCATAGGTCTGAAAGAAGGGATTGATTGTCTGATGTAACAGTTTGTATAATGTTATTATTTATTTGTCAGACGCCTTTCTCCTAAATAAAGAGATATTGGACTACATGATATGGACTATGTGATATGGTTAAAACAACGACTGGTGATGCTGTCAATAGAGAAACAGCTGATCCACAAGATACCTATTTCAACAAGAGAACCATTGAGAAGTCTGCTGCCCTTAATGATCGTTGGGCAAAATTCCTGTATAAGTAGGTGAGTACTGTTTATTTAACCGCTTTACTTTATGTAATTATACATATGATGTTTCATTTTTTGTTCATTAAAATATAGTTGTATTAATAAACATTGTACATAGAGCTAATGTTGATACATTTAACTGATTAAATTGCACAGTAAACAAAACAAAAAACGATTTAAAATTACAGAACGTGGCTTACAAAACATCAAGGCTTTACATAACATCAAGGCATATTAATCACCGTGGAATTTCAATGTTAAGCAAGAATCGGTGCGAAAACATCTTGTCCTGTATGCATTTGTTCTTTTTTTTTTTTTTCTCCTATGCCCCACTTGACCCAAAGTTCACCAGCCGCCACTGGTCATAGGTCAACGTTATGGTCACCACTATCTTACAGTGCTTTTTACCTTGAAAATATCAAGTCAATACCTCAAATAATAAGATACTGAAAAACATTCTGGCAGTCAGCTGTTGCAACTTTGTAAATTATTGCCCCAAATGGCTAACGTTATGTACCACAATTGTAATTGCCCACAATTATAATTTACATTAGTAAACTATAAAATCAGATGAGTGAGCCCAGGAATCATGTCACGCCCAATATGGGAAGAAAACTCCTGGCATTCAACTTCAAAGATATTGACTTGTACACAACCAGACCCCTAGGCTTATCCCTGACATATTAAAGTATGTGACAGGTAAGTTACAGGCCCTTTGTTCCCAAAGACCATTTTATCTGAAACCATCCTTTGACAAATACCTTGGCTTGTTGTAACAGGCACTAAACAATTAGCCCAAAACCTTAAAACCCTCTATTTGATCCACTTAGTCCATGTCTACAGGTCCTAGGAATGTCAAGGGAGTGAAGTAATCTTAAATCTGAAAAGCACATAATAAGCAATAAATAAATAAATAAATAAATAAATAAATACTGTAATACTGTGTGTTCATTACTTGTTGACTGATATTGTTGATAAACCAAATAATAAAACCAAAATAATGAAATCCTTTAAAAGTGTTTTGAACATTGTCAGCCAACCTATTTAATTACATTTCTAGAATGCAACTTAATTAAAAGTGGTTTTATTATTATTATTATTATTATTTTTTACCAAGATTTGACAGGCACAACCAAACATCCTCCAGATTCTGTTAATCTCCAAATACCTAACAAAATACCTTTTGGTATAGACTGAAAATCTGTTTGGTAGTTTAAAAGTTACAGAATGGAGTAAAAAATATTATTCAGACAATTTTTTGTGCTCAAATAACTAAAAAACGTCAGTGAGTTTAAATACCTCCTTTGGTAGGCTGGTAGAACTTTTTGTGGAACCAAGTAATTACCGAGTTTTTTGGACTTTTCTTAGCACATGCGTGGTTCGTTTTTTCATAACTCTGAAAATACGCCTGTGCACTTCGGTCAAATGTCAGAACGTCCGGTCGCCCTTGTTGCTTGTTATGAATGAGCCACTGATTTACAGCTGAGCCGAGGAGTGATCACACAGTCAACTGTAAAGCTACGCAGTACCTCGCTTCAATAAATACTACAAACAAACAAACAAACAAACAAAATAATAACTACAAACATGTAATGATAAATGATTCATCAATTGTTTATCGTAGTCTACAGCAGAAATGTAATGCTAAACAATATAGCAGCAGTGTGATTAATATGTTAAGAGATGAACCGCTTTATTCAGTTTTATTCGTATATTGTAACAGAATTGGTAACTTTTATTTTTGTAATACTACTGTAGAAGCCTTAGGGTTTTGCAAGTCGGACTCACTCTGTAAAGGCTGTTTCAGAGAACTTGTGAATCCTTAGCAACCCACTGACCTGCCCAGTGGTGGTGACTACCTATGCTGTCTGAAGTGAACCCACCTACTGTACCAGTTAAGCAGTGTGTGCTGGAAAGCCTTGTCAGAACATGGGTGAAGTAAGAGCGCAGTGGTGGTCTTACCTGACAATTTCCTGTCTTTTTTGGCTTTGTCAGCTCTTACTGTAAAAGATTGTTTTCTTATTTAATAGTACATAACACTGTACAATACTGTATTATTTGTAGCTGTACATGTTTAAACTACAATACAGTACGTTCCAAACGTGCAACAACTACTGTGCATGGATTTAAGATAATCATACCAATGTATTTTAATTGAATCAGGTCATTTCATCAAGAGCCATTCATAGTATGAAAACATTTTCCACAGTACCAGCTTCTTAACTTTTCAAAACTTTACGTCCATATAGTATGCATCAATCACATTAAACCCATTTGATGTACTGTACTGAAATGACCCCTCTGCTTCAGAAAGTCATGGGTTTGGAATCCCGGCTCTCAAGCTTTACAGCTGGTACCTGGAGAGTGATAACAACTCTGATACTCGCTTCCCATTGCTTCACTGTTGCTGAGTCAGCTACAGTAGATGTTCTTAGTAAATGGGTTTCTCCGGGCATTTTTATTAAAAATGCAACGGTATTATTCATTTGTTTGGGTTTGCTTGCTTGCTTGCTTAATAAATGTATTGTATTGTGCGACGACAGCATGGCACAGATGCTTTTACCTTCTGTTATTTTACTGTACCCTCATGCACTTTACAGGTTTACAGAAAAGGTATCAACTTTTTAAGCTGTTTTTGATTGGCTGAGATAGTTTCATTTTGTTTGTGCAAACTGCGTTACCTTGCTGTAGAAAATGCTGCATTCATAGTTATGTCTGCGCAGGTCACGCTGCAATGCTTCGGCAAGAACTTGGGTCAAAGTCGTCCCCATTTTTTTTTTGTCTGACAAAATGACATTCGAAAGGTGTATGTCCAGGTCTTTTCAGGTATCTGGTAAAATTCTGTTGTTTCTCCCACTGAATCCAAATATGACATTGTGAGATTTATGTCCGTGTTTTTCTTCGAGTATTTTCATTTTCTTGCTTTTTTAAAAAGAAATTGTTTAAAATTCTTCTGTTACATTGGTGTACTATTTTTTTTTTCGAATTGTCCATATCTTTGTTTTGAATGTAGCCCATTATTGTCCACTATACCGTGCTTGTTTTAATTAGCGATAAATATGGCGGCTGTTGGCAAAGCTGCCCAGGTACTCCACACTGAAGAAGGTGACTAATATGGAGGGAAAAAATAAATAAATAAATAAAAAATAGATTACCAGTGCGGTTCTCATGAAATATTTGCATGCGTATATTTCATTGGACCCATATATATATATATATCTAATCTACTAGGTTTAGATACTAATGAGAGCATAACAAATACAAAATACAAAAAGCGCTGCTTGTGAAGTATCCACAGTATACTTTGACAGATACAGGTGATTTATTTGCATTATGCGGGACTTTATTTTCCCAATTGGTGCTTGAGCCCTGGAGCACTCACAGAATCACCGCCTGTGCACCTATTATCAGTGATTAAAGCCTGGTTTTCAAACAAACTGAGTATCGCTCAGCAGTACTGTATTGGTATAAGAAAAGTGTGTTTTTAAAAAAGTAATTTCAGCTTCCAATCACTTAAAATATGCTGACGATAATGTAAACAACACCAAGCTACAGAGTCCCAAGCTTTAAACGTGTTACTGTTTATAGATAAGAACTCAACTTTATTATGAATATTGTGTTATTATGTTTTAAGCAACATACTATGATAGTGTTCATTATGGTAATTGTTTGTTTATTAGTTTTAAAATGTTTAGTAAAATGTGACCTATTGTTTGACATCGTTAGTACAACCGGCCCCCTTTGCTAATGACATCTTAAATCAGGGTCGTGATCCAGTATAAATCAACACATTTTTATAAAATGACTTTACACTTACTTCAAAAGATGCAACGTGTTTCAGTAAATTCAAACGTTAAACTTCGCATCCCGCGCAGAGGGAGAAAACAAACGTAAAACGTCATTAAGTGGGGTTGGCATTGCAGGGGAGATGAAGGGAGGTTTCAGTTCTGAGTGACTGTTTTACAAGCATTATTTGTGAATGCTTATTCACCACTGCTACACCCCGTTAGAAAATTGACTTCCCTGCATTTTTTTAACGCAAGACTGAACATGAGAGTATATGTGTACATTTGTTTTAAGTACTCGCCCAGAGGACTACTGAGACACAGACATCAACTAGTCCTCATTAGATTTAATTCGGCTTGGGCGAGCGCGAGTTTCTAACCCTGTACGCTATAATGTACACATGCACACATGCACATTGATGTGATGCTGTTTAACCAAATCAGAGGTTGTTATTTTTCCAAGACGTTTTTAATACACACACACACACACACATATATACATTATATATATACAGTGCCATGAAAAAGTATTTGCCCCCTGTCTGATTTTCTGCATTTTTGCACATCTTTCACATTGTATTTGGTCAGATTTTTTTGTGAGTTGTAGTAGTATATAGAGGGAGTCTGACAGAAAAAATATGACACCATCTCAAGTTTGCCAAAAAGCACCTGGATGATCCTCAAGAGTTCTGGAACAATGTTCTATGGACAGATGAGTCAAAAGTGGAACTTTTTGGCTGACATGGGCCCCGTTATGTCTGGCGAAAACCAAACACTGCATTCCACAGTAAGAACCTCATACCAACGGTCAAGCATGGTGGTGGTAGAGTCATGGTTTGGGGATGCTTTGCTGCATCAGGACCTGGACGCCTTGCCATCATTGAAGGAACCATGAATTCTGCTCTGTATCAGAGAATTCTACAGGAGAATGTCAGGCCATCCATCCGTGAGCTGAAGCTGAAGCACAGCTGGGTCGTGCAGCAAGACAATGATCCGAAACACACAAGCAAGTCTACATCAGAATGGTTGAAGAACAAGAAATTTAAAGTTTTGGGATGGCCTAGTCAAAGTCCAGACCTAAACCCCATTGAGATGTTGTGGCAGGACCTGAAACGAGCAGTTCATGCTCGAAAACCCACAAACGTCACTGAGTTGAAGCAGTTCTGCATGGAGGAGTGGGCCAAAATTCCTCCACGGCGCTGTGAGAGACTAATCAATAACTACAGGAAGCGTTTGGTTGCAGTTAGATATAAATATAGATTATATATATATATATATATATATATATATATATATATATATATATATATATATATATATATATATATATATATATATATATATAAGTTTGAGAAAAAGGAAAACTGCTGTGTACCAAAATGATCAATAAAAAAAAAGAAAAGAGAAAAGTATATTTCAGATACTTAAAAAGGTAGAATAATTGATTACAAATCAATGACGTTTCAGACTACAATAATATATATGATACTGCAGACATGTGAGAAAAGGTTTTGTGGTCAGACGAGACAAAAAATGAACTTTTCAGTCTAAATTCCAAGCATTACATCTGGCGAAAGCCCAACACTGCACATCACCCAGTCAACACCATCCCAACTGTCAAGCATGTTGGTGGCAGCATCATGTTATGGGGATGCTTCTCTTCAGCAGGGACTGGGAAGCTTGTCAGGATAGAAGGGAGAATGAATGGTGCAAAGTACAGGCAAATCCTTGAGGAAAACCTGTTTGAGTCAGCCAAGACTCTGAAATTGGGGAGGAAATTCACATTTCAGCAGGACAATGACCCGAAGCACATAGCCAAAGCCACACTGGAGTGGTTGAACAAGAAGAGAATTAATGTTCTTGAGTGGCCCAGTCAAAGTCCTGACTTGAATCCAATTTATGGCGAGACTTGAAGATTGCAGTTCATCGATGATCCCCAACAAACTTCTCAGAACTGGAGCAATTTTCCTGTGAAGAATGGGCAAAAATGTCACCATCCTACTGTGCAAAGCTAGTAGAGACCTATCCAAAAAGACTCATAGCAGTAATTGCTGCAAAAGGTGCTTCTACCAAGTACTGACTTAAGGGGCTGAATACTTCTGCAACCAGTAAATTCCATTTTGTACATTTTCTTTGCAAGTTTTGCTGACATTTAACCTCCTCCTCATACAACAGTGTTCAGTTTAACCACTACAGCTTTGAATAAAAGTGCATACATTATTTGTAATTCAAGAAATGTGACATTATCGGTAGGGGGTGAATACCTAAAAGGCCTACAACCGACTCAGAATTCTTCTACCCGATGTCATGCATATATATATATATATATTGTAAGGCAGCGGGTTGTGTGAGACAGCAGGGAGGGGATTAAAACCTCCCTGCGAGAGAAACATGTGCAGAATGCACCTTTTTGTTTGGTTGATTGTATTGCTTTATTGTTTCATTTAATTTGTCAATTGTTTTACCCCCTGCACCTGGTAGTTATTGTTAAATTAACACCAGGTGCAGGGTATTTAAGGAGAGGCAGTCAGTTGCTGAGGGCTGCTGAGTAGAAGGAGGCAGAAGGATGGTGCTCTGCTTCCGAGCAGTCCTAATAGTAAGTGCAGTGTTAAGCGTGTGTCGTTTGTGTGGTGACAGGTAAACGGCTTAGCCATCCTGTGAGTTAGGCAGGGAAAATCCTGTTTAGTTAGTGCTCCAAGAGGAGTTAGGTGTTTATTTTGTTTCTGTTTATTTTTGTGTTTATTAAAATAATAGCACGTCAGCATGAAAAATCCATCTCTGTTGTGCTGGGTCTATTTTTAAAAGGGGCAACGAACCCGAGTGGGTACAATCGTGTTACAATATATATATATATATATAATAAATTAGGGGTGGGCAACGATACAAAAATTGTATATCGATATCGTGCACGTATTTCGATATTGATAATATCGAAGTCTTCCAAAACACAGAAAACTATAATAACACAATTGCAATATGAAACATATAAATTAACAGATATTTACATAAGAAAAGCAACAACTTAATTAAACTTAGTATCTTAATATCCATGGAGAAAAACAAGGGCTTTTTATATTGGTTTTACTATTCCATGCCATCATCAGCTACCTCAAAACCGAAATATTTATATTCTGTACTTCACTACGCAGACTAGCCAATCCGGAAGTCATTTAATCTCTAATGCACGACACATCTAAAAGTATTAAGTACGGTGTCATGTTGAATGTTGCATATTTTTAGATGTGTTTTGATGTTTTAAAAGTACATCTCAGCGGGCAGTACACTGCCAGCTCTCTGCTTTCCTGTCTAACCACTCTCTGCTCAACCTTCACCAATCTGGTTTCCACTCTGCTCACTCCACTGAAACTGCTCTCCTGTCTGTCACTAAGTCACTAAACTCTGCCCGCGCTGCCTCTCTCTCCTCTGTCCTAATTCGCCTCGATCTCTCTGCTGCTTTTGACACTGTCGATCACTCTATTCTCCTATCCTCTTTTGCTAACCTCTCTCAACAGGAGTCCCCCAAGGATCAGTCTTGGGTCCTCTCCTGTTCTCTCTCTACACCCACTCCCTGGGCCCCCTCATCGCATCCTATGGTTTCTCATGCCATTTCTATGCTGATGATGCTCAGATCTTCCTCTCCTCCCCCCCTCTCAGACCACCATCCCCTCCCGTATCTCTACCTGTCTGTCTGCTATCTGCTCCTGGATGCACTCGCATCACCTCATACTCAACCTCTCCAAATCTGACCTCCTTTTCTTCCCCTCCTCATCTTCCCCCTCCTGTGATCTCTATCTCTTCCGGAATCTACCACGCTCACTCCTTCCTCCTCAGCCAAGAACCTCAGAGTAACCCTGGACCCCTGCCTCTCCTACTCCCAGCAGATCTCCACTGTAGCACACACCTGACATTTCTCCCTGAGCAACATACGAAGAATCCTACCCTTCCTCATCAACTACTCCACACAACTCCTCATCCAGGCCCAGGTACTCTCTCGCCTGGACTTCTGCAACTCCCTCCTGGCCGGCCGGCCTCTCTTCGTCCACCACCCGTCCGCTCCAGCTCATCCAGAACGCTGCTCGCCTGGTGTTCTCTCTGCCTCGCTTCTCCCATGCTACTATATATATATATATATATATATATATATATATATATATATATATATATATATATATATAGGGCAGCTGGCTCTTTGAGCTAAAATATATATACAGTGCCTTGCATAAGTATTCACCCCCCTTGGACTTTTCCACATTTTGTAGTGTTACAACCTGGAATTAAAATGGATTTAATTAGGATTTTTTGTCAATGATCTACACAAAATAGTCCATAATGCCGAAGTGGGGAAAAAAAAAATCTACATATTTTTCAAAATTGTTTACAAATAAAAAACTGAAAAAAGTCTTGATTGCATAAGTATTCACCCCCTTTGCTGTGACACCCCTAAATAAGCTCTGGTGCAACCAATTGCCTTCAGAAGTCACATAATTAGTTGAATGGAGTCCACCTGTGTACAATTAAAGTGTCACATGATCTCAGATTAAATACACCTGTTTCTGGAAGGCCCCAGAGTTTGTTAGAGAGCATGTCTAAACAAACAGCATCATGAAGATCAAGGAGCTATCAAAACAAGTCCGGGATAAAGTTCTGGAGAAGCACCAATCAGGGTTGGGTTATAAAAAAATATCCCAAACTTTGAACATCCCCCGGAGCACTGTTAAATCCATTATTAAAAAATGGAAAGAATATGGCACAACCGCGACTCTGCCTAGAGAAGGCCGTCCACCAAAACTCAGTGACCAAGTAAGGAGGGCATTAGTCAGAGAAGCAACCAAGAGGCCAAAGATAACTTTGAGGAAGCTGGAGAGATCCACAGCCGAGATGGGAGAAACCATCCATGGGACAACTATAACCTGGACGCTCCACAAAGCTGGGCTTTATGGAAGAGTGGCGAGAAGAAAGCCATTGTTGAAAAACCATATCAAATCCCGTTTGGATTTTGCCAAAAGGCATGTGGGAGACACAGCAAACATGTGGAAAAAGGTTCTCTGGTCTGATGAGACCAAAATTGAACTTTTTGGCCTTAGCGCAAAACGCTATGTGTGGCGCAAAGCCAACACTGCTCATCATCCTGAGAACATCATCCTTAGAACACCATCCCCACGGTGAAGCATGGTGGTGGCAGCATCATGTTATGGGGTTGCTTTTCATCCGCAGGGACTGGGAAACTGGTCAGGATTGAGGGCAAGATGGATGGAGCCAAATACAGGGAAATTCTAGAGGAAAACCTGTTTCAGTCTGCAAGAGACCTGGGACTGGGGTGGAGGTTCACCTTCCAGCAGGACAATGACCCTAAACACACAGCCAAAGCTACACTGGAGTGGTTTAAAAACAAGAACCTGAATGTCTTAGAATTGTCCAGTCAATGCCCAGACCTCAATCCGACTGAGAATCTGTGGCAAGATTTTAAAATTGCTGTTCACCAATGGTCCCCATCCAACTTGACAGAGCTCGAGCAATTTTGCCAAGAAGAATGGGCAAAAATTGCAGGATCCAGATGTGCAAAGCTGGTAGAGACTTACCCAAAAAGACTCACAGCTGTAATTGCTGCCAATGGTGCTTCTACCAAGTATTGACTCAGGGGGGTGAATACTTATGCAACATATTTTTTGTGTCACAATAAAAAATATTCTGCACCTTGAAAGTGTTAAGCATGTTGTGTAAAACAAATGGTAAAACTCCCAATTAAATCCATTTTAATTCCAGGTTGTAACACTACAAAATGTGGAAAAGTCCAAGGGAGGTGAATACTTATGCAAGGCACATATATATGAGGTTTCAAATCCGAAACAACTTTCTGAAAATATGAATGCCTATAAATGCTTGAACACAGCAGTGAGAAGGTCTCCATTTTATGGTTTCATTTTCTTGACTGTCAGGTGTGAACCAAGTTGTTTTGGATGTTTCACATAAGCCTGCAAATGAACTGAACCGTACCCATGTACTTCAATTCAAACCAACATAAAAAATAATCATTTGTTTACTTTACCTTATTGAGTGTTTCTGAAGTTCACACTTCTACACTTTAAATTCACTTTAAAAGCTATTAGTCGTGTACAATATATGTAAAATACTATAGGATAGTTTGTACATACAGTAACTGTAGGTACTGTACATTTCAGAAATGTTATTTTTTAACCCATTGTAATGTGCAGGTAATTACTTTTACATTCTGTCAGTACAAGAACAAGCATGAATGCTGCTGCTTCTCCACTTTTACTCTGTTTTGCTTCCTGATATACTTAGCTGTCATTCAAAGTCATACAGCTGTTGGGAGCAGCAGGTGCATGTTTGTTTGACTCGCAGAATGATAAAGTGGCAAACAGGTTTCAAGGAGGGGGGGGGAGGGGGTGGGGGTGGGGGTGGGGGGTCCCTGCAGCTGAATCTACTTTTAAAGGAATGCAAACAGACAACAAGAAAAGTCTAGCCTTCCGTGCATGTCATTCTTCAGAAAGCAAACTATGCATGAATGAGAATGCTGAAAGAATATTTAAACATGACCTGGTATTGTGATAAATATAGTAAATCAGTACTGATCTTATGTTGCATCACAAACAGAGATCATGCTTGTACTTCACTATGACACAGCTAGATTGGCATACCAGCCAGCAACACTTCATGCAACTGTACCACTCCCCAGACTCAGCTAGGAAAGTTCAACCTGTGATAATGCCCTGGGATTAACTCCTTCCAACACCTACACATGCCTATGTTTATTAAAACACAGAACAGCTGTTTAATTATTCTCATCAGCTGACTTTGTGTTGTATTCATGCAACAGTAACATGTTAGGAAAAGACCTTGGGCTTTAGTTTCACCACCAGACTACTGTCAGCTGTGGCATCAACAAACTCTGCTTTATCCAATATTAGAACTGAATTCCACATTATTAAAACCAAGATAGGTACTGCTGCCACAAAATGATCTACAGTAACTGTTCTATTCACTATAAATAAAGAGCCTGACCATTTTTTTTGGTTGTCTATTTTATCATATGTTAAATCAAATGATAAATATTTCATAACTATTACCGTCAGAAAGAGAAAAAAAAATTCAGGATATTTTTATTTCTGCTGCAATCCAGGTTTTTTTTTGTCTGTTTGTTTTTATGTTGGGAGACTACGAACCACAGCTATGAACAGAGTATAGTATTGATCTCTTTAAAAATCAGTCTTAACAAGCGAACATCTAAAAATATTCATGTGTGTTTCATACTGTAAAAGCATGCTTGAAATATCTTTCCACGTGGTGTTCAATTACTTTCCGGTCAGGGAGCAATAAAATGAAGCCCATAAAACTCCTGAACACAGGTGGCTTGTTTTATAATACACAGAAACCAAAATTAAAACGATCTTCCAAGCAGGAAGAATAATTATACTGACATGCTTTGTCCTAGGTTAGAGTAGCAGAGGTTAAAGGCCACTGTAACACCAAGCCAAATACCTACAACCCCACCACCTCTTTTTTTTTTTTTTCCTAATGTTGTGCTTCCGACAGCCAACTGTGAAAACAATGCAGAGTTTAAACCATTTTTGAATTCAACACATATTAGTTCTAGACCAACACTGTGTTCTTTTAAAAAGAAACATCATCATATTTCATTACAAAACTGAAATACAAAAAAAATGCTTCAGTAGCTTAATTTACTGCAATTAAAAAATGTATGTTGAACAAACTATACTGAATTACAGAACAGCACATTTGCTTACAGTAGGATACTAATCTTTATGACGCTCAGCGAGTAATAGTCCTATATTTTAAAATACAAATGTGCTGTACAAATCATTACTGACTCAGAATTCGGAGTAAAACAGCAGCCCAAAGAAGGGTGTTAGCCCTTCGACTGTCATTGCGGGGTTGGGCAAGAAAAGGAAGTATGTCTCTCATAACATTAAACCAATTTTGTTTGTCAAACTTTAAACGTAGGCTTCTATTCTACAAAGAAACTGATTTTTAAAAAATGTAATTGTACTGCAGATTAGATCATGATATTGTAGTTCACAGTTCTGAAATTCATCAGCCAACAAGGCATACAGTACATTACAAAAATAAGTTCTGTACAGTACATGTTTCAGGTATCATTAAAAATATCAGCTTCAGTATATGGGTGGCTCTTAATATTACAAAAACAGTTGCTTGAATCAACTATGGTGATGTATGGTAGTTCATTGCTACAGTAGTTATGACTACTTCAGATCAAATGAAGAAGCAATGCAAGCATGTTCTGACCCAGGTACAAGTATTTAACCCTCCCCCTTTCCCTCACTCTCAACAATACAATGAAAGCTACACCACTAACCAAACACAAAACACTGCAGTATCGCCACACTACACCATTTGGACAAGTCTGGGTTCCAGTCTGACAGGCACAGATGGGAACTGAACTTCCACCCTCCCAATGCAGAGGGTTAAAAAAATGAATTAAAAAAAAGACCATCTAAGTTCCAAACTAAGAAGTATAGTAATAATTAGTTAACAGCAAGTGCCCCTAGCTAGTATAACTCCGAAATCAGCTGTGATGCCTTTCTTTGTACTGTATTTAACCATGTTCAAGGAAATTGGAAGGCACAGGGTGAAAAATAACAAAAGAGATTTACCTTTACACTGTAGAATTCAAGACACCCAATTCCAAAACTGTTTACAGTAAATCCAAAAGAAATGCAACAAGGAAGAATTCAAGTTCTATTCCAATTGTTTCAACTCCCACACCTTACTGCATGTGAGGATGAGACTAGTCTCTAGGGGTGTGTGTTAGCAGCCTCCTTCTCTCTCTCTCTTTCTTTCACACACACTCTACAGCGATCTACCCCTTGCAAGTCAGGAATCCATGGCAAGCAGAAACATGTGCTCTTCAGCTTTAAAACGTGGTACCTCCCATATCTCCCTTTTAATTTCACACTCCTTGCAAACAAAGCAAAGCCATTAGAGCATGGAGTACTTCCCATCTCATGTAACGACTCTGAATGTTAAAAGGCAGCTTCCTGTACCTGGGATCCTACAATTCGGAGAAAGAATAAAGCCACTGTGTATTGCTCAGGCTTCCACAATTACTGTAGCAAAAACAGGAACAGGCCATTTAAACAATAAACTTTCCTTTTAAACAACCACTGTGCACTGGAAAAGCTTTTTGGCATCACCGAGTATTTCTTCTATGTAGCATTTCTACCCCTGGAATAGCATTTTTTATATTAAGGTTTAACATTTCACTCAAAAACAACATCGGGAAACGGTCAGATTCCTTCAAATGTGTCAATTACACTGTAAAATCTAGGATTCAAAAAAGGCATTTCATTTCTAATAAATAGAAATAGCAACACAGTGGATTGATGTTTTTAAAAAGAAACTCCAAATGAATGACTCCCAGTACGCTGTGCTGACATACTGTATACACCCACTATCAACACAAGAATATCAACTTGCAATTACTAACTAGTTTTAACAACAATCTGGTATTGATCTCCTTGCTACAGCAAATTTGGGATTAAAACAGGAATTATGTCACAGCAGTTCATGTTTTGGTTTTTGGCTTGATTGAGGTTCCATTCTATAAAAGACTTACCGTAAATATTTAAATAAATATACTGTAGAGAGGGTTGTTTGGGTAGGGTCTCCTGCTCCCCCCTCCCCCAACAATTACATTTATAGAATTTCACAAACTGCAGTGAAAAAGGCACTGCAGTGATTTTTAAACTCGCAGATCTCACTATCATTCCAGTAATTCGTTTTTAGCAGCATTCTTTCTTTCTTTACTTTGTTATGTTTTGACATTGGGTTTTGGACAATTTTTTCGGTAATAAAAAAAAAAAAAAAAAAAAAAGGGAGTGAAACATTTAATCTCAATCTATGACTGAAGAGCAGTCTAGGAGGAAGTGAAGCTGTGGGATTCCAATGTCCAGAAAGCAGCATAGTTTCTTGTCTCACTGAGATCCTAAAACATCAAAAGACCATGCCCCCTGTCCCACAGTAAAGTCTGCTAAACTCAACAATTTAATCTCAGAAGAAAAAAAAGCAATTGTGCGCCGCCCCCGGTCAAGGAAGGCAGTGACATAGCCTGGATTCGAACCTGCGATCTCCAGGCTACAGGGTGCATCCTGCACTCCACGCGGAGAGCCTTTACTAGATGCGCCACTCGGGAGCCCATTTTTTATTTATTTTTAAGAAAATGTAAAAGTGTACTGGTAAATTAAATACATAATTTATTAACATGTAAGCGTTCTTTGAATTAATATTGGGGGGGGGGGACCACTTGTCCTATACGTATTCACAGGGATGCAAGGGCCAAGTAAATATCAGTTGCCATCTGGAGCGTTCTGTTTATTATGGAGGTTTGCTTTTTACTGCATTCAGTAACTCCATCCTCAGTAATTTCTGAATGTTTTCATATCAAATGGTGAAGCATTGAACGTGTTTTTGTGGTACGGCAATTTTGTTTGGCATAATTTACATACCACGGTTTTCTTGTCTGGTTCCTCAAAATATTCGCAAACATGCCTTTGCTTCGTTCCTTTGTTTATAGATGCCATTTTATTAAAAATATATAACAAAACTTCAGAAAAAACGCTTGTCATTAACTTTATTAATAAACAAAAATCACATAAACATAAATTCATCAAATGCACAGACTAGGATAGTTCTACTGCATGTTATGGTTTTGTTTGTGTTTGATTAATTATTTATTATCCTAAATAAGAACATTTGCCATTCGTTTTTATTTTATTATTATTATTATTTTTTTATTTTTTTTTAAGGTATAGCTTGGACAGGTTTTCCCAGCAGACAAGCCTACACATGTACAACAGATAAGTTAGCCTCTTTACAGAAAGCTAATGAAAAAGTAAAAGCCAAATAAGCTGCACACCATATATATTACCTGTAGAAATGTCACTGAATACATTAGCTGTTTGAAGACTGGGTGAACACCTTTATGCCTTAGGGGTTCAACAAATTCCGTTACTGTCAATGCAGACAGTGGAGAGTCTATCATGTTTTATCTGTATCCGGGCTCTCGTTACACACTGTCCATACCTGGGTGTGACCTTTGCCTCAAAGAGGTGCTTTTACTTGCAGTTCTGATTTGCTGAAAGGAAATTAGAGTGACTGGTCATTTTTTCAACTGACTGGCTGGAGTCCAACATGTCATTAGAGTTACATTTTGACATTCATTAGGTAGTGTGCACAAGTAGTTGTGTGTCTGTCATCTTTACAGTCAAGTCACTTCTATAATATAGTGTAGTTACTGCAGGAGTTGTGAAATATGTTCCTCCACCATCAACAATCCTCATCCCTGCCTTGAAAGGATCACAACACTTCAAGGCTGGAAAATGGATTATTAGTAGACCTCCGCCACTAAGACGGACCAGCAAGCTGAAAAATGATTTTGTAAAGCAGAAACCAACACAATCATACTAAGCTAGAAACAGTAAAAACTGACTTTCCATCACTATCAATACTGGATGAACTTTCAAGAAAAATAAAATAAAATCATTCAACTTTATTTACTGTATTTTGTACTCTCACAAATAACCTGTTTGCAGGTTTGACTATAGAACAGATCTCCATTACAGTGCAACAAAGGCAATATTTACATGCACAAGTCATGACAGTTTTCTTCACAACGTATTTGCCATACTCATCAGGAAATGCGTTGCTATGGAGTTTTGATTTAGGAAAAAAAAAGTCATGACTGTAGAGTCGATTTTTACGTGCATGTAAACCAAGCCATAGTTGGTCATGTTGTTTTTCATTTTATTCATATATTACATTTTACAAGGCAAGTTGATAAAAAAAAGACTTCAGATTCAGAACAGCCATTTAGCAGTCAAAATGCCTGAGGCTACTAGCAGCATATGTCAACTTTGAAACCAGAGTGCAGGAAACAAGACACTTCCCAGGCAAAAACAAAATACTGACTTTGATGTTACCTGTCTAATGATGTCATGATGTATGAAGAGATGCTATCATTTTTGTTATTATATATTTTTTAATTAGAATGAAAATCTGAATGACTAAAACTCACCAAACCTTTAATAACTCACCAAAGGTTAACTATTTATTAAGCCGTATCAAATAAAAAGCGATTCGATTTAACTGATAACTGTTTTGTTTTCTTATGAATAATCCCACGTGTCCCTGCTTTTTTTCAGTAACTACCAAACAGATATTCAGGGAGACTGTCAATTTATGGACTGTCAATAATCATACTTCTCCAAGTTCAAGCCGCATACAGTAGCCAGGGGACAGATATACTGTAAGTAAAGCCAAATGAAAGAATTACAGGTCAGCATTGAAAAACAGGCATATGTGGCCCACTAATCTATATTCAGCATTAGCCATATATTTTATAAATAACTTATCAAACTTACTATCAAAATGGCTACAAGCCTAGATTAAAAAAAATACTGATGTGGATTTACTGTACAGTCTGCTTTTCTCTACTGTATCATCCATACGCGTTTTAGGGTATTCAAAACACAATTATTTGTTTAACTCTGTACATTAATTTTTGGTAGAATATGCTGGTTACAAACTGGAAAATGTAATTGACAGGTTTTCATTAGTAAAAAAGGAAAAATGAACAACCACAAGTTTTAGTCTGTCGTTAGCATTTGAGTACCGCTAGGTAGCAAATTTATACTGCACTGTCCACACATCACGATACTTCACCTCCTAATTTATTGAATCTTCTTATGGTATATTGACAAGTATTGCAGTTTTTACTATTAACATAGCTTTTAAAATCGAACACAATGTCAACTTGCTTTGACAAGCGCCCTTTGGGAACAGCCATAACCACCTTGGTATAGTAACGTTGGGGTGAACGATCGGAGCAGCTGGATTTAGATCTGCTGCGATTTAAATCAAATGAATAGATCCCTTTGCCCTGTGTCACATAGTGCATTTTAGCATCCTACCCATTGTCTGTTAGGACCTGCTGCAATCAAGAGCTGGCATTATGAACTAGAGTCATGTATTACTCCGGTATCTTCAGCTCTTACCTTATACTAAAACCAGTGCAGGCACAAACAGAGGGTCCTCTTGAATCGCATACTTAGCACACAGTACGTGAAAGATTATTGTCAAATACACACCTAAACATATAGAAGGCTAGGATTGAATAATATCATGAAAAAAGTTTGATGAAAAACATATGCTGAAAAACTATTAAGATTATTTATGTTTTAAAACATGAATTGACTAATTTAAAGATTATATAAAACACGTAAAGGAAAAATGTTATTTTAACATAACTTCTATGACCTCTAGAACAACTGTAATAATGATATTTACATGTGATTTGTATTTTGCTTCTGCTGTACTGTATCTAATTGTTAAATTCAATTACTATAAATAAATAAATAAATAAATAAATAAATAAATAAGTAAAGTGGTGAAGATTAGTACAACATCAAGACAGTTATTGTGTTCACAGTGTAGTGTGTGACAAAGACTTAAAATGAAATGTATTTAATGCAGGGGTGTGCAATTCTTTAGAAAAATGTATTGTTCAAGGGACAAAATGCTAGAAAAACCTACTTGTCCGTCTTAAAAATCTACTTGCCCCTACCTGTCGCGCAAAACACGCACAAAAAAGTAGATTATAACTTGTAGGATTTTGGTTTTATTTAACAGTGAACACCACCAATCAATTAGTGATTAACAGGGGCGGATTTCTTTCAGTGCAGTTTGGTAGTACTAGTACACATTTGCTAGTACATTTAAAGTGACATACTAAGAGTTCAACTATAATAAGCAATACTTGGGAGTTACTCAAATATAAAAATAGCTTCTGCCTGTTTTTCCCCCAATCTTTCTTTATAAGCCGAATTCAACTTCTGATGTACAGGTGTTTTAGTTTGTTGCATCACAGATATTGTGACTTTTCTTGACATTCTTTCAGTTTTGTAACTGCTGAACCCCAGAATTTTAAAATGACTTGTGTATAACCTGTCAAGTTTCTCTGCATTTTTTACTATTTTTCTACCAAAATGCACACAATATTTACAGTAGGCTCCACCAAATTCTGCAAAGACCAAATGTTTTTTTCTTTTGTTTATTTCTATTATATACAGTAGAACCCCAGAGTTACGAACACCAAACTTATGAACCGACCGGTCTACCAAAAGCCACTTTCAACCGAAAGTATGCAATTACGTCAAGCCCTGAAGCCTCTGGAAGACCACTACTGGTAGTGCCCTGCCGAACTGAAACAGCTCTAAGCAGGCAGTTACTCTCAGCACTCTGTCGTCCGACAGAGTTGCCAACATGCGTCTTGAATCCAGGCACACCCCTTCTGGTTACAGGATAGGTCACTATCTGGGTGGGTGCTAGCTGGCTCTTTGCATGGTTTACCTTCAAGCCTAACCATTGTAAATGGTTGGTGACTAGCTCTGTGTGTTTGTGCGGCCTTGCTGGAGACTCTGAGCAAATGAGCCTTTTGTAAAAAAGCGTGGTGCTAGAGAGGCCGAATGGTAGAACACAGAACTGGTACACTGTTCCTTGAAAGGTGAACCTCAGGTATTTCCTGTGCACTGGTTTTACTGGGATGCGTAAATAGGCGTCCTTCGTGATGGACTGCAACAGCCATTGCGAAGTCAGCATCTTGTGCCATCTCCGACTCAGATACAGGTTCACCTGAGGTCGAGGATCGGTCTGAGGCCGCCATCCTGTTTTGGCACCAGAAAATACCTGGAGTAGAACCCCCCGTTCTTGCTGGGGTGGCCTACTATGCAAATGGCCTCCTTTTGCAGCAGAGCTGCTACCTCCTGAGCCACCTGAGCAGCGGCTTGCAGGTCCGTGACCGATGTTATTGTCATGCCCCGGAACTGGAGAGAGTAACCAGTTTGCACAGCATTGAGCACCCAGGAGTTATAAAGTTTTCAGGTTCTGATGTCTTAAAAGGGGAAACACCCATGTTGTAATGGTTAATATTCCCTACTTGAAAGGGAACTACTTTTCAAAGTTACGGGCATTTCAGACTTACGAACAACCTCCATTCCCAAGGGGTTAGTAACTCTGAGGTTCTACTGTACTTATTTTTTTTAAACAGTGTACAGTATTTTACAGCTGTGTTTTCTCATCTAACATATTGTCCCATGATGGCTACATAAAACACTGCTGCAGCAGGGTGATCCTGGTTTCATACCCCAGACCTGTCAACTCTCCCATATTCACCAGGAGTCTCCCGTATTTTGGACCAGACATCTCCTGGGACATATTTTCTCCCGTATTGTGCTCAAAACTCTGCTGTTAAACCCCCTTATGTCAGCAAACTTTTAATGTTTGCAAAAGTCATGGCCGGTGTGTGGTTACTGCAATCCCCTTCTGTACCTATCCCTGTGGTAGGCATGCATTCAGTGCGCGAGGCAAGTTCACATACTTAGCCACGTACCTGCACCTTTCCCCACCGCCGCTGCTCTACAGGGGAAACAGTAAAAAAGGTATTACTTTACAGTAACTATTGTACATTATATTAGTACTATAGTACTACTACAGTCCATCATATTTGTACTAATATAGTACTTTATAGCAATAATATATTACTTTATAGTATACTATAGTACATCATAGTAGTACTACAGTATATTGTAGTACTTTATAGTAATACTATAGTAATTTATAGTATTTTATAGTTATACTATAGGACATCATAGTAGTACGATAGTATGTTTTAGTACTTTATATTAATACTGTATTCATAGCATTTTGTAGTAGTACTTTTAAGCAGTTCTTATTAAATGTTTCTGGGTTACCTGCAGACAGCTCCGCACCACCTTCTACCTCATATAAAAATCCTTCACACACTATAGCAAGTCACCAACTGCACCAGTTACTGGTCAGAATTTTTACATGTATGAAGAAACAATTGCTGTTGGAATTGCATTTACAGTCAAATTTTACCTTGACCAAGGACATTATGTAAACAGATCTCCCATTCTCTAACTGACCTGCATTGCTGATTCTCTTGGTGGCTCCAGTGTAGTTCACAGAATGACACAAAGTGTGATTAACAACAAAGGGGGCAACATATTCACCCACTGTATTTATTAAGATTGTATTGGAAGCATGTCCCACAGCTAGTCGATGAAAGACAGACATACCATTGTTAAAACCACTTCCAAAGGGCATGATTTTATGACCTGTGATTTTATGGCCTGATGATTTTATGACCTGTGATATTTTATGACCTGTGATCTGGAAGTATCCTATTGAATGCTCTTAAATATTGGCAGATGCCACATTCATACACTTTTCTGCTTTCCAGGGTAGACTATTAATAATAAGATATTCACTGCAAAATCTGATGAGGGACATACTAAATAAATGAAGAAGTACTCTAATGAAATGCAGACACACACCATGCTGGACCCCAGTCTCTGCAATTATCTGACAGGTGCAAAAGCAGGTGTATATTGAAAAACACATTTTCTATGTCAGAGAATTTCCATTTCTTTAACACATTTTTTAAGAGCATGCTTTACTGACAGAATTGTACTGCCTCAGATGCTTTCCAAAATGTTCTTTGCTGTGAGGAACGAGGTGTAGGTGTTATTTCAGATGGAAATTTAACATTTACTAACATATTTCCCCATATAGCTGCGTAAAGAATAAGGTTTTGATGAGCTAGAAGGATCAAACCAAAGATTAACTAACTGCCGTACAACCCCTAGCAAAACACAAGCATGTAATCAAGAATTATATATGGAATGGAGATGGGATAGTATAAAAACTACACAAACTAGAGATGATTTCTAAATTATTATTTTTGGTTAAGAAAATAAAAAATAGCAAGTGGTTTTACCAATGTTTATCCTGTATAGATTTATTTCAGTCAAACTCATATTTTTGGGGAATTCGACATTTAGCGAGCTTTACCGATTAAAATTGAAAAGTAGCGAGTCTAAATATATATATATTCCAGCATAAGCATTTCATTTCTATCATTAAAAACACTGTATTTGTCAGTCTTCTTGTTTTAATCGTTTCACAAATCAATGGATTGTACATATCCAATAAATAACTAATGTCGCTTATGTTAAAGAAATGGACTTGTAACCAGGAGGTCCCCGGTTCAAATCCCACCTCAGCCACTGACTCATTGTGTGACCCTGAGCAAGTCACTTAACCTCCTTGTGCTCCGTCTTTCAGGTGAGACGTAGTTGTAAATGACACTGCAACTGATGCATAGTTCACACACCCTAGTCTCTGTAAGTCGCCTTGGATAAAGGCGTCTGCTAAATAAACAAATAATAAATGTTTTTAATATAGTGTTTAAATCGAAAAAAAATATGTAAATATGGTAAATAGCAAACTAGGTTAGTGCTTCTAAACAATAAACTTCAAGTTGTTTTAAACATCCCAACAAGTACACACATTATAGGCTGCTTATTATAACTAACTCCTGTCAAATCAGCTTTTTCTAATCCGCTAATACCTTAACGACTATGGTGTTTGTTTTATTTTTGGTGTTTTTTTGTACCTTTACTAGATTGCTGCATTTAAATGTCAGGTTAATGTATAAAGAAAGCAGTATCACTTAATTGCTAATTTACAAAAAACACAAATACCAGTAATACCCTAAATTAAAAAAAATATTAGACTGTGTGGTGCCAAAAGCTCTCAGGCAGTCATTTCTGGGTTTCTTTGTAAGCAATAGAAGATCAACTTCTTCCACAGCTAGCCAATCAGAAGTGATAGGGGTGGGACATAAACACTTCCGCAATTCTGCGATCGTTGAAAAAAAAAAAAAAACCTGCTTGCAGAATTTCCAACGCATAGCAAAAAAAAAAAAGTTGTGCATTTTTCTTCAGTGGTACCTACTACTTCTGCTAAGTGTCACTAAAGTAGCACAAAAGCACTATCGGTAGCGTAATGAGAAGTGTGGCGGGATTCAGAGTGAGTGTAGGGTGAAGCAACTTATACATGCCGTACAACCTCAAATAAAATGGCTTGGATACATTAAACACTGCGATTGGCTGAACAAGATCATATGACATATGATCATGTGCAATCACCTCTGAAAATCAAAGCGCATCTGGGTCACCTTAAAATAATAACTAAAAAAAAAAACTTCACCACCATACTGGCAGTTAAGCATTTAAGTTCAGGCCACATCAGTATTCAGCATTTTTATATTTTGTTTATAGTCAAACACTAACAGAAATTAAATCGAATTGTAAAAAATGTAAATGATGATCAATTTCCTTGGATTTATTTTCTTTAAAATCTCAAAATAACTCTTCGGCCATGGCGACAGTTTCCATGAAGCCCCAGGCTGAAGTATTAAATTCTGCTGGACTGTAGAATCTAAAAATCAGAGTGGAGATCGGTTGCTTTGGCTCTAACAACTAAGGGGACACGTATCATCAAAAAAAATAAAATAAACAAAACAAGCCATAGTTCAGATTTTCAAGAATATGGTTGAAAAAGTGAAATACATTGTGGTAATTGCAGACATCAGTGTGTATTATAAATTACAGTTTCTGATTTTCTGTTTTAACCGATAAAAAAAAAAAAAAAAAAAAAAAAAGATAAAACAACCCGATACAAAAAAAAAAAAGAAATGTAATCGATGTACAGCCAATAAACACCGGAAAAACACTGGAAATTGTTACTCAATTCACATTGACTTCACCCCTTTCCCATTTAAATTTTTTTTTAAAAAAAATACTACAAAAACAAACTACCTTTCCCAGTGCAGCTGGGCAGTCCCTCCTTCCTGACTTGTATCTATCATTGAGTCGATAAGAATACTTGAAACCCACCACAACTACTGAGTGGCAGCAAATTCCTACATTTCTATTGGAGACTCCGCTTGCAAGATTTAAAATAAGATTACAATTAGGAACGGAGACTTGTTTGCGGGATTTAAAGCTATATTACAGTTAGATAGGGAGGATTTAAAACAAAATGGCAAATTGTGGCGAAATGTAAAAAAATGACTAGGCACAGGACTTAATTGTGGAATACAGCAAAGGAAAGAAGGTACAACTCAAGTGTGCAAGTACTGTGGAGTTACTATACATATTGTGACAGGGGCAGAGCGTAATTACTGTACTAGGGAAACAGTTTTTTCCAACATCAACTTTACTTACCAAAGTGTATAAAACAAGTAAATATAACTGCTTATTTATAAAAATAAATAAACTTGAAAATCTAAAAAAAAAAGATGTGTAGCTTCCAAAGTATTGGAACTATATTGCATTGGCAGAAGGCTACATTATCTAAAACAGTAAGATATATCATACTGCACGTCTGGGTGGTTTATAAGATAGGCCCATGTTTTATGGCACATCCTGTCGTGGGTTATGCTCCAGATCACTGGAATTTTTCCCTGAATCAAATACTCCTTTATATATGTCTCCTCTGTTATATTTCTAGGAATTGAAACAAGGCAGGCTGACAGATGAATTATTGTGAAGGAAAGGTTATTGGAAAGTATACAGCCAAAAGGATTTAATGTAAAATAGACCTTAGATCTCCAGAAACTAACCATACAGTAAAGGAAAATGCAGTAAAACACACTTGTTCAGTATATTTTATTGATCTTCCTGCAGAACAGTTTAGGGATCACATCTGAAAAAGCACAACCTCTTAGTGTCCTACAGCAGACCTATACACCATGCCCTGACAAGGGCTCCATATACAGGTATCTCTGTGCAAAGCTCAACTTTATTACAATGGTATTCAGGGAGACCTAAATCAGTGGTCAAAAATAATCTGTTAGCATTGTAAATGCAACCAACCAAATATAGTAAATATGATGCAAATACATTTCTAATTAGCTGAGAGTTATTACTGTGCAGAGAAACATCTTGGGAGCACTGATGTACAGACACTTTTATATTTCAGTTATGTCAGTAAATACAGAAACATAGTAGCAGGTTGTCTTAAGGGGCAGGTTTAATATTAGGGTGCTATGTTACAGTATTACAAATATAAATTACATCTGGCCCTCCTTTTAATCATCAAGTATTCAAATATTTGTCCCAGCACTAACAATTTATCCTTAGATTATCAATATCTCGTCTCGTGTATTCACTTTATACAAAAGAGTGTCTGTCTGATTTAAAACATCCATGACAGTACAACAAACGAAATGACACACTAAGCAAATTGTACAGTAAAATGGCTTGCTTTATTCTCAAATGTTGTTTGTTTTCATAGAAAAAAATACAAAAAGGGTCCTAAAACTCTACAGTAGAATTCTTGTCGGAAAAATGCACAAAAAACCCTTTGTCTTAAAAAAAAAAACGATACAAGCATTATTCAGACCGAGAAACAGGAGCCGGTTTGTAGTCAAATGAGCCAAAACAGACTCCAGACAGAATACAATAAAACAGTATACTAAAATGAAGTCTCCCAGACAGTTTGAAAATAAACCAGGTAAAATATTTTCAAATCATGGATCAGTTCCAATGCATGTAATGTACTGTACTGTATTTTCATTAAAAGGTGTCTAATAACAAAAAAACAGTAGTCTTGAGAGAAGAATCCTACAATAAAAATATTGGTACATTAACATAACTTTATTCTAAAGTTGACTTACTGTACTTCTATCTTCAAATGTCCATGCATAGTTTCAGATTATGTCACGTGGTTCTAAAGATGCAGTTATATAGCATGGGTGATTTCAAGTGTATATTGGTATGTGGGCACAGGGAAGTCACAATTAGTTCACACGCTGACTGTGCCGGGGCCAGATTGAATGAATAGTAATTGAGTCATGGCACAGCTGTATATAAAGAGTCACTAACCACTCACTGGGAGTTAGTGTGTTCAGAGGCAGAACAAGAGATGCAAGTCGTGAGGTAAAGAAAATAATATCGAAAACAATTGCTACCCGTGCTGGTTTTACATCAGCACGATACTTTTTGTTCTGCTTCTGTTTTGTCTGTTTATTTTGGCCACTGTGCCGTTTTATTTCCTCCTAGACACAATCGTGGCCATACTCTAGACCTGGTAATCTCTCATGGTTTAGTTATTGTCTGCGTTGTAAAACGCAGACATTGTTTTCTCTCGGTTTCTTTATTGTCTGCGTTGTTTCCCCAGAAACTTATTATTATTCCAGTTTCCAACAAAACTTTGCACAACTACTGCACTCTATCTCACTTGAGTTGCTATTACTTTTGGTGGCGATCGGACTGGTGGATTTGGGGGTAACAGGTCATGACCCCCAAAAATTAAAAGGCTTATAACTCCTTTTAGGAGCAAGATAGGGTCATAGTTACAATTGAACATGTATAGAAACCCATTGGTTCCCTAAAAGACAACGCGGGATTCGTTGACCTTTGACCTTCCCAGAGCTAGATATGGACATTTATCTGTTTCAAGAATGACAGGTAAAAACTGGACAGCTCCTACTCCTACAGTTTTCATCCGATCAACTCGATTTCTTCGCTCCGCTCTTCCAATATGTTTGAATTTAGTTGCTATTAATTTTTTTAGTGATCGGATTTGAAATGTGGGCACAGTGCCCACAAAAATGCTACATTCCAACTTTCTCGGTCTGCACGCATCTCCTCCTACAGCTTTAAACTAATCAACTCAAAACTTTGCACAAGTACTTCACTCCACCTCATTTGAGAAGCTATTACTTTTGCTGGCAATCGGACTGTTGGATTTGGGGGTAACAGGTCATGACCCCCAAACATTACACAGCTTATAACTCCTTTTAGGAGCAAGATAGGGTCATAGTTACAATTGAACATGTATAGAAACCTATTGGTTCTCTATCACTCTATGCAAGTTTCGTTGACCTACGACCTTCCCAGAGCCAGATATGGACATTTGGCTGTTTCAAGAATGACAGCTAAAAACTGGACAGCTCCTACTCCTACAGTTTTCAACCAATCAACTCGATTCTTTCGCTCAGCTCTTCCAATATGTTTGAATTTAGTTGCTATTAATTTTTGTAGTGATCGGATTTGAAATGTAGGCGCAGTGCCCAGAAAAATGCCACATTCCAACTTTCTCTGTCTGCCCTCTGGTGGCCAAATCTTGTAACTGCAGATTTGACAGTATAGTGCTCTTTAAACACTGCAGATAGTCATGTTTACTATAGAACCTGTATAGAAAACCAAGTATGCCATATCCACAAATGACCATGACCTGTCGTGTTTTACAACGCAGACGAAGTTTCTCCAGAAACTTCCATTCTAGTTACAAATGTATTAACTACAGATCTCACCATTTCTGACCATCTTGCTATTCTTTTTGAGGTCAGCATACCAGTAACTACAAAATCCATGGAACGTACACTTACATCTCGGGATATTAATTCCTTAACTGCTGGTACATTTTCTGATATACAGAGTTTATTATCAATCCCGGAGGGCTTTGCGCTTTCCATTGATGTCAGGAATACCCGTATGCGAACTTTCTACCACCCCCTCATTCAGTGCTCCAGTGCTGTGACGCGTAGCAAACCGGTAGGTGTGTTCAAGTGTCAGTAACTCAACAACGGAAAGAGCTAGGAACACAATATGCCAAATGAAAGAGGAGGCTTGGGGCTTTCCAGTGATATCTCACGTGCCAGTGACATATTCCTAGAATAAACTACGGCATCCAGAATACAGTGGTGCCTTCACTTGTCGTAGTTATTGATTTCTCTCAATGCAGATCGCAAAACAGTGATCGCCAGCGACAGCACTTGCAATGTGTTTTATAAAAACGCTTGCAGTGATTAAAACAAGCTTTGAATGATTAAGCCTTTTCTTAACTGATAGGATATTAATGTTTTACAGAAAACAATAACACACAGCGAGCAGCAAGAAAAGCTCAACAATAATAACTACAGCAACTATTCTTCTCAGGAACTAAATCGGAAAACTCGTGTGGCTTCCAGTATGGACTGCTTTATCTACAGTTATTGCACAGATATAGTTTCTTACCACAAAGATAAGAAATAGCCTTTATTTAAATAAATAAGCAAATAAATAAAATTAAAATAAAATACATTTGGAGCACATTAAGTACGTGTGCTTCCTCCTTTGAATGAAATATTTCCTTGGCAGAGTTTGCAAATTCCGTTTTCTCTTGCTTGGTAAAGAAAATCCACACGCTTTGCTTGCATGTCATTGTTATGTATTCACAAGACAGAATTTAGTGATCAGGAACGGCACTTTATTGTTACAACCAAACACAGACGCACATATCCCAACTTCGCAAAGTACCAGCTAACTTGGGAAAACGTAAATGCAGGACATTAAACTTAATCAGAAACCAGAACTGATACGCTTCATATTCCACATGTAGAGTGTGTATACTGAGATTTTTTTCCCCCCACGATTTTTACCAATGTTTAAATTAAAAACAATAATCAATTTTATCCCTATTTTAATATATGTAAAATAAACTCCGAAAAATTAACAGATTAACCGAAAACGCGTAACACTATCTATATAGTATTTTAATATGTATCATGCACCGACCTCTTCCCCCAATTCTGACTCACTTGCCAAATCTGAAGCAGCATAAGTTTATCCTGTTTTTTATGTTAATTCCACACATCACTTGCCATTTTAGTAACTGTCGCGCAAATTCTGGCAAGGTAGTAAATCGGTGCAAAGCAAAACATGTTGTGATCTGTATTTCTAATATATATCAACTATGTAATTTTATGGTGGACACTTATCCAATGTTTGTTGAAATATTCAGATAATTATTTTCTTTAGTGCGGAAAAACTATTCACCGCTGTTTTCACGTTGCACTATTAAAGTCTTCTCTCATTGATTAACCAATGAGCATTTGTGACATATGCCAAAATAAAATCTGATCACAATGAAAGTTCTGCCAATCAACATGCAGTGATTATACTGATGTTAGTGCTGGCCAATAGCAGTTAACAGAAAGAAGCAGTATGAGGAATCAGAATGCAAGCAGTATGAACTGCACTGAATGAAAGCTGCATAGCGTCGCTGATACGGTGAAGGCTTATTAAGAGAGGAGTTGCTGGGGGGCTGCTGTGGCCGCACAAAATCCTGCTGGTGGCCGCATTTCAGAAACGTTGCTCTAGAGCACTATTACTATACTAGCTATACATTGTAACATCAAAAGTGTAATATTTACTGTGTCACCATCTAGGCAAACATTTCCATTTCACTGTAATAAAACTTAATTACGGTAAATCCTAGGATTTGTAGAAGACACTGAAGCATGTAAAATGGCATCTGACATGCCACAGCAAAAGAAGCTCACCTGTGGCATGATTTCTCATCTGCCCAATATGGAGGCAATTTAATTCCAGTTCAAGTGATAATGGCATAAATAACTTCCATTTGTCCCATTATCCTAATAAGCTTACATCACATCAGAGTCAGTTTCTGTAACAATTCAATAAAACAAACTTGAACAAAGAAAAGCCTATTTTATGAAGACTGCCAGCTCACACATTAACCCAATGGTATACTAACTGACCAAGAACTGACTCTAAAGTAGGTTGATCACTTGTCCCAAGGGTCAAATTAATCCTACTTGACTTGAATGAAAATCCTCATGGGGAGGAGGATCTAGCAGCTACCTCCTGTTGAGGAGTTAAGACACCATCAACAGTATTAGACCACGGAAACCAATCATGCAAATCTTGCTGAATGCCCTCTATACCAGTGACTCAGAAACGACTAAAGAGAAATGTATGCTTAATGTGCAGGCTGTATAGAAACGATACAACTTCTGATGCTTCTCTGACCTATATTTTGTGAAGCAACCTTAGGCTGAGATACTGCATACTTAATGAAAGAAAAACTCAATTTAAAGCTTAATGAATGCTTTTAATATCATATATTTTCAAACAATAAGTGCTGTGAATTTGGTGACCAAAAACGAAGTATACTGCTGCATTTTCAAAGAGTAGATGACAACATTAGGCCACCTTTTTTTTTATAGAAGATTCCAAAATCCATTTGGAAAAGACAAAAGGTTTGTCTGAAAAGGTTATAATAATGGGTTACCGCTTGACTTTAGCAATACTGTAACAAATAAAGTGAAGGCATTTGTGAAACCTTTCAAATTGGTACTTGGTAAATTTAAGAGGCAATGAATTAAATGCTTTGAGGGTACAGAATAACAATATAAAATAGCTTTAACCATCTGTAATCAAGTTCTGAATGTTCAACATAAATTTAAGAATATTGTAAAAGTTACTTTGTTTATAAAAAAAAAAAGAAAAAAGGCAGTCAAAGCTTTATGAACCCAGCTAAATAAACATGGCTTCTTTTTCTAATCCTGTAACCTTTTGGATTTTTTTTACCACTTACTTCCAATGTAAATTAATGGATTCAATACATATGCAAACTGCACTGAAATCTCCATCCTTAAAATGACTATGTTAATATTTTAGAACCACAAAAGATTATTTGAGGGCAGGTGTTTTAAATAAAAAAAAGAGTCAGGCAAATGGGCATAAATTATTTCTTCTAACAAACCTTTTTAACTCAGTGCTAAAGGCAAACAAATAACTTGGCGAGTCACAGCATGTTCCTCCAAATTGCTGCAAAGCAATTTCCACCTGCGTGGAAGAGCTCACACTTGCATGCAAGGATCTTCCCGATCACCTCTACACATGAAGCAAACCCATGGGCACTTTCACAGGAAATTCTTTAGCTCCATAATCAAACATCAACTTGTAAATGGAGACAATTCTTTGTTCTTTCGGCCCCTGGGTTTAAATGTAGCACCTTCAACAACCATACGTCCTTGTGTACCTAATGACCTACTGCAAACAGGAAGCATCTGCTGTCCAATGTGTTCTCCTAGTAAATCCCTAGTTCTTCAGATAAACCCAAAATTCCACAGCAATCCCATTGTCCCCATATTGGTGCCACCAGTCGTTAGGACATCAAGGCATGCTGATTCATTAAACAGAAAAAATATGAAAGCCTAGCTTAGATTAACCCTTATATTTTTTAAAACAGTGCAGTACCAATGTCCTGATTTGCATAGCCATATACATAGGAAACGCTACTATCTAGGGCTACATTTGAATAAGCTCTTTAAATAACTGACATTCAAATAATTAGCTTGGTGTAAAAAACAACAGAGTGCTTTTTCACTCTCAAGTTAACACACCATTTTAATACCAGTGCATTACCATGCACAAACATGTTAGACCATAACATTGCCAGCAATAGCAGGACAGAACAGTGGTGCCTGACACTGTACAGTATCTGATTGTAGCCCAATTGTACGATACTGCAGTTAATTGTTTGCTTTGTTCATACCACACAAAGGAATCCCAATCCAAAGCAATGCAATATAAGGAGGGCTCCTTCACTAATTAAGTAGCACTAACTGCTATAGCATTGTGTTCTTGACTACAGTGAAAAGAGATGGCTCAGTCACGATATGCCCAACATAACTAAAACATAAAATTATGAGTAATGCTTTGGTTACAGTCATGTTTCTAATATACAAAGTATATTTATTCTTTTGATCTTGTGATAAACGTAATTTTCACTGACACAGAATGTGTTCATTTTATTTAAGGTGCCATGACAACTCCCGCTGTAAAATAAATGTAACGTGTACTGTAATACATAGTATTATTTAGTCAGTAATACAAACACAATACTAAGCATGCTATTTCTAAAAGTAATTGAAAACAATAAATCTATTAACAATTAGCCATGGAGCCAGTTACCTGGCACAGCTTTTTGGTTTCTTTTTGAGGAACTTGCATAAAAAAGGATCCCGATTTGCTTTTAAGCTTCAAATTAAGATCCATGGCTCCGCAGAGTTATTACAGATCTTAGCAACTACATCATGCAGTTATACCGATTGTACTGCAAAAAATGTGTTTCATTAATATTTAAAAAATAAATAACCTACAGGGCTCTTCAAAACATTTTCCCATTGGGGGTGCAGGCCTTCCAACTAAACAAACTGAAGGTCCCAGAAGAAATTTGGAGGGCCCCAGTCCCAGTCTTAATGTTCTGGCACACACATCTTTTTTCCCCCCACATTTATTAAAGTTTTGACTTTTTTTACAATAACAATGAGAAATACTAAACATTTTCTCTGTGTAAAAGAACAAAGAACAAAAAAGGCATAGCAATAGATTTCACAAAAGCTAAATTCCATAAAGATCAAAAGGACACCCAACCATTTTACTCAACCAGGCACCCCACTGCTCTCAATATCAAAAGAGATCAAATGCATCAGTAGGGCTGTATTTCTTTCACGTTTATCACAATTTCACGATTTCCGTAAAATGTACTCATTAACATGTAATATGTAGTTCCCTATCAAAATCCCCATTTCTGAAAGAATTGTGTAAATATACATATTTTGTATCACTCCAAAATAAATACAGCAAATGTTTGCCTTATTGTTGCACTACCTGTTACTGTACACTGCATTTAGGAACCTGGCAGCCGGTTTAGTTTGCTTCCGGTAAATGACTGAACACACTGCTTACAGCTGCACGATTGTTTAAAATGTCAACGAAAAAGAAACCAGCTGCATCAAAGATCGGAAACATTTCTAAGTTTGCTCGGTCCAGTATATGAAGGGGACATTTCACATTTCTTATTTTTAAATTTTTTTATGTTTCTATTTTGTTTGAAAATTCACTGATGGTGAAAATACTGGAGATTGTTTTTAAAATGTGGACATAAAAAACAAAATACTCTACAATTTAGGATTTACTGTTTTTCAGGTAAGCATTTAAATATTTGTTGTATAAACATTTGTTGTATAATTATCAATGTTGAATGTGACAACACTAATATTTTCTGCTTTAATAAACATTGTTTAATTGTGAAATACCTATTTTTAGACTGTGAAATGCCATTAAATAAGCCATTTTTTACAGTGAAAGAATTACAGCCCTGCCTACAGTATCAGGTTCGTAAACAGCTGCTTATGCTTGGGAAAAAGACAACTGCAAACCTGAGAATCCCCAAAAACGAGTTTTTTAGCCTTTTAGTAAACAAGATTCATACTGTAGAAATCAATGTAAATGTAACAAAGACAATACAAAAAGACCTAAAGATTCAGCCCCTCGCTTTCATATTGGCAGCTCTAATATTTCTCACAACACTTCAAACAATTTAAAACAGAACCAAGTGAAAGCGTAATGTGTTACGTTATTATGAGCCATACAGTTCACATGACTCATTAGGCAAGTGTTAATTCCAGGTGTTGGTTAGAAAACTAAAAAAATAGGTTTAGATTTTCAAGCAGTTGCATTTGGCATTGTCCGCAGCAATCTACTCCCCTCAGCAGCCTAATCCAGTACCAGAGGCTCCTGCCTTTGTTTATTGTCATCACTGCTTTCACTGCTGGCACTAGTGAATATCATATTATGACATGGCTTCCTGAATTTCATACACAGGGACAGCAGGGCATTGGTAGCCTATAGACCTGTTTCAACAAAGAAAATGGTTCGTCATGCACAATACAAGGCTGTTTTAAATGGATGCTTTTTCTATTTCAAAACCCAGCCCCCTTAAATGATAAAGACAAAGCCATCAACTTGCATTGCTTCCCATTCTTTTCTAACTATATATCAGCAGGGTACTTCATTTTAAGAGCTCTCTGACTAGGTAAATATTTCAACTGTCTAGTTCAGAGTACTTAGCCCAGGCCCCAGGGAACAGCTAAGAAATGTACAAGTAAAACAGGTCCTCTGTCTTCAGTTCTCTGTACAATATAATACTGTACATATTATAATAGGGAGTTCATCGTTCTAAGCAACTTCAACAAATTGTAATCCCAACACATTAACATTAACATATGAACAATGTCATCTCTCGATATCAAGGTAAGGAACAGCTTATGTCCTCTTTGCCTCATTGCCATCACTATTCAGTTCAATCTCTTTGGCTCATTGCCATCTCTTTGGCTTATTGCCATCACTATTCAGTTCAATCTTCAAGCAGCACAGAACTATCGTGCTGGGGGGTTGGGGGGATTCTGTTGGCAAATCTGCTCATATTAGGCCAAAATCTGTAAAGGCTGCTTGATTCTGATAGCCTCCAAATGAAGGATATAGTGCACGAGACAGGTCTTACGTAAGTGTAATCATCACATTCTACAGCTGCATCTCTTCTGCTCTTGGCCCAGAATGATCCCCTGCTGAAAACTTCTAAATGAACTCTTGTTGCTAAGAAACCAAACAATGATACTGGAGAAAGTAAATAGATTTAGTCATTACAGTGAGAGAGAGAGAAAAAAAAAACTAAATCAGCACCATCTTCTGTACTGTACAAGCAGGACCATTTTATTTTTCCTTTACTTTAAGACAGATCTTTTTAGCTGGTTATTGCAATTAATATATCAACTGTGTATGTTCTGCATATGCTTAATCCATTTCTCTGTTTTGTTCCCAATTCAGACTTTCCTGTATTGTTTCTATAAGCATGCATCATAATCCTTTTGTTATAAAACAAGCATACATGACCACATTTCTGCAAAAGGTGTGGTGCAACTTAATATGACTGAAGAATTGCAGGCATTCATACCATTCATGTTATAGGTTGGCTTTTTTTTCAGGCTTTGCTAACAATAAAAAAAAAATGTAAATTATATGCACAGTACTTCCCTAGAGGTGTAAAGTAGAGGTCAATATTTTAGTAGCCAATATAAAACACAGGTGCACAGTGGGAGAGTGGGGGGTGTTAAGAAAAAAAAAAAAACACACAAGCAAAGCAAATATGACACAACAAGGTGTCAGTGTGACTCCTGCGGAAACCAATTCATGTCCTCCGAGCACATGGTGTTTATCTTTGTCCTCTGTGTCATTTGAGAATGACAGGGGTTTGCCCATTTAAGTAAAGCTGCATTACACAGCAATGTTTAAAATGTATATCTCAATTGTATGTTGACAGTGAGTGAAAATGATGTTGTTCATGCCCTGCCACTTTTCAGAAGTCCCTGCTGTCCCACAGCCGGTTTTCAGTACACTGTAGCACATCAGCAGTTGTTATCTCTGTTGTGGGCTAACACTGAATAAAATACGTTTAGATCTGTATATATTTTTTTATATGTAGAAGCTTAGAAATTGATTGAAAACATAAATGTAAGCTACAGTATACTGTATAATATATATATATATATATATATATATATATATATATATATATATATATATATATATATATAATCGTTATCATATTTTGATTCTGTGTACACTGCGACTACTATATCTGTGGGGAAAAAGATATTCAAATAGGATTCCAGATTAAATTAATAAATAATACATTAGAAGCAACTCCAAGGAAAAATGACAACATGCAGTAAACAATCTGTCTGGAGTGCGCTCTGGAATAAAGAGGATACTGCATGTCTGGATGAGAAGAAGCAAATATCAGCAAAAAATAACATTAAACTGTTTCATCCTAACAGTTTTAAAGTAAAATCTGTCAGATTAACCCATCTGACTAAATAAAAAAAAGATCCATTAAACAATAGAATGCCTAGGCTATATCATTCTCACATAAGAGTAATCCTTTTCAAGACTTTAATTCTTCACTCTGCGTCCCAATGTTTTGAAACTGTTACCTATTTAACCAATTGCTATTACTCCCACTTTCTGCAATTATAAAACACAAGGAAACAAAAACGAATACATCCTCTACACCCGTCCTTCCCCCACAGACCCCTACCCCGTCCTATTCTGTCAAATCCCTGCATGTTCTTCCTTTATCTACCGCTTCCCCTGCCTTAACTTCCTCTGCAGCCCCTACTTTCTGGGATATCTCCCCGACCCCCACGTGCATACTGGCTTAACTAAATAAAATAAAAAGTAATAAAAACCTTGGGACAATAAAAACTAAAAGTGTTTGCCAAAGGGTCTAAGACCTCCCAATTCCTATAAAGTACAAAATATTTATTTTTTATAAACTTGTCCTGGAGCCAGCTAGATAAGCAATAAACAAATGACATGGTTTATTACAATGCATACATCTCCTTTATTACGGTAGTATTTTCAAATACCACAGGCACTAGAAAGGCTCAAAAAGCTACTGTATTTGATGCATATTAAAAATAAAAAAAAGTAATAGTAAATAGCGCTGTACAGTAGTAGGTTCCTACAGTACTGCATGCCTCCATAAGAAAAGAAGATAGCTCACATGCAACTTTTTGAAAATGTTTGTAGCTTGTTTTGGCAAGCGTTTACTTGAATGTCTGCGTTATTTTTCCAAGGGAAACTCAAAATAGAAAACCCTTTTTAGTGCATTAATTTGCAGCTACAGTGAATATAATTCCCTTTGAAAGCATATTAGATACACGGTATCAGTGAGTTTAGTTTTGTAATGTTTTGTCAAAGTGGAAATTAAAAAAACAACAAAAAACAGCTAAGGAACAAACCTCAGACAGACTTTTCAGATCAGAGCAGCAAGCCTTGAATAGAAACCCCAACATATATGCAACGGACGGGGAACAGACAGCAAAGGAAAACATGAGCGCCTTTTTAACACCAGAATTTGAAGAATCCTGAATATTTTTAGAAATAACCACATAACAAAAATCGCTACATTTTAATAACCTAACATCATACCTTTATAAAAAATAAACATCAACATGCCTACCAAGAATAACGACTGTCTTTGCTGCAGCTCACTGTATTGCTTTTGCCATTGTGTTTATTCAGAATCAATGAATGAATAGGTTAATTTAGATAAATTCAATCTCACCATCACAACCTCCAATGGTATATCCATGTGAGATTAAAACAAAAAACAGTAAATGGATATGTGGAATCGTTTTAAAACATCTGCAACACATGTACATTGATTTAAAAACCCTGCCAATTAACTCGACTGCCACTAGGACCCGGGAGATCTTCTTTATTTATCAAAGGGTATAACATAACACAATAAACTATTATTTTTCATATAAACAAATGCCATACTGCTTGAGATGTCACTTACCTAAAACTGCACTCATCTCTTACTAAGCCGCAACAATAAGTACACTGTAGAAATAGGGGTCCTGCCGCTGGCTTACTGCAAAATCCGGCTCATAGAAGCTGCCATGTTGTTTCTGGAAACGCTGCGAAGGGCGGAAACCTTAGACTAGAGCCCGAATCTTACTGGAAGGACCGCACGCCACTCATTGTAAAACAAGCCAATGCGCCTCAGCTCCCAGTTGAAATGTTGGGGTCTGCTATATTACAGAATTCAATCTGACAATCAGAAATCAGCAAAATGCGGCAAATTTGTATGTAAAATTATTAATATTTAGGAGGCAGGACTTACATCATAGATACACCTACATTCCAAATGTTTTTGGACAACTACCCGATTCGCAGTTAAATCCCTTGTTAAAATGGGGGCGTAAGGGGAGTGTAGTGTTTTTATTATAACCAAAAAATGAGCGGCTACAGTAATGTCAACATTTGAGCGCGTGGTTATTAGTACAGTACAGTATTTATCCTAAAGCCACAGTGGAAACAGAAACGCACGAACCATTTTGCGGTGGTCCGTATCTTTAAAAAAAAAAAAAACTGTTAATGCAGTGGGAAACTCTCAAGAGGGAGTTGAAGTTGAAAAAATTATGAACGAAAAAAATGTAATACCACGGTGGGGTCACTAGGGGTCATTGACCAGACAGTTTCAAACTTGTGTCGTGTGTCTTCGTCGTGCCCCCCCAGTTTTTGTTGTTCTCCTATTCATCCATTCAGTAATTCATTTACAGTACCCGTACAAATTGTTTTTGAGTACATAGTTGGTCAATTTGATATGTCTGCTATGTAGGGTTGCCAACTGTCCGATTTTGGACCGGACATCTGTTTTTTTTTTTTTTTTTTTTTTTTATTATCGGTCTGTTAAGTTTGAGAACTACACTGAAATGTATTCTGCGTTATTTTGCCATTCACTGCTTAGCGGGATACGATTACTGAGCATGTATTATTTAAAAAAAACCACACACAGCACCCCCTCCTGCCCAGAATGTCAGCTCCTGAGTAACCCTCCTTCTACGGTCCCTTTCCATGTGGCGCCCCTACCCTGGCTACCCGGTTCACAATCCTGCGCTAGGGTGAAACTGTACCTGGGTCGGCAGCGACCCACCTCAGGATGTGGGTCAACACGGTTTTACCCGGGTCGAGCAAGACAAAATGAATGATGGCTGCTTGTTGCGGATGAAATAACAAACAGCAACGCATGCGTGAGGGTTTCACTTCCGCAATTGTTGATTGAAACACCATGCCCCTCAAAATCAAAAGTGTCTTCCGACAGTCCGAAACTCGCTGGCTCTGTTTGTTTTAACCTGACTCTTATCCCAAATGTTGTTTCCATCATAAAATGAAAACTTTTCAGATGTTTTAAGCCAGGTGGAATGGATGAGATTTACATAAATGCGGCAGAATAACTATTCAGTATTTAAATGAGAAACCTATATGTTAATGTCGCAAACTACAGTTTTTACGTCATTTCAGGATTTCAATCAATGGACAGGTGGGATTCAAATGTTGTAAAGGTGGAAAAAACAAAACAGACATGTGTTTCAGGAGATATGGAGAAACAAGAGAAGGTACAGTGCCTTGAAAAAGTCTTCACACCCTTGAACATTTTTCACATTCTGCTGCCTAAAAAATACAACTCAAAATGCATTAAAGTGGGAGTTTGTTTCACTGATCTACACAACATCATCTACACTTTCAACATGAAAGAACAATTATGGAAATATTTAAAAAGTTATTAAAAATAAAAAACCAAAAAGTCTTGATTGCGTAAGTCTTCACACCCTTTGTCATAACAAACCCAAATTAGCTCAGGTACAACAAATTGCCTTAACAAGGCACATAATAAGTTAAATAGAGCCCACCTGTGTCCAATCACAGTAGTTCAACTGATTAGAATACTCCTGGATGAACAATCAAGCTGTTTCTGTTGTATGAAGTGAATTTGAAGCAAATGGCAAAACATGCTGAACAAGGAGCTGCCAAAAGAACTCCGGGATAAAGTTATTGAAAGGTACAGATTAGGGGAAGGCTATAAGAAACTTTCAATGTCTTTGAATATCCCTTGGGGCACTGTCAGGTCCATCATTGTAAAGTGGAAACAGTTTGGCACCACCAAGACACTGCCTCGATCAGGCCGTCCCTCCAAAGTCAGTAGCCGTGGCTTAAGGAAACTGCTGAGGGAGGTCACTGTGAGGCCTAAGATTACTTTAAAAGAACTACAGAGGTCTCTGGCTGAGATTGGGGAAAATGTTGACTGTTCAACAATTTCAAGAGTACTCCACAAACATGGCCTGCATGGCAGGGTGGCAAGAAGGAAGCCACTGCTGAAAAAAAGCCATATGATGTGCCGCATAGCTTTTGCAAATAAACACTTAGGGGACACTGCACGCATGTAGGAGAAGGTTTTGTGGTCTGATGAGACCAAAGTGGAACTTTTTGGTCTCAATGCTAAGCGATATGTGTGGCGTAAACCAAACACGGCACATCACCCAGCTAACACCATCCCTACAGTAAAGCATGGCGGTGGCAGCATTATGTTTTGGGGATGCTTTGCAGCAGCGGGGACAGGGAGGCTTGTGAAGATCGAGGGAAAGATGGATGGTGCAAAGTACAGGCAGATCCTGGAGGAAAACCTGTTCCAGTCTGCCAGAGACCTGGGACTGGGTAGAGGATTCACCTTTCAGCAGGACAATGATCCTAAGCACAAAGCAAAAGCAACAATGGAGTGGTTCAGCAAGAAGAAAATGAATGTCCTTGAGTGGCCTAGTCAAAGCCCAGACCTGAATCCTATAGAAAATCTGTGGCAAGACTTGAAGACTGCAGTCCACAGACGAACTTGAAAGAGCTTGAGCTATTCTGCCAAGAAGAATGGGCAAAAACTGCACCATCCCGCTGTGCTAAGTTGGTAGAAACTTATCCAAAACGACACATGGATGTTATTGCTGCAAAAGGGGCTTGCACCAAGTATTGACTCAAGGGGTGTGAAGACTTATGCAATCAAGACTTTTTTTTTATTTTTTTTATTTTTAATTACTTTTTGAATATTTCTATAATTGTTCTTTCACGTTGAAAGTGTAGATGATGTTGTGTAGATCAGTGAAACAAACTCCTACTTTAATGCATTTTGAATTGTATTTTTTAGGCAGCAGAATGTGAAAAATGTTCAAGGGTGTGAAGACTTTTTCAAGGCACTGTACATTTAATAGAACATAATAATAAAGCAAGTATGTCAGGACAGAGAAAAAAAGGAAAGTTAGAGAGCTCATTTTTATGTAATTTTGTAAATATATGTTCTGTATTCATTAAATTATAGTTTCATGTATGAAAATGAATAACACAAGTGTATAATAGGATATCATCCATCTTATTGCATATTGTACTTTAGTAGTATAATTTGCACTTACTGTAAACTAAACTATTTATATTATATTATAATCTTGCGTTGTAACCCTGTACAGCCGTGTAACACCTGTAAGTCGCCTTGGATAAAAGGCATCTGCCAAATAAATAAATAAATACTGTAATAACATAAACAATGATTTAGTGTTATTTTCATGTACATGTTAAAAAGTGGTAAGCACTGCACTTTTTAATGTAATTTATCATATTTTTCCACCATTAAGAAAACAGTATGTGAATATTTATCATATACAATACATTGGGCCTTGTATATTTTTTCACTTGTTTAACTTTGCAGTGACTTCTCATTAGTGGGGCTGGTGAAGCAAGAGTCCCCACTTTAAATCTTCGACATACTTATTATTATTATTATTATTATTATTATTATTATTATTATTATTATTATTATTATTATTATTATTATTCTTTGGCACACTACTCCTCTTACACCGTTTAAGCTACAAATGGCGTTCAAACTTTAAAACGTGTAGACCGGTCTGGAATAGTGTGCTTGTATACAACTTTTTGATATCTTTTATACTTTTTAAACTATTAAGCTTTTTGTCCTTTTTTGTCCATCTTCATTCACTTTAATGGGACTTTTTTCAACATTCTAAAGCTCCCCATTGTTTAAAAACTCCCAGACTTCCAGCATTGTATTTACTGTAAACAATGTAACTTTTGACACAAATCAGCTACTTTGACCACTTTCCCAACAAGTAAGACAAAAAGTTAGAGTATATGGAATCTTCCTCTACTTCTCTGCTATTCCAATCTCAAATCAAAACAGAAATAACATTTACCAATCAAGAGGTACACCTGTTTTAGTAACCGCACCAACTACGCTTTCTGTGAACTTTTAGAAATAACTGTCGTTTTGACCACTTTCCCAACAAGTTAGACAAATTCTTAGAGCAAATGAAATCTTCATTTACTTCTCAGCTACTCAAATATGAAATCAAAATAGGAATGGCGTCTACCAATCAAGAGGTACAGCTGTTTTAGTAAGCGCATCAACTTCTTTCAGTAGGCTACTTCCCACTGTTGAATTAACTGTCATAGAACTTTGAGAAATTTCAAATTATAGCACATTCTAAGCATGAGACAATTAGTAAACAATGTGACTTTTGACACAAATCAGCTACTTTGACCACTTTTCCAATAAAGTAAGCCCCACAACTTTACTTGTAAAGTTACCATCTAGTTTTTGTCTTGTTCGTCGTGAATTGTTTTTTCTTTTAAGATAAATTGGTTGTTGGTTTCCCATTTAAGTTTGCAAAAAAATAATGTATAATTAACTGTAAATGTACCTCTTTTTGACAATAGGTCGCAACTGATTGCACCTCTACCAAAATCTGACGATGTACCACTTTCTAACACTACACCGGTGGCAAAGAATGACAAGACTGTGAGTGATATTGGCAATGCATGACCCCTCGGGGTGACTCTAAATCCTATTTAAGTTCATCACATAAATACAATATTGTAGCTTCATCCATTCAATATCTTCATAGCACTTGATCTTCTGTACGGTCCAAACAGGTGGCCCTTTGATGATACATCTGTGTATAGCTTCGGTGTCGTCTGCGACATTATCCCTGTCATCCTCTAAAATCACTGCAATCACTAGCAGCACATTGGGTTCCCTGACCATTAGTGTATAATCAAAGGCTCACTCCACCTTGTGAACAGGCTGGCTGGTGGTAACGTCAGGCCAGGAAATGGAGGACACAGAGTGGTGAGTGAATTGCACTGTTTCTGCATCTACATATACAGCTGTGCTGGGATTCAATTACTAATTAATCATTCACTTGAATCCCAGCACGTGAACTAATTTGTGCAATTCCCATGCCAACATATTAATACACATTTTATCTGCACATGAAGTGATTGTGCAATCTCTGTGCCTAAATACAAATATATATTTTTACAACACGTGCTACTAGCCCAATTTATATCCCTGTGCGCCAATATATATATACACCAAAAATAACACACCACATACAACATATAACACACCCCTTCACACACCCACATCAGACCCTTTTTATTTTAACATGGAGCCTGTTTGAAATAGGTTCCCATCTCCACTTGGGTCATTTGAAACAGGCAGAACCACTTTAGACAGAAAATACTCAATCCGACCACATCAACCCTTTTGATATTCCAGGCCCATGAGCCAGTTTGCTGCTGGGAGTGGTGTGGAGTGATGAAGAAGCATTTGCATTAATCAACATCTGGGCCGACGATTCAATCCAGAGAAGCATGGGTGGAGGTTGGCTGCAGCTGGATTGCACAGGACTCCAGTCCAGCATAGAGAGATTTAAAAAGATGAATATGAAAGCATGGTCATGTGAACGTTGCTGCTCCTGGTGGGGCATTGCATATGTGCATTGTGTACTGCTCTTATGACCCTGCTTCTTCTAATAGCAGTGCTGCTGGATTTAACACCACCCTGGGTAATGACAGGCAGGCATCCCTGGGCGGTGATGTGCAGGCATCCCCGAGCGATGACTTGAAGGCATCCCCGGGCGGTGACTTGAAGGCATCCCCGGGCGGTGACTTGAAGGCATCCCCGGGTGGTGACGTGCAGGCATCCCCGGACGGTGTCTTGGAGGCATCCCTGGGTGGTGACTTGCAGGCATCTCCGGTGCAGGCTCGGCAGCCTGAGGTGATGCAGGTAATGCCAGGCAGCGTGGGACAGGCAACCCCAGGTGGCGTCTGACAGGCAACCCCAGGCAGTGCGGGACAGGCAACCCCAGGCAGTGCGGGACAGGCAACACCAGGTGGTTCAGAGCGGAGCAGGAACGGTGCCTGGCAGCAGTGGACCCTCGGGAGGCGACGGTAGGAGGGGAGCCCCCAGCCAGTAAGGCTGCTGCAGGAGCTCCACTTCTCCCCCTGGTGCTGGAGGAAGGAGCAGCATGCAGCCTCCCTCTAGCGATGGAGGCCGGAGCAGCAAGTAGTCCTCCCAGGGCGGTGGAGGTGGGAGCTGCAGGCAGTCTCCCTCTGATGGTGGAGGTGGGAGCTCCAGGTAGTCCTCCCATGGCAGTGGAGGTGGGAGCGGCAGGTAGTCTTTCGCTGCTGGTGAAGGTAGGAACAGCTCCATCTTGAGCTTTGGACGCTCGTGCTCCCCCGTCTGGGCACTGGATGCTCGTGCTCCCCCCCGTCTGGGCGCTGGATGCTCGCGCTCCCCCCGTCTGGGCGCTGGACGCTCGTGCTCCCCCCGTCTGGGCGCTGGATGCTTGCACTCCCTCTGTCTGAGCGCTGGACGCTTGCGCTCCCCCTGTCTGGGCGCTGGACGCTCGTGCTCCCCACGTCTGGGCGCTGGACGCTCGTGCTCCCCCCGTCTGGGCGCTGGATGCTCGGGCTCCTCCCACTTTTTATTTTGGTACTGGGAGGGGCAGATAGCCACAATGTGCCCACAGCCAGGGCACAACTCTGCCGCGAGGTTCCTTACGAATGCCTCCCAGCTGTCATCCCAGACCTCCTGCTGCTGTTGCTGCAGTTGCTGTTGTTGTTGCTGCTGCAGCTTTCCTCTCCCGCTTATTCTCCCCATTTTTTTTTTTTAAACTCTATTAAAAAATGTAATTAAAAAACCAGCATCCTTCCCTGGTCTGACTTGGAGGCGTTGTTTATCCCACGCAGGACACCATATGGGCAGCAGTGTAGAGTAGTGGTTAGGGCTCTGGACTCTTGACCAGAGGGTTGTGGGTTCAATCCCCAGTGGAGGACACTGCTGTTGTACCCTTGAGCAAGGTACTTTACCTAGATTGCTCCATTAAAAACCCAGCTGTATAAATGGGTAATTGTATGTAAAAATAATGTGATATCTGTATAATGTGAAATAATGTATAATGTGGTTCTTGTAACAATTGTAAGTCGCCCTGGATAAGGGCGTCTGCTAAGAAATAAATAATAATAATAATAATAATAATAATAATATGTCATGGATGGTTTGAGTGGTGCGTGTGGGTGGTGACGTCAGACCAGGAAATGAAACAGAAACACAGGTTGTACGGGCAAAACTGCGCTGCTGCGCTAATAATTCTACTTATTTTAAGCACACGAGTACCTTGTTCGCTGGCTGGTAGCATTCGCTCTTATTCTCCTTAATTCTTCTAACACCCTTCTAAGCTCTCCTCCTCTCTAAGCCCGCAGTGGGTCTTTCATATTGTGGCTGGAGCCTAAATTACCTATTTAAACAATTACCTTATTAAGGCTCCAGCCACATTCTCACAGGCTTTATTGGGATGGGGATTTAACCCTATCCCCACCAGCTACCCTTTATGAGACCGGCTTTTTCGCCGGTCTCAAACAATAAACAACATCGGACGGCTTACGTCTGTCCACATATAGTTCACATAGTTCACACGTCCTAGTCTCTGTAAGTCGCCTTGGATAAAGGCGTCTGCTAAATAAACAAATAATATTAATAATAAAAACAACAACAACAACTGCAACAACAAAACATAAATAAATAAAGGGGCAGGCATCTTGCCACAGATAGCCATTAAATGTATTTATCTTGCTAGAAGTCTCAAAAACAAAATGCTAGAACTTGAAGCTACTGCACTAACAAGTAACTACAATGTGATAGGTTACAGAGTATCCAAGAGTTATGGAGACAAATATAATATTAGTGGGTATACATTGTATAGGAGTAGTGCACAACTCAGGTCATGGGGGGCCGGTGTCCCTCCTGGTTTTTGTTAATTGGACCAATTAAGCTTCTAATAAGGTCCAATAAAGTACTTTAGGGTGCAGTTGGAATAAAAACCTGCAGGGACACCGGCCCTCCAGGACCGAGTTGTGCACCACTGCTGTATAGGAAAGAAAGGCAGGACAGAAGAGGCAGAGGGGTAGCGCTGCACATCAAAAATAAAGCCCAGGTGTTAAATCTGGAAGAAAAACAACGCATTACTTGTATTGTAACACTTGAAATGTATTTGCTTACGATTGTAAGTCGCCCTGGATAAGGGCGTCTGCTAAGAAATAAATAATAATAATAATAATAATAATAATAATGGACTCAAATTCAAAGGGCATAATAATAGAGGCATGATATAGACCGCCAAATTCAGACACCAAGCAAAATAATCTGTTATACAATGACATTAGAAATGCATGCAGCAAAGGAGAAGCCATATTAATGAGGGATTTCAACTTCCCCCATATAAAATGGAAAAACTCGGTGGGAAGCACTCAGGGGCACTCAGAATAGAAAATAGGAGGCACTTTTTTACACAGAGAATTGTGAGGGTCTGGAACCAACTCCCCAGTAATGTTGTTGAAGCTGACACCCTGGGATCCTTCAAGAAGCTGCTTGATGAGATTCTGGGATAAAATAACCCACTAACAACTAAACGAGCAAGATGGGCCGAATGGCATCCTCTCGTTTGTAAACTTTCTTATGTTCTTATGTTCTTATGTTCTTATACAAAGAAAACAGAATTGGGTCAAGAATCGAGCCCTGTGGGACCCCACATGCAACCTTTAACAAAAAAGAAGTGTCCTCCTCAATTTTAATAAATTGAAGCCTGCTCCATTACCATTGAGCTGTTGAACTTCTATATTTCTTCCCTGTGAGAACAATATTTAATTTTTAAAAGGTAAGAACCTATTGCAATCCATCATGCTTTCTTTGCCATCCAGCTTTACAGAAACGTGGGACCGATGAATGACAAAAAGTTAAATGCTTTCTCTGAAAGGGCCACTATGTCCAGCAAAGAGAGAATGGAGGGCTCTAATATGTGCATACAAACATAGAGGAGAGAGCTGCTCAATAGTGTTTTACCTTAATAGGCGTGTCAGAGTTATGAAATGAAAGGTTGACCATCAAATACCAGGCCGTTTTCCCATCTCATATAATGAAATAATCAGTTTAGTATTTATTCATTATCTTGTATTTGTGCAGATGTGTTACTATTTATAAAATAATAATAATAATAATAATAATAATAATAATAATAATAATAATAATAATAATAATAATAATAATAATGCTTTGTACAATACAGTGCAAAATTGCAAACCACTGGTGAGGATATTGCTTCAGTTTCTAATCTAAAATTGTCAAAGGTACTTTTTTTTATTAAGCATTATTTGGATGTGGCAGTGTAACGGGGGAGATCTGTGCTGACTATCTGGTGCATGCATGGTACTGCAGGAAGGGGATGATACACAAACCCAGAGTCTCTTAGATTCAGAGTGTAGTCAGTCCCTGATACAAAAGAGCTTAATCTCACCAGGGCATAAACAAATAATGGGACAGGTGCATATAAAATCTATTCATGGGGATGTGCGCACTTATCCCAAAATGTATGTGAATTTGAAAATTGGCCAGCAGGTGACGTGAGTGCAGTTGGGTTTGTGTCCTCGATTGCCAGTGCCTATAGTTCTGGGACGGGACTGCGAGCAGTTTAAAGTTGGCTGCTGTGACGGCCCCGTCCTCCCTATTGGCTAAGAAAGAAGAAGTAATTGGTGAGATCTTTCCCTTTCGTGACCCGGACTGCTATTGCCATAGATTTAGACCCCGCAAAACTAAACGGGAACGCCGGGCCACTAAGAATAAGGGCTGGCAATGGAGGGAGTCTGAGAAGTTTCAGGTGGGGGCAATTGGTGAAGATCCTGAGCTGGAAGCCATGGGAGCTGATTTTTTAGCTTGTTCCCGTGGCTTCCAACTCGAGCAAGAACATGATGACGTGTTGCATTGACGTCAGGCGAGTTAATGAAAAATCGAAGTTTGAAGCTTATGACGACACTGGATTTAAAGAAGGGGTACTGGCAGATACCTCTGACCCCGAAATCCAGAGCGAGGACTGGCCGAGTCATCTGTGTAAAGTAGCGGCGGTGCTGCAATCTTTGCGGGAGACTGGGCTCACTGCTAACCCAAAGAAATGTGCCATTGGGAAGAGTGAGTCGGAGTATTTGGGGTATCTAGTAGGGAGCGGCCAGATCAGACTGCTGATTGCTAAGGTGAAAACCTTGGCTGACCAGGTGCGCTCTTTCTTGGGACTAGGGGGCTATTATAGGAAGTTCATCCCGAGCTTTACCACGCTCACTGCTCCTTTGACAGACCTCACCCAGAAGGCTGCCCCAAATACAGTTCAGTGGACGGAGCCGTGCCAGAGAGCCTTTCTCGCTTTGAAGTGAAGGCTGTGTAGCAAGCTAGTGCTATGCAGTCCTGATTTCAGTAGGAGGTTCACCCTGCAGACAGAAGAGTCAGAGACAGGTCTTGGGGCAGTGTTGTCTCAGGAGGTGCGGGGAAGCGAGCACTCGGTCCTGTATATCAGCAGGAAGCTCCTACCCCGCGAGAAAAACCATAGTACCATCGAAAAGGAGTGTCTCGCAGTAAAATGGGCCATCGAGTCATTCTGGTATTACCTCCTGGGGCGACACTTCACCCTGGTTACAGATCATGCCCCCTTAGCATGGCTTCACCGGATGAAGGATAACAACGCCAGAGTCACACGGTGGTACTTGGCCCTGCAGCCCTATGCCTTCAGGGTTGTCCACTGAGCAGGAAAGCTGCATCAAAACGCATTTTTCTTCTCTCGGGAAGGCGTGGCTGTGTAGGATTTTCGAATGGACGGGTGGTGCCATTCTGAGGAGGAGGATATGTATCGGGGGGAGATCTGTGTTGACTATCTAGCGCATGCGTGGTACTGCAGGAAGGGGACAGCAGCCTCATAGATCCGCCTGTCAGTCATGGCAGTGACACAGAGAGGTGGGGAAGAGGGTGTGTTGGCTTTCCCTCTCTCTGAGTGGCTGAGAGGCGGGCCTTGGGGGATTGCTCGGCCCATAAGTACTGCACTAGGTTATGCATTCGGGTGGCCGTAATTGGAAACACACAGAGACGCTGGCTGAGAAGGCCAGTGGTTGGAGCGAGAGACCTAAACAGGCAAGCACGGCTAAGGAAAACAGCCAGAAAAAAATAAACAATTTTATTAAACTCTCTGGTTACGTACCCAAGGGGACGTGTGTAGTGATAGGGGAACCTTGGTCACCCCAGTGTATAGTGCATAACAGCGTAGGACAGAGATCCCGAGCTGACCGACTTAGCGGCAGTGGGGGCACTGCGTAAGCAGCACCTTTATTTTGTAGTTTTATTACTGTGTTTTATTTTCCCTTTTCATTTCACCTTTTGTTTTCATTGTTATTTTGAGCACCTGCGAGTGCGCCAGCTTTTAACTGTTTTACCAGTATTGGTATATCTGTGGTCCTGTGTACCGTTGTCGTCTGCGGGCAATAAGACAAACGTCTAAAATAATAAAACTGGGCACCAGTGCGGTGTTTGCAAATAAAACTTCTGTCTCCTGTGTGGAGATATACTAGATACACAGGCAGATATACTAAAATTATTTCATATTAACACATACATACTGTAATTACTTAAATAATCTACACTTATTTTTAAGGCAAACACTTATTTAAATTTCCCTATGCGCGAACCCCCTCATCCTGTTAAACAACAAAATAAAAACTGACATACCCACATGTTAGTAAGCTCGCTGCTGACAGGGTGAATTCAGTGTGATTAAAGAACTGTCAGGTGGCACAGCTGTTTGCTTTGAACAGAAATTCTCTTGGCATCACAACACATCAAGCCTCCTTATTGAATTGTAAAACCAGCAATGTTACTCTTGAACTGCTATTTCAAATTATAATTCAAATTTCATCATTTAACCAGGATAGAACCCTTGAGATATGCATGTAATTTTCAAGGGGTATCTGCCAAGAAATGTGGCATATGTTTAACAGAATAAATGCTACAAAACAAAAACAGCTTAGGAAGGCAAACTATTACAATTCACATGGTCCACAATTAACAGATGCAATATTTATTATGTATTATATTATGTGTGCTCTCTGTCATTATCTACCATGCATACACAATCTATTGCAGCAAAAAGTAGGTGGCATTTCTAAAACAACCTCATGACAGAAATTCAACTATTTGGAGTTTTAGTAGTTGTTCTACCCCTATATACTGTTTTTATATTGTTGGTACTGTGCACACTAAAGATGTGACCTGTGGTGTACCAATTCATATAATCTGTTAACATCTTAAATGAATCATGAAAATAATACAAATAAGGTAAAAATGCATTATTTAACACAGTACCATCTGTTAGCAGGTTACATTTACTGGTAAGTGTACATGTAATATAGCTTGGATATTTTTTATTGTCCTTTTAAATACATCTCAAAACAAACTGTTTTAAAATACATCTCAAAACAAACTGTTTTGCTGAGGGGCACTTTGCTTCCTCCAAGAACAGCATTTCTTGTTAGCAGAAATTGCGGCCCGTGTTGGCTCCAATTCTCCTGGGCCTATATTTATCAATCGTGCGTGCGCATGTATTCCCTTCTAAACAGTGCGTACGCACATTCAAACAGAAAGTACAGTGTGTGATTTGTCGACACAGTCATTTGCATGAGAATGTTCGTAGACTTATCCACATTTCTGACCTTGCATACGATCGTTTCCATGTGTTAGAATAACGGTACTGCAAGATCAATCAAATTTCTATTATAAATCAGCTAAATATCCAAAATCAATGCAATATGTTAAATAATAACTTTCACATCGGGTTTATGTATTGCTGAAATGTCGATGTTTGTCACATGTAATTGTTTAATAAATTATTGCTGTTATATACTGTGGAGCCCCTTTGTTTATTATTTATTTTATATTAGGTTTTATGCTTATATTACGGCAAAGCGACACTTATTTGTTATTGTTTTTTTTTTGTTTTGTTTTGTTTTGTTGTTTTTTTTTAAATTTAGTCGTTGCCAATTATTTTTTATTATTTTCTCCCAATTTGGAATGGCCAATTATTTTATTACGGTCGGCTCACCGCTACCACCCCTGCGCTGACTCGGGAGGACAAAGATGAACACACGCTGTCCGAAGCGTGTGTCGTCAAGCCGACCGCTTTTTTTCACACTGCAGACTCACCATGCAGCCACCCAAGAGCTACATTGTCGGAGGACAACGCAACTCTCGGGCAGCTTACAGGCAAGCCTGCAGGCGCCCGGCCAGACTACAGGGGTCGCTGGTGCGCTGTGAGCCGAGGACACTCTGACCGACCTAACCCTCCCTTCCCCCGGGCAACGCTCTGCCAATTGTGCGCCGCCCCTTGGAAGCTCCCGTCCTCGATCGGCAAAGGAATAGCCTGGATTCGAACTCGCGACTTGGAGGTTATAGAGCGCATCCTGCACTCACGTGGAGCGCCTTCCCTGGACGCGCCACTCGGGAGCCCCCATTGTTTTGTTTTTTAAAAACCTCGTGAGGATGATTGACTGATCAGCTAGTGATTTATTTAACTAGCTGACAGTCACGCATCCTTATTAAACTCGTGCAGACGGTGACCATCTCCCGAGTTAATTCATTGATTGTTGCTAATTGGGAGATGGTCACTGTATATAAACCTGCAGCTCTCTACCCTCATGGAGAGTGTCAGAGGCGAGACAGATTTTGAGAGTGAGAGTGAGAGTGAGAGTGAGAGTGAGAGAGGAGAAAAAAATAAAAACAACTGCTAAGTATCGTGCTGGGGTAAAACCAGCACGCTTATTTGTTTATTTCTATTTGTTTGGCCAACGTGCCCTTTTGTTTTGTGGTGTTTTGTGTTCTGTTTAAATCTTTTGGTTTATTTATTTAATAAAAGCACTGAGCGCCGTAGCGCTGCAGTTTCACATCCGCCATTTCTTCCGCTGTTTGCCTTTGTTTACTACTCCTTCCTGGTCCGTGACGTCATCACTACAACAGCTCGGTCACATATACCAAATATGCTATTATTAATAGTGTTATTAATATTGCGGCAGTAATGTGATATGTTTCTTTAGCACCGCCATGATTATTAGTTAATAAGCAAAAGGTAACATTTTTGTGACTCCTTGTGACAAGATGGCTGGTGGATGACGTCACATACCCGGAAGGAACACACAGACAGGCAGTACTGGAGTTGAAACTGAGACGCAATGGCTGCGCTCAGTGTTTTATTGAATGAAATAAATAAAAGATTTAAACAAAAAAAGCACACAGCACTTTAGGCCAATATAAATAGACAAACAAAATGGACTAACACAGTGGACAAACAGGCAAACAAACAAGGTGAGTCAAAACAAACAAACAAGTATTGTGCTGGTCCTTCCACCACGAAATAGCAATAGTAATATTTCTTTAATTAATTCTCCTCTTCACACCCGTTCTCCACTCACCGAACACACAACCCCGAGTGAGTGCTTCGTGCATCAATATATACAGTTGTGCTGGGATTCAATTACTAATTAATTATTCACTTGAATCCCAGCATGTGAACTAATTTGTGCAATCCCCGTGCTCACATACTATTACATACTTTGTCTGCACGTGAAGTGATTGTGCAATCCCCGTGCCTAAATACAACTATATATTTTAAATAATTTATGCTACACAGACCCATTTATATCCCATGCACCTATATATATATATATATATATATATATATATATATATATATATATATATATATATATATATACATACACCAACATTAACACACCACACGCAACATATAACACAAAATACACACGGGTGGGGCACACTGCCACACTCCTATATATATATATATATATATATATATATATATATATATATATATATTTTCTTCTATAAATTCACATACGGTAACACATAATTACAGTACATCAACACATAATTTGAAAATGGCTGATCTCGCACTTCTGGAAGATGTTGCCAATGCGGCTTTTTTCCTAATGGAATTGTGTTAAGGTCTGGACACACCAGTATGGAAGGCCATCCGGGTCAAAAGTTACTTAGTGCCCGTATCAAATATTTAGTACACATATTGATTTGGACCAGTCAGAATACATATAAACTATGTGTTCTTGTGACAGGGTGGACGTGTGGTGACGTCAGGCCAGAAGCAGGAACCAAAAAGCTGACACCAGTACTGCACATACGGTGCAAAGGCGCTTGCGACGTTTTATTTTTAAATAACAAAAATAAATAAAATATTTTAACAGAAAAACACTTGCTCACAGAGCGAAATAAAAAAGATAAACAAAACAAATCTCGAACACAAAATAAACAATAACGGTCATGCTGTGCAGTAGCCTTCACTGATCCTGTATTCAATTTTACTTTGCTTCTCTAAACACCCACCCTGAGTGCCGAGAGCTGCAGGCTTTTATACTAGTGACCGAGGGATTAACTACCTATCAATTATTTAATAATCCCCCGGTCACATTCTGCACAGGTTTTCTAATGTGGATGGGGTTTCCCATCCACTCTGCTAAACAGTATAAAACAAAAACAAACACTCTGCTACGCTGTCATATTTAAATACAATAAATAAATACAAAAACAATACCGACGGTGCTTCGCCGTCATATAAATACTTTTTTGCCATCCTGAAATGCTGCTGAAAACGTTTCTCATCAGACTCTAGCTCTTGTATCAAGATGTGATACTCTCTCAGCTCCTTTCTCTTCTTCAGCAGGGACTCGTGAACCCACCATCTTCTCTTCTTTTTTTGACATAAATGGCCTAATAAAATAATCTCTTCTTCCTCCTCCTCCTACTCTTCTGTTGATGTCACACTTTCCATGCCTTTCCACTCAGCCATATTTTCTTTTTATTAAGTAAGAGCAACAGTGGGGGCAGGGAGGGTATTTTTGCGCTAAATGGAATACTGTAAAGTTTTTTTTTACCCAGAAAAGGGAATTGACGATTGGGTATAGACTCGTTGGTGTATGGAAGGCCACCCGGGTAAAAAACGCACACATATTTTGTACACTTATTGATGTGAACCAATTAGAATACATTAAATAGTATGTGTTCTAAATAAATGTAAATGAACTATGCATTTTTTACACAGGGCCTGGAGTTAAATGGCCAAGAGCTTGTGAGAAATCTGCATGGGACACAGTAAACACAGATCTCTGCTTTGCATTGGAAAGGTTAAGTGGAACAGTTGAAAAGAAGCTGGATCAATTTGGGGACATCATCTACGCATATGGAAGCGAGAGGTTTGGAGTTGAAAAAAGGAAGGAAAAAGTACAAACTATTCCTGGAAAGTCTAGGAGCAGGAGCAGGAGATTGAACGCTTAGTTGGAGAAAGGAGACAGCTGAGGAAGCAATGGAGAAGAGCAGAACAAAGTCAGAAGGAGGGACTCAATCTCATAAAAGACAAGCTTGCAACATTGTGCAGAGCTGAGCGCCTACGGAAATGCTACAAAAAGAAGGAGCGTGTGAGAACTAACTTTTATAAAGTTATTCACCAGTGAGAAGAATGGCACACTAAAAGCATCTAAGTTTGAGCTGGAGAGATATTTGGAGGAAACACATACAGATTAAAAAAGGCAGGAGCCAATGTCAATGACATCCCACCTATCAATCCACTAGAATACCAAATGGAGGACTGTGCACCCGGCACGTAATGCTGTTGAGAGAGCGCCTAGAAATAATTGGCAAACTGGCGCATGATACCTTAAAAGAGGCTCAGCATCATCATGAGCGACATTATAACAAAAATGCATGGATTCTGACCTTTCGGCCTGGGGATAAGGTGATGTTGCTCCTGCCCTCAAGTGAATCAAAGCTATTTGCTAAATGGCAGGGCCCATAAGAGGTGGTGCGGGCAATGGGACAGGTAAATTATGAGATTCGGCAGCTCGACCGCCATAATAAATTAACAAAGTACGCCCTCTACCATTGTTGGTATTGGGGTATTTGCACGTGTATCAGTGACTCTGTGACGTCTGTTCCACCACAACACCCACCGCACCGTCACAGCGACCCTATAGAACTATTTTGCCAAAAGTATAAATAGAAAATAACTGTAAAATTAAATAAATACTACTAATAATAAATATGATGATGACGATGATAATAACAATTGAACAAATAAATTAGTCATTAAAACATAATGGAAATTGGGTGGGCTGGGTGGTGTGGAGGACACTCTTGTGGTTAAGTCGCCTAAAATGTTTGAGTAAGATCAAAGCAAGTCGGTGAAGACTGGGGAGCAGTTCTCACTCATGGACCGTAGGACTTTGTTGTGCTTTGTTATTTACTTTACTTTTGCAATTTGTCTTTCTTTTGTTTTCCTCTTCCTTTTTGTATTTACCTCAGTTGATTGCGTGACAGTGGTTGTTGCCTTCCGGATGCCTGTGTGTAAGAGCGTTGGTGTACAACATGCAGGCATATAGAAATAAGGGGGTTGGGCTTTGCTATATAGAATGTTAAAGGTTTAAATCATCCTATTAAAAGGAAGAAGGTACTGTCTACTCTTAAGCCTAAACAATATGATTTGGTATTTTTACAAGAAACACATTGTGACAGGGTGGCTGAGTGGTCTGACGTCAGGCAGAAGCAGGAAGGGAAAAATAAACTGACACCAGGGAGTACTGCAGGTAAAAGAAAGAATCGTCTGGCTGCCGTCTTTATTAATGACAAAAATAAATAAAATATTTAAACAAAAACACTTGCGCTCACAGAGCAAAATAAAAGGGTAAACAAAACCAATCACGAACACAAAATAAAACACAGGTCAGGCTGAGCTATAGCCTTCACTGATCCTGTTATCTTTTTAAACTCCTTTTTAAACTCCCCGTTCTCTCCCTCTCCCTCTCCCTCTCCCTCTCCCTCTCCCTCTCCCTCTCTCCGCTCCTAACACCCACCTCGAGCTGGAGAGCTGCAGGCTTTTTATATTCAGGTGACCATCTCCCGATTAGCAACAAAATTAATTACTTAATTAATTCGGGAGATGGCCACCTTCTGCACGAGTTTAATTATTCCTGGCAGAGGACGAGCACCAATCTCGCCTCTGCCAGAACACGTTTTAAAAATAAACAAACACTCGGCTACGCCGTCCTAAATACATAAATAATAAATCCCGCGGCGCTCGCCGTCATATAAAATACAATACAAAATTATAATAAACAAATACAAAATAACACAGGGGCGGAGGGGGACCCCGTTCTAAAAATAAATAAACAAAACAATGTACAGGGCTGCTCGCCCTGTTACACACATCTTTTGGAAGGGGAGTCACAAAAACTTTCCAGAGACTGGGTTGGTCATGTGTTTTTAAGAGTAGGCACAAACAAGAGTAGCGGTGTGGCAATCCTAGTGAACAAACACCTACAATTTAAATAATAAGAGAGACTACAGATTCAGCCGGAAGGATAGTTCATACTGTTAGCTGAGATCCAGGGCAAACAGTAATGTTTATGCTCCGAATAGTGATAACCCTGCATTCTGTGGAGAACTGGAACTTAAATTGAGTGAAATGGGAGATTGTCCTATTGTGATGGGGGGGGGGGGCGACTTCAATCAAGTGATGGACCTAGCTTTGGACCACAGCTGCCCGCCCTCAACTCGCCCTCCTAAATCAGTCAGTGTATTGCAGGGTATGTGTACAGAATTAGGACTTGTTGATATTCGGCGTCTGCAGAACATAATACATTGTTAAGAATAGATTATTTTCTAATATCTAAATCTATTATTTCATTCACAATGTCATGTGTAGTTGGGAATATTGTGGTATCTGACCATGCCTCTGTGTCACTCTACTTGCTTCCCTTTGGTGAAATTAATAAGTCTCTGAGATGGAGGTTTAATTCCAGCCTTTTACTGGACGTAGAGTTTAAAGCTGTGAGAGCACAAATTTGGCTTTATATGCAGACCAATCTGCCTTCTGCCCCCTCTGTGGGCAGAGCTTGGGAAGCTATGAAGGCTTTTCTTAGAGGCTTTGTCATTCAATATGCAACACATAAGAAAAAAAGTAATGCAGCAAAACAGCTTGATGTAGAGAAAAAAATTACAAGCAGCGGAAAAGAAGTTTAAACACAATATGTCCACTGAAAACTTCAGAATATTGACACAGTTAAAATAAGAATATAATTCTATTCTGACCCAAAAGACAGAATTTGCTTTATTCAGGGCTAGACAGAAATACTTTGAGGAAGTGGATAAAGCGGGAAAACTACTTGTGCGATATATCAAACAGAAAGACGCCCTGGCCACTATACCCGCGGTGCCCAATTCTTGCAATATGAATTCTATGCAAAGTTACATACTTCTGAGTATTCGGCAGAAACAGAAGAAATTAAGACTTTCCTTAATAAATTCAACCTACCAGCGCGGAATGTACAACAAAAAGACTTTCTTGATTCCCCTCTATCAGAAGAGGAAATAGCTGAAGTTATAAAAAAATTGCCATCAAGCAGGGGTCCTAGTTTGCATGGTTTTACTGCAGAGTTTCATAAATGTTTTGTAAAAGAACTGACCCCACTGCTGCTGAATATATATATATATATATAGAGAGAGTCCCTTGAAAATAATTCCCTACCTCCTACTCTGTCTCAGGCCCTTATTTCTCTTATACTTAAAAATAATAAAGACCCTTGTGAGTGTAGAGGCTATAGACCTATATCCATAATTAACACTAATGGAAAAATACTGTCTAAAATCTTGACCAACCGCTTAGATAAAGTAATCACTGGTTTGATCCATCCAGACCAAACTGGGTTTATACACAACCGGTATTCTTCTGACAACATTAGACGTCTTATTAATATAATGTGGGCTACCCAAACTGATAACTCCCCGATGGCTGCTGTTTCATTAGACACCGAAAAGGCATTCGATAGGGTAGAGTGGAAATATTTATTCCTCACCTTAGAATCCTTCGGTTTTGGCCCAGCTTTGATTAGCTGGATTCAGCTCTTATACAAACATCCAAATGCAGCAGTGCTGACTAACAGGTTAATATCCCCACAGTTTGAACTTGAACGAGACAGGGATGCCCACTCTCGTCCTTACTTTGTGCTCTAGCCTTAGAACCACTCGCAGCTGCTATACGGCTGGATCCCAATTTCCCTGGTATTCAAGTGAAAGGATTAAATAAACGTATGCTTTACGCAGACAATATCCTTCTTTTTGTTTCTGACCCAGAAAACTCAATTCCAGCTGCTTTTGCCACCATAGACACTCTAAACTTTCTGGTTACAAGGTTAATTGGACAAAATCTGAGGCTCTCCCCTTGACAGCTTATTGCCCCAAATCTTTATTTCAAGCAGGTTTTTATCAATGGCCAAAAAAGGGCATACAATACCTGGGTCTCTCTATCCCACCCCAGCTGAGTGAAGGACAATATTGAACCTCTACAGGACATATCTCAGCAGATATTTCAAGGTGGTCCCCTCTTTTTCCCTCTCTGTGGGGTAAAGCCAGTGTCTTAAAAATAAACTGCATCCCAAAGATAAATTGCTTACTGCAAGCATTACTGTGGCAATGTGCCCCGCCCCTGTGTGTATTGTTGTGTTTTATGTTGTATGTTGTGTGTGTTAATGTTGGTGTATTGTAGTTGGTACAAGAGTGGAGAACGGGAGTGAGAGAAAGAAAGAGAAAGAGAAAGAGAAAACAAAAGTAAGCAAAACAACTACTACTACGTGCTGGAGAACCAGCACGGTACTTGTTTTGTGTTTAGTGTTCGTCCACCCTGTTTGTTAGTGTCTATTCGTTTTGTTTGTCTGTTTATTTTGGCCGCAAGTGCCGTATTCTGTTTTTGTTCAGCATTATATTTTCTGTGTTATTAAAACACTGAGCGCAGCAGCGTCTCAGATTCACTCACCACTACTGTCTGTCTGTGTACTCCTTTCTGGTCTGACGTAACCACTAAAGCCAGCTTGTCACATGTGGTTGTCAGAAGCGGGATAACAGCACACCCAAGACTGAGGCCAGAAAGAGTACTGTTTGTTTAAAAAAAAAAAGGGAAAACACAGCAGAATACAGCAACAGCAGGAATGGAGAGAGGTTCCAGAGCATCCACAGCCCAGGAGGGAAGAGACAGTGCCTTTCCCATCCTCTGAGGAGATGCTGGACTGGGTGTTGGACCCGGATTGGAACTGGGAGGACCTCCCGAAGGTTGTTGACCTGCTGTGGGCCAGAGATGGGGAACATTGGGAACGCTGGGAACAACAATACTCCCCGTGCCCTTTGTGAATCCGGCAGCCGTGGTGATCAACTACTTGTCTACCGATATGGGACTGCCCCAGCAGGTTGAATTCCAAGTAGGAGGAGCCACGCCTACCTGCACCCTCACTGGGCTAGAGGAATAATGCCTGCTGTCCCCATCTCCACCAGCAGAGGAAAAATGCCTGCTGTCCCCATCTCCACCAGCAGAGGAAAAATGCCTGCTGTCCCCATCTCCACCAGCAGAGGAAAAATGCCTGCTGTCCCCATCTCCCACAGCAGAGGAAGAATGCCTGCTGTCCCCATCTCCGCCAGCAGAGGAAGAATGCCTGCTGTCCCCATCTCTGCCAGCAGAGGAAAAATGCCTGCTGTCCCCATCTCTGCCAGCAGAGGAAGAATGCCTGCTGTCCCCATCTCTGCCAGCAGAGGAAGAATGCCTGCTGGTTTCCCCTTCCGAGACAGAAGGAGAACTGCACACGTCCCCTGCAAGTGAGGGAGAGTCACACCAGTCCCCTGCAAGAGAGGGAGAGACACACCAGTCCCCTGCAAGACAGGAAGAGCCGCACCAGTCCCCTGCAACTGCAGGAGACTACACGCTGCTCCCACCTCCGTCGCCAGGAGACTACACGCTGCTCCCACCTCCGTCGCCAGGAGACTACATGCTGCTCCCACCTCACCCGCTTCCGCCACTAGGAGCAGAGCAGCAGGAGCTGCCTCTGCCCCCACCACCTCCACCAGGAGCAGAGCAGCAGGAGCTTCCTCTGCTTCCATCACCTCCACCAGCAGGAGCAGAGCAGCAGGAGCTGCCTCTGCCTCCTCCACCAGCAGAGGGTGAATACCTGCTGGTTCCGCCTCCACCGTCGTGGGAGGACTGCTTGCCCCTCCCACCTCCACCAGCAGAGGGTGAATACCTGCTGGTTCCGCCTCCACCGTCGTGGGAGGACTGCTTGCCCCTCCCACCTCCACCAGCAGAGGGTGAATGCCTGCTGGTTCTGCCTTCATCGCTGTGGGAAGATTGTTTGCCGCTCCCACTTCCACCACCAGAGGAGCTTCATCTGAGTTTCGCACTGCCCAAGGATGCCTGCCTCGCACCGCCCAAGGATGCCTGCCTCACTTTGCCCAAGGATGCCAGCCTCGCTTCGCCCAAGGATGCCAGCCTCACTTCGCCCAAGGATGCCTGCCTCGCTTCGCCCAAGGATGCCTGCCTCGCTTCGCCCAAGGATGCCTGCCTTGCATCGCCTGGGGCTGCCTGTTGCTCCACATCGCCTGGGGCTGCCTGTTGCTCCGCATCGCCTGGGGCTGCCTGTTGCTCCGCATCGCCTGGGGCTGCCTGTTGCTCCGTGTCGCAGCAGGAAGTACTGTGGCCGGAATCCCACCAAGGGGAGCTGCCGGCCACGAAGAAGGGGAAGGAGGTCCAGAGACCACTAACCCCAGCAGCAGTTTCGCTGCCGGAGATCGTGGGGGAGGTCAGGAGACCTGCTCCCACTGCAGCACTTTCGCTGCTGGAAGTACTGTGGCCGGAGCCCCATAAAAGGGAGCTGCCGGCCACGAAGAAGGGGGGTGAAGTCTGGAGACCACCAACCCCAGCAGCAGTTTCGTTGCCGGAAGTACTGTGGCCGGAGCCCCACAAAAGGGAGCTGCCGGCTACGAAGAAGGAGAGAGGTCAGGAGACCACCCCCCAAGCAGCCTTTCCGCTGCCAGGACTGCCCTGGCTGAAGGAGTCAGCCTGGGAGCTGTCAGCAATTACGCTGACAGCATTGCCAGTAGCAGCCTGGCTAATGGCAACATTGCCGCACATGAACCCCTTGAAGTCCCTGTTCTTGGCCCAGGACTTTGAGCGAGACTTTTAAGGGGGAAGTGGCCGTTGAGGCCATGTGTGCTGCGCACAAGGGGGGGTATATGTGGCAATGTGCCCCGCCCCTGTGTGTAATTTTGTGTTTTATGTTGTATGTTGCGTGTGTTAATGTTGGTGTATTGTAGTTAGTACACGGGATATAATGTGGGTAATGAGCACGAGTGTTTAAAATGTATAATTGTATTTGGGCACGGGGATTGCACTTCACTTCAAGTGCATTTAAAGTATTTAATATGTGAGCACAGGGTTGCACAGAATTAGTTCACATGCTGGGATTCAAGTGAATAATTAATTAGTAATTGAATCCCGGCACAACAGTATATATATAGATGCACATTTCACTCACTCGGGGTTGTGTGTTTGAGAGTGGAGAGCAGGAGTGAGAGAGAGAAAGAAAGAGAAAAGTAAGCAAAACAACTGCTACTACATGCTGGAGAACCAGCACCGTACTTGTTTTGCGTTTAGTGTTCGTCCACCCTGTTTGTTAGTGTCTATTCATTTTCTGTGTTATTAAAACACTAAGCACAGCAGCGTCTCAGATTCACTCACCACTACTGTCTGTCTGTGCACTCCTTTCTGGTCTGACGTAACCACTAAAGCCAGCTTGTCACAATTACCCATAAAGATTGCTCTCAAATATTTCTTACAATTTGACAGGCTGTGCAACCAATTCTTATGGAATGGTAAATGCCCTAGATTACTTTTGAGAAAAGTGCAAAGACTAGTGAATCAAGGAGGTTTGGGGATACCTAAACTGCTACTCTGTCACTATGCTTTTAGTCTAAGGCATTTGGCTATGTGGTCAATACCCCGAGAGAGAGAGAGCTCCTCCTTGGTATGGAATAGAAAGCACTGCCTATAGTCCTCTCCCTCCACTCAGCTGCATCTCTGCTAAATTGCCCCAGACGGGTCAAACCCACCCTATTGTGTTGCATGCACAATGGGTCTGGAAAAAAATCTCTCAGATCTTTGGCTTAATCCCTACCTTAATCTCTCTTCAGGTCTCTGGCTAAATCCTAAACTATGTGTTGCTAAATTACCCTTTTCTCTGGAAGGAGCGGCTGCAAAGAGGTATTCTAGTGCTGGGAGATCTGTATGAAGGCAATGCTACAACTGGAAATATTTACAACTCCGGCACCTACTTGTCCAAACCTTTGGCTCAGCCAATGTCCCGCCACAGTATACAAATGTTCCTACTGACATACTGAGTAGATTTGGTAAGGGACACGAGGCTTCAGCCTACTACACTATGCTCCTACAACAATCTGCCAAAAAAGCTTCTGCATTGAAATCTGTATGGGAGGCAGACCTACAATTGTCACTTAGTGAAGAACAATGGGTTAATATACATAGAAACTCCATAACAATGTCAAGAGAAGTTTTAACTAGGCTTATAGAATTTAAAATTTTAAATAGGTTTTACTGGACCCCATCCAAGTTACATAGAATTAATCTGAAGGATTCCCCTGAATTTTGGAAATGTAAATCAGAAGTAGGCACTCTAGTCCATGCTCTGTGAAGCTGCCCTAAAATCCAGGCACGTTGGTCAGAAATTCATGGGATCCTTCAGAACATTATGAAGGTTAGTTTCCCCTACTGCCCTTTGTATATTCTGGGAGATCCCTCACCAACTGCAAATCTTCCTGCCCAAGATGCTGACTGGATCCAGAGTGCCGTAATGCTTGGTAGAAAATGAATAGTGAGGGACTGGAAAAGTACACATGTTCCTTCACCTGATGAGTGGTGTGTACAACTTAGCTTCTTATGAAAAAAATAGCTGCTTATGAAAAGCTCTCATATAGATTAATTGATAACGTTGGTAAATACAATATGAGATGGGCTAGGTACCTCAATTATATTGGTCAGTCTTGACAGCACGTTCTGTATGAGTTCAGCTCAACCCCACATCTCTCTCAGTTTGTAATTTATTTTAATTTTATCTTTTTTTCCTTACCATTATATTTCAATGTACACTTGTTTCTATCTACCATTGTACAAGTGATGTCTGAAACCAAGTGTTAACAGAAGTAGAGGTGAATAACAACAGTGCTTAATAAAAACAGTCCAACAACAGTTCCAATGGTGAAAACTAAGCTTTATTTTGTTTAAATAATGACTGCTGTGACAGGCTGGCTGCAGGGAGGAACTCAGACCAGAGAGAGAAACACACACGCAAATGGTAGCACTCAGCGTTTATTAACAAAGTAAAAGGTTTAAACAGAACACAAAAACAAGACACTGCACTTCACACCAAAATAAAACAGACAAACAAAACGAACTAACACTTAACAAACGGTGCACGGAGACAAACAAACACGGTGAGTACAAAACACTTATTATTATTATTTTCCTTAATTTTACGTTCTCCTTCTCTCTCACCCGTTCTCCACTCTCGAACACCCAACCCCGAGTGAGTCAAACGTGCTTCTATATATACTGTTGTGCTGGGATTCAATTACTAATTAATTATTCACTTGAATCCCAGCACGTGAATTAATTCTGTGCAACCCCGTGCTCACATACTATGCTTTAAATGCACGTGAAGTGATAGTGCAATCCCGTGCCTAAATATAATTATACAATTTAAATACTTGTGCTGCACACACCCATTTATATCCTGTGTACCAACGACAATACACCAACATTTAACACACCACACGCAACATACAACATATAACTCACACATGCACACAGGGGCGGGGCACATTGCCACACTGCCTATACACAGCGATCTGTAAAGCCAGTCAAAACCACGGGGTTTAGTCCCGAAATAATAATAACACATACTATACACAGACACGGTCATGAATCCCAGCAGTGAGTGCTCCTTGTGTAAGTGGTGATTTATACAGTAACACTGAAACAGTAGTGCAGTGGAGTCTGGGGTTGATGCTGGCTGATAGCGACAGCTCCCAAATTTAGTCTTCTATGAATGATAAGGGTGACAATTAATAGACAGACAGATACAACACGACAAACTCACGGTTACTTTCAGCTTTTACTGTCCTTTACAGGTGTTTCACAACCATAACACAGGAACAGATCGTTTGGCCACATCCCCTGATATACCTTCAGTCACATTCCCTTTGGTAGCGAGTGCAATCATGTCTCCTCCAATCCATGACTGATACCTCGCCTACCGCAGTAAGGCGCTGACTTCTAGTATTGTGGCTTCACCCCCTTTTTGGATGGCTGACTCCCGACTGACCCTAGAATGAACTGTCAAACCATCCAGTCCGGGGCACACAGTTTCTGTTATACAGCACCCTCACAGGTCGGGAGGGAGATTGTTGACTAGGATTCATTCGCTGTCTGTCACAGCTACTTATTCACTTTACTCCACGCGCCCCTATCCAAAACCACCCAATTATTTTTACCCCCAATTTTCTCCCCTATTTAGAATGTCCAATTATTTTCACCGCCGCAATTCCCTACACAGCTCAGGTGAAATGAAGGTTCAGTGGGTGTCCTCCAATCCCATAACCAAGCTAGTTTCCTCTTTTACACCCAGGAACTCGAAAGCAATGAGCTACTGACCCCTGGAGGACAAAGGACAGCCTTGCAGTTGTCTGCCTGAGCTGAGTAGGTGCCTGGCCAGTAGGGCCCACTGTAGCACAATGAGGGGAAACAGTCCATGCCGGTTTTGCCTCCCTAACCCGCAGGAGTGCCAGAGCTAACGCAACAGTCCCTCCAGAATCTCCAGTGAAGACCTGCCACTTCGCATAGCCAGGATGCGAACCTGTGCTCACCCAACTGTAGATTTACCCTGTACTTATACAACCATAAATGACCTTGCTCACATATTTTCAACAGAACTCTTGCCCCCTTAGTCCCTGTCCACATCTTGCATTCACTAAAATGGAGGCCTGCTGTGGCTGCCTAGGATTAAAGCGGATACTGAGGGTGAAAGGGCAGTTTGTTATCATGCCCCATGCTTAGGCATTCCCTTCCACATTATGTAAGTTTTGAGTTCAGATAGGAAGAGCCCTTCCTGTAAGTGTTAAGAGACATTGTAGTGTTACATTTTGCAAAAGGGCGGGGGGAACGAACATTTTGCTTTGCCTAGGGCAACACTGAGTAAGGCTGTCCCTGTGCTTGAAGGCTTATATTTTTCAAAGGATATTTCTTAATTACTTTTCTTATAACTTAGTTAATTACAGAATGATTTGCAGTTACAATGCAATGTATGGTTATATAGCAGCTTTCACATAATGTAATTCCTAAAACAATACATAAATAAAAAGTAAAAAGCTAATGTCCAGTCACCTGTGGGGCTGAACACACCAGTTTGTGTCAGCATACTTTAAACAACTTCAGTTTGTCACAATTATTATTGTAAGATACTAGTAAGAAGTTTATTGATTTAAATGTTTGAAGTCCTTAAAGTAACTGGGAAAGCAATGCATTCTTGCCTGTTCCAGCCCCTCAATCGCAGCTAGTGGAGCTCAAAAGCTCAGGACAGGCTCCTCCACTGAAGGCCCTAATATAAATAAATATGAATCCATGCAACTTGCATAAATTGACTCTTAGATTACATCATTGCCTCAGAACAGGGCACAATTCCTATGACATTATCACATGCCCTTTGTCCAAAGTTGACCATTATTTTAATTTTATTTATGACATTCAAAACATGATTAATTTACAGACATAGAGAAAACACTTTTTTTTTTTTTTTTTTTAATAATTTGACCATATTTGCTGTATATAGGGAACACACATCATGTTTGAGAGGGATATATATACTTATCATATCTATGCATTACTGTATACCATTACTAATCTAAGGATGTTGACAATGCAATAAGATCATTTAAGTTACAATATATGGAAGCCTATGTGCAAGTAAATCTGTAAACTTCAGCTCCATTCAATTCTCCAGAGCTGTTGTTCATAGCTCAGTAATTTCAGATGTCAATAGGATTACTTGCATCCAATGGTGTAGGTGGCAGACCAGCAGAAGGTGACTTGATCTGACAAATCCTGTTACACATTATTTTGAATTGACAGGCATGTTTATGTCTGGGGAAGCTCCAGTGAAGCTTATAATCAAAGGCAGCTGGTAAGGGTGTTGGTGGCTTGCATGGAGTGGGTTTACAGATTGCACTGGCTGGGAAATTACTGCTGAGCATTATTTATGAATTATTTTAACCCCCAAGATGTCTTTCAAGCTGATAATGCACCTGTCTACGGGGCTATAGTTTTGCATCTGGACCAGCCACCCCAGTCTCCCAATCTAAATAGTATTAGGAAAGGCATATAAGGATCACTTTACTGATATCTCTAATTGGATTTTGGGAGAATGCTCACTGAGTAGTATGCACAGCACATACTGTACAATCCATGCAATTGAAAACCCATATAAAAATGTTTCTATTTTAGCCTCTACAATAAGTACATATGTTACATAATGTGTAGATTGCCAGAATAGACCACTTAAAAAGTACAGAACATTCTGCAGAAAGAGGAACTTTTAAAAAAAAAAGTGTGGGATGTTTTATTCTTCTTTAGTAAATACACCATACATCACAGAAAAAAATGATAAAATGAACAAACTGTTATGTGGCCATCTCCCAAGTTAATTAAGTAATTACCAATTGGGAGTTGCTCATAGAGGATTGATGAGAGTGGAGAGTAAGAACGAGAGAAAGCGGAGAGAAAGCGACAGTAAGATACAACTTTGATAACAATTGCTACATGTGCTGGGTTAAGACCAGCACGATACTTGTTTGTCTCTGTTGATTATTTGTTTTGGCCAACATGCCTTTTGTTTTGTGCAGTGTTTTATTTTGTTTAAATTATTGTATCTGGTTATTTTGGCCACTGTGCTGTTTTATTTGGTGTTTTATTTCTGTTCCGATATTTATTTAATAAATACGAGTGCAGTTGCGACTCACCCCCACAGTACTGGTGTCAGTCTTTTCCTGGTCTGATGTCACCACCAAGCCACCCTGTCCACAGTGTGCCATTCATTTGAGTTAATTCAGCTTTAATGCACAGTATAATGCACAGTACAGCAGTTTTACTATTTGTTGTTCTTCACTGAAATGTGGCATTAAAATAAAGTGCCTTAGATAAATCTCTTAACATGTGGACCAGGGTCGACTCTTGCATCTTATTAGGGTGATTTGGTATGTTGTTTTTTCATGTTATGATAGATCCTGTAAAAGAACATAAAACAAGGGATTCTAGATTTTCTGCCAATTTGACTTGTATATAAGAAACTCCACACCAAATTGTACACGGGTTCTAACGGTCATGCCTATGTATAAATACTTTCTCAAATCCCCAGCAGTTGGTGGTAGGGTGTACCGCATGTAAGTAAAGGAACTCAGTCTTGTTCAAAATGGGTAAGCAGTGACTTCTTCAAGTGCTTTCTGATTTTCAGATTATGTATTAGCTGTAGTCCTTTTTTCAAAGTAACTAAATATTTTTTTTCACATAAAATGTAATGTGTTACTACATTTAGTTACCTGTCTGAAAAAGGAACTTAGAAAACCTACTGAAAAATGTAATCAGCTAACAGTAACCACTAATGTCAGATCAAATAAATTCTCCGGACAGGCTTGAAGCAAGGACTTGGAAAGACTTGGAACTGAAGCACATAGTAAGTGAATGGTTGTCAAGCCCATCTGTGACACAGCATCCTCCTTGTGGCTAAAGAATAGGGATGACAGATCTAGGGCCATGACTAGACCCCAGGCAGCAACTATTCATCAAGAGGGCTTAATGACCTACAGTATCAGAAGATGTGGGAGCATCAGTCAGCATTAGCAATTTTGTAAACTGAAAGCTTGTAAAAATGTAAACATTATTTTATTCTTAAAAAGAAAAGTACAGTAATATATTAAGCTAAACTATTCCTGTCAAAGGACACATTTTAAGCAAAAATGTATCTAATGTAGGGCTTCAGGAGTAATGTTGTTGAAGCTGACACCCTGGGATCCTTCAAGAAGCTGCTTGATGAGATTCTGGGATCAATAAGCTACTAACAACCAAACGAGCAAGATGGGCTGAATTGCCTCCTCTCGTTGGTAAACTTTCTTATGTTCTTATGTTCTTATTACATTATAGGGCTGTTTTCCTAATCAGCTCAGACTTTCTGTATGTGCCTGGTTTAAACTAAAAAAAGACCTAATTATCTTCTAATACCGTAGTAAAATGAAAAATAGGTATAATATTATTAGTTAATCTTTTACTTTCTTCTAATTTACATTTAAAGAAAACATTGAGAATAGGGAATTAGTTAAGGGGTCTTTATATTAAGACAAGTCAATGGACCAACAAAATGTGGCCTCCATAGCGAGGTGGCCTTAGTGATGAAGGGGCATAGAATTTCTTGTAGTAAATTATACCAGAGTCATAGAATTTTGATTCCTATGGTGAATTTATTTAACTGAATAACTGTTTAGCCAGTCTAGATTTTATTTATTTTATTTTTATGCAGACTGGTCTAATTTACTATTTTTATTTTATTTTTTAAATATAAATCTCATGTGCAAATGAGTTACATCATGTGGCATCCTAGTTAGTATTTAGAACAAACGGTTAGTAGGTTACAGATGGTCTTATTATCCCCCACTGGGAATGAAATCCCCTGCAGAGGGTATATAGTGGAGGTAGCTGTATGCTCATACATACGTATCTGGAAGACCATTGATCCAATTGTCATAAAACTTGGTATTGATATTATTTAGCTTAATTTAATGATAATATCAGATTCTGGGAATATCTTGCATTTGTGTATATGTCTGGAAAATCGCTTATGAAATTGTCATGAAACTTGGTCAGTCTTATTCTGTACTGTTGTGTACACACTGCTGATGTGCTTCATGTTTTCATATACCGATGGCTCTCACTTTGAAGCTGTGGTAGGAATGCATGTTACTGACATACTTGTTACAATTTAACAAAGGCTGGACACATTTGGGACTAAAGATGAAGGCCCTGATATTGAATCCAGGGGTGGCCTTATATTAAAGGTGGCTTTACATTGCTGTCAATAGGAGTACATTAGAAAACGGTCATTGTTGTTACTGTGGTGGCCTTAAAGCTATAAACAGCTTGTTCTCAATATAATTAAAATTAAAAATAGCAAAACAGTTCAGCATGGTTATAAGTTATGTTTATGTTTAACACAGTTCTTCCCCCTAGCATAACTGATTTCATGTTATGCTAATCCTTTAATTCTTAAGAATCCTTCCCATTGTCCCGGTGTCCTCGTAAAAGTGATTCTCAGCCTCTCCCTATCCCTCTTCCACTTCATAACCCCCTTCTTTACTGAGAAAGTAATCCAGGATTTAAAAACTCTTGAGGCCTAACAGTCATTCCCAGTCTATGTATGTTTTTGGTATGCCTGTTTAAATCTCACTATTCACATTACAACATTAGAGAAAGACTACCCTAGGTATTCCTTAGTATTCATTAAAGCTTTATAAACAGGGCCCACATTCATTCTTTGTATTTTTAGGCTGAAGACTATCCCCATTTGATCTCGTTTGTATTGCTAAGCTCATGTGTTATCTGTGTATTCCTAACAGACAACTGCCAAACAGCAGCGTCTGCTAGCTACCTGGGAAAATGTTAAGTATGTGCAAAATACCTGAATAGTGTGACTAAAATCACTTCTTAAGGTATTAGTCTGTACCCTTGATTATAAAAAGCATTTCAACAAGCATTTCCTTGAACATTTTACTTGTGTTACTATTTTTAAAGAACTTCAACATACAAGTCTATACTGTTTATACTATATAAGTCAACTTTGAACTTTGAAATATGTTCAATTGCTATTTTTTTCGTGTGACACTTTAATTTTTTTAATAGTTCTGTTTTGTTGTACATTTGGTTTCGTAGACTGAATTTTCAGTTTATATATATATACATACAGTTGTAGTCAAAAGTTTACATACCCCAATGGAAATGTATAATTTCTAGAAATTTGTAGCAGGTTTTGCTTTTGTGGATGAGGAAAAAGTTCCAAGAAATAGATGTCTACAAGTATTTATTTCAGCATTTTTCTTTTTCAAAACTCCAAAAATGCTAATTGAAGAATATTCATATCCTGACAAGGAAAATGAAATTAACATCTAGTTGAGGCACCTTCAGCAATAATAACCTGTTTTATAAGATTATGATATTTGCAATGAGTCTTTGGCATGATTCTTTAGTGATTTTTGATCATTCTTCAACACAAAATTGTTCCAGTTCATTCAAATTCCGAGGACTTCTCTTGTGCACAGCCTTCTTCAACTCATACCAAAGATTCTCAGCAGAAGGTTTCAAATGATTGGCCAATATCTTTTGGTGTGCTATGGAATCCATTTTACCATGTATTGGAATTAGATTTCCTGTGCCATTAGAGGAAAAACAGGTCCATAGAGGATGTTACCACCTCCAAGCTTAACAGTAGATATGGTATTCTTTTCTTTGTATGCCTCACCATTCTCCAAACATAACGACTATCAGCGTGACCAAATAGCTTGATTTTTGTTTCATCACTCCACAAAACCTGACCTAACACTGACCAGAACTCATATCAATCATTCAAATGCTGTTTTGCAAACTTTAAGCGAGTGTCCTTTATATATATATATATATATATATATATATATATATATATATATATATATATATATATATATATATATATATATATAGGTAGTGGACAAAAAAATGGAAACACCAATGTAAAATCACTTAATAGGGCATTGGGCCACTATGGTATCCCGCTCTGTGGAGTTCTCGGTGGACCGTTTTTGATGAAACTGACTGCTCGCAACCCAGGTTGAAATTTGCAGTCAATTGATCTGCACTTGCTCGCCTGTTTTTCCTTGCACTTCGAATTAATGAACGGATATCACGATCCTGTAGTATGCGCTTCCGCCCACTGTTGCCCTTTGCTGATGATGTCTTTCCCTCGGAGTTCCATGTCGACATCACCTTAGACACCGTTGCTCATGAAACATCAGCAAGTTGAGCTGTCTTGGTCACTGAAGCTCCTGCCAAATGCACCCCAACAATCACCCCTCTTTCAAAGTCACTGAGGTCTCCTCTTGCATGCTAGCCATAATTATAGGCAACTAGGCCTGTCCAGCATTTTTATACATGACCCTAAGCATGCATGTTATTTGCTTAATTAAAGCATGAGCCACACCTGTGTGGAAGCCCTTGCTTTCAATATACTTGGTGTCCCTCATTTACCCAGGTATTTCCATTTTTTTGTCCACTACCTGTATATATTAGCTCAAAGAGAAATAATGAAATAATAAAATGAAATAATACATTTTTAACAAACTAATAGACCTGCATATGATTATTCCTGAACTGCCAGGTTGCCTACTATACATGGGTGATAATAGTTGGCTTGAAAAGCACTGCCATGCTAAAGTTACTATCCATATACTGTCCAACTAAATGGTAAAGCCTCTGCCCTTTGATTCTTCAGTAGGGTATGAACCCTCTGGGCTCATTTCAAGGCCATCTAGTGGTTACCGTAAGAATTTACTTCTACCATTTTTGCAACATTGCTGGTGTTGGACCAGGGTTCTCAAAGGGGGTCAGGGCCCCTGAGGTAAGGACTCAACAGTATTGAGTCCTTACATGAATAGATAATTGTATACTGTGAACGTGTGGGTTGTAGTGCGTAGTGAATGGGTGATGCAGGTGCTCCAGACAAGGACAAACACAAAGTTCATGGTTCAAGTTCCTTTTTATTTCTTGAACATTAATTAAATAATAAAGCTGGCTCTACCCAGTAATGGGTATTGCCAGCTCCTAAAAACAAGGGGTTGCAGTCCTGAAATAATAATCCCAAAAACACAAACACAACACAAACACAGACACGTCTCCGGACAGTGCGTGCTCGGGTGCAGGTGTGGTGCTGGATATAATGATGCCGGTTAAGTGCAGGTGCGGTGAAGTCCGGGTGAATCGCTGGCCTCAGGCTGCAGCTCCCAGATCGGTGCTTAATCAGTCTGTCAAAGTCAAAACACACACGGTTGCAAAAACAAACAAAATACTTAACTCTCCTTCCAAACAGTCCTCGTTTCCTCCCATCAACCACAACAAAGGACCCGATTATGGCGTCACGTCCCCCTAAAGTACCCTCAGCCCCGCCCCCTTTGATAGCTCGTTCAATCACGTCTCCTCCAATTCATGAATGAAACTTTGCTTATCGTACTAGGGCGTGGACTCCTGGTACTGTGACGCCATCCCTTTCCTGAATGGCCAGCTTCTGACTGCCCCCGGAATGAACTGCCGAAACATTCAGTACGCGGCACGCAATTCCTGCTGTACAGTGCTCTCATAGGTCGAGAGGGAGATTGTTGATTCAGATTAATTTGCTCTTTGTCACATATACATATCTGGAATAGAAACAAATTGACTTTATGCATTTATTATATCCAGGTGGCATCACTGTAACTATCTCTAGTTAATCTATTTAGGGGTAGATTTGATCAAACTATATCCCGCCGGTATCCCCCTGGATTTCGTCACCCACGTATCCTCTGTTAAACTGGGATTACCCCTGGATTTCATCACTCACGTACCCTCTGTTAAACTGGGATTACCTCTGGATTTCATGACCCACGTACCCTCTGTTAAACTGGGATTACCCCTGGATTTCATCATCCACCTGTCTTCTGTTAAACTGGGATTACCCCTGGATTTCATCACTCACGTACCCTCTGTTCAACTGGGATTACCCCTGGATTTCATGACCCACATACCCTCTGTTAAACTGGGATTACCCCTGGATTTCATCATCCACCTGTCCTCTGTTAAACTGGGATTACCTCTGGATTTCATGACCCACGTACCCTATGTTAAATGGGATTACCCCTGGATTTCATCACTCACATACCCTCTGTTAAACTGGGATTACCCCTGGATTTCATGACCCACATACCCTCTGTTAAACTGGGATTACCCCTGGATTTCATCACTCACGTACCCCCTGTTAAACTGGGATTACCTCTGGATTTCATGACCCACGTACCCTCTGTTAAACTGGGATTACCCCTGGATTTCATCATCCACCTGTCTTCTGTTAAACTGGGATTACCCCTGGATTTCATGACCCACGTACCCACTGTTAAACTGGGATTACCCCTGGATTTCATACCCCACGTACCCCCTGTTAAACTGGGATTACCCCTGGATTTCTTCATCCACCTACCCTCTGTTAAACTGGGATTACCCCTGGATTTCATGACCCACGTACCCTCTGTTAAACTGGGATTACCCCTGGATTTCATCACCCACGTACCCTCTGTTAAACTGGGATTACCCCTGGATTTCTTCATCCACCTGTCCTCTGTTAAACTGGGATTACCCCTGGATTTCATACCCCACGTACCCACTGTTAAACTGGGATTACCCCTGAAAGTGGTAGTTTATGCAATCTAAGAGGATTCACCAGCACAGAATATCTAGGTGAAAACCTAATTTGGGATTTTCTACTGGGATCACCTGAAATGAACTCAGAGATCCTGAGGCTGGAAGTCTCTTCCCTACCACTATTAGAAAATAAGATTGTCTCCCATTGTTTGAGAAATACATTCATGTAATGTTACATTACATTTATTTTGCACATCTGCAAGAAGATTTTAACTTCTCATCATGACATGACTGGTTAAAAACAATATATCAACGAGTGTTTATACTGCTCTGTGTTGAAATCATGGTTAAAATGCAGTTCTTGGTTCATAGTTGGTTCTTTAAAAATGAAGGGGTTAAATCCAGTGGTTAAAGGTAATCCCTCTGAAGACAGTAAAAATACTTCAGTCTGAATGAATGCTGTGTGATTGCTCAATTTTCTCACATGGATAAGCCAACTTTTAAAAAAAAGAGCAACGTTTTAGAGCATGTAATTACAGTAACAGGGGGAACACCATCTGTGTAGGCTGGCTAGTAGTGTGCAGCGGTTTGATTCATATCATATTTAATGTAAAATATCACCTTAGCAACCAGTATTACTTAAAGAAATAATAACAATGTAGGCCCAGTCCATTCATGTTGTGTATTTTCTTTCATGGGTTTTCTTTATTTTAAACAAATGTTTATGTGTATATTCTGCCCTCGCAAAAGAGTCCCCTTCTTAAGCTTAACAGATAGATAAACTCTTTCCAGTAACTGTAGTATTGAATGATGATTTATTGCCACCAGTTTGTAGGTACAGTATTAGGAACTGAGTAAAACTGAAATAAAATAAAGAAAACAACCATAAGTATGAGTATGCTGAATACTATGCTTAATTCTCACTAATAGCACAGCATGTATTTTTAGGTATGGTATAATATTATCATAAACTCAGAAATATGATGCCGTATGCAAAATAATTCCCCAAACATGACAAGATCAATTACATAGAACAGATATCTCCAACCATGCAACTATCAAGAAAATACGTAAATCTATCACGTAAACGATCATCCATATAAAATATCATCATGAATTGATAGGTAAGTATGTTATTATTGATTTTACTTACAGACAATGCTTCTACAAAATAATTGCAAGAAGGATGGAGTTCGATGATATCTGCAGCTCCACAGAGCGACTTTCAGCATTGCTAACAAGGATTCTTCTTTTACAGGATATAGGAACTTAAGCAAACAACAGACCTTATCAGTAAACAGCGCCGTCTAGTGGCCAAATGGAATTGACTTAAAAAATGAACTCAAACCAACTACAGGGGCCAGAACACTCTCTGTCTGGTATCTGTAAAGATGCCAACATTAATACTAGAACTTAAAGTTACTTATCAGTCTCTGGAGAGTGGAGTAGGACAGTCTCCGAAACTGGACGCAGAAAGGTCTTGCATGACCCCTCTCTTGCTGTCTTGACTTCAACCTTTCTTACTTTCCCATCTCTGCCAGGAAAGGTCTTCACGACGATGCCCATGGGCCAGTCGTTCCTTTTCACTTGACTGTCTTTAAGCATCACAATGTCTCCCTCCTTAAGGTTGGGCTTCTCTTTCTGCCACTTCCTACGGCTCTGCAGGGTAGGAAGATACTCCTTTCTCCAGCGGTGCCAGAAGGTGTTGGCAAGGCTTTGAACTTGCCTCCACTGCCGGCTGAAGAGGTCTTTCTCGTTGAATTCACCTTGGGGAGGAGGAACTACAGCAACCTTTTGGGTGAGGAGTGTCGCTGGCGTCAAGATGAGGGGGGAGTCTGGATCCGTGGACACAGGAACCAACGGACGAGCATTCACGATGGCCGAGACTTCCGCCATGAACATAGTCAGGACGTGAGTAAGCTTGGATAGACCCACCTTCAGCAGCGTGGAATCCAGGATGCGCCTCGTGATGCCGATCATTCTCTCCCAGCTGCCTCCCATATGAGATGAGTGCGGTGGGTTGAAGACCCAAGTACACCCTTTGTCACTCAGGTACTCTTGGACCTCCTTGTCGCTCTGAACGGCCTCCATCTTCAGCTCTGCAGGCCCCGATAAAGTTTGTACCACAGTCAGACCTGATTTGTTTGGCTGGTCCTCTGATGGAAAAGAACCGTCGCAGAGCATTTATGAAGCTTGAGGAATCCATCGACTCAATGACTTCAATGTGTATGGCCCTGATGCTCATACATGTGAACAGCACAGCCCAGCGCTTACTGCTTGCTAGTCCACCCCTGGTGCGATGTGCTGTAACCATCCATGGCCCAAATACATCTAACCCAACAAAAGAGAAGAGAGGGTCAGTGCTGAGGCGATCCACAGGTAAGTCAGACATCTTCTGAGTCTCTATCCTCCCACATAGTCTTCGGCAGATGGCACATTGAGGAGTATGCTGCTGACGCGCCGTTTTCCACCGATGACCCACAGACCAGCTGCTCTCAAGGTACCCTCAGTGAAGTGGCGCCCTTGATGGTGGACTTGCTCGTGGTGGTGACGGATGAGTAGAGTCGCGATGTGGCTCCGTCCAAGCAGGATGAGAGGGTTGATTTCATCTTTACCTAGGCTTGCTTGGGACAGGTGTCCTCCAATCCTCAGTAGGCCTGAATCATCAATGTAGGGGCACAGACTGAAGAGTGGGCTCTGCTTAGGAATGGCTTTACCTTCTCTGATGCATTCCAATTCCTCTTGAAAGGCGTCATGTTGCAGACTGCGGATTATGATATTCTTGGCTTGATCCAGGTCTTCGGTGGAGCAGGGTTTTTTGCAGATGTGCCATCCTTTGCAGCTGCTGCCTACCTTGAAGGAATGAGCAACATGCACAAGCCTTGCTGTTGCGTGTGTCAGTGCTTGCCAGCTTGAGAACCTCTCGAAGCGCTTGGGGTCTAACTTGTTGCTGGAGACATTGGTGGCGTGACAAGCAACTTGGGGGCGGATCTCGTAGTCAGATCCGGGATCAACCAAGTTGAAAGGTGTGTGAAGGGTTTCTGGCTCTGCTGACCTGAACAAGAAAGCTGGTCCTGTCAACCATGTGCTATGAGTCAGGCTGCCTGCTGGGACTGATCTTGAGGCATGATCAGCAGGGTTCTGGTCAGTAGGGACGTGCTTCCACTGCTCTGGGCTGGTAGATCTCCTGATACGTTGCACCCTGTTATTCACATATACATAGAATCGTCTGGAGTCGTGAATGTAACCCAGGACCACTTTACTATCAGAGTAGAATGTGACAACATCGAGTTGGATGTCAATCTCATCGCCGATTGCTTCTGCTATTTCCACAGCTAGAACAGCAGCGCACAACTCGAGTCTTGGAACGGTGATCTCAGGACGTGGAGCGAACTTAGCCTTACCGAAGATGAAGCCAACATCTATGTTCCAACTGGCATCAGTTGTCTTCAGGTAAGCTACTGCCGCGATGGCATTCGTGGATGCATCACAGAAGACGCACATCTCTTTCTTGTGTGCTTGGCTGAGAGAGGTGGAGGTGTATGTGCGAGAGATCTTGACCTGCTCAAGCTCCTTCAGTGAGTCTCTCCACAGCTTCCATTTCTTGAGGTTCTCTTCTGGGAGAGGGGCATCCCAGTCACAAGCCTCCATGGTGAGCTCTCTGAGTAGAGACCTTCCTCGAATGCTTACTGGGGCGGCAAATCCAAGCGGGTCAAACAGGCTGTTGATCGTCGACAAGACTCCACGTCTAGTGTATGGTTTCTCTGCTGAAGACAACTGAAATGTGAAGGCGTCCTCTGCGATGTCCCAGCTCACCCCGAGACTTCTCTGCATGGGAGGGAAGTCAACACTCAGATCCAGGTCCTTCAGCCCCTTAGCTAGGTCGTCTGGAGGAAAGGCTCTCATGACCTCTGCCTTGTTAGAGGCGATCTTGTGCAGGCGTAAGTTGGAGAGGGCCAACATCTCTTGAGTGTTCTGAAGAAGAGTGATGGCTTCCTTCTCTGTGGGGAGGGATACAAGACCATCGTCGACGTAAAAGTTCCTCTCGACGAAGTGCCTTGCCTCTGCTCCATAATCCCTCTCGCCCTCTAAGGCGGCTCTCCTGAGCCCATACATGGCCACTGCTGGGGACGGGCTATTACCGAAAACGTGGACCCGCATCCTGTTCTCCACAACTTCATCATCCAGGTCGTTGTTGCGGTACCAGAGGAATCGCAGGTAGTTCCGATGGTCTTCACGGACAACGAAGCAATGGAACATCTGCTGCACGTCTGCTGTCACAGCCACTGGTTCCTTTCTGAACCGCAGCAGTACCCCAAGCAGGCTGTTGTTCATGTTGGGACCAGTAAGCAGGACGTTATTCAGAGATACCCCATGGTGCTGGGCGCTGGAGTCGAATACCACTCTTATCTGTCCGGGTTTTTGTGGATGATACACCCCGAAGATCGGAAGATACCAGCACTCTTCTTCTGCTTGTAGGGGTAGAGTGATTTCAGCGTGCCCATTCTCAAAGATTTTGCACATGAACTCAATGAAGTGGTCCTTCATCTCTGGACGTTTCTTGAGCGTGCGTGTGAGTGAGGCGAGGCGATTGCTGGCCTGGTCGCAGTTGTTGGGGAGACGTTGCCGTGGGCTACGGAAAGGGAGCGGAGCAACCCAGCTGTTTGATGCATCCTGATGGAACTCTTTCTCCATTATCTTCAGGAAGGCGAGATCCTCCATTGAGGGAGCTGGTTTGTAGTCATCCTTAGTGTAGCAGAAGACAGACTCGCCCATGAGGCTTGCCGTGTCGGCTGGCATCTCTGCTTCAGGGACATGGTGCCGGAACTTTGAGGCTGGTGGGTGTGGCTGAAGTTCTCTTTAACATGGAAGCTGCTGAGACAAGGACTCATGAAGCTGGGGCGTCCGTTAACTGGTTAAGGCTTGTGTGCCCCTCCGAGACAGACATCTCCCACTATCACCCAGCCGAGGGCTAGGCGCTGTGCGAAGGGAGCGTGCAGGGGCCCGTTGCGCTGCTCTAGCACCTTGTGCACCTGGATGATGTCTCTCCCTAGAAGTAGCAGGATCTCTGCCTGGGGGTTCAGAGGAGGTATCTTGGTGACTAAGAACTTGAGGTGAGGGTGGTACCTTGTAACATCTGGTGTAGGGATTTCGGCCCTGGGAGCTCGTTACACTCGATGAGCGTGGGAAAAGGTAAACAGGTCTTTTCATCAGTTGATTCCACAATGAAGCCTCTTGCTCGCCGGCCTACAGTCTCTGAGATACCTGAGCACGTCTTGAGGGTGTAGGGTGAGGCATCATTGGCTACGTTGAATATCTTGAAGAAGGCTGACCTAGCCAAAGACTTGTTACTTTGGTCATCCAGAATGGCGTATGTTCTCATCTTCTTCTCAGGATGACCTGGGTAAACGTTAACAAGACAGATCTTGGAGCAAGACTTCCCCGGGGGACTGTCTCCACAGACCTCAGTACAGGTGGACGTGGCAACTGGAGAGGAGGGAGACTCGTCTTCCTCCCCGCCATGCTGTGTGGAGGAGCTGATGGAATCTTTGTGAGACCAAGGGGCAGGACCGGCGTGAAGAGCTGCAATATGCTTGTCGCTTTCGCACTCGGAGCACTGGATGACAGCTTTACAGTTCTTCGCCTGGTGTGGTGTTGAGGAGACACACCTAAAGCATATAGAGTTCTCTCTAAGGAAGGTTTTTCTCTCATCTAGGGGTTTCTCCCTAAAGCCTCTACACTTTCGCAGGGGGTGCGGCTTTTTGTGGATAGGGCATTGTTTGTTAGGGTCATCCTTCTTCTTGGATTCATCTTTCTGGATGGCATTGTCCACTTCTGTCTTGTGCACTGTGATAGGGGCTCTCGTCGTTCTCGTTGAGAATTTCTCTCCTTTAGGTGGTGCTGCGCTGGAAGTGGAAGTGATGAAGCTTGGGTCGTTCCTCATTTTTGCTTCTGCACGGATTAAACTGGAGAAGAACGAGAAGGGTGGGAAGCTGACACCATGCGCCTGTTTGCATCTGGTCCCCTGTGACATCCACTTCTCCTGCATGCTGAAGGGGAGCTTCTCCAGAATAGGCTTGATGCCCCTTGCAGTGTCCAGGTAGGACAGGCCGGGTAAGTAACCTTCAGCTTTGGCTGCCTCCAACTCGAGGAGAAGGTCACCCAGCTCTCTCAAACGTTGGGGGTCTTTATTGGAGATCTTCGGGAAGCGTTCAAGCTTGTTGAAGAGGGCTGTCTCCATAGCTTCAGCAGACCCATAGCACTCCTCTAGCCATTGCCAGACCACACTGAGGGCTGCAGCAGGATGATTGACATGGACGGACATCATTCTTCTCACATGCTCAGCTGATTCTGGCCCAAGCCACTTGATTAGTAGGTCGAGTTCCTCACTGGGCTTTAGGTCGAGGCCTTCAACGGCGTTGGAGAATGTTGACTTCCAAGCCCAGTAGTTCTCTGGCTTGTCGTTGAACTTGTCGCGGCGTGCTTGGAACTTCGCCAGATCTGCAACATTGGCACGATCAGAATGGGTCCCACTGGACTCATGACGTTCTACACCAGGTGGCTGGCTGTCATCATCTGTGTAGCACCTGGGAGACTGTGAGGTGTGGAGCCTGTAGGTGGGGTTAGGCACGTTCACCACATGCTCTCTGATAAGGTGAGTCGTTGGGTGTCTTGAGGTGGCTGGTGCTCCAGTATGAGTGGGGGCGCGAGAGAGAGGATGTAGTCGTGGTTGGAGGTGATCAACTGGGGGAGGCGAATCAACCTTGACGTCTGGCTGTGAGACTTCCTTGTATGCCGATGGCTGATGGTAGTTCACGTAGGTTTGCTGGTCTTGTACATACTTCTCAGTCCTCTCGAGAGAATGGTAGGATGAGCCTTGTTTGTTGTCGTCAACCCCAGACAACTGTGGCATATCAGCAGCATCCACCGCTGTCTCAAAGACATTAGCCTCAGCTAAGGCGGCCTTCGCCTCTTTCTCCTGCTGAAGAGCCTCTAATGTGGCTTCCAGGCGGGTCTCCTCCACTTTAAGCTGGGCCTTCTTCACTTTCACTTCTATTTCTCTCTGTGCATATGATGCTCTTGCTAGTGCTACTTCAGCCTTGGCGCGAGCTTCTAATGCAGCCAAGCTTGCTGCAGATTTGCTGGAGCGTCTTGATGACTTAGATGAACGTGAGCACTCTGACCTGGTTGCAAGGCTCTTATGTTCTGAAGCTGACATCTTGCATTGGATGTGTACAGAGGAGTAGAGCAGACTGGATATCTTGTCCACCGGAGGTTGCAATCACCGTTGAGAGTGTCTTTTTACTATTCTACCCTCGCAAAAGAGTTCCCTTCTTAAGCTTAACAGATAGATAAACTCTTTCCAGTAACTGTAGTATTGAATGATGATTTATTGCCACCAGTTTGTAGGTACAGTATTAGGAACTGAGTAAAACTGAAATAAAGTAAAGAAAACAACCATAAGTATGAGTATGCTGAATACTATGCTTAATTCTCACTAATAGCACAGCATGTATTTTTAGGTATGGTATAATATTATCATAAACTCAGAAATATGCTGCCGTATGCAAAATAATTCCCCAAACATGACAAGATCAATTACATAGAACAGATATCTCCAACCATGCAACTATCAAGAAAATACGTAAATCTATCACGTAAACGATCATCCATATAAAATATCATCATGAATTGAAAGGTAAGTATGTCATTATCGGTTTTACTTACAGACAATGCTTCTACAAAATAATTGCAAGAAGGATGGAGTTCGATGATATCTGCAGCTCCACAGAGCGACTTTCAGCATTGCTAACAAGTATTCTTCTTTTACAGGATATAGGAACTTAAGCAAACAACAGACCTTATCAGTAAACAGCGCCGTCTAGTGGCCAAATGGAATTGACTTAAAAAATGAACTCAAACCAACTACAGGGGCCAGAACAGTGTAACTGATTTATAATAATGTTATAAAACAACAACAGTGCATTTCAACAGTGAGTTTGGGAATGTTGAATAATAAGCAAAATGTTAAAGTGTGTGTGAGAGAGAGAGAAAAAAGAGAAGACAGTTTGTCAAATAAATGAGTGAATATTGACAAAGAGGAATGGACAATAACTAACATACAGAATAAAATATTAAACTCAGAAACAAACAAACCAAAAATTTTGGTTTGCCAAAATTATTTACTTTGAGTATTAAAGTTAAAAAATGAACCTACAAGACTGCTACTCCCATTAGTAAATCATTGTGACCAGACAGTAAATGTACAATTTTTAAAAGGTATTTTGCAACATCTTTACCTTTTATGACTCCATATACTTTTACGGTACCTGTCTCCTTTTTCATTTGTAATGAAGAAATATGTTGCAAAATGCAACTGCTAAGGAGACATCCTGCCAAAACAACAAGACATCTGTTTCCCTTGAGTCTTAGTATATGACATCATCACATATTATTATTATTTATTTCTTAGCAGACACCCTTATCCAGAGCGACTTACAATTGTTACAAGATATCACATTATACAGATATCACATTATTTTTTTTACATACAATTACCCATTTATACAGTTGCATTTTTACTGGAGCAATCTAGGTAAAGTACCTTGCTCAAGGGTACAGCAGCAGTGTACCTTACCTGGGATTAAACCCACAACCCTCCGGTCAAGAGTCCAGAGCCCTAACCAGTACTCCGCACTGGTTCTTTATTTTTTTTGGAGATTGGAAAATTTCATAGAACATACTTTCTTTCTGTATGAGTCAAAACACGTATCAAACTGTACTGTCATTTTAAGGATATCTATATGCAAATACACCGCTATCTGATTCGGGAAAATACTGTATTGTTTGCACATACAGTGGCTCTCAAAAGTATTCACCCCCCTTGGACATTTTATTGTGTTACAACATGGAATAAAATGGATTTAATTAGGAGTTTTTGCCACTGATCAACACAAAAAAAGTCCATAATGTCAAAGTGAAAAATAAAATCTACAAATTGTTCTAAATTAATTACAAATATAAAACAGAAAATAATGCTCAGTGAATGAATACGATTCTGTACTTGAAAGGGAATACCTTATATATATTGTATACTGGACAATCAGTCAAATCGTCCACAAGGTGTGTTTTATTTAAAGTGCTGATGGTAAGATTTTCTTGAGTATCTTCATGTTAATCATGCTATTATATCTTTCTCTGTTTTAAAATATTATTTATTCAATTTTGCCGAAAAAAAAAAAAAACTGTATAGGATTTTTGGGGGGTTTGGCCAATTTTAATCAGGTTTGCTGTTTTAGTTTTAAGTATGGAACATAGGCTTAACAATCTATTACTGTGGTAAAATGCTTATCAGTATTTAGGAATCATGTTGATGATGTCACACGAATGGGAATTCTCAGCAAGGTACCTCAATACTCACTATTAACATTGTGATGCTGGTGAATTTAGTTGTTGGACAATGGCACTGGCTATAGTCAGACAGGAATCTGGCAAGCATCCTGCAAGCATCTTTTCACAGCTCTGCAAGCAGTGGCAGAGGAAGAGTAAAATGGGTCCTGGTGCAGGACCTTATTGTGGGGCCGACCTTTATGTAATACTTTTATAAACATAAAACAGTGTTCAATCTTTAACAATACTTTATTCTCAGAATGTTAGCATGTATGAAACAGTATACACTACATGTAATAAGAAGCTTTTCTATTCATCTACTTGAATTGCACTTAGTGTGCATCTTTACTTCCAGTACTACACTCTATTAAATCACAAGCTAACAAGTTTAATAACCAGTAACTCCAGGATGCCACAGAAATTCACAGAAATCTGTCTCGCACAGAAAATCGTTTTATTTCTGATCACAAATACAGGCATGTTAATTTGATTTAGTTTATTTTGGTACCCAGCAGCACCTGTTAACAGCTTACGCATAAACTACAGAATGAATCATGCACACAGAATAGAACTGCAAAAGACTGGTGAACAGTACCCCAAAAGCTTCCATGAAGACAGTAGGAAACTGTTTTGCAGTATTGAGAGACCAGGGACTAGGCTAAAGTACAAGTGGTCATGGAGTTCGAAGAAGAGACGCCAACAAAATATAAAACAGCGCCTCTTACCAACCTCCATGCAAAGACAGTTACGAGAGAAGAAAAAAAAGTTAGGAAGCTAATTTTAATTCAACCATTTTTTTAAACATAATTAATAGCAGTACCTGATGAAACGAGGGAGAATAAAAATGGAATTACTGCCGCTGGTAGCTTCAATAATATGAATATGAAGGTAATATCTGCAGGTTTTTTTTTCCCCCAAAAACATTCGGACCCCTCTAGGGCCCTCTGAGTGTGTGGACCCCTGTGCATCTGCCCCGGCTGCAATGACTATTCCTCTACCATGGTCTGCAAGCAACTCTCAGACATAACCTGTAAATCCCATGTCATATGGTAGTTGTTTATTTTAATGGGTCGTAATAATTATATTCATTTTACTACCAGAGATTTAAAGTTGCTACAGGTGGAGTGAACAAAATAATTTCTTAAATATGACCTATTCCATGTCTCAAATATGAAGTGTTATGTTGTCGCAAACATGTATTTTTATTTTAAAACATTATATAAGTTTTAACACAAGGTCAAAGAAGGGTCTGCGTTTCCTTGCCTTTCATTCAGGAAGCCTGTTATGGTTTCACTTCCTGGGTCATTTCAACATCAGCATTGTCTTTGTGGTCAAAGCATGTCAGTCAAAGTGGAAGCAGCTGGTCAGGGCCAATTTCTCTCTCAAGGTGAAGTGAGAAAGGAAGCAATGCTTGAAAACAGAGATTTCTTTCACCTAGTGCAGTATAAAGTTTTTAAATGAATACATGGTTTATATGAACTGCATATTTGAGACAGTGCAAATCTACAATATTGGTAGAGGTAGCTAAATATAACATGGATGGTGGTGAGCCTTCTTCCATCATTTTCAATTAATATTACTAAAAGTGGATGTCCTCATCTACATTTACTATATCCACTGTGACACTGCCATTGTTTCCATAAGACAGGCAGCTAGAAGTCAGAAAGAATATCTCTATATCACTTAACTTTTTAATGACATTCAAAAGGATACTTCACTTTACTAAGAAGGAGTGCCAGGTGCAATCATGAACAACGTATTGCTTAAAACAACTTCATTACTTCAAGGGCTCCACACATAATAATGATTTTAAGAAAGCCTTGGCCAGACCTGTAACATATTATTGTAAAGGTGTTAGAACCATGTATTAAATGAAGTGTTTTGAAGAAAGAAACCTATTGTGCTCTAAAATGACATTTAGTTACCATAGTATAAAATATGTAATACTCTCAAATATCTGACCAGATTTGTGGGTCTCTGGTTATTACATTTATTTTCATGAATTAGCCTTGTGCACTCTTTGTAAGCAGTTATTGTTGCGTTTCCAGTTTGTATACATTCCCTAAAGTTCATATTGACGCAGGCATCATTCTTGATATTCAGTGCACTGGTCACTACACGTTTAGTCTGCTTTCATTTTTTTCTGAATATAATTCCTTATTTCCACTAGCCACGTTTAGGTGCACCTCAGCATGTCCCAAACTGGTCTGAGAAGGTACAGTTTGGCGTCTCATACCCAACAAGTCCCAACTGGTCCAGGCGGAAGTGTCATTACGTAGCATGTTACGCAACGTCAGTGTGTTTTTGGATTTCACTTCAAAAATGGCGGTCGCTAGCGAGTCAAGAGCTGTGAGAAAAGAAAATATTTCTTTACCTTGCGATGCAGAGGAAAGGAAAGCACTTGAATATTTAGTCAGAAAGTTCTATTTAGGAGTAGTTATTGGGTGCAGTGGGAAATCTTTTGAAAGCGCTGCAGGCAATAGGAATTGAAAGGATGGCAATCCAGTGTCGTGACAAAATAAAAAAAAAACTCCAACAACAAAAGTGGCAACAGCAGAAAAACGTTCAAATACTTTGAGCAGATGGACAACATATTGGGATGCCGTCCAGTACACAGCCTCGAAGGTGTTGTTTGTACCAGTCCGGCAGAGGAGGATACAAGTCCTTGTTCGGAAGGTATGTGGACTTTGCTCTTATTTTTTTATTTTATTTTTTTTATAAAAATGTATTTGTTGCCAATTATTTTTATTATTTTCTCCTAATTGTGAATGGCCAATTATTTTTAGGCTTAGCTCACCGCTACCACCCCTGCGCTGACTCGGGAGGGCGAAGACGAATACACGCTGTCCTCCGAAGCGCGTGCCGTCAGCCGACCGCTTTTTTTCACATTGCGGACTCACCATGCAGCCACCCAAGAGCTACAGCGTCGGAGGACAACGCAGCTCTCAGGCAAGCCCGCAGATGCCCGGCCAGACTACAGGGGTCGCGAGTGCGCAGTGAGCCGAGGACACCCTGGCCGACCTAAACCCTCCCCGGGTGACGCTCGGCCAAATGTGCGCCGCCCCCTGGGAGCTCCCGTCCACTGTCCACTGTCGGTGTGTTTACAAAAAGAAATGGAAAGATGACTATACTTTGCTAGTGTTTTAAATGTGTCCGTTGTTTACCAACAAATCTAAGTGTAATCTATTTTGATAAAGAAACAAACGTTAATTATAGTATAAGTACTAAGGGTAGAAATCTGAACTAAGACGTGGGCGCCGGTATTCAGCCCTTCCTCTCTAGCTCACACTGCCTCCTGGTGTTTTTGCTAAGTTATGATTTGCGCATACTTAAGATATGTTGGCACTTTGTCATTTTTTTGATTGTAATTCATTTTGTTTGGTTATTTTAAGCACTTATTTGGTATTGGTTCTTTTTTTTTTTTTTTTTGAGCACCTTTTTCTTCCCAGGTGCAGTGCCATTTGAGAGGGGCTGAGGTTCTGGCTTGTCCATTTTATTCTTGCCTTTTGAGACTTACCTTGTAGCATAGAAATTGTTGTTAGTTAGAAAAGAAGACACTTGTATTATCAAGCAAATATTTTATTTATTTTAATTTGTTTCTCTTAATAAATGTGCTTGCTCTGCCTACGTGGGGCAGGGTTTTAAATTACATGTGTGTTGCCATTCCTTTTTATTCTTTCATTCATTTTGAAGGGACTTATGGAGGGGTGTGATAACATTAGACCTGTTAATTCAGAGTTCCCCTTACTCCTGGGATAATTAGGGGTGGCGTAGTGTAATCAATAGGCTAGGTGCTACATAAGTTTGGCTATATTTCTCCAATGATAAAAAGATACACTATACATATGAGCCTCAAATGATAGATCAGGATCAAAGATGACCCCCCAAACTCTAGTTTCAGTTTTGATGAGAGACTGCAAGGGTCAAGCTCATGTAATCCCACATTTCCTTTAAGTTGGTTCTGTGATAACACTAGCATAACCTCTGTTTTATCTGAATTCAACATTAGCAAATTATGTGACATCCAGTGCTTGATGTCTGTAAGGCAAGTAGCTTATAACACCCAGGCAGAAGAAATTCCTGGTTTTAGGAACAAATATAGCTGGATATCGTCAGCATAGCAATGGAAGTTCACTCCGTATCTGCGGATAATGTCACCTAACGGTAGTAAATAAAATGAAAACAGCAAGGGACCTAGAATGGAGCACTGCGGAACACCACAGACAACTTCTGATAATGCTGATTATACCTCCCCAATTGAGAAGAAATGAAACCTATCGGAGAGATAAGATTTGAAAGGATAGGACAAGGCCAGACAGTCCTACTGTGCTTTCAAGACGATTCAGTAGGATGGAATGGTCTACAGTATCAAAGACAGCACTTAGATCAAGAAGATTTAATACTGATGGAAAGCCCGAGTCAGAGCTTATCAGCAGATCGTTCATAACTCTGACAAGGGCCGCCTCGGTGCTATGTGAAGCACGAAAACCAGACTGAAACTTCTCGAATATACCATTAAGAGTTAGAAATGTTTGTAATTGAATTGCAACAACTCTCTCTAGAACTTTATCTAACAATGGTAGGTTGGAGATTGGCTTATAGTTATTGAGGACTTTAGGGTCCAAATTGTGTTTCTTAAGCATAGGCTTTACCACAGCTACCTTAGTGCTGAGGGAACTATGCTGGAGGAAAGTGAACCGCTTATAATTTTTAAAATGTTATGCAGTGTGCAACAGCTTATTACCATTTGTGTTTCTAGGTGCAGTTTACTGTCATTTCTTTTTAGCAGTCCCCTCCATCTGCCCTTAAGCCGCCCAAAGCATTTTCCATCACTGAGCGAGTCCGACTTAACCGATAATTAAATGTCTTCTGAGGGTCTGTTAATCTCCCCGTGTCTGCATAAGGTTTAAGCAGCCAAGGTTGCAGAGGATAAGCTGGGTCACCAATAATATGTAAGTTGAGGTCTGTGCCACCTATACTGGAAGGCATGTTTGAAAGAATTTTCCTTGGCTGGCCAATGTCCACAGACTAGACTGGCATAAAACACAGGTATCATGACCACATCTTGGAAAACCAACACAAACATCCCAAAATCTTCCATGTCGATCGACTACCCCTGAAGAATAATTAAACGCCACCCTTTCCTGTTGAAGTAGTCATTGTGAAACTTTTCAGGGGCAATGATAGGAATGCATGACAAATCGATTGCTCCCACACACTGGCAAACCCCATCTACCTTTAAAATAGTTCGCTATTTCAACAAACTCATCATGATTAGGCCTGCAGAGGTGTCTTGGCTTTAAATATTTGTTAATGGTGTGACAAACTTCATATACACTTCGACACACTGTTGTGTGACTCACACCAAACAAGTGTCCAATTGTCCAGTATTCAATGTTCGTAGCTAGTTTCCAAATTGTGATTGCCACTTTCTTCTTCACAGGTATAGCATAGCGAAACCGGGTATCTCTGCGCTGCAGCACAGGGAATAGTACATCGCAAACGTACTTGAAAGTACTTTTTGACATTCTAAAGTTTTCTATCCACCCTGCATGTGTGAAATCTCCATTAGCTATGCGCTCCCACCAGTCGGACGATCTTGTTTTGCACCGTGATGAGACGTGGCGTTTCCTCCTAAGAGTGGATAGGACACTGTAACATATGTAAAAAAAAAGTTTAAAGATAATAAGGCTCACAAATAAAAATGTTTCTTTTTACAGATTTAGTTTTCTACATATAAGCTATTGAAAAGTACTTGTGTGTGTGTGTATATATATTCAAATCTTTTTTTTTTTTTTTTTAATTTAGTCTTCGCCAATTTTTTACCCTGGTTTTTCTCCACCATTTGGAATGCCCAATTATTATTTGTATCCCGCTGCAACCCCCTAGCAACTCGGGAAACGGCGGCTGGAACATGTGTCCTCCGAAACGCGTTCCTGCCAATCTGTCATTTTAAAAAAAATCTCTCTAATTCACTGCCAACCAACAAGCTTATTCATCATAAATAACACCATGGCATTATCTGTCAGACTTTAAATTATGACGGAAAACCAAGTTGCACATTTAAAATAAAGCACTTTACGCATCTGTATGTTTGATTACACCAAAAAAACCGAAATATTTACATTTAGTGAGATGTAATGTAATTACATTATTTATGGGTTTTGTTTTTTTAACTTATTACAAAAAAATGAAAATAAGAATTACCGATACCATCGTTCACCACTTCTCGTTCTCTGCCTACTGCCGCCTTCCACACAATCAACACACGTTAGAGTTGAGGCAGATGTTAAGACCAATGACTGGCAGACACAGCGGAAGGAGACCCGCCTTCTGCCTCCTCGGCTGTGGGTTTTTTTGGTTTTTTTTGTTTAAAATGTGTGACGTTGTGAGATGAAAGTAGGAGGAATGATTGGCTAATCACTCTGGAGGAGTAGGCAGAATCTCCCTTATCCTCCACTCCTCCAGCAGTAGGGCTACAGCACAAAGAAGCAATATTTTCAATCAACCACGTTCGTGGAGCACCTTGCATGCAAAATAAGTAATATTTATGCAAATAAAAGTAAATGTGATTTTTTTTTTTTTTTTGCTTAAATGTTCGAAGCAGCAGTGCCTCCCTTGCCTACCACGCGGAGCCGCCTCTGCTGGGCATTGACTTGGCAGAATCCGTTACTTACCAATTTGCGACCATATACTTTTCACAATGGTTCTGGACCTTGTTTTTATATGGCTTTTGTTATTAGTACTTATTATTTGTTATAAAAATGGAAGGAATATCAGACAACATCCCTTGAACTGCACTCTGCCACGGATAATTCCTGTTCTGATTGCTGTGCCCTCTTTTTAAAATATCTTCCAGTGGTTTAAATGAAAACCTCAGCAAAAGACATAAAAGTGCTAACATGCCACACTTTTGCAGGGTTACTTCCATTTTTTACTCTTCCACATGTTGTGTTCTTATGTTCTATATTGACCTTAACATCCTTGTCATTCATGGCCTCCTTTAAGCCAATTGTCTAGTGATTTTTGATGTGGATATATAGGCTAAATCTTCACAAAGGATAAAGATGAACGGCATTAAAGTGATTTAGTATGCTACTTTCACTGTTCAACAAGCACCATAAAGTTGATCCCTTTTCGAGGAACAAAGAGTTATTTAATTAACATTTTAATCAGTTGCACCAGTTTATTTGGTTATTCCATACAGCAAAATATATACCGAACATACATTCAATGTTATGTAAATGCTGCAACATTTCAGGGCATAATGGCCATTACCTTGAACAAAATATACTAATATAAATCTGTGACATTTTCAGATGGCACTTACACCGCACACAGCTATTTTAAGGTTTATTATTAGTGATTTCTAACACGCAAAACAATTATTTTTTCATTAAAGAAAACCACACTAATCAGCAAGTGCTTTACTTTGTACTGGGCTTTGATATTGCCCTACAATATCTACTAAATTCTAGTATAAGTGCCACTATTTGGAATGAAGACAGAAACATTGAAGATTAGCTTTGAGCAATTCCAATTACTCCGCAGGCCAAGCGGCCACCAGCATTGCCAGTCACCAGGCTCTCGTCATTTCCTCCTTTGCCCAAATCATCAGCTTTCTCGTGGATCTAAAATAATGAGAAACAAAATATCCAGTAAAAAATTTTTTCGGAAAAGCCAGCCAACATCAGTTATGCTAGTATCCTTAGAAAAATATATGAATTGGCCTGCCCTTTTTAGCAGGACATCCAGAAATTTGCCTAGCACTGGAAAAGGTGGATTGGGCTATCCCTCCAGAAATTCCAACTGTGGTCTGAAAGGAACCAGAGGCCAAGGAGTGCAGAGAACACAGCACTTTCACATGTGCAGGGATAGTGGTCCCTAGATTGACGCTGGGGTCTAACTCATTCCTCAATTCAGCTACAAGGTCAAGGATGACCTGCAGAGGGAGACAATAACGCTTTAGCACCATATCCTCCGGCATCCCAAACAAAGTGACCCTGGGATTGAATATGCAGGGTCTTCTTCGTCTTGGTCTTCTCCTCTGAACGTGTTCCTGCCTCTCCTCAACAGCAAAGTGTCACTGCATCAGGAAGTGTACCACAGCAGCCAATGACAGGTCCTGCAGGTGTGTGCTTTTATACAGCTCTTAGTTACTCGCTTCTACAATGGTTTGCACCTTCTAAGAGGTGTAAAGATTTTGGAGGGTCAGCTAGTGCAAGGCAAAATCCTTACATCACATTATAATGTTTGTGCCCACTTAGTATCCAAATCCCACCCAATTCCATGCTCTTTTCTTCATATGAATGCATTTCAATATAATTTGAATGCATTAATGATGACAAAGTGCAAATTTGATAGCAGGTACACAACGCCAGGTGAACACCATTTTTTTTTTTTTTTAATTTACTGGTCGCCAATTACTTTTATTGTTTTCTCACCAATTTCGTAATGTCCAATTATTTTTAGGCTCCGCCCACCACTACCACCCTTGTGCTAACTCAGGAGGTGCGAAGACAAACACACGCTGTCCTCTGAAGTGTGTGCCGTCAGCCGCCCACTTCTTTACACACTGCAGACTCACCATGCAGCCACCCAAAGCTACAGTGTCGGAGGACAACACAGCCCTGGGCAGCTTACAGGCAAGCCCGCAGGCGCCCGGCCAGACCACAGGGGTCGCTGGTGCGCGGTGAGCCGATGACACCCTGGCCGACCTAGCCCTGCCTCCCCCCGGGCAGTGCTCGGCCAATTGAGCACCGCCCCCTGGGAGCTCCCGTCCTCGGTCAACAAAGGAATAGCCTGGACTCCAACCAGCGACATCCAGACTATAGGGCGCATCCTGCACTCCACGCCGAGCGCCTTTACTGGGTGCGCCACTCGGGGCTCTCATTCTTTACATTTTTAGCAGCCGGTAAAATCAGACTTCACGGCTGCTAAACACAATTTACGGCAGCATTATGGGGGTTTTGCACCCGCAAATCACTTCCTGCATATCCTTACATCACCCTCTAGGTACTCTCAATAACTATCCATAGAAAGTACCTTCATCACCAGTCTTCATATAATACGTAAAAATGTCACTTTCGTGAGCTTCTACTATCATATACAGAGAGGAGGGAATGTGTTTGGAATTCAAAACCACGGACTATACAAATGTGCATTCAAACATTTTCCACTCAAGTGTACATATGCACAATTGATGATGGAGACTATGCTATTGTTGTTTCAGGTTTAACTATTCAAAATCGTTTTTACTGATCCTGCGTCTTATTTACTCAACCTTTCAAAATAGTATTTTTATCACTTCATGTCTTGTCACACCTGAGAAGCTAAAGAACAAAGAAAAAACAAAACAATCCCTCCCACAAGTGTTTCAAGTGATTATAACAAAACACAATCATTTGCTAAATTGAAAGAAACACATGAGCAAATATGTATTTTCATTTTGAAAAAAGTGATATCTGGTTGTTAAATAAATCTGTTTGCAAGCACTGCTTTCTGACAGTCTTGTACTTTCTTGGTCATTTCTTCTGAAAAGTCAGATTTTCCCCACCACTTCAGGCCCATCATTCCTGTCAGTAACCAACCACCTGCTTCCCCCAATGACTGACATGTTTTGCAGCCAGTAAGATGCTTTGACCTAGGATGTGAAGCATTAAGAGATTTCCTGGAAGGCAAGACAAGAAAACCTAGAAATGTATTTAACCTTGTGTAGTATCAGATGTCCTTTAAACATAAATGTTTATTTTAACATGTGTTTCTTTCAAAACTGCACATTTGAGATACACAGTGAATGAAAGTGTGTAACAGTGCATACTAGTTACATTTAGTTAGTTACAACAACTTCAATTCCCCTTGGATACATGCGTGTCTGAACGCCAGGATCAATTTAAGGTATATTAGAAAATGGATCTGAGATATCCTTTAACCTGATTGGTCAATACGAGGGCTTTAAATCTCTGGTAAAATGACCTTGAATGTTATCTTTCAAACTATGTTTAATCACAGTTCCAAATCAATCCAAAAGGGAAATAAGCAAATACAGTATTTGTGTATTTTACCTTTTTTCTGCTTGCTTTATTTTGAAAAAGCATCGTCAGATGTAAGTTAAAGATTAAAAACATCCTGTAAATGAGTAACTTAATACAGTCCTAATACAGTTATATTGCCAGCTAAGGGACAGGTAACAAAATGGTCCTATATGGAGTGTGACAATGTAATTAGGGTATTTCAAACTCAAATGAACTATAAACACTGCCATAGTACATACTAAATATACAGTAAGATTACAGTTTTGTACACAGTTTATACAGGTTGCAGATGATATAGGTCGGCCTTTTTACTTACCACCATAGTTCGACCTATGATTGAATTCGCTCCTGATAGAGTTATAAGTTTGTCCTCGATATTAATAATTGCCACCTTATCATCTCCAGCTATTACATTACCAAGATCTCCTATATGCCTGAAAGTACAGAGAGAGATACATTTGTAAAGCTACAGTCTCAATGTACTGTAACTATATAAGATTATGCAAAGACAAAACATGACAAATAACAAAAACAAGAATCAAGTATGACAAAAGAACATTATTTATATGTGTACATGGTTTACACAAATTAACCTCACCTAATTTCATCTTGCGGGGCACCATGGGTTTTGCCAAGTGGGTTGAAGTGAGGACCAGCACTCACACAACCTATAAATAAAAACAGGAAAAAAATGTAAAAAAAATTCATTAGAATGCACTGATTAACCATTTTTCAGTGTTCTCTGTCATTCAACAATATTAAGTTGTTCACAATTAGTACTGCTGTAACTGATTTATCTATTACAAATTGTTTTAGTATCGAATTTACTAAAATGTTGTGACATACTTCCTAGACATACATGCAGGGCCTAATCTAAAATGTATGAACAGACCTGTCAATAATTTGTGAAAAAAGCAGTATTTGTGAATATTTCTAAAATAAAAAAAAAATAAAATACAAAAATACAACTTAGTGACTTTTTTGCAAATAATTCAGTAGCAGCCAAGATGTTTCCAGCCTCAACAGCTACCTAGATTTCTGCTGTGGCAAGTTTCTGTCATGAGAAATTAGGATAAATACCATTGGTGTTGTCTCCAAATGCATGGACGTGAAAGCCATGCTCTCCAGGAGTTAAACCTGTTATTTGCCCCGTTAACTTCACTGGTCCAGACTCCTGTGAAAAACAAAATGCCAGTTAGCATGCTAATGCTGACCGTGTTGTGATTTTGTAATGCACACATCTGTTAAATAATTTGCAGCAAATACCTGATTTACAATGTATTTGTTTAACACCTGCTTATATGTATGCATCAATAATGTCCAACTAACGTAATTTAAGACATCAAACTGTAAACAAAAAGAAAAGAAAAAACGCTGATGCAACAGACAAGCGTTTCTGAAGACTTTGAATGTCTGAGGGTGGCGAGACATCATATGATTGCACCATACTGGGCACAAAAACGTTTATTTTGGGTGGATGTCTTACCGTTTTCCAAAATGACTCAGCAAAATTGCACTTAAGCGCCACAGCTAATGCGGCATTCCCAGACCAGACAATATCTGTAAAATCCCGGTATGTTTAGTTTCACAAAGGAAGATATTGTGCGATAAATGCGTTTTGTCCACGATTTTGAGATTTTGGTATTTGCCCCAAAGTCTAAATTATGTAACATAATCCAGTGGGCGGGACGTAGATGTCAATTTAAGAGTGCACGACTCATACAAGTTACTGCGGTACAGCCAATACTAACTACGCACAATTCACCAGGTTAGATACGTTCATAACTCAAAGTCCGAGTTCATGTACACGCGTTACAGATGTAAATCCGTTGAAAACATACCCAGGTCTCTTTTTTTGTGAAAAGTTTATAAATAACAAAAAAAGATCCATTTAATTAAAAAATGAAATAAAAAAAGGCCAATCCCAAAACACTCCAAGCGTCGTGGTCCGGTATGATTGGGTGGGACCTGCAAACTTAAAAGAAGTGCATAACCCACATAACATTATTTTTCTATATACGAATTACAAAATAACAGGATCTGGGCTGTTCTCGTGAGAACACATTACCCAAGAAATGAAAGGCTCTTTGATGTTTTCAGTGCATGGCCTACAAACTAGAGTGTTCTTGTTCATATTATTATTAATATTCTACCTTTTCTTGCACAAAATGCACCGTTCCACAGACGTCGCCGGTGCCCTTCAGAACGCAAACAGCTTTCAACGGCATATTTTCTGACTGCAGTTTCAGTGTAAGTCCAGCCACGTTCATATGACTCTGCAAAAACTGTACAGCCTAAACCAGCAAGTTCAACCTTCAGCTCTGCACAGCCAATCGTCAGGGTTTTGAATAGACTACGCCTACGCGCAGGCGTAATAGGTGTAAATAGAAAGTTGTGGAATGCACTTTCTTAAAGGCACAGTCTGGTAACAGGTGTTACTGCAAATGAGAATTTTTTCTCAAGGGTTTTGTTTGATTAAAGAAAATTAATGATTGATTGATTCGTATTTCAAGTGAATGTTTAATAATATTAAAGCACATAAAATACAATAAAAAAGTTACAAGTGCAAACAGTGTAGTTGCTATTTGTTACAATGGGGAACAACATCAGATGTGATTGTGATGTCCAAACTTACGCTCCTGATTAGGCAGTTTTGGGCGGGTTTTCCGGAAAAAGTGGCCGGGTTTTTGTAAAAGTAGTTGGCAACCCTGGTTGTGGACGTATTGCTGATTTGGAGCCGGAGGACGAGAAATCACTTTGAACTGTTGTAGGTTTTCCAAAGATGTTCAACCCCCAAATGCTTCCCTTTAAAATAAACACCTTTTTTGCTTCACCGCAATAGACCTAATTTTGAGTGCCCACGTTTAAAACAAATCACCATCTATATTATATTATGTTTTATTGTTGCAAAGTTTACACTCGAAGAAAAGCCCATACGTGCAAAATGGGTGAGCAACCCCACCTTTTTAGATCTGTCCCAAGATGTTTAATTTCTCTTATGAAATGAATCCAACTGTGCATGTTAGTCGCTAGTTTATTTTTGTCTGAAAAAATGAAAAATAAAAACCTCAAGAAGATTCATATGTATAAATGAAGGCAGTATTTAGATCCACTACTGTCTAGATCAATTAGATAGGCCCCAGGAGTTCAAACAAAGTACGTCAGAAAGCTTTACATGTGCGAGGGACATTGTTGGAAAAAATATGTTTGTCTCAATGGGGTTTCCTGGTAAAACATTTTAAAACAAGTACTTTTATAAAAACTGTAATTAATTTACAAATATTTGTATTTGTCAAATACTACAACTGTTATGACAAGCGGTCCAGATGAACTACGCACCTGACGTTTATACGCACTGAATTTAAATTGAGTGCGTAGAAATACGCATTGCAATTTTGCTGCACAGCTTTATCCTCCTGCCTCCCACAAAATTTCCAACAACTATATCTCCCAGAATTCAATGCATTCAGTTAAGGGTACATTGTTAAATTCGCTGCATGCACCGATGTAAAGCGGATTCACCAAAACCATTGTTAAATTCACCGGTGCGTCACCGCTGAAGCAGCGGATTCACCGGGGTTGAGAGTCGGTGAACTGCAGCAAAACCAAAATGGCTGCTCCCACTGTGGAAGTTTGTCTTAAAAAAAAGGTGGCTCTACCAAATATTAATGTGTGGGGGTTGAATACTTATGCAAGCAAGAGATTTCAGTTTTTTATTTTTCTTAAAAATATTTCCCAACATAAAACCAATGTCACCTTACAATAATTGATTTTGAGTTTCAGTGTTTTAAAATAAAATATCAAACAGAACGAAATTTCAATGTACCATTTGTAATTCAGTAATATAAGAGAATTGGTCAGGGGTCTGAATAGTTTTGCAAGGCACTGTATGTCGATTCACCAAACTGTTGTTAAATTCCCCGCACCGATGAGCACCATGAGTCAACATAGCTGATAATAATAATAAAGGTTGCTGCTGCGGCATGCAATTACATTGATAATAATATCTCTGTACAAGACAAACTTCCACAGTGGGAGCAGCCATTTTGGTTTTGCTGCAGCTGACCGACTCTCAACCCCAGTGAATCCGCTGCTTCAGCGGTGACGCACCGGTGAATTTAACAACAATTCGTCGAGCAACTCCTGGTGGATTTAACAACGGTCTGGTGAATCCGCTTTACATCAGTACATGCAGCAGTGAATTTAACAACGTACCCAAACTGTAAACAAGACAAAAAACAACCCAGCAAACATTATCCAGTCTCTGGCTAGTCCTGTTGTCTTTGCAGCCAATCACAGTAGAATAAGAAAAATTCGAAGCTACACAGGTTGAAGCCTACACCCCTGTCCTGCTACAAATCCAACTGGAACCATCGTCAGAGGCAACCGCTAAAAAAAGGTGCCTATAATATGAAATGGTTTTATAACTTATTAATGCATTTCCTTAATGTATTTATTTGTACGGCTTTATATATTTAAGAATTTAAAGTTAAAATATAAGTAGTGTAATTAATTGGTCAGTGTGAGGCCTGAAATAAATGCGCTGAGCCGATAAAGAATCTTGTAGAAAACACACGTGGTTGTACAGTAGTTCAAAGTAACAGTACCTTTAAAATGGAAGGCTCTTTTTTAATGCCTACCCCATTACCATTAAAAATTCTAAAGTATTTATCGAGATTACTCATGACTTCAAGGTAATGTTGCATTTTACCCCCTGAAAATACATTTTACTCTGTGTTAAAATTAGAGGATACTTCAAGACCAAAAACCTTATGTGGATTGCTGGTTATGACCCAAAAACTGAACTACATTCATAAGCAGACATTGACAGCTTGTTTGCAGCAATCCTACTATGACATTTTTTAAAGTAATAACCCAAAACTCTTTTTGCTAAGTAGGACATTTTAACAAATATTTACTAGACAGCACATCAGATTTGAAAGATAGGATTTTTTGAATTTGTTAATGCCGAGATTTTTTTTTATTACAACATTCAGCATCCCATCTTTCATACTTACATTTAAAAAAAAAAAATTGTAAAGGTTATGACACCACAGATTTACATCCCCACTTTTGAACTTGAGAACACTTAGTACCTTTACTTGCTGTGGAGCCTTCTAATTTGTAAATTTGATTATTTGAACCAATAACTGATATAATATTCAACAAATGTGAAAATCGGTTCATGCAACACTACTTTATACATGATTGAAATTAGATGCAAAACTTTTAATCAGTCATGAGTTATTAACTTAGATGGCTGCATTAACATCTTCAAAAAATCTTGTTTAGAAATATGAGCCATGTATGACCAAAGGTTGTTCCTGTTTGTTCCAAGTTTCCAAACTAGAAGAAGGGACAAGAACAGTCAAAAATGAAATATTTACTGTGGAAGTTGAATAGGGTATTTTTTCCATGTGTATGGAATCCTATGTAGGGTCCTACAATTGTGGTCAACTGCAGCCTTTAGCATGTAATTTAAGCGCCCGTCGAAGGCTCTACCGTGTGGTAGTTGATTTAATAAGCATTATGAAATGTCATACATATTAAATATAAATACTTAAAGATGAGGTTTATATTAAAAACTAGCAAAGTAGGAAAAAATACAATAAAATATCAAAATTGCACAAGTGGGCCACATAGGACTTGATAAGACATGATACAAATAAGAATGTGTCAATAGACAGGTTCATTTCTGCAGATATACATTGGTATTTAAGATCCGGCAATTGTTAAACTTCCAACTGGCACTTTCAAGCACAATTCCCATCTTACAGACCGCTGTCCTTTGTTTCAACTTTCTATATTGAGAGGAACAGTAGTTCCTCGTACAAGTTAGAAAAACTTGTTTGAAACTACCGAGAGTCAGCTCCAAGAGTTTTGCTGTTTTCACTATGTTGCAGTGGCAAAACTAAATCACTTAGAATTACCATCTGTACCAGTATCAAAAGTCTTAAACTTTCTTACCTCAAATGTGAAAAAAATGTAAGTACCTCTTATACACAATGAGATATAAAGTTGTCACAATTCTTCTTCTTCTTCTTCTTCTTCTTCTTCTTCTTCTGTGTAGCGACTATTCAAACAGAAAAGCTAAATAACTGGGCATCTACCAATCATGTAATTCCACATGTTGGTCAACGTCAAAACAAACCAGGGAACGCAAGCAGTTTGATATCAACACCATTTATATTAAAAATAATAATAAAAAATAAAACAATCGGTTGTTTGAACTTGCAAATGCCATCCTTGAAGAGCACACGACCTTAGCCCGCTGCGCCACTGGGCTGTTGTTGAAATGTGTTAATTTTTTAAGCTTACATCCATGCCTGACAGGCTTTTGCTGAAAACCTAAAGGTTCTGCTCAATTCTAGAAATGTTCTTTTTCCGGTTTGAAAATATCCAGTTTCCTGTTTGTTTGGTAGATACCATAGAATATAATTGTACACAAGAGTGGCATGTAGCTTCCTTGTCTGAATCTCTGATCTCTGAAATTGTAGTTCCTCGTTTAATTAAAAATAAATAAATAAATGAATAATTTATTTGGTATAAATAAATAAATGATTTAAACAAACGCATAGAGGAATAAATACATTTAGAAATAAGTATTTTTAAATAAATAAATGTAGAAATGAAAACATGTTTATATTATAAATGTATAAATAAATTAATAAATAGCAAGCTAGAAAAATACATGTCATATTAATTGATTTGGCGGATGCGTTGATCCACAGCAATTGACATTTATATACCTATATAAAAAGTACAAGTTTCATGTAAAATTATATTATATATATATATATATATATATATATATATATATATATATATATATATACACACACAGTATATATACACACACTACCGGTCAAAAGTTTTAGAACACCTCCATTTTTCCAGTTTTTATTGAAATTTACGCAGTTTAATGTCTCAATGTACTCTGAAATTAAAGCATAGAACAAATAAACAATTGGAGATAAAAAAGAAATCATGGAATCGTTTTGTTTAACAAAATTTAATCTAAATTTTTGACTCATCAAAGTAGCCACCTTTTACAGATATAACAGCCGAACACACTCGTGGCATTCTTTCTACAATGGAAATCAAATATTGTTGGGAAAGTTCTTCCCAACACTGTTGCAGAAGTTCCCACAAATGTGTTGCACTTGTAGGTTGCTTTGCTTTCACCCTTCTGTCCAGTTCATCCCAAGCCAGCTCGATGGGGTTTAAGTCTGTAGACTGTGCTGGCCATTCCATGATTTGAAGCCTACCGTCTTGTTCTTTTCTTCTAAGGTAGTTCTGACATAGCCTGGAGGTATGTTTTGGGTCATTATCTTGCTGTAGGATGAACCCCTGACCAACTAGGCGTATACCAGAGGGTTTTGCATGGCGCTGCAAAATGCTGTGGTAGCAGTTTTGGTTCAAGGTGCCACTCACTCTGTGCAAGTCGCCGACTCTGGATCCAGCAAAAGAGCCCCAGACCATCACGCTTCCTCCTCCATGTTTGACAGTTGGTGTCTGTCACAAAGACGGCCGGAGTGGGTGGCGTCAGACCAGAAGCAGGAAATAAACAGACAGAGACTTGTGGTTTGGTGGAGCTGAGCGAATGCTTTCGCTCAGCATTTAATAAACAGAACAGAAAATAAAAGGTTTGTAACAAAACCACAGGAAAAAAAGACAAACAAAACGAACTAAACAGTGCACAGACAGACGAACAAAACACGGTGAGCAGATTTAACTATTTACGCTTTCTTTTCACAATTACCTCCGTCTCCAATCCCGTTCTCCACTCACCAAACACCCAACCCCGACTGAATGAAATGTGCATCTATATATACTGTTGTGCTGGGATTCAATTACTAATTAATTATTCACTTGAATCCCAGCACGTGAATTAATTCTGTGCAACCCCGTGCTCACATATTACATTTAACCAGCACGTGAAGTGATTTGTGCCCTCCTCGTGCCTAAATACAAATCTACACTTTTTAAATCACACGTGAAACACAGACCCGTTTATATCCCGTGTACCAATCTATACACCAACATTAACACACGCACGCAACATACAACACATAATATGCACACAGGGGCGGGGCACATTGCCACAGTGTCACACACCGAGGAACCATCCTTTCGCCTACTCGACGGCGTACAAAAACCCTGCGTGATGAACCGAAGATTTCAAATTTTGATTCATCGGTCCATAAGACCTTCTTCCAGTCTTCAGTAGTCCACTGGCGGTGCTTCATGGCCCAGGCAAGCCTCTTTTTCTTATTTTGCCATCTTAACAATGGCTTTCTTACTGCCACTCGACCTGTCAAACCTGCAGCTCGAAGTCTTCTCTTCACAGTTGAAACTGAGACTTGCTTACTTCGACCAGTGTTAAGCTGTGCTTGAAGCTGTTGTCCTGTGAGCCGCCTATCACGCAAGCTGTTGACTCTCAGAAACTTGTCTTCTGATTCTGTTGTGGCTTTTGGTCTGCCAGACCTCTTCCTGTCAGAGTTTCCTTTTGATGGTGTAGGAAACTGTACTCACTGACACCATGGCTGTCTTTGCAATTTCTCTAAAGGAAAGACCTACACTTTTAAGGGTTATAATGGTCTGTCTGTCTTCCTTTGCCTTTTTCTCGCCATTATGAGAGCAATATACTACTTCCTGCAGTACAATACTGTCCAAATAATGCTTAAGAGGGTGTAGTAACACAGTCTGTTCCAACACTGCTTTTATACAGACAGAGGGTTTGTAAGTAATCAACAAAAGTTGGGACACCTGTAGGAATTGTTAGCATCAACTTTCAAGGCTTAATTTACTTCCATTGCTGCAGAACAGCTGTAAGTTGTTAACTCATTACTTGTTCCCTGAAAAAGGCCTTTTTGTATAACTCTGAAATGTACATTATTTTTCAGTTTTTGGTAACCTAAACTTTTTTTTTAACCTCTGGCAGTTTACTGCTTACTTTTGTACCATTTCAGGTTATTCAATGGACATCAACTGCTTAAATTTCAATAGAAACTAAAAATGGGGGTGTTCTAAAACTTTTGACCAGTAGTATATATATATATATATGTATATATATATATATATATATATATATATATTTTCGAGGGACACGGTAGTTCCTCAAACGTTAGAAAAACTTGTCAGAAACTGACGAGACACTAGTGATCTGTCACTTGCAACATCTGTGGAGTAGCGGTTAGAGCACTGTGCTCCTGACTGGAGGGTTGTGAGTTCAAACACAGGTGGGGGACACATTGTTGCTTTACCTAGATTGGTCCAGTAAAAAAAATGGATTGTATAAATGGGTAACTGTATGTCACAATTATAAGTTGGCCAGGATAACTGTGTCTGCTTAAAAAAATAATAATAATAATATGCGTGTTTGGTTGATACTTGGATGGGAGACTGCCTGGCAATACCAGGTAATCTAAATTTTTCTTTGAAGTTTTACTTGTTTACAATAACAAATAGTCGATTAAACAGCAAAAATGAGCTGATTTACTTTTAATTTATTGATGCCAGCAGCTTCGCTCGCCTTAAATAATTCCCACCTCGCTTTGCTCGCCTTAAAAAAGATTCCCGGTTCGCTACTCACTACTTTTCTCACCAGCCCTGTTATAACTGTGTATGAATGTTTAAAGTGTTACAAATCATAAACACGTCCAAGAGTTTATAAAATAAACACCACACAGTGTTTAAATCCTAAACACATTTAAAATCATAAACCCAGTGACTTGTTTTAAAAGTGTGACAAATAAGTGTTTTACAATGTAGCTTTTATACTTTTTGTTCTATTTCACAAACACAACATTTTACCCAAATGTATGGTGGTCAGACACCTGGTTTTGCTCATTACACACTCCTATCTTAGCCACTGTACTATATGTGCTTAAACAATTTTTCTCTTTTCTTGAATGATCTTAAGTAGTTTTTTTTTTCTTTATATCAGTTTCCCCTACAAAATGTCTCCAAAACCATTACTTTGTATCCAAACTTGGGGCCAGCAGTGTGAAGTAGTGGTTAGGGCTCTGGACTCTTGACCGGAGGGTTGTGGGTTCAATCCCAGGTGAGGGACACTGCTGTTGTAACCTTGAGCAAGGTACTTTACCTAGATTCAGTATAAACAACTGGATAAATGGGTAATTGTATGTAAACATAATGTGATATAATTGTGACAATTGTAAGTTGCCCTGGATAAGGACATCTGCTAAAAAATAAATAATAATTTAAATACAATCTTCAGAACTATTTGCATTTGACTTGGTATTTGTATATTCTGAAATATAAGAATTTGCATTTGAATTTCAAATCATGGGAAAGCTTCAAAAATATTTCCATTTCAAATGCATTTAAGTACTTTTCAATAATAATGCTCATAATAAAGTAGAGACTTTTCAGTATTGCTGGTAAAGTTGATCAACCTGAAAGATGAAAACTAAAAGGACACTTTTGAGGACTTCAGAACTTTATTAATTGTAACAATCAAAACAAGTAAAAAGAATAAACTGTGCAATGCACACTATATAAATATATACATATATATCATTTATGTCAGTTTTTCACAAACCTGGTCTTGCAGACCCACTGTGTCTGTTGTTTGTGTTCCAACTGAGTTCTCAATTATTAAATTGATCCCCCAATTGAATTAACAATTAGTGACTTAATGCAATGTTAGAAATAACTTGAAATATCCAACTATTTTGGCTGCTTTCACAAACCCTGATCAGCACTAATCTTGACTACCTTACCTGAGTTAACATTAGGTAGTCCTAGATTAGTGCTAATTGAGCCCTGTGCAGCCAGCCATTTAAGAGCTACAAATAATTCCAATGCTCTTATTAGACAAATTATTCATTCAATTGAGGGTTCAATTCAGTAATTTAAAGATCAGTTGGAACACAAATCAACAAGCACTGGGTCCTCAGGACCAAGATTGGGAAACACTGTTTTATGTAACTTGCTTCCTATATTGGTACATACCTGTTAATTTTTATGAACTACGCGATTACTGTGTTTATGTTGTTATTATATAAACTGTTTTCCTTGTATGTCACCTTGGATAAAGGCCTCTGCCAAATTCATGTTAATAAAATTAATATTTGTTGTATGGGAAAGTATTTGAAGTCCATTTAGCATTTGTCACATATTTGCATTTGTATTTAGTTTGGTAGTAAATGTATCACATTTGCATTTGTATTGACATTACCACTGGTCTCTTCAATGGGGCAATAGGGAAGCTTCAAGCTGTTTACTACTATCTGGAAAACACAATTATGGTCAAAACCATAACCATCAAATTTAACAATGGAGTCACCCATACCTTTCAACGTTTATGCTCAAAGTTTGAAATCATGGATAGAGTCTACATTCACAAATGCCAGGGTATGATTCTAAAAACAGTTATGATTTCCAGAGTTACTTCCTTAAGTGGTATTCACCTTATCAACTTTGACCCCCCCCCCACATGTCAAACTGCAGTTGAAGAGTACCATCGGCTCAGAGGGATTTATTGTCCTAAGTTGATAAGCCTGAAGGAGACTAACACGCACAAGGGACATAAGGTAAAAGATCGTGTGCATTTCATTCACCAAGCCATCATTAATGTTCAGGAACAGCAAAAGCTGAAAAAAATGAAAAAAAAGATGAAAAAAATAAGCCAAGTTAGAAGCAACAACTGTGTGAATGTTGGGCCCCAGCACCTTTCCAATTGTGCCTATTTGATTGATGCTTGACAAGGTTGCCCTAATTGCTTCTCCTAACTTGGGCTTTTGTGTTTGATATCACCACTTTAAACGGTTGTTGCGTTTTTCTAACTTGTTTTTTTACATTGACAAAGTTTTTGTTATAGATGCAATAGTCCTTGTGATATCAGTGACACTTTGGGGTTTGACCCACATTTTCATAAGGTCTTCTCAGGACCTTATTAACCAAGTTTTTTTTTTTTTTTTTTTTAACATGCCAGCTACAATTATTCTTAAAATAAGGATGATTCACATGGCTGATGGACCAGTGTCTTCTGGCGTTCTGTCTGATTACTTGCAGATATTGGTCAGATTGAAAGCCTTCTGACAGCCATTAGATCTGTTAGACTCCAGCCCCACTTAACCCTTTACTTACGATGTAACATTCTAAGCTTCGCCTCTAAAATGGTAACCACTTGTTCATCTTATTCTTGCTCAGTAATGGTAGGTCCTTTAACCTATTATTATATACATGTAAAAAGCCCATAAATTGCACTTTCTGTAATATAATTTGTTTTGATATGCTATATATATATATATATATATATATATATATATATATATATATATATATACAGCTCTGGAAAAAATTAAGAGACCACTGCAAAATTATCAGTTTCTCTGGTTTTACTATTTATAGGTATGTGTTTGGGTAAAATGAACATTTTTGTTTTATTCTATAAACTACTGACAACATTTCTCCCAAATTCCAAATAAAAATATTGTCATTTAGAGCATTTATTTGCAGAAAATGACAACTGGTCAAAATAACAAAAAAGATGCAGTGTTGTCAGACCTCGAATAATGCAAAGAAAATAAGTTCATATTCATTTTTAAACAACACAATACTAATGTTTTAACTTAGGAAGAGTTCAGAAATCAATATTTGGTGGAATAACCCTGATTTTCAAGCAAATTGATGTTGATGTTTTGATGGAGGACCACCAGATCAAGACCCTGTCATGGCCAGCCCAATCTCCAGACCTGAACCCCATTGAAAACCTCTGGAATGTGATCAAGAGGAAGATGGATGGTCACAAGCCATCAAACAAAGCCGAGCTGCTTGAATTTTTGCACCAGGAGTGGCATAATGTCACCCAACATCAATGTGAAAGACTGGTGGAGAGCATGCCAAGACGCATGAAAGCTGTGCTTGAAAATCAGGGTTATTCCACCAAATATTGATTTCTGAACTCTTCCTAAGTTAAAACATTAGTATTGTGTTGTTTAAAAATGAATATGAACTTATTTTCTTTGCATTATTCGAGGTCTGACAACACTGCATCTTTTTTGTTATTTTGACCAGTTGTCATTTTCTGCAAACAAATGCTCTAAATGACAATATTTTTATTTGGAATTTTGGAGAAATGTTGTCAGTAGTTTATAGAATAAAACAAAAATGTTCATTTTACCCAAACACATACCTATAAATAGTAAAACCAGAGAAACTGATAATTTTGCAGTGGTCTCTTAATTTTTTCCAGAGCTGTATATATATATATATATATATATATATATATATATATATATATATATATATATATATATTATATATACACAGTACTGTGCAAAAGTTTTAGGCAGGTGTAAAAAAATGCTGTAAAGTAAGAATGCTTTCAAAAATAGACATGTTAATAGATTATATTTATCAATTTACTAAATGCAAAGTGAGTGAACAGAAGAAAAATCTAAATCAAATCCATATTTGGTGTGACCACCCTTTGCCTTCAAAACAGCATCAATTCTTCTAGGTACACTTGCACAAAGTCAGGGATTTTGTAGGCATATAGTCAGGTGTATGATTAAACAATTATACCAAACAGGTGCTAATGATCATCAATTCAATATGTAGGTTGAAACACAATCATTAACTGAAACAGAAACAGCTGTGTAGGAGGAATAAAACTGGGTGAGGAACAGCCAAACTCAGCTAACAAGGTGAGGTTGCTGAAGACAGTTTACTGTCAAAAGTCATACACCATGGCAAGACTGAGCACAGCAACAAGACACAAGGTAGTTATACTGCATCAGTAAGGTCTCTCCCAGGCAGAAATTTCAAGGCAGACAGGGGTTTCCAGATGTGCTGTCCAAGCTCTTTTGAAGAAGCACAAAGAAACGGGCAACGTTGAGGACCGTAGACGCAGTGGTCGGCCAAGGAAACTTACTGCAGCAGATGAAAGACACATCATGCTTACTTCCCTTTGCAATCGGAAGATGTCCAGCAGTGCCATCAGCTCAGAATTGGCAGAAAACAGTGGGACCCTGGTACACCCATCTACTGTCCGGAGAAGTCTGGTCAGAAGTGGCCTTCATGGAAGACTTGCGGCCAAAAAGCCATACCTCCGACGTGGAAACAAGGCCAAGCGACTCAACTATGCACGAAAACACAGGAACTGGGGTGCAGAAAAATGGCAGCAGGTGCTCTGGACTGATGAGTCAAAATTTGAAATATTTGGCTGTAGCAGAAGGCAGTTTGTTCGCTGAAGGGCTGGAGAGCGGTACACGAATGAGTGTCTGCAGGCAACAGTGAAGCATGGTGGAGGATCCTTGCAAGTTTGGGGCTGCATTTCTGCAAATGGAGTTGGGGATTTGGTCAGAATTAATGGTCTCCTCAATGCTGAGAAGTACAGGCAGATACTTATCCATCATGCAATACCATCAGGGAGGCATTTGATTGGCCCCAAATTTATTCTGCAGCATGACAACGACCCCAAACATACAGCGAAAGTCATTAAGAACTATCTTCAGCGTAAAGAAGAACAAGGAGTCCTGGAAGTGATGGTATGGCCCCCACAGAGCCCTGATCTCAACATCATCGAGTCTGTCTGGGATTACATGAAGAGAGAGAAGCAACTGAGGCTGCCTAAATCCACAGAAGAACTGTGGTTAGTTCTCCAAGATGTTTGGGCCAACCTACCTGCCGAGTTCCTTCAAAAACTGTGTGCAAGTGTACCTAGAAGAATTGATGCTGTTTTGAAGGCAAAGGGTGGTCACACCAAATATTGATTTGATGTAGATTTTTCTTCTGTTCACTCACTTTGCATTTTGTTAATTGATAAATATAAACTATTAACATGTCTATTTTTGAAAGCATTCTTACTTTACAGCATTTTTTCACACCTGCCTAAAACTTTTGCACAGTACTGTGTGTATATATATATATATATATATATATATATATATATATATATATATATATATATATATATATATATATATATATTAGGTGTTTAAAGTCAGAAAAAAAACAAGTGCATTTTTAAAAAAAATATATACTGTATATACACAGTGCCTTGCAAAAGTATTCAGACCCCTGACCAATTCTCTCATATTACTGAATTACAAATGGTACATTGAAATTTCGTTCTGTTTGATATTTTATTTTAAAACACTGAAACTCAAAATCAATTACTGTAAGGTGACATTGGTTTAATGTTGGGAAATATTTTTAAGAAAAATAAAAAACTGAAATATCTTGCTTGCATTAGTATTCAACCCTTGTGCTGTGGAAGCTCCCAGTTTACACCGATGAAAGAAATTGCCCTAACGAGGACACAATTACCTTACCATTGGCCTCCACCTGTGAACCATTAAAGTTGCTGTCACATTTTCTGGATAAAAACCCCACTGTTGAAGGATCATTGGTCAGGCTGTGAATCTGAAGGAAAATGAAGACCAAAGAGCATTCTACAGAAGTTAGAGATAAAGTAATACAAATGCATAGATTATGGAAAGGGTACAAAATAATATCCAAGTGTTTGGATATCCCAGTGAGCACAGTTGGATCAATAATCAGAAGTGGAAGCTGCATCAAACCACCCAGGCACTGCCAAGAAAAGGCCGTCCCTCAAAACTCAGTGCTCAAACAAGAAGGAGACTTGTGAGAGAAGCCAAAAAGTACCATCTGAAAGCATGTCTGGAGTTTGCCAGAAAGTATGAGAGTGACCCAGCTGCGATGTGGGAAAAGGTTTTGTGGTCAGATGAGACCAAGATAGAGCTTTTTGGCCAAAACTCAAAGCGCTATGTGTGGTGCAAACCTAACACTGCCCATGCCTCAAGACACACCATCCCTACAGTGAAGTATGGTGGTGGCAGCATCATGCTGTTGGGATGCTTCTCATCAGCAGGGACTGGGCATCTTGTTAAAATTGAAGGAAGAATGGATGGAGCAAAATACAGGGAAATACTGCAAGAGAACCTGCTTCAAAAAACTGAAGCTTGGGAGGAAATGTACCTTTCAGCAGGACAATGATCCCAAGCACAAGGCCAAAGCAACATTGTATTTGTATTTGTATTTGCTTGCGATTGTAAGTCGCCCTGGATAAGGGCGTCTGCTAAGAAATAAATAATAATAATAATAATAATAATAATAATAATAATAACATTGGAGTGGCTCAAGAACAAAAAGGTGAATGTCCTACAGTGGCCCAGTCAAAGTCCTGATCTCAATCCCATTGAGAATCTGTGGCACTATTTGAAAATTGCGGTCCACAAGCGTCGTCCAACCAACCTGAACAACCTGGAGCAAATCTGCCAAGAAGAATGGGCCAAAATCACTCCGACACTGTGTGTAAAGCTGGTACATACTTACCCCAGAAGACTTAAAGCGGTTATTGCAGCGAAAGGTGGCTCTACCAAATATTAATGTGTGGGGGTTGAATACTTATGCAAGCAAGAGATTTTTTATTTTTCTTAAAAATATTTCCAAACATAAAACCAATGTCACCTTACAATAATTGATTTTGAGTTTCAGTGTTTTAAAATAAAATATCAAACAGAACGAAATTTGAATGTACCATTTGTAATTCAGTAATATAAGAGAATTGGTCAGGGGTCTGAATACTTTTGCAAGGCACTGTATATATATATATATATATATATATATATATATATATATATATATATATATATATATATACATTGCCATTTTACCCTAATTTCCCAGGTACATAGGAAAAAAACTGAACAATGTTATAAGAATTTCAAATCAGAAATCAGAATTGAAATATCTTGTAAGTTTGTGTTGCCTGAGTTACAGTCTAAGCCCCAAGCGGAATTTTAAGCTTTTTACACAGTGATTAGCATGATGTTGTTTCCCTGTGATTTTGTGTATAAATGAATTATAGCTATTTAGTGTTACATATTTCTGAAAACTACAGACTCCACAGAATAAGAATATAGTTCATTTCCTGATGTTTTTAATTGTGTGCCTCAAGCCATTCAGATTATTATAAAAAAAATGGTTACACAATTCCCTGAAAATTACCTTTTTTGTAGTTTGTAGCCTCATCAAATAATTTAAACAAGCAATTCAAAATTAAACATTGGTATTATTTTTGACCTATGTTATAGGTTTTCCTCAAGAAAAGACAAAAGTGCAATATTTGTCAAATGCATACAAATTAGGAAAATAAATATACAAATAAATAGCTTTTTAAATATAAATTTAAATAGAGCTTTTCACATCAAGGTGTGCCAAATAGCTGCACAATACAATATCACAAATACAAAATTTAAACATTTCAACTAAATACAAGACACATTTTTTTAAGTGAGGATAGACAGATTGAAGATTACAAATTACGAGTTCAAATTACCAAATTTAAGAAAAACAAAACAATCAAAAGTGTGATTTGAGGGACATATTTAAACTGTATAACAAAATAACATTAGAACTGATTTTACTTTCAAGTAAAAGGAATACAAATATTCAAAAAAAAAAAGACTATTTACAAAAACAGACAAACATAAATGTGTAAACGGGCATGGGGGAATGAAGGTGTTGCCAGAGCACTATTGTTCATCCCTATATTTGTAACCTTCTGACGTGTGCCACACACTGAAACAGTTACATTGCTTGTTCAAGCAGAAGGCTTTGTCATCACATCCTGGGTCACTGCAGTGAAAGTGGACTTTACTTCCCCTTTGGTTACTTTGTAGCACAATTAACAGTTTCTTCTCTGTTCTGCAAGTTCAGGAATATAGTCAGCTTGGAAGGATGAAGAGTTGCTGGTCTGTCCAGGTTGATATGAGGGGCATACAATGGCACATCGGTATTTTTGTCAATGCTCCCCAGATGACATGCCAGTTCCTCTCTGAATTCCAGCTGTGCGTATCTGGCAATTCTTGGAACACTTTCGTTCTTGGGATTTTGGGCTCGCCACTCCTGAAATATAATGTAGCTGTTCACTACTGCAATATCAATGAAATGAAAGAACAAGGTCTTCCACCACTTCAAGTACTTCATACGCACATTGTACTTCTCGATTAGCTGATCTGATTTGCCAACACCTCCCATGTTCTGATTGTAGTCGTGGTTGCTGAACATCTTATGGGAAATGGGCTCTCATTCTCCTTGACATGCCTTTGGATTGTTACAGCATCTGTTGCCCTATGCAGTGTGAAAAGGACTGTCACAGTACGAGTATCCTTCCACTGCATGGCCAGGATGTTTCCTTCTTCGATACAGTGCCATCTCATATCTCCACATTTTGCCTTCATGTCCCACATCTTGTAGTCCTTCAAAGACCTAGGAAACTGTCTCCTTTTTGGATTACAAGTTCTACAAGCCAAAAACTCACATTGTCTCAGTTCAGCCAGCAAAGATGGGGACGTGTAGTAATTGTCAAACCAAAGATAGTAACCTTGGTTCACCAGTGGTTGAGACAATTGAAGCACTACTTTTTTTGCCAAGTCATATGTACGTCCCTCTTTACTGCCAGTGTACACAGCAAAGTCATAGGTGTAGCCAGTATCAGAGCAGGCCAGCATCCACAGCTTGAAGCCCCAACACGTAGGTTTGTCCCTGATGTACTGCCTCATCCCAGATCTTCCCTTTGACTTCACCATACGTTCGTCAATAGACAGGTTCCTCTTTGGCTGGTAAAGTGCTTGGCAGGTGGTCTTTATGTGATCCAACAGGTAATGCAGCTTATGTAACCTGTCACTGTACTCCTCTTCATCCAGATGCACTACATGAAACACTGCAAGTAATGCCTAGAATCGCTTTCTGCACATGTAAGCACGTGCACAGAGACTTTGTCGTAGAGGTGATGTGCTCCAGTATCTGGAGGCACGTGGCAATGGAGTTACACCCATACATATAATGAGGCCAATGAATTTCACCATCTCCTCCACTGTTACATCGACCCATGCTCCATGTGCATCACTGTAAGATGGTTCATCAAGGATGTGACAAACCAAAATGCACTGGTGTACTCGCAGATCTTGGCGAGTACTGCAGTGGTGAAAAACAACATGAAGAAATCCATTGTTTTTTTCATTGATCCATGTGTCAGGTGGCTGAAGTCTATTCCGACTGGACGACAAGGTCTAAATGGGATTTCCTCAGGCACAGAGGGGTCTGCATCCTCTACGAACAACTAGCAGGGAATCTGTTGGAGGGGAAAAATAAATACGACTGTAATGCAATACTTTATTTAAATAGTGTAGCTAGTGTACATTTTTTATATTTTAATATTATTTGATAAACAAACAACTAACGAGTTTCTATTAAGACGTACAATTCAGTGCTTTACTGATACAATTAGTAAACGGCTTTGTGCATTTTGGTGGTTACGATTACAACACACAACAAAAACAAACATGATCTATTAAAAAAATAAATAAAAAAATAGCCTAAATGAAAACTCATCGAAAAATAAAACACTTACACAAAGCAAGGAAATGCATATTTTACGTTTGAACACCATTGCTAGAATACTTTGTCAAAGGGCAGGTCAGCAGTGTGGAATAGTGGTTAGGGCTCTGGACTCTTGACTGGAGGGTCGTGGGTTCAATCCCAGGTGGGGGACGCTGCTGCTGTATCCTTGAGCAAGGTATTTTACCAAGATTGCTCCAGTAAAACCCAACTGTATAAATGGGTAATTGTATGTAAAAATAATGTAATTGTATGTAAAAGTAATGTGATATCTTGTAACAATTGTAAGTTGCCCTGGATAAGGGTGTCTGCTAAGAAATAAATAATAAAAACAATATATATACTGTGTATATACTGTGTATACATATATATATATATATATATATATATACATATATATATATACATATATATACACACACACACACACTAGTTTTTGGTTTTGTTTTTTACGCAACCTACCTTGATAATGATGCGCTGCATCCGGAAATAGAAGGGGGCGCGTCTTCATCAGATGACTCCTCTGCTGAATCAATAATTAATTATTCGTCAAGATCATCTTCTTCTGGATCCATCCCACCAGTGTTTTAAAAAAACAACGCTTCGACATTGTCAAAAGTGTCGATCCTCCTTCTCCGTACAAATCGCTCCTAACTAACTTTTCTCCGATACTCCATTCTCTCAACTACACACACTAAAAAGATCAAATTATGTCACCCATTCTCTGCACGATCAGGTTGAATTTGGTGTATACTCATTGAAAAGCCCCCATCACTACAAACTAGCTTTGAGATTGGTAGTTGGAGGTCTTAGGGCGATGCATAATAAAAAATAAAAAAAACCTTGTCCCATTGGTAAAATAAGCTGTCAATCACCTGTGTTTCCGCATCGATTGAAATCATAGCGCGCTGTAAGCAACGTGTGGGTCTGTTACATAAATGAATAGTGTTATGGAATTGTAATATGGAGTATGTTAAATCATTAAACCAAAATACTCACTTTAGTTTTGTTTCCTGTCTGATTGAAATTAGTTGACTACTGTACGTTTGTTCCCTTCATTACCATGCACCCAAAACTAGATGTTGTAAATGCAGACAGCTTGTCCCCACACCTGATGGTTAAATCTCCTGTACCATACACAGTACTTTATCCTGCTATCTCAACTTACATCAAATAGTGGTTAATAGGGGTAACAGGTATCAAGCAATACATATTTATGTACTCGAAATGGAGTTGAGATCACCACCGCCCCCTCTCAAAAAACCAACAGCCTGGTATGTTATCAAACATGCCACCAATATCAATGCTTCCACTGCCCTGTGTTAACGCTGAGATGTTGAGCACAGTAACTGTTACCATCTTCAGAAAGAAGGGCCAATATATGCAATTTCTAATTCTTCACAAACCATTCTTGAATCAACGAAGTTGGCTGGATTTAGACGAGACAGGGGATGTAACCGGGTATAGTCCATAGAAATATTTATCCAAGTACTGTGGGCAGTGCCAAATGGTCTATTCCCTTTAATTCACATATTCACATGACTGGACCTCATTTTAGGTTAACAAGTAAACAGTCATGGCAGACAGGAATGCATAATTGTGTTGATGAACATTTGGACTTAAATATTCATGTAGGTCACAGGCAGAGTGCTTGTAGTGCTGTAGAGGCCTTCTATGAAAATAATCCAGACAGGCAAAAGTCAAGCAACACAACAGTGCTGAGAATCATAGGGATATAACGATACACTAATGTCATGATACAATATGCATCACGATACATGCATTGGTCCTGATGGGCTGCTTGTATGATGCAGAACAAGATCAAGTGATCATTTAAATGTTGGACTATTTTGTTAAGACAAAAATTAAGGACAGTTAAAAAGTTTTCATCACACCAACTATGAAAGACATTTATTCTTCATTCAAGAACCACTTGAGCTACAATGAGCTGTGTTGTGCCTTTGGTCTTATGATACAAATGATATATACCTCTATTATGGTACAATATATCATGTAAAGAAAGCATCATGACTCATCGATACATAATGAATCGTTACACTCCTAATTAGGATGCATCAGGGCGGTTCAAACATTCTGTAGTAACTTTTGTATTGGCATGGCATGTATCGTATTACACTGTATAACCATCCTTTAGGAACCTAACGCAATCTGTGCGATTAGTGCAGCTGTCCCTGAACTCTGAGCAATAGCAAATGTAACCTTCCTGGAAATACCTTTGGATACATTTTTTATTGACCTACATTTAAGAACAACTGTTTGGATGTCATAAGATTTGGATGTAACAAGATGCAGCAAGATGAAACGGTTTCTTTTCTTGAGACAAATGTCATTGCATTAAAAAAAGAAAGTTCAGGGGGCTCTCAAGTGGCGCATCCAGTAAAAGCACTCGCTAGAGTGCAGGATGAGCTCTATAGCCTGGATGTCGCTGGTTCGAGTCAGGGGCTATTCCACAGCCGACCGTAGACGGGAGCTCCCAGGGGGCAGCGCTCAATTGGCCGAGCGTCGTCTGGGAGGAGGGAGGGCTAGGTCGGCCAGGGTGTCCTCGGCTCACCGGGCACCAGCAACCCCTGTAGCCTGGCCGGGCACCTGTGGGCTTGCCTTTAAGCTGCCCAGAGCTGTGTTGTCCTCCGATGCTGTAGCTCTGAGGCGGCTGCACGGTGAGTCTGCAGAGTGTAAAGAAGTGGACGGCTGACAGCACACGCTTCGGAAGACAGCGTGTGTTCATCTTCGCCCCTCCCGAGTCAGCACAGTGGTGGTTGTGGTGAGCTGAGCATAAAAATAATTGGACATTTCAAATTGGGGAGAAAATAATAAAAACTCATTGGCAACGACTAAATTAAAAAAAAAAAAAAAAGTTCAGCAAAAACTGAGCAGTAGTGTCTAAAAGCAACACTTACCTTTTTAATAATTATACAAGCTTCAAGTATCAAATGGGGAACTGTAGTAAATCAATGTTTTATATAGTAAAAAGACAACAGGCCACTTCAAAGCAAAATTGATCTGAATGTTCAGGAATTCAGTTATTTTTTGTCTTTTGTACAGTTAGCATCAAGTTTACAAAATATCTGAGCACAAAATCAATAAAATAAAACTGTTTTAAAACACTTATCCTATTACATAATTCTGCTTGTCAGTTATCTAACTGTCATGTACAACTATCAATTAAACTAATTTAAAAGTGATATTTTGATTGGTAAGGAAACATAGCAAACTATATACAAAAGCATTGGCAAAACTAATTTAGGCTTAAACAAAAACAGTTAAAACTTAACTCTTAAAAGCTTTTGCCGTTACAAAGGAAAAATATCACACACTAAAGTTTGTTACGAAAATAGTTTATTAAAAACAAATCCCTAAAGCTCAAACGTTGGAGATTTTACCTTTTTAATTTAAAAATTATAGAAACTGCTCATTTCCTATGTTTTGTAAACATTTAAAAAAAAAAAAAAAAAAAAAAGTTACTGCAAATGGGTGTTTTTTTTTTATTTGTATTAATTCTTAGTTAATTTTGAACCTATTTTCTTGAAACACATGGGGGATGTTAACAAAATGCTTACAAGGTTCCCCCAAAAAACTACAAAGAGGTGTTGAGTGGCATAAGCAAATATACAGTATTTTATACAACATTCAAGCTCAGAAGGGGACACTGTGGCTCACAAGGGCAGTGCTCCACATCTGCCTTACAGTTCATTTTCTAGCTCTGAGCCTCGTCAGGCTTTTCTGGTTGTTCAGTAGATGATGTGGGCTCAGCCATTGGCTCAGCTGCTGATTCATTCACCGACTCCATCGCTGGCTCAGCAGCCACCTCAGAAACCTTTGACTCAGAATCTGGTATAGTCAGTTCTTTGATGGAGTCTGTGGCTTCCTCTGTATTATTTGAATCACGGAATTTGTCAGTGCTCTCCGAATCAGCCATTTCAGGTTTCTCCCTTCCACGGTTGTCATCTTTGTCCCTACGAGACTCCCCGTCCCTAGAATTCCGATCTCGGTCTCTGTCTCTCTCTCTATGCCCACTAGACCGTCTGTTCCTGTCCTCCAAGTCTCTGTTTCTGTCGGTTTCCATGCTCCTTCCCCAATCCCTTCTGTCTCGTCCTCCGCCAGGGCGTTCATAGTCATCATGGCGGTTGCTATAGCGATCCCGACCTTCAGGCTCACCTCGGCCGCCCCCACCAAAGGGCCGCCTTCCAAACCGCTCCTGGTCTCGCTCTCTTCCTGGAGGGAAACCTTGTCTATCATTTCTAAACTGCCTCCCGTCCCGGTCTTCTGGCCCCTCAGGACCTCTTGGACCCCCTGCACCTCCAGGACCACCGGGGCCGCCTGGTCTGACAAAAGGACCATGTGGTGAAAAGGGGCCCCGGAGTCCGGGAGGGGGGAGCATGCCAAATCCTCCAGGTCCAGGTGGAGGACCTCTATGCATGAGCTGTGGAGGCATGGGCATATTAGGACGAGGTGGAAGGAGTGAAAACCTTTGCAGGTGAGGTGGTGGCACTCCAGGAGGCCTCTGAAGAGGTATCATCCCAGGCCTTGCTCCTAAAAGACCCCCGGATGGAGGATGAAGGCCCATCACTGGCCCCCCGGGAGCTCCTGCTTGGTTACCTGTGGGCAAAACGATTCATAAAGTAAGACCACTCAATATTGACTGACCTTCAACCAACCATTATTACAAAGATAACAAATCCTACATGTCTGAATATTTGAAAGAGCTCATTTACCCAAACTAGGGAGAGTGTAACAAGAATCCATTGAATCTTTTTTACAAAATGTACTCCTATTTTAAACATATTACAACTCATAATGCGTATTTTCATTATCTGAAAAATAATTTGTAAATATACTCGTTTATAGTATACTACTGCATTATAAACATCAATGTAACAGTAGAAAGAAGCTACTTTACAATTTCAAATGTGCATCTGAGTTTAAATGGTGAACGTCCATTTACAAAAAAAAAAAAAAAAGAAAAAAATAGTTCAAAAGTGTAACTATGCTTAACCCTTTGCGGTCCATTGTCGGACTGGGTCCGACATTGCAATTATTCCTCACAGGTCCTTTGTCGGACTGGGTCCGACATCATTATAGCAACGCAAAAAACGGGTTTCTAGTCATTTTTTCTCTGGAAAAAGTCGAGAAAACTATTCAATTGCCGAGTGGGAGCGACAGGAGCCGAGACAAGTCGAAACAAACAAACACAAAAAAAAAAAGGCGTATCTCATGAATAGTCATACATGGTATCTGGTATCAGATAACGGGGCGGTCGTAAGTAAACAAGTTGGCTGACTGAATCAGCGCACAGAGAACACGGACATTTGCAGAGCTTTTTTGAGATGTTATAGTAATAAAATAATGACTTGGATCGCATTATTGAGGAGTTTGGTGATAAAACGAGTGATCAGGAGATGATCGATCGGTATGTACGACTATTATTATTATTATTATTTATTTCTTACATAGGTGAAAGCGATAGCGAACGAAAGGGTGGGGCGGCGCTGGAGATGCCTAGTGAGTGCTTTGTTGATATGCAGGGCCATTTAAACCTGTTTGACTGGAAAAAAATACTTTTAAACAGCGCATCTAAAATTAACTGCGCGTGTGAAAATTAATTAGACCTGACGTGCCTGACGTGCGATTAATAAATGGACAGCAAAGGGTTAAGAAGCTTCATTTCAAAATGTGCCCATACTGGAGTTTGTGCAGCGACATCCTATAGTCTGAAGGCAATTAAATTAAATTACCTGGCTAAAATGCCAAAATGTACTCTAAAAACAGTGAAGAAAAAACAAAAAATTTAATATATATATATATATATATATATATATATATATATATATATATATATATATATATATAAATGTTATTAGCTCACACAAAATCACTGGCTCCCCTTTCTTGTGTTGGACATATTTTGTAAAAAGCTACCTCTTTAACCCCTTCCTTTCATTAAGCAAAAACAACTGCTTTCATAACTAGTGACATGCTTTGACAACTGATATGAAATGACCGAGGAAATAAGACATGCAGAGATTTATTTTGGTATCTACAACCCCTTTAAACTTTTATATATACTGTTTTGTCTTGACAAACAGTAATATTAAATAGGTACATTTCAGTTTGTTGTTTTATCTATAGCACCCCCCCCCCCCCCTCCCCCCTCCCCCACCCCAGTAGATTTGAATTAAAGTACAATATCAGAAACCACACCTGAAGACTTATTGTCATTCTTTGATCTAAACTTACCAAGAGCACCCATAGGCTGTGGTAAAGACACAGGAAGGCTGGGAGAAGTTAGTCCTGGATTCATGCCTGGACTTTGTCCTGGTAAAGAACCGTAATGTTTTGCACCTTCAGCAGACTCTGCATTATTTCTCGGGCCAGTAAGAACTGTTGAGATGACGCTCCCACCTGAAGAATCATTTTTTGGGTCTGCTGTTGAACTTCTAAGGGAAGCAGCTATAAGAAGAAGAAGAAGAAGAAGAAGAAGATGATATATATATTGAGAACAGGGAGAATAATCTCCTATCATGTTTTATGCAATTTTCCTCCATGAGAAGGTACATTCAGCCATAATATTCTGTACAATACATTTTGGTTGTCGAGACAAAAAAATAAAAAATAAAAAACAAACAATAAATAAATAAATAAATATACAAATATATACAAAAAAGTCCACCCCACCACTCGCTGCCTGAAAAAATTTGACACTTTGTGCCCATTTTTTGCAGTTACTAAGTTAAAATACATCAGTGTTTTAACTTAGATAAGTATTAGTTTTGCAGCTTTGTCACTCACATCTTGCATTGCATAGCTAGCTACCTTGCATAAGTACAACGCACACACTGGTGTTCCATGGCATATTACACAAAACACCTAAACTGAAGGGAAAGTCTGTGATGAACATTGGAAGCGATCACTGGGTAGGTTGTACTTCTCTTACAGTACCTGTTTTATTAAATACAGTAATACACATATACCGAGCATCAAAAGAAACTTATCACTATTATAACACATTTATTTTCGAAAAAAAATTAAGGTATATAAAATGATGGACATTGACGAAATGTTTTTGGTTTCTTTTCAAATCACTCGATCATTCATCCTTGACCATGACACGCTCGAGTGACTATGACTGAAGCACATGCACTCAATTCACCTAATTAGTAAGGCAGTTGATTGGACAATGGATATGGAGTGATTTCAGCTGTTGAATTGCAAGCTTGAATAAAAGCAATAAAGAAAATAACAGAAAAAAAAACAATATGCCATGTCTGTCAAGAAAGAAGCGCCTTCGTGCAATTGGCATGTTGGAGGCTGGACTAGGGCAGTGTACTGTGGCTCGCCGTCTTGAGTGCCCACAGCCAGCAATTTCAAACTTGGCGAGACACTATAACCAGACACACACTGTCAATGACAGGCCACGAACTGGGAGATCAAGAGTCAAAACACCTGCCCAAGATTGACAGACCATTTTGCAGCATCTTCATGATGTCAATTGTTAAATCAGCACAATAAAGTCACTGCACCTGCTCTAAAACAGAGTTTGTCATTTTTCGATCACATCTAGTGAATTTTATCCAAATGTAAGTGATAAGTTTCTTTTGGTGCTCAAATGTAAGTGATACGTTACTGTGACAGTTACTGTACTTTAAAACTCTGGTTAATTCTCTAGGCCTCTCTCCCTGGAGTTCCCTCTAATATTTCCCTTTCCCGCAATCATATTTGCTGACCATTTCATTACCAATCAAAATTAAACTACAATATATAGCTTGTTACTCTTACTGACTATGATAAACTACATCAGCTTTTATATCTACAGGACTGAAATGTTAATAAAGGCTTAAACCAAAATACGAAGTACACTATGGGTAATGTGAAGTACAAAAACAAGACTTCAGAAAGACTGAAAACTACATTAACTATAGCTAAACAGACTGAACACATTTGAAAAATCATTTTACATCATATATATATATATATATATATATATATATATATATATATATATATATATATATATACAAGGAATAAGTACCAGTATAAAATAATATGAACCTATTTAGTTCTTATGTTTAGTGTTTCGTACCTGAAAGATAATTTAGGCTGTTGAAACAGCATCACCTTACTGCATAACACTGTTCCCGCTTATTTGGTCTAGAACTTTCAGAGAGCTGGCCGCAAATTTACCACACTGTCAGAAAAGAACGGAAATCAGCCAAAAAAATTCAAAATTAAGAATCTCACAGTGTTCGTACGCTAGTCTGGAAAAAGTATGGAAAAATGCCACTGATTTCCATGGCTTGAAAATGCTAGAAAAAACATGTCTCACTGTGATAGAGAGAGAAAGGATCGATGCTGTAAATCTCCCTCCTGATTAGAAAGGGCGCTGTGTAAGGGGGAAGGTATGCTGCCTCCTAGATCTACCACCTCGGTGGTAGGTGGAAACCAGAAGGTGACCATATCAGGAGGGGCGCGTAGCTGCTAGTACTCAGGACGATTCCATTGCAGTCAGCTGCGGGGCAGCCCTCTATTGGAAAAACCATGGAGACACATTGACTGCAGGGAGGAGTTTGCTGGGTACAAAGGGGAAGCAGCTACATCAAAACCTCCCCTTGCGCTGAGTTAAAAAGAGATCGGCTGGAGCCGATGTTTTTTTTGTGATTACGTGTTTTGTTTTTGTGTGTTAACAGAGGAGCAGGAGGACGGGAGGCTGTAGTCAGTGAGCCAGCACATACCCCAGAGCACGCCCCTCATTGCACAGCACTTCACAGCACAGTGTATGCACCACAAACCCTGGAAGAGAAGAGCACATTTTCGTGCACGGAGGACTGTGGTTATTGGAGTGTGTTTTGTTTACTTTTGTTTTAGCTGGACGCTGTTGAGTTTTGCCCCATTACCATCGCTGGTACTGGGGCTTATTATTATTATTATTATTATTATTATTATTATTATTATTATTAATTATTTTTCCAAGTGGATTTATTTTATGATCTTTTTGTTTGTTAATTATTAAAACCTTTTTGTTATTGGGAAAATTCAGTCTGGACATTCATTTTCTACTGCACCACACCATTCAGCATGTCACACTCACTTATGAAAGTCTTGAAAAAGTCTGGAATTTTTACTAGTATCACGGGGGAATGAAAATAATTCAGTGATTATTTTTTCATTATTAATAATAACTGATCTCGAAAGCAGGTCAGCAGCTCTAGCGGCAACTGTCTAAGCAATTTACTAGTAGCAACTATATTGCTTGCGACCAAATCCCACGAGGATTGCCCCGTGTAACACCCCTGACAACGTCCTGACAACTCAAGCAATCCTACCCAGTCAGCGCACTGGTATATGTCACATGACTCTGTCTGCTCCAGTGAAACAAAAGGTAAAATGGACACTACGACAGCCAAAATATATACATTTATATTGAAGGCTATGATTTTTTTAAACAAAGTTTCAGACTGGAATTACAAGCTACTGTACTCCGCTCACCAAGATTCACATTTTGTTACCTTTATTAAATCGTTAAAGTTATTTCCCAACCCAGTCACGGGTCCAAACCGTCAGCCGAGTGTATATATACTATTTACATCCTCGCTACATGGCCTTCATTATACGATTAAATACTGATTAAAAAAAAATAATAATAATCAAACTGCTACTGATGTTGGCTCGTACAGCTCTATGCAACCGGCACGGCAAAGCAACATTGATGAAACAAAACAAACTTTGTTGATGTGCTTTTTTTTCAGGGGGGAGGGGGTAGGGGGGGGGTAGTACTGTGTTCTTCAATGAATACGATATAGCCAGAATACTGGATGCAGCACGCCACAAATAGGTACTGTACTGTAATTCTACTTTTATTAACAAATCTCATTGCTATTATTATTATTATTATTATTATTATTATTATTATAATATTAGTGGTCGTAGTGACAAATACTGTAATAAAGAAAATCAAAGAATAAAAACAGTACTATTATTATTAATAATTTAGCTAATGCCTTTATCCAAGGTGACTTCCTTAATTTATTCCAGCAACTTATATTGTTAGTTTTACTATAGCGAACAAAAGGCTTTGAACCACACAGGGTTGTTATAGCAAGGGTGTACTGTATTCATTATTTGACTTTAATACATGACACTTGCACATTTTAACATATAATGCGTGCACATTTGTTGTTTCATTTTTTTTTTTACCTCCCATAGTGTTAAACATTTAACAGAGGGTATAAAGAAGTTTGGATCAGAATCCAATAGCAATCCTTACAAAAAACTAATATAGTGCAAGTATACTTGTGCCAAAATTGTCTGGTTTTAATATACTATTGGTATCATTATACTATCCTATTTTGGCACAAGTATACTTGCAGTATACACATTTTTATATTCTCTTTCAACGTCTCACCCGAAAGACGGAGCAGAAGGAGGTTAAGTGACTTGCTCAGGGTCACACAATGAGTCAGTGGCTGAGCTGGGATTTGAACTGGGGACCTCCAGGTTACAAGCCCATTTCTTTAACCACTGCACCACACAGCCTCCTATAATGCAACGTAGTTCTCAAATATTGGACATTTCTAAGATTGTATCTTGCTTCTTTTTTGCATATCTGCATTGTCTCTTGCTAGATATCCACCTCCAGATTCTGACACATACTTTTAGAAAACCAGGAGCAACTTCTGCTCTGGATCAAAAATCTATAATGCTCTGCGGCTGCCCGCCTATGTGGATAACTATCAAAAAAATAGTAGAAACTAACTAAAACACAAGTCTGGGAAAAACAAATGGAAGTCTGGAAAAAGTATGGCATTTTGATGTTGAAAAGTGTATGAACCCTGATCTCATCACCGTGCATAGTATGAGTGGGTCTTATACAAATGCATTTGATCAAAATCTGTTTAGCAAATACCCAATAGGAAACTTACATGTTTGGATGTTTGTGACTGGATTAGGAAGTAAAGGTGCTCCAGATCCCATTGGAGGCATAGCACCAGGAGGGAGAAAACCTGCAGAAAGCAAAACCAAGTCTGGTTAGTGAAAAACTCAGATCTTCTTTCACTTGAATTAACCATGAATTTTGCTTATGGAAACTGAAGCCCAAATAATGCATCCAGTTGGAAAGGGGCTAGAGTAGGACTACTGAATACCGCAACCATGTATGGAAGGCAATAGGAAATAGGTTTAAAGGAGTGCTTATCTGGAGCGCTAGTTGAGATTTTGTTTAGTTATTCTCCAATAAGCAGAGTCACTTTCAAAGCTACAGACCATTTAAAAAGAACAGTTTCACAAACAGTAATGCCTGACTTGGGAATTGACAGAGATTCCTGAAAGATGGGTTTCCCATTATAGAGGGTTCTCTCCAGGCTCCATGTCAGGAAACAGATTGCTCCACAAGAGGTTTTCCAACAGCTCAATACCAGATGGAAGTATTTGAAGGTGTGCTTATTCACTAAATTTAGTCGGATTAGTTTCTTTGCTACACCTGGTACAGGGCTGTTAGTTATTTTGCTTACTCGACAAGTTTTAAAAATCAACCGTGGTATTACGGCGATTATATGTCAATGGAGATATGGAATGTTAATGGTATCCTAAACATGCCACAATCTTTACCAGACTAAATTGTTTCTTTAGTTTTAATCCAATAACATTCTCTGACAGTATCTGCGTGTGTTGTTTTCACAACTCACTCAGTACAAGAACATCATTACTACAAAATTCCACAAAAAAGAAATATCTGGACGACTGACTTATGTTGCTATATTAAAACTTAAAATGCTAGTTACAATGTTCTTATTCTCAAACCAGCAACATTTGTGTCAGAATACAGAAAAATCTGCATTAAGGGACATCTGAACTAAGTGGTGACCTGTTCTTACCACCCAGTAAACCCATGACAGATGCACCTTGAATAAGCAACCACAAATATTCAGACTTGTTTTCAAATGAGTTAACCAAAGCACCTGGAGGCATCTGCAGAGGGTTAAAGCCAGGCCGCATGAAGGGAGGAGGAGGAGGGACCCCTGGAGGAAATCCCGGAGGAGGGATTCCCATGTGACTTGGGAAACTCGGAGGCTGTAGCGCACCAACAGCCTGCATTGGCTGAACTCCAGGAACCTGAATTTCAAAATAAGAACATGGTGTTTAAGTGATAAAAGGGAAATAATTATTACACGTCAATGATTAACACTTTGTGAAAAGGCTTGACATAGACAGAAGGCACTGATTTATCAATCATGCGTACAGACAAACTTGAATACAACAGCTTGCAACAAAAGCCAAATCCCCAACCTCCTACCCTCGATTAGCCTATACTCTGTTGCACATCATTACTGATGGTTCTGCCCAGGAATTCTGTATAGCTGGGTGGCAGAGCATTATAGCCAGGACCACTTTTAACAGAAAAATAAAATTGCCTTACCTTAAATATATAATAAGACAAATCACTTTAATAATAAGAAGAAATAGAATAATCCATCCTAATTCGTACACATGCTACACTGCTCCATTTACCTCATGATCCTTTGTAATCTTTTGTGTTTCTGGCAGAGCTTGCACATCATACTTTCACATCAATTCCTTTCTGTAAAAAGCCATTTCCATTTTTTTCCCCCCAGATAACATCATACCTACTATCACGATGTTTCTTTATTTTGACACACTGGCCCCTCTTGCTGTTCCTCTAATTCACTTTCTAACAGGTGGCTCTTCACTGAGTATTGGATTGCTCTTTTTCATCATTCATTTCGGTTTGGTAATTTCCACATTCATTGTCACTATTTTAGCTTAGAAAATAGGTTATTTTTTCAGTAATTTTAACGTTTCAGCCTCGAAGTGCTTCAAACGGAAAATCCACCCCTTCCACACTCCAATTTGTTCAATGTGGTGTCAAGACATAACACAGTAACACCGCTGTCATGTGGTTCCAATATTTGTTTTTTTTTCACCCAGCGCGTGCAGGTGATCTAGTCTGCTAGCAGCACAATCCATCCTTATCGTTAAAGGCACAGTAGCAACTGCAAGTCGGGCAGTTCTGGGTTTTTCAGCTGGGCGGTGACAGCCACTTAGCTGGGCGGCCCATCCGACTGAAAAAGCCTGGGGAGAACCCTGGTGTATGCAATAAACTCATTACTTTCTGTTGCTTCCTTGTAAGGTTACATATAAAAAGATACTGTTGATCTGTAATATTGTAAATCAGTGATGCTGATCATGGGGAAATTAGCCACCCCTGAGACAAAAAAAAATATCAGCACTGTTTAGATCTGCCACTGTTTGTATAACATAAGCAAACATAACCCATTATGGTTTTTAGTACATCTAATATTACATTTGACAGATTTTACCTGTATTGGGGCAGCTATCGGAGCATCTCCAACTTGTGTAGCTTCTGAACCCCCATTTTGAGATACCTCATCAGTTTTCTCAGAATCATTTGAATGATTTTTCCACTCTGAACAAAGAGATCAAATACAGAGTTAAAAAGAATATCCCCGCTTCAGAGCTGCCAATTTATAGAAAAAAAAGCTACAACCTCACAGGAATCAGGAGTACGAGTTACACCTAACAAAGCACCTACTTTTACGTTTGAGAAAACCCACCTGCTCACATGCATTATATAGAGGGGGGCTTTAATCAATTGCCTGCAATGGAGCATAAACCCTGCAGAGCAATAAAGGACCTCTAAACTGAAATTCCTGCGAAGTACAAATTCTGAGCATCAGTGTGACCAAATAATAATGCAACAGCCACATTCTATCTTACAGTCCGCTCCGCTACACTAGCCCAGCAGCTGCATGGGTAAGAATCAGCCCTATTCACTACCTTTTAGAAAACAATATGCCTGAAATTGTTATCGGTAATTCCCCAGTTAGTGATGTAAAATCCAGAGCAAAAATCACAACGTAGATTCATTCACTCATGTTGTCTGATCAACTTCTGTCTAAACTATTCATATGTTGAAAGTACTTAAAGTGAATTAAGCTATAGCCGCATAGCTTTCTTGTCTTCTCTTTTAGCCACACTAAATGGCCTTTAACTAATGTAACTTGAAAATAACACAGAATTCAAGTAATGTGTAATAGCCATGTAATACACCCACAGTAGAGAATCTGAGCCAAAAAATATAAATGATCATCCAATTTGCACTGTAACGCTGCTTATAATTTGAAGGACCAATTTCTTTTCACCACTGGTGAGGGGACTTTCTTCTCAAAAGATACAGACCACTCTTTCAGGATCATCTGCCCAAATAGATCTACAAATATGCACACACAGTTTGACAACAAATACAAATAATTCCCTTTTTATAGGCACTGAAGCCTCTCTCATTTGGCAGCTGACAAAAGGACGATAAAAAACCATCATCTCATTGAAAAAAATTAAATAAATAACTCCTCGAACAAATGAGCTTTCAACAGTTAGTCAAGGACTTCTGGTCAAGCTTTATTTCAATGGTCACTTTTTTAGTTTATTAATAGAACTAGCTAATTAATGAAGTAACTTACTAGACATTTGAGAACATTCTTAGTAATCTAGTTATTAACAGTTAACCCTTTGCGGTCCATTGTCAGACTGGGTCCGACATTGCAATTATTCCTCACAGGTCCTTTGTCGGACTGGGTCCGACATCATTATAGCAACGCAATAAACGGGCGTCTAGTCGTTTTTTCTCCGGAAAAAGCAGAGAAAACCATTCAATTGCCGAGTGGGAGCGACAGGAGCCGAGACAAGTCGAAAAAAAAAAAAAAAAAAGGCATATCTCATGAATAGTCATACATGGTATCAGGTATCAGATAACGGGGGCGGACGTAAGTAAACAAGTTGGATGACTGAATCAGTGCACAGAAAACACTGACATTTGCAGAGCTTTTTTGAGATGTTATAGTAATAAAATAATGACTTGGATCGCATTATTGAGGAGTTTGGTGATAAAACGAGTGATCCGGAGATGATCGATCGGTATGTACGACTTATTATTATTATTATTTATTTCTTACATAGGTGAACGCTATAGCAAACGAAAGGGTGGGGCGGGGCTGGAGATGCCTAGTGAGTGCTTTGTTGATATGCAGGGCCATTTAAACCCGTTTGACTGTGAAAAAAAATACTTTTAAACAGCGCGTCTAAAATTAACTGCGCGTGTTAAAATTAATTAGACCTGGCTTGCCTGACGCGCGATTAATAAATGGACCGCAAAGGGTTAATGTTAACTACTGTGCTCATGTCTAACAAATTAGACGCATTACCTGGACATAGTGTTTCATTGTCTAAAATGCCTCCTTCACAAAAGCTAGCCAGATCTTCTGTTTTCACTTTGGCCCAAGGAATATATGTCACACCTAGATCCACATCCCAGTACTGCTTGTATTCAGGTTTTATTCCTTTGTTCAATGCCCAAGCAATCTACAAAAAGGAAGAAATATAAAATTGTATAGCGTGACAATTAACACAAAACCTTAAATACTATTTATCTGCAAGTAACAAAAGGGTTTTTACATAGAATGTAATGCGCAAAATAAATATCAATGTTTAAATAGTTAAGATTTTGCAAGCAATATGTTTGTATAATATATTTAAAACCATGTGTAAATTTAAAATAGAAACGCATTTAAATGATGTCCCAATAGTTCATTCTAAGCTGCACAGACATGCAGAAATGCATATTCTTTGGTCTTCACAATACGTATTTTTTGTATTGAAAATGGGTTGTTATTTATAGTAAATATTGCAGTATTATGTCCAAGGCAGGAAAAACAACTGTAGTAATACTGATAAAAACTAAACGTTATCGGCAGTCTTAGTATCATTTTAGTGTTACTACATATCTAAAAACAAAAGCAAGTGTACACAATTAAAAGTAGTTATTTAATTAGGACATATGGTATGTTGTTTTCAACAGAAACTGAAATTTAAGCTACAGTTTTCCTTTTTACGTGACAGTATTTAAAATGTCTCCCCTAAAAAATAAAAGCAATACAATGTTTGACTGGCTATACCTGAACTGCAGGCATGGTTTAGGAGGCACAGCAAAGTCCAGACTGCTGCCTTCATCTACTCCACTGCAACAGCAGTTAACCTGGAGTTACTTCATTTCATATTCACTAGTGAAAACAATTCAGTTCCCCACTATTTTTTATATTTTTGTACACATAAATCAGCTGGGAAAATATTTTCAACTTTCAATTGGGAGAGTTTGACTGGATAGTGTAATGCTCATAAGAGTTTCTCTTATGAGCATTACACTATCCAGTCCATGCTCCTTCCTGCAACGCTGGTGCTTTGATTGACAGGAATGGTGAATTGTGAAAACAGAAAGCCATCCTCAGCATTGCAGGAGGGAGCATGATTTGGATACACTGTTGTGTTTATAAGAGAAATCCTTTTTTCTCTTATAAACACTTGAAGTTGAGAAATATTTCCCCAGGTGATTTATGATGTGTTTATAAAACATACTGCTGTGACAGAGATATTGCAGAGTAACACTAATTGTCCACGTAATTAGGAGACAAAAACATTGAATTTCCCAAGTGAAAAGATAAAATGCGAACAGGCATTTACAATTAAAAAAAGCAAAAACAAACACTACCTTACCTTAATAGCTTTTTGGTTTACTTTGAAAGATCCTCTGCTTAACTTATGTAAAGCTCTGTAGGCATCTTCCCTATGAACCATCACTATGTATGCACACCCTCGAGGAGGAATCATCTGCAGTAAATAAAAAAACAGCAATATAAACTGGGTTCAATAATATTAATACGGCCAGATTATAATCTGATCTATACTACCCAATATTTAGGGCTCTTCATTTTTTTTTTTGTTTTTTTTAAGATGACTGTTCAATTAAACTCTTGGAAAAGTGTGGAATGTGAAACAAGTTCTCTTTGTTTTTTCTCCCGTAACTTGATTGAACTACGATTCTGTTTCAACGATAACGTAAAAGGCTCCTTATTTTTAATTCAAACCGAACGCAACCAGCGAGTGAAGTTAAATTGATTTAATTTAATTAAATTGTAATTAAGGTGAAACTATTATTTGCAAAACAGGTTATAACATTTTTATAACGAGCCATTCGATTTTTAATCTGGGAATTTAAGCAATTATTATTAGTTTATTTAGCAGATGCCTTTATCCAAGGTGACTTACAGAGACTAGGGTGTGTGAACTATGCATCAGCTGCAGTCACTTACAACTACGTCTCACCCGAAAGACGGAGCACAAGGAGATTAAGTGACTTGCTCAGGGTCACACAATGAGTCAGTGGCTGAGGTGGGATTTGAACCGGGGACCTCGTGGTTACAAGCCCTTTTCTTTAACCACTGGACCACACAGCCTCGAAGTTCAGTTTAACTGAACTTGCTTTTTGTGTTTGGTTTGAATTAAAAATCAGGCAGTGCCTTTTTTTATTATTATTTTTTACATCATCAATTAAACAGAATCAAGATTCTCATTCGAGTTATGGGAGAAAAAACAAAAGCGATCTTGTTTCACAATCAACGCTTTTCCAAGAGTTTAATTAAGAAACGGAGTCGGCTCAATATAACTTTAAAAAGGGACCAAAAAAAAAAAAAAAAAAAACAAAGAGCCTTCCCAATATTACAAAATGTCAACATTGATCCGTACACAAATCAAAGCAGACATTTTGCTGCTTCATCAAGGTCTTTTAATTTCTTGGGGGTCTATTCAATTGATTATAATATTCTCTGTGGGTACCAAGGTCGTAAAAAACATTTAACTGGGCATGTCTCTAGTGTATATGTCTGTAAACATATGTCAAATTTGAATAGACAATACTCGAAGAGTAACTTTGAAGATTTGAACTCTGAGAAAACGGGCAGTGAAAAACTGTACTCCCACCCCCAATGTCCCCCTCAAAAAGACCAGAAAGAAGGTAAACAAACTATTAACTAACAAAAAAGTAAGCATTTCAAAGTATAATCTACTTACATTGATCGACTCTATCTGTCCAAACTCCTCCAAAAGGTTAGCCACATCCTGCTGCTGCGTCCTCTTATCCAGCTGGCCTACCCACAACGTAGTGCTACAAACTAGAGACAAAAACAACATATTTGGAACATGGACAAATAACTAGTATTGGTTTGCTTTATATACCAAAGCACACATGGTTTACTGTGGGTACACAAGTAATGGAGCCACCAGACTTTGAAAAACAGAGTATGTTATCATGAAAATCAACTACTACATTTTTAAACAAAAGACGCTCACCACTGAGCGTATCTGCCTTCATCTGAGGCAGTCCCTTTTGCCTGCGTTCCCTGTCTTTCTCCCTCTCTCGTCTCTCCTGTGAACGAGAGCGTGGGGAGTGCCTGCGTCGATCGCGGGACCGGGACCGAGAACGCCGGTGCCGCGACCTCCGTGACCTGGAGTTTGATCGAGAACGTCTCCTTTTTGGGGATCTATTTAAAAAAGGACAAACCAATCAGTAACGGGAATAACATATTCCTCAAAAAGAATTAACATTGTGAGTTTTAAATTCAAACACTATTTTGTATTCATTTGTTTCAAATCTGTTTTATTTGATCCCATTTGAAATGACTAATTCATATGTCTCCTCAACGCTGCAACCCACGTACTGATTAGGACCGAAGATCAAGAGGCCAATTGCATCTTTTCACTTGCCAAACCAAGGCAACAAAGCTCCTCTCTGCCTAGTTGCCACTGGAGGGTGATGAGGTGATCTAGCCCTAACTGAATTTCCTCCCTAACCATGCAGGAATGCAAATGCAAGCAGGATTCAAACAACACTCACACGTAGTGCTTTTACTTGGCGAGTTATGCATTCATTCATCTTGGCATTCATAAAAGTTAAAATGCACACTGAAATAAGTGGGCAATATTATAGCTAACCTGGAGGCAGACTTGGATCTTGACATTCTGTTTTCTGTACGATGTTTTACTTCTTTCATTAAAGGTGGGTCAATTTCCATAGATACATCCTGGAAGGAAAACAAAAAAAAGTTTTTCTTCTGTGAATAGTGGGTTTTAGAAATTAGACTTATTGGCCTATAAATTGTTTTGCAATCCAAAATTAAACGAAAACACCTACAAAATTGCAATAGAAGGCTATAGCACTGTAATATTTTTTAAACTAGTACATTTCAAAACTAATGCCATTGTCTCTCCACATAAGATCTGTTTTTAAATAAAGCAGATACAGCAAATAAGTAAAATATCAAGTACATTCTGGTTTACGAATACATGACCAGAGAAAAAACCTTAAAGAAGTCAGAATTTTTTGTAGGCATAAATAACCGCAAAACTTTAATTAAACGCCCCTGCCTTTATTTACAATATTTGCCAGTAGCCCCGGTGCCTATTTGAGACTCAGCGTTTATTATGTAAGATCACTAACATCTGCAAATACTTCCGATGCAGTCATAAATAAAATACATTTTATTTCTTAGCTGACGGCCTTATCCAGGGAGACTTACAATTGTTACAAGATATCACATTATTTTTTACATACAATTACCCATTTATACAGTTGGGTTTTAACTGGAGCAATCTAGGTAAAGTACCTTGCTCAAGGGTACAGCAGCAGTGTCCCCACCGGAGACTGAACCCACGACCCTCCGGTCAAGAGTCTAGAGCCCTAACCACTACTCCACACTGCTGCCCCCAGTGTGGAGTAGTGAAAAAGCATGAAAAAGCTGCCTGCACACAACCTTATAGAAACGACATAAGTCAATTACAACATCCCAGCAACGTCATTCAAGGTTGTGTCAGTGGGTAATAACAGTTTGTATTGTAATAATAATAATAAAAACAGTAAAATCCAGTAAAGACAGTCCTGTAAATATGGGAACACACACATGTTTTTAAAATTAATAAAAGCAGTAAGTATCATGCTTTATTAACACATATTTATTTATTGTTCACCCTCAAAACGTGTACATTGGTAAGCATGGATGAGCTTTGAAAAATTAACCAGCAACGAATCTTCATTGCAAAACAACCGCATGAAATACTGTGTTAATACGAAAAATAAGTTCATACTGTTTGCCCACAACACACTCAAAAATGGTTCAAACTGTTTAAAGATTAACAATAAAATCAATACAAGTATTATCACAAAATCAAAGCAAAAGTGACTAATTTGTTTTTATAACGTGTACATTGATAAATAAGAACGCTGGAAAAGGAGCAAAATACGAATATTCATTGCAAGACTCAAATGCACTAAATAGTGTTAATACAAAAAAAAAACAACAACAAAAATAAAAACACATACAAATACACTAAAGGGCAACCTTGTTAATATCAGAAAACAACTTTGTATTTTACTTACTTTCAGCAAGCTCAAAAAAGCATCACAACTGGTTTTAAAATAAATAACGTCATAAAAAAACCTAATGTGTACCTTTTAAAATAAATTAAATTCAGTTTTCTTATTCATCCTGAGCCTCTGGGTCTTTTCATCTCTGTTGAAAAACAAATTGGTAACCTCCTGTACAGCCGTGTGTGTATTGGCTGGAACATTCAGTATGACGCGCATTATATTATTATTTATAACCCAGCGTTTAAAGAGACCCAGCGTCTATTTACCATATTTCCCAGCAGCCCCAGCGCTTATTAGAGACCTGGCGAGTATTGGAGACCGGCGATTATTTGAAGTTTTACGGTATGTATATTTTCTCTTAGATACATTAAGGATTCTTGGAGAAGCTGTAAAAAGTGAATCATTTCACTTACTTGTTGTTGGGCCATCTGTTGTGGATAAGGTTCGTTCTGTGTGGGGTAACCTGGCGGATAGCCATGTGGTACTTGAGAAGTTGGTGGTGGCAAAATAGACTGTGTCATTTGCTGAACCACTGGCGGATAAGATGCAGCAGGCATAAGGCTATATCCTTGAAGCTGTCCATTGGGCGGAAGAGGGCCCTAAAAAGACAGTACATTTCAATCACATTCCTGGGCATGTGCAATTGTAATCTAAGAGGCAATCAATACAAATATGCATTGCAAAAAACTGTTAAGATAATGTTAACAAAGTGTTCTATCTAGGCATTGCAGCACAGTATTGTCTACAAGGTGCTAGAAATTTTAATATGATAATGCAGAACCTAATTCTAGAAAAGTCTAGAAAATGTTGGATTGTAGGTGAACATAAGAGAGTATAAAAGGGTTAGGCATAGGATGATTGCTGTCATTACCAATAAGTCAATATGGGAAAGTAAAGAGCTGTCTGAAGACCTTTATTTATTGTCAAAGCTGGAGAAGGATACAATAAGATTTCCAAGCACCTCAGTATCCCAATTTTAACTATTGTTTCTATTATCAAGAAGTACAAGACTCATTGTACTGCCACAACACTCCCTCGGTCTGGAAGAAAGAAGGCTCTTTCACCAAGAACAAGTAGAAGAATTGTGAGGAAGGTTAATAACAATCCGAGATAGACTGCCAAATATATTCAAAGTGAATTGGCTGCAAGTGGGACGTAGGACTGGGGTTTCCATTTCAACTATAGGTCATGTATTTCATGGTGAAGGTCTCAATGGTCGCAGGCCAAGGAAAAAGCCACTCTTAGGAAAATGTCACAAGGTCAATCGCTTAAAGTTTGCAAAACGGCTTTTAAATGATGGATACGAGTTCTGGTCAAGTTTTGTGGAGTGATGAAACAAACAAAAAAAAGAGCTATTTGGTCATGCTGATAGTTACGTTTGGAGAAAGTCTGGTGAGGCATACAAAGAAAAGAACACTATACCTACTGCCAAGCACGGAGGTGGTAAAATCCTTTTATGGGGCTGATTTTCCTCTAATGGCACAGGAAACTTAGTTCCAATACATGGTAAAATGGATTCCACAGCATACAAAAATATATTGGCCAATCATCTGAAACCCTCCTCTACAAAACTTGGTTTAAAGCGCAACTGGACGTCCAACACAACAACGATCCAAAGCACACATCAAAATCTACTTCAGAATGGTTAAAGAAGAATAAAATCAAGGTTCTGGAATAGCCTAGTCAAAGTCCCGATCTAAATCCGATTGAGAATCTTTGGTATGAGTTGAAGAAGGCTGTGCACAAGAGAAGTCCTTGGAATTTGAATGAAATGGAACACTTTTTGGTTGAAGAATGGTCAAAAACCACTAAAGAATCATGCCAAAAGCTCATACATCCTAATCGTTTAAAAGTGGTTATTATTGCTAAAGGTGCCTCAACTAGCTACTAATTTCATTTTCCTTGTCAGAGTATGAATACTTTTGAATGAGCAATTTTGGAGTTTTACAAAAATAATTGCTGAAATAAATAATTGTAGACATCTATTTCTTGTAACTTTTTTCTCATCCACAAAAGCAAAATGTTTGCTGCAAAAGATTTTTCCTATAATTATTTGTTTTCGAGAAATGTCTAAAAATTATACATTTCCATTGGGGTATGTAAACTTTTGACCACAACTATGTGTCTGTGTTAATTCCTATCTAAATCGACGTATGATTGGTTCCGCTTCACACCATTATAAACCAACGTTATTCGCTTGAATTTTCGGTTAGTATTATATTTTCCTCTTAGGTTCCTGTTGGTGCAGGAAACTCATGTGTGCCTATCTGACTCAATCAGTACATACCAATATAGTTATTAGTATCTTACACATACGGTTCAACAGACTTCAGTCCTACATTATCAGTGAGTATTCCTTAGTGTTACATTATTTTACTATTTTATATACTTTACATACTGTAGTATGTAAAATGTAGTGACAGGCATACCAAAGTTCTGAGACTGATGATTGGGTTTTGGAATTTTCATAACACCAGGGTTCTAATTAGGGTGCTGTTGATTTGAATGAACCACGCATGCCCAGATTACATTTTTAAAACAAAATATCTCTTAGTTAAAAAATAATTCAGTTCCGATTGCGAACAGGCTAGATTCCTGTTTTAGGAGTGTTTCTGTGCTGAACAGCATATTTATACACCTCGCAGTTTGAGCTAAGGGAGATTACAAAAAAAAATGTTCTGAAACATAGGAATTTAACATATTTGTAGCCACCCCCTTTAACTCAATGTTTCAGATCTGGGTGACTCCATGTTTACCGAATTTCGTACTTCTAACGGCTTTTAAACCAGTTATTCAATATCAAATTCTGTTTTTATAATGGGAGCTTCAACACAACTTAACTATAGAGCCCCTACCGTGTCTCTATAATACATAATAGCAAGCAAAGGAACCAAGATCCCTGTTAGGGAATGCTTTTGAATGAGGAGGAGTGGATTAGATGGGCATCCAATGTTACAGCACATGTATTTAAATTTTAAAACAGCATGTCTGGTACCACTAGGTTAAACAAAGCTTTCTATTTCTATGCCTTTGCACTTTCTGGATCAATTCACCTCTACAGGGTCTACTGGGACAGGAAAGGAAGCCATTGAAGGGGTGGAGACAACTTCACCCTCCAGATGAAATGACCAAGCAAATGCAACACTAACTGAAAGCATGGCTGCAATTAACCACTTTAATCATATACAGACATTGTAGATTGTAGTGTGAAGAAGTCTGGTTATCACCCTATATATAAAGGTTTACATCCAGATTGAACATGAAGTAGTGTTTAATTACCTGATGATGGGGCGGTTCCTGTGGCATTCCTAACATATGCTGCTGAAAATGTTCCATGTTTGACATCTGACCAGTAAGCTGCTGATACACAGGCTGCTGCATACCTTCAGGGAACCCACTTAAAAAGTAAACAATTAAAATAAAAATGAAAAGGGATATAAACCCATTTGCAGAGATAACAGTACCATGAAAAAGTGACTGGGATCTACATCCAAGTAAAAACAAGTAAAACAGCAACTCATAATAAATACCTAGTATAATCTAAACCAGGCAATAGTTTCCTAAAATACAGCATTTAACAGCTCTGTAAACATTGCACCTGGTCACTGATTTCTTAACAGACACACAATACAAAGTGTTACACTACTATTATTCATTCATCTAGCTGCTATGCAGGCCATCATGTCGAGAAGGTTATGTGGTCTGGAGCGCTGTTTGTGGCTGCCATCTTGAGAAGGTCTTGCGTATCGGTTTGAGTTTAGAAGTCTGGAGCGAGTCATAACTTGGAGTCAGATTTAAAACCAACTACACCTGCTGTCACATCTCGAATTATTAAAACTTTACATTACCTTTTTCAGTTTGGTAACTAAACTATGAAGACTGCTTCTCAAGTAAGTACTGATGTATCTTCCTGCTTTTTTTGTTCATTACGGTCTGGTGCTTTTACTAAACCCTCTTTTTTTGACTAGTCAACTCAAATATTTTGAAATGGTCAAGTTTCAATAATACTTACAAAGACTGTGAAGCAGGAAATGGTGCAGAATCATCCTTCTTTGCATCCTCTCCTCCTTCTGGTTCATCATCATAGTCAAAACGATCAAGTAGTTTCTGTAGATCAGTAAAACAAATTATTTTAAATGTACAAAATGTCACTTCATGCTTGGTTAAGGTTATTTATTGATTTGACTTGAGAAAACAAAATAGCTACCTTATCAAAAGCTGCTTTCTGTTCTGAAGTTTGAGAAACAGGGGCTTTCAACTGAGCAGTGATAGCCTGGACCTGCGTCAACACCTTGTTGTCAGGAGCAGGCGACTGTGGCTTAGGGGGCTGCTGAAATGTCTGCAGAATTTGTTGTAGCTGAAAAAGACCAAATATGAAGATGAGGTGCAATTACCAGAAATTTGTATTTTTTTTTAATCTTGCCAATTATTTCAGTAAAGATTGTATTTCAGTATAGGGCAGCAGGTGGCAGCAAATTGAAACTTTGCCTCATGCTGCCAGCTGAGGATTTGATATGAACTGTTTATTATTGTACAGCTGTAGGTACTTGCAATATTATCCTACAGCAGTAGGTGGAACAAGTTGGCAATAACAAGAATACAGAACCATAACGGTGTGCTGTAAAATCTAATGCTGAAGGCAGAGGTTGTATGAACTCTGCTTAAATAAAGTATTTTATCTGCACCTACATACGCTTTCTATTCATATTCACAACTGCTGTGAGAAAATATAATGCTAACATTTTAAATGGTACATTAAACATCTGACAAAAAAACATTATATATTGCAAAACAGAACTAGAACTACTAAAAACAAAAGTAGTGGTAAGAAAAGGGGACTTGTGAGTGTTGTGGCAATAAGGACATAAGAAAATGTTTTAAAAGTATTAGTTACTGTACCTGAAACTATTACCTTTGATAACTAATTCAATATTCAGTGTATTATACAGAACTGTGCATCAAACAATTTTTTAATTGGGCCACCAGTTACCTGGTCTCTTGTCTTCCATGGACTTGTCTTTTTAAGACTGCAGGTCTGCAGCGTGGCAAGAGTTAAGATGCCCATTTTCTTTCCCACAGTTCTCCTACCTGTTGTCCTTGTGTTGACTGGAACAACTGAGCAACAGCAGCAAAGGCATCAGAGTTGGGCAGCTGTGGCACGATGGGAACCGAGTTAGTGGTGACCAGAGGAGGTTCTGTTGGGACTTTCACAGGCGAGGGAGGTGATCCTATTAAGGTAAAACAGGCCAATTAGGAACATAAACCATTAATACCAATAACAAATATTGCCTTGCCCTTTGTTTGAAATTAAGGTATTATTATTATTTATATATTTTACCCTTTGCGGTCCATTGTCGGACCTGGTCCGATATTGCAATTATTCCTATCCGGTCCATTGTCTGACCCTGTCCGACATCATCAAAAAAAACGCAAAAAACGGGTTTCTAGTCGTTTTTTCTCCGGAAAAAGTCGAGAAAGCCATTCAATGGCCGAGTGGGAGCGACAGGAGCCGAGACAAGCCGATAAAAAAAAAAAAAAAAAGGCGTATCTCATGAATAGTCATACATGCCCCTGGCATTACATAGGGGCGGTCATAAGGAAACAAGCTGAATGGTACTGTATCAGCGCACAAAGACTATCAGGGACATTTGCTGAGCTTTTTAAAGATGTTATAGTAATAAAATAATGACTTAGATTGCATTATTGAGTTGGTGATAAAACGAGTGATCAGGAGATGATCGATCGGTATGTATGACTATTATTATTATTTATTTATTTATTTATTTATTTAATAGCATATGTGAAAGTGATAGCGAACGAAAGGGTGGGGCAGGGCTGAAGATGCCTAGTGAGTGCTTTGTTGATATGCAGGGCATTTTAAACCCGTTTGACTGCGAAAAAAAAAAACATTTAAACAGCGCGTCTAAAATTAACTGCGCATGTGAAAATAAATTGGACCTGACGCGCACTTAATAAGGGTTAAGTGAAACCTCCATACTGCAACTATTTATTTTTCATTTAAAGATGGCTTCAGTTAAATTTTTTGGTTCAGAATAACATAAAATGTTTGCTATTGTAGAACATGCAGGTTTTTTTTTTTCCCTCAAAACTGCATTTTACCTATGGTATAAGATAATTATTTCATTATACTATACAACAAATGACATTGACATTTATTTAAATTGTTTATGTATTTTTTATATAATACACAATTTTAGTACCACTGCTTTTCGATCATGCTGGGCAAGTCTGGTTACACTATGCCACACAAGTTTTGAAAACATGCAAAAAAAACGATAACTAGATAGAAACAAGCTGCATTTTTCATGACTTAAAGAACTCACCTGGTATACTGGTATAATTATCCAATTCAGGCACCGCAGCACTAGTGCTAGTTCCAGCTGCCATATCCAGTAGAGGCTGAATAACTTCAATCTTGAAAACTCCATTCTTTTGCCAAAGGTTCAATACACGCACTATCTTACTCTGGAAATAAATTATTTGAATTGTATTATTAATTTAGTGCATCTAAGCTGCCTATTACATTTCTTTAGAAGACAATGATATTTCCGTAAGTCATAAATACATATACAGTAAAAACATTAGCATCTTTAGGAAATCATACAGAAATTTTATAAAATCTCAGGCGATAGCTAAATTACCTTGTCTTCCGTAGGACACAAGTACAAGTTTTGGAATGTTCCAGTGAGGTTTTTAATAAACCTGGGCCCAAACACATCTTTATCTTGTCCAAACTGGTGACGTGATTGGCGGACAATGGAATCAACAACATACAATCCTGGAACTTTATATTCTGGTTTACACTGCAAGCAAATAAAGGAGGATACAAGTCAGGAAAAAAGTTATTTAAATGTAGTAATAAAACACAACTAAAAACAGAGTTGGGGTTGTCTTACCTTTTTGATGAACTTCTCTACTATTTGGACAACATGCTTGTAAAGCTAGAGAGAAAAGGGGAAGTGGGGAAGAGGTATAAATTAAATGGAATCAAAATATGTCAGTACATCCGCTAAGGGTATAAAACACACATGATAGATGTTATTATGACCATCAAGAATAGCAATGTTACAAATGCCATCAAAATTTTCAGACAACTGCACACTTACTTTTCATCGCCTGCTAAAACAAAGTGGAGCTGAAAAATTCCAAAGTCATGGCCAATTTATCTGTTGCATGTCTTATTTTGGGTAGTACTTGTCTTGGTCTACTGACAACTAAAAACACCAGGGATCGAAATTAACACCCGCCAAATGCGGTTTAATTTGGTCTGTGGCAGGTACATTTCACATACTCCACAGTGGCGGGAACGTTTTTGTACACTTAACACTTTGAATGCCAGCGGCTCTGTTCCAGTGGTGCGAATTTGCGTCAGACCGCTGTACCTTTAAACAGAAGCTGTTAGCTAAAACAAGAAAAAACTTGAAAAAATGTTCACCAAAATAAGCACCACAACTTCTGCTTTTGATTAGTCTATTATTTAATATATGCTGTCATTCAAGTTAAAAAATGCACTGCACTGCAGGCTGCTGGTCTTCTCTTTGCCGACTAAGATAGTGAGCCTGAAAGTTGTGATCCTCAGGACAGTTTAGCTAGCGAGACAGAAAGAGACGAGGTAGGAGAGAGGAGAAAAAAAAGAAACAAACAAAAAAAAAAATATTAACCGCGTGTAATCATATTTGTTCTACAGATCTACCAAATGAAGACAAACAAACTAGGGTTTTTTGGGTAGGAGGCTGTGTGGTCCAGTGGTTAAAGAAACAGGCTTGTAACCAAGAGGTCCCCGGTTCAAATCCCACCTCAGCCACTGACTCATTGTGCGACCCTGAGCAAGTCACTTAACCTCCTTGTGCTCCGTCTTTTGGGTGAGATGTAGTTGTAAGTGACTCTGCAGCTGATGCATAGTTCACACACCCTAGTCTCTGAAAGTTGCATTGGATAAAGGCGTCTGCTAAATAAACTGCAGAAAATAATTCATTATCAGACTTTTGAATGAATATTAAACTACTGACAAGCTCGTACTTTCCAGACTAACGTCCCAATTTTTCAGCGTGTGGAACTTGTTGTGTTGAAAACTAAAAATTAATGACTCAAATGTGTCATTCTTAGATAAACTAATAACTGTATTCATTTATTAGTACTAATTTTTAAAAAATAAGATAGTGTGCAGTATATTACATAGTTTTCAAACACTATCCTCTCCTGAAGACATACGGTGTATAAAGAACCGTATAAAAATTTATTCTGAAATTATTTCATATTTACCTATATTGTTCAGATTTTTACCCAGTTTTCCAATCAAGTAATAAAATGCATACTTTTACAACCAACCATTTCACACCCTGCAAAGTAGGGAACATATCCTTTTGTTGTATCTTTTTATTTTTTCAAGGATATATAAAACCACTTACTAAAATCATGCAGAACGTTGGTGAAAGACAACATTGTATGGGAAAACAATGTGGCATTCAAATTGTTAAGACCGGTTTATATTCCATTGCTCCACTGTCGTTGAAGAGCAAGGAGACCTGTGATCATCGCTGTCATGTCGCCTTGCAGTTAATACTTTCTACCGACAATCGCCCTGCTCAAACTACAGTCAGTGACGGTTCAAATCAACTGAAATCTGACCTCGTTGCTATGGTTATTACAACACTAAAATGGATGACCGGTTGTTTGTCGAGAAGCTGCTCAGTGTTTATCCCTACGTATATGCAGTCGATAGAGCTGATTATAAGATCAGGTGAAAAAGGAGAACACATGGGTATCAATTGCTAAACAAATGCAATCAACTTGTGAGTATTTTAACCTCACGAAGTGTAGCTAGTGAAGTTTTAATTTTAATACAGAAACTGCTGTTTTAAACACTTTGTATATTATGAAGTGCCCCAGGTCCAACATATTATTATTATTATTATTATTATTATTATTATTATTATTATTATTATTATTATTATTATTATTATTATTATTATCGTGCTACAAGATATATATTTTTTAAATAGCATAGCATGTCCAATATTTTCTATAAATAATAATAATAATAATAATAATAATAATAATAATAATAATAATAATAATAATAATAATTTGCATGCTACAAACTCTGAAAAAGGGATTAAAATGATTGCTAGTAAACTACAATGTAACCACGGTAAATAAAGTAAACTCTTATTTGGTATTTAAGATTAATTTAGGTGAATTTACTATTTACTGGAAACAATTGTATCTTGAACTGACTTGTTTTAAAACTTGAAAAAACATAGTAAGTTAATGCTTAGCAGATCCTCAGTCAGAAAGTGTGACAATAGAAAACAGCATTTTTTTAATTATTATTATTTATGCACTACATTGCTGAGGTAGAAAGAAAGCAGCTGCAAGAGAAAATAAAAGGTGCAAAGTTCCTGTCAGTGATGACAGACAGTTCAACCAATAGCACTGTCACAGAAGAGGAGCTAGTATATGTATGATTCTGCCAGAAAGGGCTGGTGACTGCAGTTTGTGGGCATGCAGTCTGTGGAGAGGGCAGATGCCCAACACATCTCAGAAGTTATATCTTTACTCATGAGGCAGATTGTTTCAGACCCTGTTAAAACTGCTCATAAATGTTGCTTGTTTTTGCATTTTCTTTCGGCATTGTTGCCCCCCGGAACAATGTTGGCCAGTAAAATGCCTGTGTGGCCAGTGGATTTTTCCATCCACAAGCCATGGTGACTAGTGCATGGAAAAGTTAATTTCAAGCCCTGAAACACTGAGCTTTGTTTATACACACAATAACTGTGCTACAAATGTACGCAACATCTAAAGGAAGATTGTTGAGGATGCTTGGGTAACCAGAGCTATCCAATACACTCCAGTTTCTCCCAGCTCTCACTGTAGCAATTGATACATTTACAAATACCCCTCCTACATACTAAACTGGGGAGCATATCTACTTTACCACCATTTCCCTCACAGGGTGACTTCTCAGTATATACTATTTTTCTGGTTAATGAGGATGCAACATCAGAATAAGTTTTCCCTCATCTTACCTTAATAGCCTTGATTGCTGATTTTGTAATTGCAATCATCTTTGCCCTTGAAATCGGGGGCTTCATGTCCATCAAGCAGAAAAGCTATAAAAGAAAAAAAAAAAAAAGACAACTTTGAATATATTTACTGAACCTCTGATTTGGAAGGCGACCTTTCTGATCTCTCATACTTGGACATTCCATTCTAATGTAACTATGGTTCCATGAGAAGTCATCAACAAACTACTGGCAAGTCCAAGAATTTTGGATGATCACATTTCTCATCATTAGGTCAGACCCATTGCCACACTACCAAACACAACCCTTGTAAGTGTTATTTTTCTCCAATAATTATTTTCCTATAATACATACAAATCAACATGCTAAAAACAGGATTGTTATTCTTTATTCATAGGGGAAAGTCTATACATTTTTTTGTTTTTTTTTAAAGTCAGCCATGGTTTAGGTTTGGGCAATTGCGACATTTTCAGGGATTGATTAATGGGTAAAAATTGGGTCACAATAATCAAAATGATCTAAAAATCAGTGGTTCTCAAACTTTTTGGACCGCGCCACCCTTCCTCTTGTCTGTGGTACTTGACCCCCCCTTCTCCACTTACTTGCATATTGGATAATTGCACAAATCGCTTAACCCTTTGCTGCAGAGTCGCTGTAATTTCGTAACTTTTGTCATTTCGCCGTCCAACCACCAAACTTTATTTTTTATTTGTTTACATATCTAAAAGTATTTGGGCTAATTAGCCGTATTTTTTTTTTTTCAACTTTATATTAGTTTTTTTGTGTCGAGTGCATCTGCAGTGTTTTTATTTTTTCTCTTCTGCCGTGTCATGTCTGTGTGTGCGTGCTTGCTGGGCAGGTCTAACTTTTATGATTATAGACAAGAGTAAATACTGTATCACATTTAAAAAAAAAAAAAAAAAAAGTTCGTTTCACATATACGTTTTTATTTTAGATTTGTTTTTCCATTTTTTTAACTTGTTTCTCCTCACGAGATAAGGCAAAACTAAATAGGTCTATCGCATGTGATGCCAAAAGTTAGGTGTTTGTGTATTAGCTCATTTTTGCTGCTACTTGAACCATGTCATAGATACTTGCTCAGTTTTGTTTGTGTAAGAATTGGAGCCAAACTAATAATTATCTACCTACTGTGTGTTAATTTTTAGCATTGCTGTTACAAATTACAAATTCACATTAATGTTTTTATTATCAGGGGCAAATTGTTGTGCAATCATTGCTTACCTGAACATTAGGTCAATCCTAGAACACTTCGCTCCCGCTTTAGACAGCTCTTCTTCCTTCTTTTTAAACGTTTCTGAGTTGGCATGGTGCTCAGACGGAAAAATCACAGTGACACTGCCAGTGAGCATGTCTGATTGAAAATTCCTTGAAACGTGGTCATAGTGAGCTCAGTCTAACAGCATCCCTTCCTCTGTTTGCCCTTCATTAACCAATGATATAGTACGTCTTTCTCGTGGCTTAGTGCTGGGAGGTGTATAGTAAAAAGTATAGCAACAATAATACATTATGATAAGGCATAATTTTCTCGCAGGATGAGATTAGACGGAGAACGGCTTGCAGATCAGAGTTTTGAAGGGGCTAAAACGTTAAAATGACTGCTAAAAAAATAACCGATTATTTTCAAAGCAAATATAGTGACAATGAATGCAGAGGGTCAAAATAAGCCGTCGATCGACGCAATCCACCACCTAATACTTTATTTGCGCCGGCTACTTTATTAAAAAAAATATTAAGATTATTTTCAGGTATTATTCAGTCAATTTGTCGTATTATTGTATTGTAAGGGGATATATAGTACATAACAGCTATACATATGCACCAAAAAAAACATTTTCCTTTTGTTGCGTAATCATAAAAAATAAGTACCCAGGTGCTTGTGAGAGATATTGGGGGTTCATGTATAGAGGCTGTACGCCTTTAAGAAGAAAGGCATGATGGGATATCAGCTGAACACTTGTCAGCTGACATACAAATGCTTAAGTGTAGAGGTGTTAAAGGCTATTGTGTAAAAAAAAAAAAAATTGTTAAAATGAACAGTTGCATTCAAAAAATGAACCGTGAAAAACAAAAACAGACGTGCATTAACAAAATGCCCTGAAAACTAAACAAAGAAAACTACTTAAATGAAACAATAAGCTAAATAATTAAGCTAAAAAGGAAATGAAAAGGTTACCGTTTTTTTTGTGTGAACTCCAATAAACTTACGTTATCTTTTCCCAGTCAAATCATAGTTCCTAAATAAGCACGGTAGTTTACCGTAAAATAAAATAAAAAAAAAAAAAACAGTAATGAAAAAGAATGTAGAACATAAAAAAGCGCAGCCAGATAGTCAATGAAAGACAACACATTATTCAAATTATTTGTCGTATTATATATTTAAGGTAAGGCAAGTTTATTTTCCTGTTAAAAGTGTTCCCGGCTATAATGTTCTGCTGCCCGGCTGTACAGAATTCCTGGGGAAAAAGAATACAAAAATGGATACTGTCTGTGTGTTTGAGCTGTTTTGAAAGAGTCCTCACTGCTGCTTTCACTCTGCGCCTTTTCTCAATGAAATCTCGCAAAAGCCTCACAACCACTGGGTCATCGCAAGGGCGGAAGTGGCGGCTGCTCAAACACTACAAGACGTACCAATTCAATATTACTAGAACAGACAGAATACTTGGAATTACTTGTGGAATAATTAAACAAAAAATATCATTAAAAAAAGGATCTGTTAATATTTCTACCAAACAATGACAAGCTAATAATAATTTCCTTTATATAAAATGTAGGGAATTATGTTTGACAGCATCATTTGCATTATTTTATTCTGCTAAATAATAATAATAATAACAATAATAATAATAATAATAATAATAATAATAATAATAATAATAATAATAATATTATTTTCCCAGACTATCAGTCCTGGAGACTCAGTCTGGGTTTTTGATCCAACCAATATCTCATCATTAGTATTAAAACATTCACTGTGTAACAAATTAAAACAATCACCTTCTGGGTCCTAAATGGACTGTGGGAATTATTATGCACTTGTAGTAGTAGTGTTTTTATTTTTTCCTCACCTGTGCCATTTATAGAACCTAGCCCCACCTTTTACCAGTCTTCATTAGCTAGACAATTTCGTACCGTTTACTTTTATATTTTTAAATATTCATAATAATATCTATAAAACACATAAATATAAAAAGGATTAGTTATTTTTTTCTTTACCCTGTGCACTCACACTATCCATTGCACATTATCAGTAACTAAACTCTGCAAGTGTTGCATTTGTTTTCAAGACGTATTATTATTATACAATCAATATACAGTAGTACCGTACAAATAAACTTGGTGGCTTAAACGTGTACACAGAATATAAACATGAGCACGGCTTTCTGCTGACTTAATAAAAACAACAATAACGTCAGGGTATACATTTAAAATAGTACAAATGCATTGCACACTTTATAAAGACATTACCATGCGAGGGGGCTCCCTCACAATGCCGTTAGCTAATTGTTCAGTTGGAAATAAAATAAAATAACGCACCTTTATTAATTTTCTACTGTGTTCGAGCTGCAGTGTCCCTGCACCTCGGTAACACTGTGATAGCCACTGAGGGTACGGTGTTCTCTCCTGTTTATTAAATTTGTTTTATATATATGTGTATTACCTCAGCCGTAACTCCAGTAAAATATAGTAGCCTACTGTATACTTGCAATCACTATATACCGCTGGCGCCATTCTAGTAAAGTATAAAGCAAATTCCCCGCTCTGATTGGTTTATCTGTCATGTCACTGATCTTGGAAACAAGTAATGCGTATTTCAAAGCCGCCGGTAGTCCCGCAGGCTTTGGAACATTACAGTTCGGTAGTCCCGGACCCAATTTTTGGTAGTCCCAGGTGCCCGGACTCCCTATTTGTTTACCCCCGATATGGTAAAATGTGTAAGTCTTGTTCAATATATGAACATGAAGTTATGTAATATTTATTATTGCTTAAAAATGTGCAGAGTAAAATATTCTGGCCCACCTACTCCTAACTTTTTTCCAATCTGGCCCCCTTAAATTAAAAAAACTAGTTGAAGAGCCCTGCTCTACCTAAGGCAACTCTATCTGTCCAGGGTATAGGTGAAACACATGCAAGCAGTTTTACAGCAAGTACAGCATAAACCAGTCTGCGTTGTTGCAGATGAAACTACAGATGGGAGAGAAGTGTCCTGAACATTGTAGTTAATTTGTAATTTTATGAAAATTGTATGTTTTTGTAATAAAGCCTCTCGTTTGACTTTTCTGTATATTGTAATGCCAGCAATATGCTTTATTAGTTGACTGACCTACAGTACATTGTTACTAGTGGTCTGCTTTAAGAAATATTTTTTCCTGAAAACTACACTATCTAAAAAAAAAAAAAAAAAAAAAAAAAAAAAAACTAAAAGAAACACATGAATTAAATAACATTTTTACATTAAAAATCTATTGATGTTCAAATTACATTGTTAACTCTTAATAAACATGTAAAAACGGAATTGGTCATTTTAAAAAACGGAATTTGCCATTCACAAGAACGGAAAATCAGGAGCCCTAGGTCACAACTGGCATAAAAGTCGCTCCCCCCCCTTATTGAAACTTACATTTAAACACTTTCTCTTCCTACACCAATTCAACACAGATAAATAAAGAAAAATAAATTGTTTGCAACATTAATACACTAGTAATTTTAGTGTTTTTCTTTTTTAGTTAAACTGCTAATAGAAACTCCATTCCGTTTTTCTAAATTTCATAATTTGTTCAAGACAATAAGTACAATGTCAAAATACATCAAAATATTGCTTATATCCACTATTTTTATATTTATAAATGTTGTAAAAACATATACATATATACATATATATATATATATATATATATATATATATATATATATATATATATATACATACACACACACACACAGTACTGTGCAAAAGTTGAAAAAATGCTGTAAAGTAAGAATGCTTTCAAAAATAGACATGTTAATAGATTATATTTATCAATTAACTAAATGCAAAGTGAGTGAACAGAAGAAAAATCTAAATAAAAACCATATTTGGTGTGACCACCCTTTGCCTTCAAAACAGCATCAATTCTTCTAGGTACACTTGCACAAAGTCAGGGATTTTGTAGGCATATAGTCAGGTGTATGATTAAACAATTATACCAAACAGGTGCTAATGATCATCAATTCAATATGTAGGTTGAAACAAAATCATTAACTGAAACAGAAACAGCTGTGTAGGAGGAATAAAACTGGGTGAGGAACAGCCAAACTCAGCTAACAAGGTGAGGTTGCTGAAGACAGTTTACTGTCAAAAGTCATACACCATGGCAAGACTGAGCACAGCAACAAGACACAAGGAAGTTATACTGCATCAGCAAGGTCTCTCCCAGGCAGAAATTTCAAGGCAGACAGGGGTTTCCAGATGTGCTGTCCAAGCTCTTTTGAAGAAGCACAAAGAAACGGGCAACGTTGAGGACCGTAGACGCAGTGGTCGGCCAAGGAAACTTACTGCAGCAGATGAAAGACACATCATGCTTACTTCCCTTCGCAATTGGAAGATGTCCAGCAGTGCCATCAGCTCAGAATTGGCAGAAAACAGTGGGACCCTGGTACACCCATCTACTGTCCGGAGAAGTCTGGTCAGAAGTGGCCTTCATGGAAGACTTGCGGCCAAAAAGCCATACCTCCAACATGGAAACAAGGCCAAGCGACTCAACTATGCACGAAAACACAGGAACTGGGGTGCAGAAAAATGGCAGCAGGTGCTCTGGACTGATGAGTCAAAATTTGAAATATTTGGCTGTAGCAGAAGGCAGTTTGTTCGCCGAAGGGCTGGAGAGCGGTACACAAATGAGTGTCTGCAGGCAACAGCGAAGCATGGTGGAGGATCCTTGCAAGTTTGGGGCTGCATTTCTGCAAATGGAGTTGGGGATTTGGTCAGAATTAATGGTCTCCTCAATGCTGAGAAGTACAGGCAGATACTTATCCATCATGCAATACCATCGGGGAGGCATCTGATTGGCCCCAAATTTATTCTGCAGCATGACAACGACCCCAAACATACAGCGAAAGTCATTAAGAACTATCTTCAGCGTAAAGAAGAACAAGGAGTCCTGGAAGTGATGGTATGGCACCCACAGAGCCCTGATCTCAACATAATCGAGTCTGTCTGGGATTACATAAAGAGAGCGAAGCAACTGAGGCTGCCTAAATCCACAGAAGAACTGTGGTTAGTTCTCCAAGATGGGCCAACCTACCTGCCGAGTTCCTTCAAAAACTGTGTACAAGTGTACCTAGAAGAATTGATGCTGTTTTGAAGGCAAAGGGTGGTCACACCAAATATTGATTTGATGTAGATTTTTCTTCTGTTCACTCACTTTGCATTTTGTTAATTGATAAATATAAACTACTAACATGTCTATTTTTGAAAGCATTCTTACTTTACAGCATTTTTTCACACCTGCCTAAAACTTTTGCACAGTACTATATATATATATATATATATATATATATATATATATATATATATATATATATATATATATATATACACACACACACATATATATATATATATATATATATATATATATATATATATACACACATATATATTAAAACACAACAGAATAAATGTTCTAATATAATTATTTACAGTCTTTCCCCATTTTTTTTTATTAGCTCTAAACAAGTTTCTGTGATGTTTTATTTCTGCTTTTGTCTCTTCCTGGCTGCTGTAAACAGTCTCCGCTCTTTAGACACCAATGCCTCTCTCAGTGTTGTCACACTAAAAAATAAAAACTATCAGGAAGTGAACGTCAGTCCCTCCCCTATCCATTGATTTGTGTTTTTAGCCTGTACTGGAAAGTATGGTGGCCCTGTAAGTCTAAAAAACAAAGTGCTTTTTTTATCGTGTTTACATGATCGCAGTTCTGTAAGCCCACTTCAGTATGATTGTGTTAACACAATCCCGGTCCTTAACCCTTAGTGCTCCCATGTCAGACCAGGTCCGACATTACAATTTTCCCTTTCCGGTCTGATGTCAGACCCTGTCATGGTCCCTGCACCACAGACCTAACACGGACATAAACAAACAAGATAGCTGCTTCCGCATCCAGCGCTCAATGAATATCACAGACATTTGCCAAGCTTTTTGAGATGTTATAGTAATAAAATAATGACTTGGATCGCATTATTGAGGAGTTTGGTGATAAAATGGGTGATCAGGTGATGATTTATCAGTATGCACTACTATGAAGAGTAAAAACTATGAAGTACGTGAAAAATACAGCGAACAAGGGGTGGGGCGGGGCTGGAGGTGCAGTATGGATTGTCCTGTTGATACGCAGTGCCTTTTAAACCTGTTTTAAGGTGAAAAAAACACTTTTAAAACAGCGTGTGTAAAATAAACAGCGTGTGTTAAAATAAATTGGACCTGATGCGCCTGATGAATAAATGGACCACTAAGGGTTAAAGGGTTAAACTTCCAGCTGTACAAGAATATATTCATTTTGATTTGTTAATCAGAACCATAACCACACACATATTTTGCAAGTGTACCATTGCACTGATATGTAGAAGAAGTTACAGTATGTATTAATGTCATTCAAAGTACTCCATTCAAACAAAATGTTTTCTGCCTGAAGCCATAAACACTTTGCTCCTATATCAACTACTATTATGGCTACAGGTAGACTTTTGCGATATCATTTTGTAGTTTGCTTGATTACAGGATGTTAAAAAAAACTATGTTTATATATATATTTTTTAAATTATGTCTCAATCTTAAAATTCTAGGTGATGCAAGATTTTAGGCCACAGCTGTACACGTAACTTCTTATACACCGCTGCTCCACAGAACATTAAGAAACAGTTTCCTTAGCTTTACCTTGATGTAAGACAGGGCTGCTACAATTAAATTGAAAATCGATTTTTCAATCAATTCCTTTCCTCATTATATACATCGACATAAAATGCTGGATAATCGATTCAATAATTACATTTTTGTAACGCGCATAGTTAATAACATTATTTAAGTTTAGAAATGAAAATGGACCTACCAGTAAATAAGTTTTGAAAATGCTTTGTAAGTACACCCCTCTGTGTATTCGATGTATACAAACAACAAAACTCGCCGCCTTGAATCCAGAGCAGGATGACAGGCTTGTATTACTGGCAAACAGCCTGCAAATAAACTGTGTACAAGAAAACTGACTGTATATAGTTTACGCTTCTTTGTTTCAAAATGAACCGTTAAATATTCAATAACGTTAAAAATAAAATGATCAGTGATGTAAGCATGTTATTGTAAGTAAATCCACTTATTTGTACTATTATTATTATAATAATTATTATTATGATGATGATGGTTTTAGGCAGGGATTGCCGCATTGTGTGTTTCACAGATAGTGAAGGATAGGTGGTACAGTATTAACAAGATGCAATGCGTGATGCTGCAGCTTTCACTGAATAAATTTTTTTTTTAAAAAGACAGTTTTCATTGCCTCTTGTCTAGTTGATATAGATTACATTCCACAGTACTGTAATCTGTTTGGAATAAATATTTTAGTAACACCCCTGTAGTATGTTAAACTTGCTTTAGGCTTGTTGCAATTTTTTTTTCTTTCTTCTCCTGATGCTACCAATGCATAATTACCCCTCGCATTCAATTGTTATGCAGAAGCTTTTACATAACTGCAATGATATTAAAATAATCACGTCAGGGGAGAAGAATGCAGCGAAAATGTATGCGGGTGGTACAATCATCGATATTTATTCAAACAATTCGATTCTGTGTGCCCAATTAATCGATTGCTATTTGGAGGCTTAACTGACAGCCCTAATTTAAGACGGGGTCAAGGGAAATAATCTAAAATTAGTTTAGGGGTGTATTTCAATAAATAAGACAACACAAGGTACAGGGACTTTTGCTTGTTGATACAAGTTGAGCGCTGTTTATCTCCATAGCCAGAAAGATGAGTTTTGGGGGTGTTTTTGGAGTTGTGCAACAGTGAGTGTGTGTGTGTTTTTTTTTTTAAACATTTGCCATATACTTAGGCTGCGTTCACACTGGGCCCGTTTAAAGGGTTTGATCCGCACTCGGTACGGTTCGGTACATTTGGTGTGAAGTGTGAACAACACAGTCCGCTTGGGAAACGAACCCTACCGAGTCCATCTCTTTAGGTTTGCTTACTAAACCTCAACGTGAACAACTGCTGGACTCGGTCCTTTACACACAGCAAACAAACTATACAAGGTAACCTGACTCGGAAGTAAACATTTTGCACGTAGTTTAGTTCATATTCTGAGGAACAAAATGACTTGGGGGAACTACATTAGGGTTACCTGGGAAAATCGTCACGGTTTTGCTTTTTTTTTTTTGTAAACTACAAAACTGTATCAGAGTGCTCAGCAAGTTAATAGCAGTGTAATTTATTAGGTAGTGTTAACACCATTCAAAAATAAAATAAACAAACAATCTTAAGGATTATGTGTTTAAATGGTAATAGCTGATCTATTTTTGTACATTTAATATGTTTTGACTAGATGACGATATAAGAAAATAATGAGTTATGATCTGCAATAATACACCTGATGTTTAATTTTTAAACTATTATATACTGCTACGGCATCAGTGAATTGAAGAAAAAAAAAAAAAAAACAATCCCAGTATTTCACTGTGGAAATCTGGTAATCCTAAATTACATGGACAGCGTGAGGAACTGAAGCTCTCATAGAAATGTGGTCAGACACCAAAACTCAAGCCAAACTGAACAACAAACTCACAGAAATAGTAAAATTGTAATTTTTTCCTCAGGTTACTTTGTTTAATTCCTACAGTAGGAGAACAGTGCAGAATTGTGTAAACGAATACTGCACTATTCTCCTACTGTAGGCATTCAGAAATGTATTAATTAAATGAAGTGCTTCCCTCGTTCCCATGCTTTCTTCCACAGCAATATGTAAGAATCTAAAAACTGAAGCAACACTTCAATAGCTGCCATCTTTCAAGACACCTTGCAGGATATTGTAAACATCTGGTTCACAGACCATATCAACGAACCGAGTGCACTTGCAATTTGCAAACTAACTTGGTCCTGAGAATAATTGGAAAGGACCAAAAAATAAATAAACTTTAGCTTGCATCCAAACTCGCCCCTTTGCTTGCAGATGTGTGAACAAGCAAACTGATACATTGTTTCAAACTAAAAGAACCACAAGGAGTCTGTTTCAAACAGACCCAGTGTGAATGCAGCCTCAGACAAACTGTGTGAACTTAATTGCTGAATAGTTTTGCAAGTTGGGAAAATATCTGTTTTAACTGTTTTTTGTTATTATTATTTATTTATTTTTACTCCAAAAAATAAATCAGGACAGGATAGGCCCCAAACTTTTCTGTTTATGAAACATTTGTTTCGGCGCATTAAGGGACTTTTGGGACAAATTAATAAAACAAATATCAGTATGGAGGGTGTATATATTTACTTAAATGTGCTACACTTTACTGTATTCAGTAAAGCTGCTCCATCAATAATGTTTAAGTGTTCAATGATAAATACAATATTTTAAATATATAATTCCCACAATGTTAAGAGTTTATTTTCTGCATAATGAGAATGAATATTTAGACTCCCATTTGTACCCCTCCCCTTATAAATGTTAGAAGCATTTTGTTTGACATCCCATTCAGATTTCATGATACTGTTTTTTATACAAGAGATAAAGGTTGTTAGCATTCAGAGTAATGTGTAGCCTATATATTAAAACTAAATATACAATAGTATAGTAAGTGCCAAGTCAAAATTATTTTTTATAATTGTAAAGAAGTTTAAAATATATTAATTAAACTACAGAATTTTTCAGGTAGATATTTTTTTGCACACCCAATTGATTCGCTTATCAGATTCAAAGTGAAATAGAAATATTAAGCCTCACCCCCTTTACTTTCCAGAAGGTTTGGAGTCTGTTCGCTGAAGAGTTTGAACATTCTGCTACCCTGCAGCCTAATTTCCTACATTGATCACATTGATCACAGCAAAGCTAAATTAGTTTGCAAGAAACTTAACAGTGCAACCTGAGATTTATGCGCTTTAGTATGTTCAAATGGCTGTTTCCTGATCATTTCGCTATCACTTCTGCATAGCTAAAAACAACTTTTTGTGATCAAGGAAACAACGTGCATAACAATTAGCGCTGGGATAAACACGGGTTTTTCATGTTCGGATATTTGCTCAATTTAAATATTCGTTTGGATATTCATTCTTTTTCAAAAAGTAATAAAAGCCATTATATTGCTCTGAACGTAGGCAGAGACAGCTTAGCAGCAGGGGCAGGGGGTGTGACCCGTGTGTGTGTGTGTGTGTGTGTGTGCCTGCCCTTATTTTACAGCAAGACCTTACAATATGTACGTTAAAATAGAAAAATATCCCAGGAGTAAAGAATAAGTTGTGTAAGACTTACTTTACCCCAGTGAATTACTTACAAAACAAAGGGTGCCAAATAGAAGTTCAAGTTAAACGCTGTTTCCGAAATAAATAGTACATAACATTGACACTGCATTTCATTTTTTTTTTTTTTTTTATTCTTTGCCATTGCTGTTTCTTCACAGTAAACAGTGGCCATAGACATGTTTTCATAAAGTAACAACATGAGGTTTACTTGTGCCTTTTTGTGGCTTAACATGCAAATGAAAGCTGAAATCAGAATGATTTGCTTGCCTTTTTTCTCTCCCATTAGATTCTGACTCGTTCTAAAGCAGCACAACACGTTTTTGTCCCAGATGGCTTTTCATAGAGATCACAATGCATGCATGCGCATAATCTGGTCAGTTTACTTTTTGCTGTCTAAAACATTTAAATAGAGGCTCAAGAGCTGCTGTGTTGTACCTATTTATATATGATGGAGTAATAGCAAATGAAAAAGAGCTCTGTGATGTGAGATTTATTATATATGAGCTCTGTGATGCGAGATATATATCTCACATTTTTTGACACTTGTAGCTAATACGAACATCTGATTTTTGTATCCGAATACATGTCAAAAAATATTTGTTTGAATATTCAGATATTTGTCCCAGCACTAATAATTCTCATTGCCATTTCACTCAGACATCATCAGAAACCACAGCACTTGCCAAAACAAACATTTGCATAATTTTTATGTTTCAAAAGCAAAGTGAGAGTTATCTCTATTTCAAAGTTTCATGACTGAAAACGTTTGTAGTCTATGTACAACAAGACTACGCCCTAAAAATGTAATAAAAGGTAGGCAGAAGATACAGAAGTGCCAGCAAAGGCTCAAATCAGCCAGTTAAGCTGTACAGCTCAGTCATGTTTCCCTCCACAAGCAACAGCTGCTACCCACTCTGTGGAGACCAGTGCCCACTGTAAAGGATGACAGAAAATAGGAATGACTGACAGTTCCACACCTGCTGCCATTTCTGTGATGAATGCTTTTGTCTTTCTAATATAGGTTCAACAAGTATACATATAAAGTATTTACTTTAAAATGTTTTACCACAAATACTGTAATGTTTTGAGATGTAGGCTTTGTTGAGTACTGGGTAAAGAAAATTGATCAACTTTCCCCAACCTAATTTGTACTTTAAAACCAAAGTAACAGTTATCGATTTCTACAGTAAATGGGGTACTGATGATACAGGGATCTTACACAATCTTAGCTAGGTAGTATGACAATTTGTTTTAAAGAAATGTTTTGTTTGTTTCTAACTGCTGTCAAATACAAAACAAAACAAAAATAATAAGATTAAATCAAGTAATAATTAACAAATTCAATAAACATGCAAACATGGCTTGATTTGTAGACCCTTAACGGCTGGTTTCACAGACCCTGGTTAGCACTAATCTTGGACTTCCTTACCTAAATTAACATTTGGTAACGCTGACCTTGATCTGTGAAACCAGCCCTTATGTTAAGATATCTACAACTGGATTTCCTCTAGTTTTGATGAAGGGGGATTATTCCATAGGCTTGCGTGGGAATTCCTTCAAAGAAAGGTCGGGCCTGTATCCAGCAATATAACAACAACAAACACACTAGGTGCTCCTGTGGATACCAATCCTCTGCCAATCTTAAATTACAGACCAGCGGCTAGTTTAATCGAAAAACCTTCATACTGTCCACTTTTAGTATAGCATTCGGACTACATGATATTTAAATAAACAACTGACATAGACTCTGTGATAGAACTATCAAAACGTCCTTCTGCTGGTAGCCACCAACTCACTCCATGATGCTGCGTTCATCACACAAATAAAGTCCCATTAACAAGATGCCAGTGATCGTTTAAAATAAAACACAATGTAGAATACGATAAACAACACCATATTTGACAGTTATGGCAGGACCACCACATCGTGCTGCTCATAGTACTCCACCACCTACTCTACAGCAGCCCCATTCATTTACGCATCCCGTTTGACCTGTATTATATTCATAGACAACACTAAAGCTGGTGAACTAGACGAACTCAAACAAACTGTTTACCCCGATTTCCCAGTCTACACCCCTAGAACTCAACCCCCTAAAACCATTGTGTGTTTTGTTACTGCGGCCTGGGAAAGAGTCCATCCTGCGGCCTCCATGCTCACTGCAGGAAGAGACACTCGCGCGCTCACGTGATGGTAACTAGTGCCTCAATATCGTGCCTGTTTTAGATGAAAAGTCGGTCCAAAATGTCAGCTCACCTCCTGATTGAAAGCGTTAACAGCATCCATGGTTCCGGTATCGGTGCTTTTCCCTTTCACCACCGTATGTGCAATGTTTATGCCCGGCCAGGCAGGTCTAACATGTCCGCTCCCAACAGCTCTCAGCTGTAGACGCTCCGCGGTATGGCAGAGAGCGCGGAGCACCATGGGATAGCACAATGCTGCCACCCTCCAGCGGCGAGCTTCTGCTATCAACTGACCAACCTCAGAAAAATGAGACAGGGTTCATAAAAGAGTTGTAACATAATGATCATCACAGACAGGATTTCAGTGGCGGTTGTCGTAGGAGCAATAACTTTAGGCCCCATTAATTGTGAAATTGTTTATCATTATAGAACTTTTTTACAGCAATTTTCTCATCATTGTACTGGATCCTTGAATTTACTGCAAAGTATATCTTAACCACTCATAAATAAAGATGCATGCAACATTTGCCAACATTTTATAGTACACACCAGGGGTAGAAAATTCCCCAAAACTTAACATGTAGATTTAAATTTTATATGCCCAAAAAACAGCCAAAATAGCTTAACAATGGTGTACTCAATGACACAAAATAACATTATTTTAAAATAAACTTTAAAGAATCTCTGATTAAACGCTTTTTTGTTATTTCCACCCAGTTTCGGTAATCCATTGCAAATACAATCTGTTATCACCCCAACCGCAGAATAGCTTAACCAATAGCAGCTCAAAACACAAGGACGCAATACTAGAACACGAGATGCTGGCTGGAAGTGACGTAAGTATAAATGAAAAAGTAATGGGGGAGCAAATACGGAAGTTTAAATCTTTAATAAAGTAATCGCTTGCTTGTTTTGGGGCATTGAAAAATTGTAGGTGGCCGACTCGGGCATGTAAGCATTTTTTTTACATACCTCATTGAGATTTGTACATGCCCACGGCATGTCGGGCAATATCATGTTCTAACACTGCACACAAATGTCTTATTTTATAGCCGCTATACCGTATTCGTTGGGACTTTGTGTCTTTATGTGGACGGACAGCTGAAGTCCAATCTAATTGTAGCAACGTTTTATTTTATTTATTTTTATTTTTTTGGTTTGGTTTTGTTATTGTGTGTGCCTGCTACACAGTTTATAAAGCCAGATGGTACTGCATACATGCCAACAGTCCCGTTCTGCGCGGTCGTGTTGTACTGCTTCCGGTTCCGCTCCCGTTATCCATCTAATGAGCCGACCGATCCCGCTACCACTCTCTGGAGACGCACTGTTCCTTTGCCGGCATGCTCTCGACCCCTGGACAATTTTCAGAGCCCGCTGGAATCGCTGCTCTCTCCGCTCACAGCTCCAGACTCCCGGACACTTTCAGCGTCCATCGGAGTCTACTACTCTCTGTGGTTGCATGCCGGTTCCGGTAGGTCTCCCCCTGGCTCCCTCTCTTCGTTCCGTCCACTTCTGATCACCAATAGCGTTCTGGGGTAAACAAAAGGAGGCAGACGACCGCAGCAAGATCTCATTAAGGTTTTATTGAGGTCAGCACACCACAACACAGGCCACAGCAGCATGCAAGCTGCGGCTTTATACCCCCAAAACCCCATGAAAACATGTAACATTTAGACATAACAAGACACATTGGACAACATTCAAAAGCACACAGGGACCACGACTCGATCACACTACCCCCCACCCCACCCACACGGCGAACGCGTTCATATGCCCTGAATTCACATGTACAAGGCTTAATGATGGGAGTAAAGTGATTTCACTGTGGATTGAAGTGGAGTGATGCAATGGGTTCCATGTCCAGTAGATGGTGATTTTGGACTGCATATAGTATCAAGCTTGTGGGTTTGGAGTACAAACCTATGTGATTCTGTATTATGTCCAGCAGGTGGGCGTATAATGAACAAAAATATATACTTTACTTTAGAGTCAACGCCGCTATATCGGGACGCCTCGGGAGAAGTACAAATATCCCAAATAAGTGGCCGTCCCAATTAAATGAAAGGCGTTTGAGACGACCGTCTTTAGTGCACCTTTTTTTGTTTCTAAATGAAAAAAATGCTATTACATTATGATTAAACGTAAAATACATAATTTAAAATACGAGTCGGTGTTTTTTTTATTCCTAAACACAATTATCGCTGTTTTCTTCATTTCTACATAAAATGAAAAACAATGAAATCACATCTTATCACAAGGCGAGGCACCTGCGATGTTGATACGCCAACTTTCTTTGCAACAGCAGCCTGAGAAACCACAGAGACGGACGACAACACGCCTCACACCCCAAGTCTGGTACCCTTATATCTCCGCCTCTAACTCCACCTCTACAGTTGGAGAAGGAGAAACACATGCACGGTTGTTGCAAGCACAGTTGCATTTAAATTTTGACAGAAAAGGAAACACAAGGTATGTTTAACTTGTTAAATTCGCCTTTGCATTTAATTATCCATGAGTTTATATATATATATAGAGAGAGAGAGAGAGAGAGAGAGAGAGAGAGAGAGAGAGAGAGAGAGAGAGATAATGATTTCCATTACATGAGAGTAGATGTTAAAACTTCATGCTGATTTGAACTTGGCTCTCGCCAAGATAAGCACCAACTAGTCTCCATCCATATGATGATGTAGATATCCTTCTGTCAGGTGTTGATGGCTGAAGTGTAATGCTGGCTCCAGGGGTCAGCTCATTGCCTTCCTAGCGCATCAGTACACACAAAGGCTGCGATGCTGGCTCCCCAGCGCATCAGCATGACAGCCGTCTGGATTGAGCTATATTTATGTGTGTGTGTGTAACTTTAACTTATATTTATATACATTAGAAACATTTGTTAGTGTCCGCTGAAATTACTTAAATCGCATATCACTTTTTTAAATTTTATTTATTTATTTATTTTCAAATACTTATAAAAGTTATAATTAATGTTTATTACTTAACGATGACATTGCTACAGGGTGTAAACACTGGTTACTTACGACTACAGCTAGTTATAACAAAGATCTCTGTTACATAACGGTAAAAATGACAATTAGGCCTACACACTTTTTCAACTATCTTTGCTACTTTTATCTTTGTAATCCTAACTATCGCCATAGACTTAGGTACATTGGGCAATCAAAAATGCTAATTTACCGAAAACAATGGAAGAATTGATATATTGTATTCCACTTAAAAGTAACATAAAGATTCAGGTTAGCATGCGGTACATCCGAAGTTACACCAATGATTTAACTTTCATTTTTATAATTATTATTCATTTGGTTACCTCGCTTAAGTTGTACAATTTTGCATAAAGATATATACACTTCATATATTAAATGTGTATTCATTTGTCACCTGTGGTTAATTTTATTTATATATATATATATATATATATATATATATATATATATATATATATATATATATATATATATATATAATCCCCCCCTGGACTTACAGCGGACAGTGGCCTTTTATCATTGAGGTAACATTATATTATAATTTTATGTGTATATCTATGTTGACTGTACAGAAGTCATGAGAAAATATAGATTGAAATGAAACAAAAAAAACCTGACTCTTACAAAGAGTTTTCATCGAATTTTAACATATCTGGAAATAAAACTTCTATTAAATAATATATCTAAAAATCTATATTGTCTCTTGACTTCCCTACTATAAATGATCAGAAGTAAACAAGGCTCAGACTTTAAGAAGTGTGTTTGAAAAGATAGTTGTGACAACTATGTGTGTGTATGTGTGTGTGTATATATATATATATATATATATATATATATATATATATATATATATATATAATGTGTGTGAGTGTGTAAAACACCCTAACAATGCATCAATTACAGAAACATTGGTCTCTACTCAAAGCATTTTACACAAAGTTGCTATTATTGGCACTTTTTCTAAAAGGAATAAAATGTAAGAAGTCACAGCACATATGCTTAATATGTATTGATGTTGTGTATGAGGAAATCGTACTTCATAACTTGCATTTTATGTTAACATTTACAGCTCTAAAAAAAAATGCTAATACAAAATTTGAATAAAACTGAGTATAGAGGCCATTGTCACTAGTTCTTCAAAATACCTCACTGAACCAATATACATTAGACCTTTCTAAATTTCACATTAGCTACAGATCATCCAATCTCAATGTAGATACACTGATGTATATTAATTGTAGGTTATTAATCATGTTGTAATTTGCTCTTTGTGTTTCAGTTACATATAGCAGCAGTGAAAGGAGGAGTGTTGCCTGAGATGAAACGGTGTACCCAATGCTGCACTTTGTACCACTGTCCATTTTGCCAGCCAAGCAAATATAAACCCAATAAACGCCAGCATTTAAAAAAAGCACTTGGATGTCCATCTAAAGGGTGCAGTGCAGTGTGATGGTTTGTTGTAACATTGTTGAAGGTTGTTTAATATATTTAGTGAACGATATGCATTTCAAGTAAAATATTGTGCATAAAGTCATTAATACTTATTGTTTACATATGTTTATTATGCTCAGGAATACTCACTTGCAAATACAGTAGGCTCCATAATTATTCATACCCTTTATTCAGTGTAAATGAAATGGGGGAATTAAATTAAAACTTGATCCACCAGCTAATCGCAAAGTCAGAATTTAATGGTGGTTGTATTTATTAGTAGAAGAAAGTGCTCACTTATGATAAATCAAACTGCTATTAAGTACATATTTCTAATTTGGTTTTAGTGGATGGTTCTAAATGTTGATTTAATCCCCCCAGAGTTGATTTTAAAATATCAACAAAAAGCAAGTGTACATTCATTATTTCTTGCTATATCATAAAAACATATCTGTCAAAAATAACTGCATTTTAATTTTTAATATCCAAACTGCATTATATATTTGTAATAAAGTTTTTTGTTTGCAATTTTGATTTCCTTGTTTGTTTTCATAGTACTTTTGACAGGAAAGCAGGACTTCAATCAAAACAGATAAATAAGTGCTTTTAAATAAAAAAAAATAAAAAAAAAAACAACCTTCAGACAACTGTGAATGAATGACTGTGTTAACATCTACTTTGTCAGGGGTGCAGAACTCTGGGGCAAGAAGGTTTTCATTTTTTGATCCTCCTGAGGCCTTCATTACCTAATTTGAATTAATTTGCTTAATTGGACAATTTATGTGTGGGAAAATTAAACATGTTCAGTCTGAATGTTTATTAATCAGAGAACATGTGGATGTCAATAAATGCATTATTACAAATGTTAACCATCCATCCATCATCAATAACCACTTCATCCAATACAGGGTACGGTGAGCTGGAGCTTAACCCGGCAGACACGGTGCAAGGCAGGACTACACCCAGGATGGAACACCAGTCCATCACTGGCCAACTCTCACACTCACACAAGCATGCACACAGAGGGCAATTTAGAGTGACCAATCAACCTGACCAGTATGTTTTTGGATGAGGCGAGGAAACCGGTGTGCCTGGTGAAAACCAGCACGAACACAGGGAGAACATGCAAACTCCCCTGAAACGGGAATCAAACCTGGGACCCTGTAGCTGTGAGGCAGCAGTGCTAACCACCACACCACCATGCCACAAACTATAACCTAATATACATGATAAATCATAAGAGCAAAGTTTGTAATCAAGTTCTTCATTAAGACCTCCAGTGGTTACAGAACTCATTATTATTATTATTATTATTATTATTATTTCTTTCTTAGCAGACACCCTTATCCAGGGTGACTTACAATTGTTACAAGATATCACATTATTTTTTACATACAATTACCCATTTATACAGTTGGGGTTTTACTGAAGCAATCTAGGTAAAGTACCTTGCTCAAGGGTACAGCAGCAGTGTCCCCCACCTGGGATTGAACCCACAACCCTCCAGTCAAGAGTCCAGAGCCCTAAACTCTACACTGCTACCGTATGTGTATGTTGTGTATGTAATCAAAAAATCTTCCAATTTTAATAGGAACAGATCAAATCCACTACCTTTCTACTAATTCATTTCTATACCAACAAACATCACAGATGTGTTCAATGATTATACTCTTTAAAACAAGGCTGTAGTTGGATTTTTATTTGCATCACAGCTTGTTATTTAGGGTTTGGGGTGTAGTGGATTTACTCTCCTCTATCCAAAGAGACGCAGGATTCAGGTTGATTATCAGCTCCAAATATTTTAATCAATGTATACAAGGGAAGAGTCTAAAAGAGACTGTTAACACAAGTGGGTTTACAGTTGATATTTATACAGTTTGTACAAGCTGGAAAGTAGGGTGTGACTGGTGTCTGTGTTACCAGAAAGTCCAGCAGCAGTGCCCACCTGGGTTTGAACCCTCAACCCTCCGGTAAAGAGTCCAGAGCCCTAAACACTAATCCACATTCTGGTATATCTATGTGAACATGTCCAGGGGTGAATATACCCTATATCTAATTCACTTTGTGCATGCTGCAAATTAACAGTTATAGAAAAATGTTATATATATACATATATATACACATACATACATACACACACACACACACACACACACACATACAGTACTGTGCAAAAGTTTTAGGCAGGTGTGAAAAAATGCTGTAAAGTAAGAATGCTTTCAAAAATAGACATGTTAATAGATTATATTTATCAATTAACTAAATGCAAAGTGAGTGAACAGAAGAAAAATCTAAATCAAATCCATATTTGGTGTGACCACCCTTTGCCTTCAAAACAGCATCAATTCTTCTAGGTACACTTGCACAAAGTCAGGGATTTTGTAGGCATATAGTCAGGTGTATGATTAAACAATTATACCAAACAGGTGCTAATGATCATCAATTCAATATGTAGGTTGAAACACAATCATTAACTGAAACAGAAACAGCTGTGTAGGAGGAATAAAACTGGATGAGGAACAGCCAAACTCAGCTAACAAGGTGAGGTTGCTGAAGACAGTTTACTGTCAAAAAGTCATACACCATGGCAAGACTGAGCACAGCAACATTTCAAGGCAGACAGGGGTTTCCAGATGTGCTGTCCAAGCTCTTTTGAAGAAGCACAAAGAAACGGGCAACGTTGAGGACCGTAGACGCAGTGGTCTGCCAAGGAAACTTACTGCAGCAGATGAAAGACACATCATGCTTACTTCCCTTTGCAATCGGAAGATGTCCAGCAGTGCCATCAGCTCAGAATTGGCAGAAAACAGTGGGACCCTGGTACACCCATTACATGAAGAGAGAGAAGCAACTGAGGCTGCCTAAATCCACAGAAGAACTGTGGTTAGTTCTCCAAGACGTTTGGGCCAACCTACCTGCCGAGTTCCTTCAAAAACTGTGTGCAAGTGTATCTAGAAGAATTGATGCTGTTTTGAAGGCAAAGGGTGGTCACACCAAATATTGATTTGATGTAGATTTTTCTTCTGTTCACTCACTTTGCATTTTGTTAATTGATAAATATAAACTATTAACAAAAGAGAGAGAGAGAGAGAGAGAGAGAGAAATCTGTTCTGTATTTTAGTGTGGTAGCCAACTGGCAGCATGAGAGGTGACACCGAGGCACTTGGTACGGTTGAATAGGCAGTTTTATTATTTTCTTAACAAAAGTTCAAAGTCTCAACAGAACGTTTATGAAAATAAACAAAACAAAAGAAACCCTGCCCACTGATCTCACTTCTTCAACCCTCTCTACTGCTTGCACGAGCTGTCCTCGTTGCAAGAAAAAAACCTGTTGCTTTGGCATAGAAACCAGTCCAAATTCCATCCAGATGCTGCTGGTAACAGTAAACCTGGTCTCGGAACAAAAGTCTCGCCAGGGAATTGCCAATGGTTCACTTTCTTTATAATCCACAAGGGCTGTTGGGAAATATAGTTTGTAATAGTTTGTTAGGGCAGCAGTGTGGAGTAGTGGTTAGGGCAATGGACTCTTGACCGGAGGGTTGTGGGTTCAATCCCCAGTGGGGGACACTGCTGTTGTACCCTTGAGCAAGGTACTTTACCTAGATTGCTCCAGTAATAACCCAACTGTATAAATGGGTAATTGTATGTAAAAATAATGTGAAATAATGTATAATGTGATATGTTGTAACAATTGTAAGTCGCCCTGGATAAGGGCGTCTGCTAAGAAATAAATAATAATAATAATAATCCTTTTCCAGGTGAACAGGTAAGTCTTCCAAGTAATCTGTCCCTTGGTCGCCCTCTGCTGGTGAACACTGCCAGCCTGCTGCTGGGCTGGATCCTGACTAACTAAAACAAACAAATAAAACACAACTACCACCGTCCGTGTGGTTTGTTTCCTTCCTGGGTAAAATTATTAAGCACAGTTCATTAAACCAAAACAGTCCCGGTTCAATAGACAAAACAAAACACCAGTCTGGGACTTCACTTTAGATCCCAAACAATTACAGCGATTTCAGGGTCACACTGCTTTTAGAATTAAATGGCGTTTCTGTACCTGAAATTAAGCAACCAGTCTCACTCAAATAAAACACAGTACATGAAAAGAATGTGGTTGCTTAAAAGGACACGTAAATTAACAGTCCACAAAAGCACAGGCTTTTATAAATTCAGCGCGTGCACACTATACGCGCTGGTAAAACTTTGCCTGTTTAAACGTATTCAGTTTGGCAACAATTAATACAGCTGTAGAAAACGGGTTGAACGCTGCACACAGCAGGCACGTAAGCAGGTGAGTAACAGTCCATTTAATACATAGACTTTCTTTTAAAACAGGAACGCTGTCTTTCTTTTCAAAGAAACCAAGCACAAATGGATCCCGAAGTCTGCGGTCTGGGTTACTCACTGAGATCTGTTTGGCGAGTGCACCAGCTTCACTTTATTCCAGGCTGCAGATGCAGCTTCCTCCGGCCAGATAAAAATATAAGCCCTACTCGGTTTTTTTTATTTCGCAGTCACTCCACACAGGCAACTTCGGTTCTGGGATAAAGTAGTCGGTTCTGGTCACCAACACTGTCGCCCTTTTTAATCTCTTTGTTCCCGTACTTCTGCCCAACGAAGCACGGCTGCTCCTGTCTCTATTCCTCTGACATACACACCACTTAAACAGTTGCTATACAATTTGTACTCAGCTAATGAAACGCACCGACAACACCACTCGGTATTTCAAAGTTGCTGTTATACACAAAGTATCTTTCACAATTACCTCCTCCCTTTCTAATTGCTGACCTGCCTTTTAAAACCCCCTGGATTCCCGCGGACATGTCACCTGACTACTGACCTTTGGAATCATGGGAGTTGAAGTTTGTTTATTTATTATTCCGTTCTGCCAACGTAACGCCCGTCTTTCTAGTTTTGAGCTTTGGGGGAAGATATCAGCATCCCCACGTTCCTGATACCTTCCTCGTGCGCTCAACACCGACGGTCTGTTACAATATATATATATATATATATATATATATATATATATATATATATATATATATATATATATATATATATTAAAAACTGATTGCACAATGGTTTACGCAGGCCTGTATTTTTATTTTACATCTACATTGAAATTCTAATTTCAGTTTGTACTTCATTTATGATATGTAAATACATGGCACAGAGATATTTAGCTATGACATACAAACTCCATTGGCATATGTGCCACACAAATCCATGTTGGGCCAGGTTACATGCACTTGTAGAAGGGATGATCCTTGTGGGATACTCACAGACAAAAAGCAGGTCAACATGATATAACCAAAGGGACTTAAACAAAGGGATAATCATTCAACTATTATAAATCAATTGGCATATGAGCTTAAAGGACAGAACAAAAACTGGGATGCAAATAATATGAGTGACGACCTGAACTTCAGCTTCCTATATTTTATTGCGTATACCTAGGCTAGCCTATACAGATGTAATAAGGCTGTGGACATTGTAGTAATTTATCAATAAACACCCTTGCACCTGTTCGTAATTGTCCGTGTGATTTGTACCTGAACTGCACTCACCTGTATCCATTCACCACTTTGCCACAGGAACTGACAAGGCTTCAAAGACCTCAAAGCGTTGAAGCGCTGAGGCGTATAGTCCTCGAGGCACCGAGGCTATGGGACGTCGGGGCACCGAGGGTACAAAGAGCACCAATGCACAGAGTTTATAAGCCTCAAAGGCGTCGTAGCGCTGAGGAGTTTAGTCCTCAAGTTATCAGCAAAAAATATTTAGGGTCGGTTGGGTAACCCGAACCACACATATTTTTTTATTTGGCCTTATTATTAGTCAGCCAATCGAGTCAGCAGCTGACCTGAGGGGGGAGCTGATTGGCTGACGAATAATAAAGTGCTTTAATTTCTTTCATCATGTTATTTTTGTTTTGAATCGTTATTACACAAATCTGTTTTACTTATTATTCGTCAGCCAATCGACGCTCCCCTCAGGTCAGCGCCCTGTGCGGCCACAATGCTCCCACCCCCCTTGGTATGGCTGTGAGTGTAATGCTGGCTCCAGAGATCAGCCTATTTTGCCTCCACCACACACAGGTTGCAATGCTGGCTCCAGGGATATGTTTACAACCATAACAAGACACTACACCTTCTGAACCAATGCAATTTGTTAACTCATTAGATTGTATAACCAGGCCAGAGCTGCTTAAAGGTATAATGCAAAGCCGTGTGTTTTGGTGAGTTCAGACCCCAATTAAGCCTTGACCCTTGTTTAAATAGGCACATTATCTTGTCATGCAGCTGTCAGAACTGTGCTTAATGGAATCAGCGGCCCTGTAATGTGGTTCCCGCATAGAAACCATTCACACAGTTGCCCTTTACAGGCTTGACTCTATAGAGGTCATTTTTAAATACAGAGGGTCATTGTTGCGTAATGATGTTGATGTCAAAGATTATAATGACTACTGAAGGTGTTAAAAGGGTATCTGCCAGGGGCAAACCCCACCTAGGCCACAGTGCATTTCACTCACGGGCAAATGTTTCTTAAAAGACCAGTGACGGAGGGGGGCTTTGTTCTGAGTGCCCCCCATAGTGTATGCTGGTACCACCCCACTGGGCACAGCTATCAGCTGAACAGTGTTGGACAGAAACAAATAAAGTTGGGGCTTATCAAATAGGTTAGTCCCACTTGTAGGGGCAACAGTTGAGTCTGCAATCCACCTTTTTTTCTGATACTGCCAATCATGTGGTGGCTTTGTATTCTATGCTGTTGTCCATTGAGAGACCACCAAATTAATTGGGTAATGACAAAACAAAACAATATCCCAAAAGTCAGGAAGCACCTGAAAATAAAAAAAACACCACACAAGACAAAAACACCACAAAAGATTACAAATACAGAGTAAAGAACAACAAGAAATGGTTGCATGCAAATAATTCAATACTGGCTTCTAATTTACCATCCTTAGCAGAACCGTATAGTAGTTTGCCTTGGCAACCGTTGACCATTTTGTATGGAGCTTAATGCCATTTTTATGTTGCCAACATGTAAGTTGAAAAAAATGAATCCTCTTGCACATATTTTTATTCTTTGAAATAGACAGTAGACTGTGTGTATGATACAACTGTACTTAATCTTAGTTAGATAATATCTTACTTAGATATCTAGTACCTGTGCTATCCCGTTAATGCTAAACCAAAAAAAAAATCTATTTTGCTAAACCAAAAAAATACACCGACCAATATTAGTCAGCTGTGCCACATGGACACTGGAAAAATTATGCAAGTTAGCCCCTTCCAGCAAAAGTCAATTACTTCCTTATCAATGAAGTTGAAAGTGTGCTTCATGCATGATTACCCACCTGAGAAAATGTGGTGGTTGGTTGCTTTGACTTTATGTGGGAGTTACTTCCAGAGATAAACAACTGCTTAGAAACAAGATTGCCATTACTGCAGATTAGTCGGGAATGTTCGAGAAGAGCTATTGCTACCATTATACTGAAAAGATTTTGGACTATTATTGACCAATATGTGTTTTCTTTGTGGGTTTAGATATTAATTCATAGGTAATCTGGAGAAAACAAAATCACATATAGCCTGGACAAAAAATAAACCTGTGGAATTTCCCAATTCATGCATCGCAAATTGTTAATGATAAGAAGAGAAGTGAAAGTGTTTCATTTTATAAAACGGTTTATCTTACAAGGATGTGAGTGCTGGCCATTTACCAGAATGTAACGGACACCTGGTGAATGGAACTGTAAAATGTATATCATAGTTTCTTTTAGAGGATTTCTCCTTCCATGTTCACCTGTTGCACCATTTAGGCTGACAATAAAATTACAACAAAATACTCAATACTGGTTATTAACAATGGTAAAATGCCAACTGACAAAGAAAATCATTTTGGATCACTCAATATAGTCAAAACCTCTGCAAAGTGGTTGCAGCGTTGCTTAAATTAAAAAAAAAAAAAAAAAGTATATATAAAGTGTGTATATATATGTGACAGAGAGCAAATTAATCAATTAATCAACAATCTCCCTCCCGACCTGTGAGGGCACTGTGTAACAGGAACCATGTGCCCCGGACTGGATGGTTTGACAGGGTCAGTTGGAAGTCGGCTGTCCAGGAAGTAAAATCGAAAAGAAATGCGGAGAAACTGCAATTATTGCAGTGCTGCAGAAATAAATAAATTAACATGAATTAACACAGGAAATCAACCGCAACTCTCTCTCTCTCTAGATATATAACCATTGCAACTTTTTGCAAAATGAAGGGCTTGAGGAGACATAGCCCCAGCACCTCTTCAGCTATGAAAGTTAAAAATGTCATTAAATGTTTTGCTCTCAAATGCGTTTTCTTACCATTCTCAACACAGTTTTATCCATTCTGCAAGTTCTTGCATGCGCTAAACAGAGACAGTCCACTGCCAGGGACATTTAATTACATTACCATTTACGTGCCATAAAGATGACACTGGCTGTGAAAGAAGGACTGCGACTCTATTGTCATTTTTTTATACACAAATGAAATAAGCTTACTTGATTTGAAAAATGTCTTGAACAATACAAGCAAATTCCTACACTACTTGGTTTGATTGAATGAGTAGTACACAACAAGCTTCAATATGAAAGCTGAACATTAATTTCAATAAACAACAAGTTTTAGCGTGGAAACTGGTCAGCGATTATCAAGTCAGCTGTGTGGGCGTTTGTTAGCTGGCTGTAAGGTTAAAAATAACGTTGTTTGGACCAGGTCTAGACCTGTAGGACAGTATAAATTGACAATCAGTGTCTTAGAATGCCAACCGTTCTAAGCGCCAGCCGTCGAAGGGCCACACGTCCGAGGGCAGTCTGAGCTGTGGCAGTCAGAGCGAGGACCTTTTCAAAATCTCTCCCAGTGGCTTCTAGAGGCCTCATTCCAACTCTTGACATTAGCTATATTTAAGTAACATTATTAAGGTGGTGTTTTAATTAGGTGCTGTACTGTTGTGAGTGTGGTTAAATTGAATAGAGGTTGATTTGCAATTTGATTGGTTTCCACACAGCTTTTTGTAGTTGTGTGATCCCATTGAAGCGCATTGAAGCTATTGTATTACTGAAGTATTGTCTTTAGCGCAGTTTAGCAGCTGTTAACCAGTTCCCTTGCAAAGTGAGGGTGCGAGAAGATGCTGTTGGAGAAAATCCGAACCTAGCAGCGCTCTGGAAGACTCCAACTTCTAGACAGGTCTGAACCCTCCCCCCCACCGCTCCTGCTCCCACTACTACTGTACCTTTCTGTCTCATTTGTCCTGCTATGAATGTCTCTCACATCCCTGTTATTCTGTCCTCTCGCTCCCATCCTCTGTCCTCTCTCCCTCGCTGCTCCCCTAACCCCTCTAACCTCATCCCTCTGCCTCTCCCCCCCTCCCACTCTTTCCCCTCCTGCACTCTCTCTGGTGCCCTCTGGAACTGTCACTCTTTCGCTAACAAAGCTGATATCCGCAAACTCTTTAACATCTCTCCCTCTCCCCCACCCACTCCCACTCCAACCCCAACACCCTCTGTCTCCCCTACTAACTCACCCTCCTTCTCCTCCTTCTCTCCCCTCTCAGATTGACCTCTCCTCCCTCCTCCAGGGCCACAAACCCACCACGTGTGCCCTGGACCCCCTCCCCACTCACCTCTTTCAAGCTGTTGCTCCTTCTTTACTCCCCTTCATCTCCTCCCTTCTCAATACCTCTTATGTTTAGTCAAAATATAAATCGACTGGGGGCTCCCGAGTGGCGCATCCAGTAAAAGCACTTGCTAGAGTGCAGGATGCACCCTATAGCCTGGACATCGCGAATTCGAGTCCAGGCTATTCCACAGCCGACTGTGGACGGGAGCTCCCAGGGGGCGGCGCACAATTGGCCAAGCGTCGCCCGGGGGGAGGGAGGGTTAGGTCTGCCAGGATGTTCTTGGCTCACCACGCACCAGCGACCCCTGTAGTCTGGCTGGGCACCTGCGGGCTTGCCTGTAAGCTGCCCAGAGCTGCGTTGTCCTCCGACGCTGTAGCTCTGAGGCGGCTGCACGGTGAGTCTGCAGAGTGCAAAGAAGCGGGCGGCTGCCGGCACATGCTTCGGAGGACAGCGTGTGTTCATCATCGCCCCTCCTGAGTCAGCGCCTAAAAATAATTGGGCATTTCAAATTGGGGAGAAAATAATAAAAACTAATTGGCAATGACTAAAATTATAAAAAAAAAATTAAAAAAAAAGTATAAATCGACTAAGGACTTCTTCAGTAGACAAGTCAAGGAATGTTATACGTTGTCTGTATATTCTGCCTGCACGATATTTCCTATTTTTCTGTTGCTCTGCTACCATTTGCAAATATAGCTGTCTGAAAGCCATGTTCACTCTTTAACTAGAAACAGAGATTGTCCTGAAATATGTCCTGCAAAGAAATTAACAGGAGTGTAACCAGTCTTAAGTGTTTTCCATGCAACATATTGATTTGCGAGCAAATTAACTTTTGAATTTAGCTCGTGGTGGTGAACTTGTGAGATTATTCATGACACTTCCCCCAAATTTGAGGGAAAAGCACTTGCAAGAGAACAACTTGCAAACCCATTTTTTTTCCAAATCAGCATCTATTTTGAATCTCACTCAAAAGCACAACTTTTTTCGTAAAATATTTTGAAAATATTTTGAATATTTGGCCCATTGTTTTTTCAGATTTATTTTCTTTTTTCCCTTTGTTGAAAACCTCTGACGTAGTCTGGAATAAAACATGTTTATTTTCCTTAATTTCATGAACAAACGCTTTCCATAATAGGCCTATGCATGTCATCCACACAGGTTTATTTAATTAAAAGGTTCCAGTTTCCAGCCTGTTGAATAATACCAGTCATACTGAGCAGTCACAGGTGGGATTGATTAATAGGGAGGAAGCTGATGCAGGAAGAGGGATAGTGTTGTTTTTTCAGACCCCACTCCTTCCAAACCAACATTCTCGAGATGCTTCTGTCTGTCTGTTATTCCTGATTGAAAAAAAAACAAAATCTATCATAGTAGACATACATTAGACAAATATGTAAATATGTGTGTGAACCCTCCGGACATGGAACTGGTGGTTCTGTATGTCTTTATTTGTGTCGTAGGGTACTTATTATTATTAAGGGTGTCTTCCTTGTGTGTAATGCCTGACTACACTTAAAAATTATAAGGGGTGTTTTACGTTAGGCCGCTACAAAAGAAAGCTGTATTAAAAGAACATATTGTATTTGTAACTATGTAAGATCCATGGCTTATCTGTTTGGTTTCATATTTTTCAAGGGGCTGTTTTTGACTGAAGTCACAAGAAATAACAAAGTTTGCTGTTTACGTTTTTCAAATGGTGTTTTTGTTACCAGTTCCAGTAAGAAATTGTTAAACACGGCCATGAGATGTATAAGTATAGTTGCTACTAATACATATATGTTTCAACTGAAAGATCAGGAAAGATAACAACCAAATCTAATAATTACTGTAAGTGCTAGTTACTGATGCTCACTGTGCATAAGAAATGTAATGAGATTCCTCTGTGGACATTGCCTTGTTAATATGTAAATTGAAAAGGAACATGGAGTATATATAAACATGGAAATGTGACAGGTAAAAAATACCAGGGACAGCCAATTTTATTTAGTGATTTTGTTAATTCATTGGTGGACACTATTATAGGGTAAGCAAGGAAGCTCATGAAGTTTTCATAAGTTGCTAAATGGGAAATAAAAACACTTCCATCATGTAATACTGCCTTTGAATTATGTAGTGGAAAGTCCATGCTAATGTGTGGATTACAATGAATAATCCAGTCAATTATGGACACATAAATCTGATTACATAACACCACACAAGGGATTTAACACACACCATTAATTTTCAATAGCTGAGATGATTATATGCCTGAACAACAAATGAATTACAGGTATAAGATGAACTTGAAATAACCATAAATATCAAACAGTTTGAAATACACCACTGGGGTTTTATTACCCAAGAAAAACGTTATCAGGTCCATTAGCAGTCCACAGCTAATGGACCTGAAGCAACGTTATTGGGTTGTCAGTGTGTATTGTTTCAGATAGCATTGGCATACCAGTAGTATATCAGCAAATTCAAATGTTAGCACTGCGGTACCATTATACCATTATTTTGCTCTTTAGTGCAGAAACATTGCATCTCAGTTGTATTCCAATACCTTGTGTCACCACTGTTGTCACTGCTTGAGGGACACAGTTACCTCCAGGTTCTAAATACACTCTGTGGTTACAGAGGAGATCTGGTTAAGGTATTAGTCTTCTGCAACAAACGTAATTTATTCAAAGTTGTTTCAGATGTCAAATAATCCCCTCAAAACAATGAACTCATATTTCTGTTCATGGGTAAATATCACAGTGGATTAAACAGTGAATGGTCCAGGATTTTAAGGATAGCATTTTTGTTTCTAGACCTAATGTACTGACCTTGATTTACAGTAGCTTCCATATATGCTGCATGTTTCATCTGCTTGTGGATCAGGGTTTTGTGCCTTATTGTTGGTTGGAAGCTGTATGTCTATCCTCACCTAGCCCTGTTTTTAACATGATCATCTTCAGATTTCAACAATACTGGTGTGTTTCCCTGCTTTCTTGAGTTGAATGATTTTGCTAGAAACCGAATCAAAGGAGGGACGAGTGGGTTCTATATTTGGATCTTCAAAAAATATTTTGAGCTGCAGCCTGACCAAACCGAAAAAAAAAATACCTCTGTACAATTTTAACTGTGCCCAAGAATTAACTATTTGTAACTGTAATTAGTTCATATAAATTAGTAACTAGTTACAGTTTTGATAAAGTCATGAACACTAAATTAATAAATTAATAGAAATTAATAAAATGACCATTGCAAATGACAATTTATATTGTAGCGATCTCACTTAACGCAGGTAGGCGCATCACACATGGGCGAGGCAATTCACACACAGGCGGAGGGCGGGCGTGAATCTAGGACCTCTCGCAGTAAAGTACAGCGCAGATATCGCTGTACAAAACAGCCGGCTGCTTTGCAAGGAGCGTATATCGGGTTTATTTCTTCGTGTGTGATTACGTCACCTACCAGCTGTGCTGCTGCCTTCCCCCGTGCACGGTACAATGTTATTAATTTAACCTTTTCATGCAGAACTCCATGGCAACCTAATTTAACCTTAAATGCGCTTTACTTGCTCTTATCTGCCCCCTATTTTACTGCATTTAATCCTGTATTTTAGAGTACTGTAATCTGCCAAGTGTTTAATCTGTAGTATTTTGTATTTAATCATATCCTGATGTAACTATCACTGACACTTATCTGCTGTATCATTGAATTGTATTTTGTCACACTTGTACTTGCTTGAACCAAAGTCATTGTATTTATCTTGCTCTTAATTGTATTATTACTTGTACTGTGATACTTGAAATGTATTTGCTTTCGATTGTAAATCGCCCTGGATAAGGGCGTCTGCTAATTAATAAATAAATAAATAAATAAATAAATAAATAAATAAATAATAATAATAATAATAATAATAATTTGATTTTGTGAGTGTATACCGTAAAACTTCAATTAAACGGCTCCGGCGTTTATTTACAATATTTGTCAGTAGGCCGGGCGCGTATTGGAGAGGCGATTATTTGAAACCGGTAAATTATTTGAAGTTTTACGGTATGCTAATTCTTTCAAAATACTGGTACTTGCAACACATCAAATGTCCATCCATCCATTATCTATAACCGCTTAATCCTAGAGAGTCGAGGTGAGCCGGTGCCTAATCCGGCAGGCAGACATAGGGGTGCAAGGCGAGACTAGGCGAGACGCCAGTCCATCGCAGGGTAACTAAGGGGCAATTTAGAGAGGCCAATCCACCTAGCCAGCATGTCTGGACTGTGGGAGAAAACCGGAGTACCCGGAGGAAATCTACGCGAACAATGGGAGAACATGCAAACTCTAAGCAGACAGACCCCTGAGGCCGGAATCGTGCCGGACCCTGGAGCTGAGACAGCAGCGCTAACCACCGTCTCGCCGCACAACAAATGTCCTAGTAAATATTCAGATACAGAATAATAATGTGCTAGTACTTCATATTGGTATGCAGAATGTGCTGTATTTTAAAACAAAGTAATCAAGTTCTTAAGATGAATACAAACAAGTTGTAGCCTTTAGGTGAGGTGGACAGTTTCTCTCTACCATTGTCATTCACTGTATTATACTACTGTATTTGCATATGGGAAATAGGGGCGGCTGGATTTGAAAGATTTACATGCAATGCAGGGGGGTCAGATCACATGTGCTCCCGCCGCCTGTGAACCGATTTAATTACTGGAATCCAAACTGAATGAAGCTTTTCAGTTCCGAGAAACTTTACAGCGTCACCCAACACACAGACAGCAGCAGCAGTAGCAACAACAACACTTATGCGCTGGGAGAGGAATTCGTCAGGGACATACAAACACAACACTGAGCCTTTACTGTAACTCTGCACACTGGATTCAGTGCAGACAACTCGATCAATGCTTTGTATTTTTTACTATACAACTATACTTCAATTTTTACTGCAGTATGCTTACCTTTAAATTATGAGAATTAAATAATGGATTGAACAGGTGTGAATGTTCTGCTGCATGTTAAGTATTTTGGCTAAGATTGGTACCAGGGACTTTTCCTCAATATTGTCCCTTGCTGACTCCGCTTACCCTGTCTGATCTCAGTAAACGAAAGCCCCGAGTGAAGTAGCTCCCTTTCTCACGGGGTGTTTGTGAGGAGGACTTGCCAGTGCAGCAGGATGCCAGCAGCTGTCGGAGGAATGCTTCCAGAGCGTAACGGATTTTTGGGAGGAAAATCTCATATTTTTCCAGGAGAAAGTAGTCTCCCGTCCTTCCTCAGCTGTGTTTCCAAGGAATACCTTCGTAATTTTCAACACAACAAACGAGTTGGAAATTACCTTATTGGAAGGAAACTGGGAGAGGGCTCCTTTGCAAAAGTTAGAGAGGGATTACATGTCACGACGGGCGAAAAGGTATGTTTTTTTTCTTTTTAGTAAAATCTGTTGGGAGTTACAGTGCATTTATATATTTCAATCTAAAATAAATTAATTTAAAGGATATGTTATTTAAACTAAATAACAGTTACTACAAATCAAAACCAAAATGAGAAATGTGTACGATATTATTATTATTATTATTATTATTATTATTATTATTATTATTATTATTATTATTATTATTATTTATTTCTTAGCAGACGCCCTTATCCAGGGCGACTTACAATCGTAAGCAAATACATTTCAAGTGTTACAATACAAGTAATACAATAAGAGCAAGAGATATATAGACTTTGCACTGAATTTTCTACAAAGTAACTGGTTATTTAAGCTTATATAAATAAATCAAATTGCCACTTTTCACATTTAAATTGGAGTCTTATGTTTTTAACTAACCGCTATTAAATTAATTATTGTAAAAACAGCCTGGACAGGTTTTGTTTGTTTTCACATTCCTCCACCCAGACGGACCCCCACTAAAAACCAACATCTTTGTGGACTGTTATCTCAATTTGTAAAGCGTTGAATGTTAGTATTATTTATTATTTATTTTTAGTGACCAAAACTCACAGTTTCGGTTTAAAAAGAGACACATTCAGCACACCAGACGTGCCTCTGAATTTCCATCTGTGTGTCTCTCTCAGTCCTGGTCATTTATGTTGACAAAGTCGTATAAACCGGGGATTAATACCTTTTTTGTAACAACTCACAAGATGATGTTCTCTGTATACGAGTCCATCTGTGAAGGTAAAACAGTAAGTGCCGTACACTAAAGTGAAATATTGACAGTACAAGGTGTTGTTAGTTTATTGTCAAAACTGGTAGCTCAGAGTAAGAGGACAGATTTAAAAATATATCACTGTTATGTTTTTCCATCAGTGCAAAGTTTACGCTATTTAATACTAAAAGAAAAAAACGGAATTAAAAAAAAAAACATTAAAGTGCTGTATTTCAAATAGGGTTACATGTAATAAGCGCCAATAATTCAAATTTAATACTATGTAACATATTTACTTTTGCATCAGTTTAAATGTATTAGTAAATCGTATACATGTTTATAACATGCAACTACATTTTAATTATAATTTGTCTCACGGCTGTAGTAACAGATTGGTATTGTTTGCTTTTCTTTGCATATTTATTATTATTTATTTCTTAGCAGACGCCCTTATCCAGGGCGACTTACAATTGTTACAAGATATCACATTATTTTTACATACAATTACATTATTTTTTAACACATTATTTTTTACATACAATTGCCCATTTATACAGTTGGGTTTTTACTGGAGCAATCTAGGTAAAGTACCTTGCTCAAGGGTACAGCAACAGTGTCCCCAACCGGGGATTGAACCCACAACCCTACGGTCAAGAGTCCAGAGCCCTAACCACTACTCCACACTGCTAAGTTATCCTATATATTAAATAGTTTCAATCACATTTGAAAACTATAATAGTCAAATAGATGCAAATCCCTGAATACTAAAGTGTAGGCTAATTGAAGAGAAGATGACCCTAACCAATATAAGAAATGTCCTACCCCAAAGGTTGTTATGTTGTTATGTTATGTTGTTTAATAGAAATGTACTCAATATAATCTGACAAGCTTGAAAATAACCCATCAACAGTCAAGAGTGTACTAAACTACTGCATTGAACAGCAAACCAACATTTAGTGTATTAACACATATATTTTCAGCCTCTTTATAACAATTCGAATATTATTTCTAATATCATTTTAAAATAACTTACAAGTCATTCTCTTTAGTGAGCGAAACCGTCATTTTCTTCAGTTTACACATGCCTCATTAGTTGTGCAACAATGAAGATGACTCTATGCCCCAATGATGGGGATGCATTGAAATACAATTAAGTTGCCAATCTTTTTACAGGATGTTTGTGTTTTACACTTGCCTAAGTTGCCCATGAAAATCTACGGTATAGTTGCAACACTGTTTGGTTTCTATGTTTTTCACTGTATGCTATATGAATGATATATTCATTATACTTACATACTATATATGTAACCTTATATCTTACACTCTCTTAGGTTGCGATAAAGGTTATTGATAAAAAGAAAGCCAAGAAGGATTCTTATGTGACGAAGAACCTGAGACGTGAGGGCCAGATTCAACAAATGATCAGACACCCCAATATCACCCAGTTGCTGGACATACTGGAAACAGAAAACAGCTATTACCTGGTCATGGAGCTGTGCCCTGGAGGCAATTTAATGCACAAGATCTGTGAGAAGAAGAGACTGGAAGAATATGAAGCGCAGAAGTACATTAGACAACTGGTCATGGCAGTGGAGCACCTTCATAGAGCCGGGGTCGTTCACAGGTAACACAGCCTTTAATGTCTTTGTGAATTTAGTGCTGATGAAAGATGAGGGACAATGGCTACTGACTTCAGTCAGGCATGATACATGTATAAAAGTAAACTTCAATCCTGACCTAAACACCCCCTGCCCTTCAGTCCCAAGTCAATTGTGCTGAATTGCATGAAGATTTTATAACAGCTAGGTTGAGACCATCGTTCTCGTTTACCCATATGGTATTCTGTAACTTGACTTGTCTATACTGCATTTCTCTTCTGATAGTTTTCTGGGCTTGACTGTTCAGTAGGAGAAGTGTTTCAGAGAGCTAGAAACCTGAACAAGGCACCACAGTGTACCCCTGAGAAATAATGCCTTGTGACTTGAGACAACGTTTCAATTGTATGGCACACAAAAATGTCATGCATGCCGAATAATATAATTTAAGACACTGTGCTTGTCAGACTTTTGGGTATGATTGGAACCATTTTCTTTCAAAAGTACAGTAAAGGTCATAATCGTAAACAGTGGGTTTTAGAAACTGAATTTTTGTGATGTCTTAAACACAAACAGTTTTGTTCAGTTTTTTGAATAAATTAAACGTCCTGAATAAAGTGGTTTTTTTTGGTTTTGTATGGTTTCTCAACAATATGAAAAAGTGTGGAATTGTGTAATGTAATGTAAACACAAATAAATAAATATACTGGAACAGTAGTAACTGCAGTAGCCATAACAGTTTGATAAGTTACTGATTAAAAAATACAGTATCGTAAACTAAAATGTTTCTAAGTTGAACCCTTCAATGCAGCTGTATTAGATATGAGGGGTTTACGTCTCTGTGCAGCTGTCGCATAACTAATCGAATACGTTTCCCCCTTTGCACGTGAATGTGCTTAACATCCAGCATTGATGAATTCATGACCGTTAAAAACAGTGACATTTTAGAGAAAGAGATTGTTGTGTGAAAAACAAACTTCTACAGGTTGTTTTTTATGAATACACAATGACTTAATCATTATGTATCTCTTGCATCATATAATTTGTATGTACTTTTATTTCATTCAGAGACCTGAAGATAGAAAATCTTTTGCTGGATGAGGAGAACAATATAAAGCTTATAGGTAAAAAAAAAATGTTATAAAAAATGGATTTCCTTTCTGTACTGCTATTTTTTGCTTATTGAATATTGTTCCTTATTATCATGTGTGTACAATACAAAATACAGGTTACCACAGCCGTGTTTGTCATTTACAATACCAACAACTGCAAAGCACTGTTTCTAATGCATCGTTCTGCTGATGCATCTAAATAAAGACTCTATTCAATTGATATTAACAGCAGGGGGTCTGAATACAATTCGGTTTAGATAATTAAAACAGAGCCCTTTGTGTATCAGAGTTTGAACATCTCTTACCAGTACATTGGAGTCTCTTTAGTGTATTTTTACCAATAAAAGTACTGGGTATGTAAAATGGTAGGGTGGGCCCTATTTTAATTACGTAAATGGTAGGGTGGGCCCTATTTTAATTACGTAAATGGTTGTTGTACAGATCAGCTGCAATTCCTTTCATGTGTCTTTGTGAAGCAGATTAAAGCTGCACACTGATGTCACAAACACACATAACTCGCTCTACCTGTTTGTGTGGAATCTATTCAATAACAAGAGAAAACAAAATCATTGGTTGTATTTGTGATCCATATGAATACAATTCCATCTTTCTATTATTTATATATATATATATATATATATATATATATATATATATATATATATATATATATATATATATATATATATATATATGTGTGTATGTATTTCTTTGGTATAGGTGCTATTGGAGTTTTAAATTTTTTTTCCAATGGAATGAAAAATGTGTTTCAGAAAGAATGGTTCTCCTTTGTAAATGTATGCCAATGTATGTACTGCATTTAAAGCAGTTGTTCTGGTATTTGTTCCTCCAAGAAATTTCAGTTTCATTGAATTGTTTTCTCAGATTTTGGCCTGAGCAATTGCGCTGGGATTTTGGGTTACTCTGATCCTTTTAGCACTCAGTGTGGAAGTCCAGCTTACGCTGCCCCAGAGCTCCTGTCCAGAAAGAAATACAGCTCAAAAGTGGATGTGTGGTCTATGTAAGTTACTTTACAATATCTTTTACTCATAAGATTTAAAGAAAATGCAATGTTTCCAAGCAAATTGCTGCTGGTTTTTGGTTTTCTGTCAAGACATGCTCATCAAATGTGGTATTTTGAATGGATGTAGCTTTGTGAAGAGATGGTTTTTCTCTAAATTACATGCTAAAAAGCTTCAATGGTTGCTGTGGCAAGGTGTGTTGCAGTGCGCAGGTGTAGAGGTGATGCAGTGTTCAAGATAACGACAGACAACAAAGTACTGGTGAAATGGTGGTTTTAATTTGTAATCCAATAGTCTGATGACAACAGTAAACAATAAATGGTTCAGTCCTGGAATAATAAGCACAGTATTTAAAAATACACACACAACATACAAACACGAGTCCAAGTCCAGGGTGAGTGCTATTAGTGCTCGTGGTGCAAATCCAATTTATCCGTGTACAATGGTGCAGTGTTGTCCGGATTTGTGCTGGCCTTAAGCGACAGCTCCGGATCGTGTTAACCGTCTAGTAAATAACAAACAGTACAATTAAGAACCGACAAAACAAACAAACACTAAACACTCACGGTAATATTTCACTCGTCCTTTAGCGTTCTCTTAACCATAAACAAAGGAACAGATCACCTAGCCACGCCCCCTTGATTAGCGAGTGCAGCCATTTCTCCTCCAATCCGCGGTTGCCACATCACTTTTCCTCTGGGGCAATGACTTAATGTACCACAGCTGTGCCCCCTTTCTAGATGGCTGACTTCCACCTAACCCTGGGAATGAATTGTCAGGCCATCCAGTCCAGGTCACTATGTTCCCTTTACATTGTGTCCTCGCAGGTCAGGAGGGAGATTTATCACCAAGAATCATTCTGTCTCTGTCACAGTTGCTCATTATGTTGCTTTATTCTAAAGCTTTTTACTTGTGGTTTACTGAACAAAGTAACTTTCATAATGCAGTTCATATTGTAACATGAATGGTTATAATATCGGTTTAATGTGATAAAAATGTCATGTAGCACAAAGTAATGCCTTCATTGATGATTATTATACAGGGAAAAACATGTCAGGGATCAGGCATGATTATTATACAGGGAAAAACATGTCAGGGATTGTGCTTTAAATGCATACTAAGCTACATTACCATCTGGTGTCACTTTGATAGTGGCTTGTAGGCTCAGCCTTTCCATTTGTTTTACAGAGGTGTGAACATGTACGCAATGCTGATAGGGACTTTGCCATTTACTGTGGAGCCTTTCAGTCTGAGAGCCCTGCACCAGAAGATGGTGGACAAAGAAATGAACCCCCTCCCTGTCCACCTTTCTCCAGGTAATGAGCCTTCATGGTAGTATAGCTTCATATGTTTGGTTGTTCCAAGTATTATAGTGTCATACAGACTTTATTTATCCAGAAAGGTTAGTATAAAACTACAGTAACCAAATATACATATAAGTAATGTTTAGACATATTGGGCTATATTTTCAAAGCGTTTTCTCCATTCTTTAATTAAGTACTATTTTTTTAAAGGAGGAAAAATATGAATGTTACAAAATGAAAAACAAACAACTTTAAAGTGCTCAAGAAACCTTGAAATATAAAACTTAGTTGTTTGATTCTAGTTTTGTCAAATTAACAGATATTTTACCATGTTAAAAAATAGGAGTTAATTAAAGTCTGGAGTAAATGCTTTGAAGTTTTCTATATGTAAAAGTTCATAATATTTGTCCATCTATCAGATGCTAGTGTGGAACACTGAGTTTAAACTAATGGGTTCTTATTACAATTACAGTACTTATTGGTATTGTAGTGTTGTTAGTCAGCACCTACCTAGACAAATAGAAGTCTTCCACAGAAATTCAAGTATCTCTGATTGGCGATTGCTAAGGAAATTGCTTTTAAACTGTATAATGAGGTAGTGGTTGCAAGCTGTGCACATGGCTTATTCTGTCCTGGGTTTTTAGTAAGACACACTCTATCTTCTTATCCACATTAATATTGTTCATTATTAATACTGTGCCATGTTTTATCTGAAAATGAAGTAATTCCCTCTGGTTACTCATTGTACATCCATAGAACCATCAGCCTGATATCAGTGTGGTTTTTATTACACAGAATCTCACAGCAGCTTTTTACTGTCTAGGACTGAAGCACATCATACCAAGTTATTACTGCTTTATTATACTGAGATGGAGCCCATGTGGCAATAGCTATGTAAATTATTACCATTTGATGCCAAACTAAAAGGGAGACATCACCTTTCACCCAGTTACTACAAAAGGTATACATGCTTCTCTTGAGTTGTTAGTGGTTCATGTAAACCATTCTTTGCATTAACTTCCTTAATTAACTCATATGTGTATTCCATGGGAGGCTTCTGTCTAGCAGGAACTTTAAGCTTTATTGTACAGCACTGTGTGGTAGTTTTGTGATGCTCCTCTTTCTTTTCTGAATCTCTTGGAAAACAATGCACATATGCACAAATTACATAGTGTATCAAAATACATCAATAATATGGCTGGTTTGGGTAGATGGATGAGGGCTCTTTCGTAAATTTATATTTGTTTATTTAGCAGACACCTTTATCCAAGGCAGCTTACAGAGACTAGGGTGTGTGAACTATGCATCAGCTGCAGGGTCACTTACAACTACAGTGCCTTGCGAAAGTATTCGGCCCCCTTGAACTTTGCGACCTTTTGCCACATTTCAGGCTTCAAACATAAAGATATGAAACTGTAATTTTTTGTGAAGAATCAACAACAAGTGGGACACAATCATGAAGTGGAACGAAATTTATTGGATATTTCAAACTTTTTTAACAAATAAAAAACTGAAAAATTGGGCGTGCAAAATTATTCAGCCCCTTTACTTTCAGTGCAGCAAACTCTCTCCAGAAGTTCAGTGAGGATCTCTGAATGATCCAATGTTGACCTAAATGACTAATGATGATAAATAGAATCCACCTGTGTGTAATCAAGTCTCCGTATAAATGCACCTGCACTGTGATAGTCTCAGAGGTCCGTTTAAAGCGCAGAGAGCATCATGAAGAACAAGGAACACACCAGGCAGGTCCGAGATACTGTTGTGGAGAAGTTTAAAGCCGGATTTGGATACAAAAAGATTTCCCAAGCTTTAAACATCCCAAGGAGCACTGTGCAAGCGATAATATTGAAATGGAAGGAGTATCAGACCACTGCAAATCTACCAAGACCTGGCCGTCCTTCTAAACTTTCAGCTCATACAAGGAGAAGACTGATCAGAGATGCAGCCAAGAGGCCCATGATCACTCTGGATGAACTGCAGAGATCTACTGCTGAGGTGGGAGACTCTGTCCATAGGACAACAATCAGTCGTATACTGCACAAATCTGGCCTTTATGGAAGAGTGGCAAGAAGAAAGCCATTTCTTAAAGATATCCATAAAAAGTGTCGTTTACAGTTTGCCACAAGCCACCTGGGAGACACACCAAACATGTGGAAGAAGGTGCTCTGGTCAGATGAAACCAAAATCGAACTTTTTGGCAACAATGCAAAACGTTATGTTTGGCGTAAAAGCAACACAGCTCATCACCCTGAACACACCATCCCCACTGTCAAACATGGTGGTGGCAGCATCATGGTTTGGGCCTGCTTTTCTTCAGCAGGGACAGGGAAGATGGTTAAAATTGATGGGAAGATGGATGGAGCCAAATACAGGACCATTCTGGAAGAAAACCTGATGGAGTCTGCAAAAGACCTGAGACTGGGACGGAGATTTGTCTTCCAACAAGACAATGATCCAAAACATAAAGCAAAATCTACAATGGAATGGTTCACAAATAAACATATCCAGGTGTTAGAATGGCCAAGTCAAAGTCCAGACCTGAATCCAATCGAGAATCTGTGGAAAGAACTGAAAACTGCTGTTCACAAATGCTCTCCATCCAACCTCACTGACCTCGAGCTGTTTTGCAAGGAGGATTGGGCAAAAATTTCAGTCTCTCGATGTGCAAAACTGATAGAGACATACCCCAAGCGACTTACAGCTGTAATCGCAGCAAAAGGTGGCGCTACAAAGTATTAACTTAAGGGGGCTGAATAATTTTGCACGCCCAATTTTTCAGTTTTTTATTTGTTAAAAAAGTTTGAAATATCCAATAAATTTCGTTCCACTTCATGATTGTGTCCCACTTGTTGTTGATTCTTCACAAAAAATTACAGTTTCATATCTTTATGTTTGAAGCCTGAAATGTGGCAAAAGGTCGCAAAGTTCAAGGGGGCCGAATACTTTCGCAAGGCACTGTACGTCTCACCCGAAAGACGGAGCACAAGGAGGTTAAGTGATTGCTCAGGGTCACACAATGAGTCAGTGGCTGAAGTGGGATTTTAACTGGGGACCTCCTGGTTACAAGCCCTTTTCTTTAACCACTGGACCACACAATCTCATAATCTCAGAAACCTTCAGGATGCAATCTTTAAGAAATTCACCATCAGTGAACGGCTTCCCAGCTTTAGCGATCATTTCACTCACCACTTAACTTGCCAAAACAGCGGCCTCTGATTCCTTTTCCCCTTATGAAAAAGATTTTGCTGTAATGTTAGCCCCTTTCTGAGCTGCAAAGCAGTCTTTTCTCGTTCATCTCCCTGATATTTGTCGTAATGATCTGCATGTTTTGTTGAATAGTGGCGCTTGAGATTATATTCTTTTAAAACAGCAACTTTCTCCTTGCAAATCAGACACATTGCATTGCTGTTGAACTCAACGAAAAAATAATCAATGGTCCACTTCTCTTGAAATTGCCTATGTTCTTGATCAACTTTTCTCTTTGGCAGAGCCATTGTGCAGCCTTTTTGAATATAAGAGATTAGATTGGGGTTAATTCCTCGAAACATTAGCCTTCCGTTGTTGTTTCCATGGTAATATTTGTATGGGGAGGCAGTCAGATGCTGAGTGGTTCTGAATAACTTTGACGTTGACTCGATTTGCATACACAATAGTAATATAAAAATCGAGGGCAATGTAGATAAGTCTATCATTGTTAATCGCTATATTCACTTCAGAGCGGTATTAGGTGATGCACAGATGTTGTTTTGATAGTTGATCCTTTACTTTGTATTTTGAAACTCTGACAGAAAATGTAGGATCGAACAGTGTGGCTCTCTGCAGGCAAGTACAGCTGAATGTACAGCTTCATCAGCCAATTGGACAATGAGCAATGTCTGCGCTGCGCCTTTAGAACATTCTGATGTGGCGGGCCTGATGTAATGATATCAAGGACTATGCTTGGAGGGCCAGTAGGTGGCGCTAGGCGGGCCGGAAGTGGCCCGCGGGCCTTGAGTTTGAGACCCCTGCTTTAGAGGCTCTTCAGATGGTTCATACTTTTGAAAAATCACTAGACTGAAGTCCTGTCTCTGTGTTTAATGTGTACAAACAAACAAAACTGCAGGGTCAATTGCTTTAATGAACAACAATGCTTTCTTTCAACTAATGTTCTGTCTAGGTTACAGTTTGAATGCCCCAGTCTACCGATAATGAATATCATTATATTACTTCAGTTCTGGGTTTACTTCATTGTATACTCATACAGAAAGAAAAATAATCAATACTGTATATCCCCTTCAGGTCACCATTTCTTATTTTCATTTTTAGAAGTTTTAAAACAGTTTGTATGAACACTATGTAGTTTGAGAAGTTGCCCTGCCAAAACTTTGAAAAAAACATAAATGCATTTTAAAATAGTTACATAGATAAGAAACTGAACGTGGTGCCATTGTGCAGGCAGTGACTGAAAGGGTATTTAAAAATGTACAGATATTTTCTTAGAAGAATGAAACAAGAAACAGCTTGCCAAAAGGAACAGTTATTGTTCTGGTTTCCCATTGCTGTAACATGTTCTACTGAAATCAAGCTGTGGCTTATCCCAGCGGGGTATGAGTAGATCAAATCAACCCTTAAGTCGGGTAGACAAACGTTTCAGCCAGTGCCTTCATCAGTGTTGACGCTGCCTACACATAAACATCTGTGCCATCCAATGTAGTTTCCTCCTGTTTTATTTACAGTTCACTGTTTCATTTGCAGCTGCAGTCAACATGCTGAGAAATCTACTTGAACCTGATCCAACAAAGCGCCCAAACATTCAGCAAGCTCTAGCTGAGCAGTGGCTTAATGAAAATTACCAAGGAAAACCTTTATATCGGACGCCTTATCCAAACAGGTACCAGCACTATAGTTTACACAATACATTGAGAGGAATAAGTACAAAGGGCTATTTTCTGATTGTGCGTTATATCAAGGTGGTGAGCTGTGAACTGGCAATGGATTTCCAAGCACTCATATGAAGGTTGCAGTTTCAATTTCAGTATATCTGCTGGCACAACTGCATCCTTGCAGGCCAGGGAAGAGAGTACAGTTGAGGCTCATTGGTAGGGCACAGTTCTGAAAACTTCATTTCTTGATTTAATATCCTATTGTTGTTTCTGCTTATATAATTATTTACCAGGCTTACTACCTTTGTCAATCATAGAGACTGACACTGAAAGGATTCCTGAAAACTGAAGTTGTATAAATGACAGCTTGGGCTGAACAAAGGTAATTTATGCCTGCTGTGCAACTGTGGCAACTGTTACTGTTACAGGAGGGGTGGGGGTCAGGGATACAGTCTTTTTAGAAACAGTCCCACTAGTTAAAAACAGCAATAGAGACTGATAGACAGCACATATAGTAATAAACATATCAGAAGTTAAATATTATAAAATGGCACAATATAAATGTTATTTTTTTATTATGAATTGTTTTTTATCATGTGGGATGAGGTTCCGGTACGTGTGCGTACTGATGAAGCATTGGAATGGTTACCAAGTTGTATGTGTGCCCTGTCTTTAGGATACACATGAAGGAGCTGAACCAGAGTGTGTTGCTGCACATGACTGAGAAACTGGGATACAAACACAGTGAAGTAGTCAACACAGTGATATCCAACAGAGCCTGCCACACACTCACTGCCTACTTTCTGTTAAACAAGAAGCTGGAGAGATACTTAAGAGAACTTAAAGTAAGTATCTACATGGCAGTAAATATTTCTGATTAATATTTGCCAAACAATCCCTATTCTGTATTTTTCATGCAACTGGTGACTAATGCAAATTAATAAGTAGCTTTTTCTAAAAGGGGCCAGAAGCTTTCTGACCTCCCTGGATATGCTTGTGTAATCATTCCCACTGTGAAAAAAGCAAATGTTTCTTAAGACCTCCACCAAACAAATGTCCATTTTATTGCTAACGCTTGTTCAATTTGCTGTGCTGGTAACCCAGTCAGCAGGTTTTGCCGACAACCTGGGAAGCAGTTGCATGATCCACTGTCTGAGGCAGAGAGCTGTGAAAGCAGTAACTCAGCCTGTGTGACTGACATGCCCTTCTGCTGCCAAGCTTTGTGACTGTGCTGTGAAGCAATATGATGGCAGTTGTGTGCATTTCAGCACAGTCAGTAGATAATGCTTACATTTATTTGAATCACTGAGAGTCCTAAGAAATTACCCTACTCCACTCCACTGTTAACAATTACATTTATGTAAAAATATCAGCAAGGCATTATAATAACATCCTTTTAAATGTGCCGTTTACAGCAGAATCTATATTAACATTCAACTTAAATAATCAGCCAACTGCCTTAACTAGTAAACTTCAGATTTTTAAGTGGTCACATGGCTTCATGGACACGAAGGCACCAATATTCAGTGTGTCCACATTTTCTCATAGTATTTTAAAACGTTTTCAAATGTTTTAATTGCTTTATCACCTTTATTATAATTTTTATATTACTAAATACTTAAAATATACATTTTATTTTATACTCAAGGAAAGAAAATTCAAGGAGCAAGAGAGAATAATTGAACTACAGCAGACACCTTGGAATAAAAAAATAGAGAAAATCCCTGTTGTCCCTAAACAGCACCCATGTACTCTGGCTCAAAGCACAAAGGCCTTGCTGATAGACAAAAAACCCCAACGAGCAATTCAGCAAGAGAGAGGTGAGAACTAACAGCTACACACTTAAATTGCACTAAAGACTATTTGTGTAGAACGCTAGGATTTGTATATTTTGACTTTCTAGAAATTTCAGAAATGCTGAGTCTTTCAGGACCCTCTTGAAAATAATACTTTTGTCTAGAATGTTCCTAAAAACAGAGAAGGAATGAAGCCTGGTAGAGATCTCACACCTGGCAGTGTTTATAGTATATCACTACTGCTAGATGTTGATACCATGTGCCCTGTCTTATCATGAGAGGAATGCATTAGCTTGGATTCCATTCTTGATTCGGGGGGGATTTAATCTTAATTGCCTGTGCATTTTTCCTCCACTTTTTCACATTGATTCACAGATGAATGGGAGAAATTTCAACTGTTGTAAAGGTTTCAGCAGTACAGTGTTGTCTCGCCTAGCACACCAAGGTGTGACTGTCACCAGTCTATTATAATGATCTAAACAGAGGCACATTTTAATACCACCACTCAATTTACCCCCAGGGTTAAATTATTGATCCTTATTACCACTAACTACCATACTAAAACAGTGGAAAGTAGAGGTCGAGCAAATTTATGAGTTATGAGTAAATTATCAACTGTTTCGAGTACCATTGAAAAGTGGCTGTCATTTTTTGTTCACAAATGACACTGGACCTCTTACAATCCCAGAGAATGAAAGAGCTTATATAAAACAATGAACTGGTGGTTGTTTTTTGCAAGGTGAACAAAAATGTATCTGCTTATTTAAAAATAATTCCTTATAGTTTCACTTTAATGAATTATTTTCAGTGTGTTTGCAGACATTAACCCTAAGTAAACGATAGCCTAATGTACTGGTATATGTGTCCTAAATGAACCCTTCCTTCACTGCAGCACTTCTGCGTGGTATTTTATGTGCTGACGAAGCCAGTGAAGGTGGATGTGTCACTTCATGTTCCTTGGAATACCTGGAGATGCAGCCTACTTTTCCCAGAACACCACAACCCATTAGAAGACAAGAATATCTCCAGCAGGACAACTTCAGTTTGGGAAGGGAAGACAAGAACCCCCGGTTGGGAATCGGTTCAGATCATTCCACTGATTCTGTGGATAGAGAACCAGAACATACTGAATCAACACCCTGGTACAAATTTGCCAGCTCTGCATTCTCCCACAGGTTTTCAAATGAAAAACAGTCTCCTGCCTCACAGCCAGAACACACAAGTTCAAATAAGCCTGTGGTTTACAGCACACATGTGACCTTAACAGGCAAGGACAAGAAGAGCCCATTGAAACCAGACAGGATCTCTTCAGATTTGACTGTGTCTTACAACAAAGGGACTGGTGATTCAGGATGCCCAGGCTGTGTTAAAAACCGAGGGAGGTTCCCAATGATGGGTATAGGACAGATGCTGAGGAAAAGGAATCAAAATGTTCAATTTAAGACTGAGAAGCCTGTGGAAATGAACATGCCTGCCACAGCGCAGTCCTATCAGGTGCAGAACAAGTTCCGTGCAACGGGGGCTCTGATGAGTTTATGCTGAACAAAGCTTTACACAAAGTGGTTAATGGTTAAATTAAAAACCAAAGACACAATAAAATGGATACACTTCAAACTACAGGTGTTATATTTTAGTTACCTTTTTGTAAAAATGAAGACTACAGGACACCAACAATGTACTCCTCTGGGGACATATTTTAATTGCACCATCATAATTTATGTTCTGTCACAAAAAAATGTCAGTTGTTTGTGCATTTCAGGTTATCCCTTTGTGTGTAAAACCTGGGGTTATCTAAAGATAAAGAAACGAGTGGAGAACCACACACATCAAATGTTTAATGTATAGAAAATATTGGGCTATACTTTGCCCTTGTATAGTGAAGAGGCTTGAAATACCAAATAGCCTAGGTGATCCCAACTGAAATGAGAGTTTAGTCTCCACATCGCAGAACCACAACACAATTCAGCACAACTGGTACTGTTCTTGAGAGGTCTAGGACTGAATAATGGGGTGTTCAGGAGGGAAAAGAAAGCCTAGGGATGCTATTATAAAATGCAAGCATTATACAAGTACAATGCAAAAATAGCCAAACAGTGCTACTACAGTCATATTTGACCCTGTGTAGTTCAGTGTCTAGTGTTTTTCTTTTTAATTAACTTAATTAGGTTTGTTTATTAGTGCTGTAATGGCTATTTGGTTTGTTGTTTTCTCTGTGTGTGTGTTTTCTATTGGTAGGATTTGCTTGTTTCTGTGTCTTGGCATCAGAGTGCAGTGCTCAGTTGAAGGATGAAAGAAAACTGAAAGCATGCAATAATAATACATTTACTACAGAAGACTGTGATGAAGTATAAGCATTCACATTTAAGTTATTTCCGAGATAATGAAAGATTCTTTCATGTAATAAATAAGTTAAGAAAGTTTAAATACAGTAGTACAGAGCTTTATCTACCTATATTTTGAAGTGTATCTAAAACAAACTCATTGTAAGTACAGTATTTTTTATTACATTTTGAACAGTTCAGGGAAATAAATGTGCAATTATTTTATTATAAAGTTAAAAATGCTTCTTATATGGAACAACAGAAACTGTTTGACATTTCAAAGCTTTTAACACCTTATCCTGTAAGATTTATAGCAAGTAAAAATTAAAAAAAAAAAAAAACCTCAGAATAAAGTGGTAGCGCATCACTGCCATGGTGTAAGAGCCATATTACATGAGCATATGCCTGCCTACTGGGTTATAGCAGTGTTTGCAAGTATGTGTGGTGTGGACATTCCTTAGCACAATCTCTTAATGTAATTATAGCTAACAACATCGTTCCATACATTTTGTCCACCATGTACATCATTATATAGGTCTCAAATGCACATTTATGAAAGAAACACGTTTTAGCAAACATGTATTTTCATTTTAAAACATGATCTCTGAAACACGGTTACATCTCTGTTTCCATGCCATGCTTTTACTGTCAATAAGCAATCAGCTGCTTCCCCTGTTGACTGCCATGCTTTCAGCCTGTAACATGCTTTGACCCAGAAGACACTGCAGGGGTGAAACGACCAAGGAGGTAAAGCAGTAGCTATAACATGAGTTTCTTTACAAACTGCACATCTGAGACTTACCTGTATGTAGAAGTGCATGACGGGTCAATATTATTTGGTTAGCTACAATTACTTTAAGCTTACGTTCTGACCACTGTTAGGGTGGGCTAATGAAGGCTGATGAAAATTTACGTAAGTTATACCATGTAATGTCAATATGGTCAATTTGGTCTACGTTTTCACGGGTAACACTAATAACCACTTGTCTGTTTTTTATGAAACTACCTTTGTGCTTTTGCTATGACATTCTATTCGACATGGGTATGGATAGAGATCATGGTGACTTTCTCATGGTACTAACACATGTAATATGCTATTTATACAGAGATGTGTACGGTACCTATTTACTTTGTTATTAAAGTATATGGTCCCAAAAGAAAATGGTTTCTAAATGTGGTCTTGCCCAGACATTAAGCCACTCTAGCCTTAAACAGTTTGTATTGTCACCTAACTTCACATAAAACAGATACATTGGTACAAATTATGAATTTACCGGATAAAAACTTTAGATGTTTCAGAATGTTATTTGTACCATTACCAATAAAGTATGTGTAAAAGTAGGAGACACTTAACAAATGTAATTATTAATGACTGTATGTTGGAACTACAGCTGTATTAAAATAACTGTCAAGATAATGTTTTTAAGGAAATAAATATTTATATACTGTTTCAGACTGAAGACGTTTCATTGACTTCACAGCATGTTTAAAAGCTTTTGTATTTCTTAGGGTCACGTAAATTTAGGTTTGTACTGGGATAGCTTCTGTGTTTTTTTTTTTACTTAAGATCAGTGCATACCTTTTTGCTGCTCTGCCTTGTGTTAGTGACACTTAGGATACAAATGTTAAGTCCAGTATTTGGTAATATAACGTCCTGACAACGTTTTTCATAACTTTAAAGTCTGGGTCACGTTGTTTTATGACTCTTCTATGATTCAAGCAACCAGAAAAAAATGCAGGCAAAACACGGTGCATGCTAATAACAGTCCCCTATACAAAGCAGTTCAGTTCATTTTAAAATAGTATCTTCTTCAAGTATGGGTCTTTTGTAAGATTTACAAAAAATATTTTTAATAGTTTTTATTTCTTTAAGGTCTGGCACAATACTGGTGCATTGCAGTTTAAGCTGAATTAGAAACTAAACACATGCATTTAAAGGAAATAAGTTCCAGGTGATTGTTTTTCTCCTAATCTAGACAAAAGGAATGATTAAAAAAAGCTTACTATTGTGAAAGTCAAAAAATACATTTGTGTCGTGATTGGATTTTTACTAGAATATTTGCATGACCACCACTATGGGAAACTCACTTAATCTTTAAAATAAAAAATACAGATAGGAGAAGCATTACTAATGTACAGTATTATAAATGTATTATAAATTTAATTAACTGATATATTCTTTAGCATCTCAGTTCATGTATTTATTGCCACAACAGGATACTGCAGTGATTACTGGCTGCTTTCAATACAATTGCTTATATATGTATGGGAACTTCCTTAGTCTTCCTTGCAGTGTGCAGGGATATTTGACTTCCCTTTTGGTGTAGCGGTCTCACTGTTTACAAGGGATTTTTAAAAATAGTTTTCAATGTCATTTCTCTTACAGGCAATATACATCTAATATCATCTGCCCCTATTGTTGTTTTTTTGTTTTGTTTTTATGTTCAGTAAAGTTTTAACAGCTTTACAGGATAAGATTATCCTGGATAATTAATTCCAAAACCACTTTATAATATACGATAGAAAAAATAATGAATTTGAACAATAGCAGTATACTGTAAAAAGCTCTAGAGCAGTCAGTTGTTAATTGCTTGGCTGTCAAAAATAAATAAAAATTGAAAAGGGTTTGTTGTGGGAGCCTGTCTGGTCAGAGCATCTGTATACCAGATGGGGAAATCAACAACAACTGGTGCCTGACAGAGGGCAGAGGATTTTGGCTTCCTCTTCCTAATAAAATGAAGCTTCTACAGACACATTCTTATTGAGATTGTTAGGAAATACAACACTACATTCCTTTATCTAATAGTGCATTTTAATAATCCTTTGCACCTCAGCAATGCACTTCTTGGTGTAAAACAAGCTGTGCTACATGCAAATGAAAGGCTATCATACGTTTCTTTTTGCTGTCCATTAATTTGAAATACTATTTGTAATCTGTATCAAGGTCATTTAAATTTCTAAAGGAAAATATCTGCCTTTATATGTCAGTTGTGCAGCTGGCTAAAAACATTAGTGAATTGTATTTTCTAACCTGGCATTTAAGACTTGTCTACTCCCCACCCCGATTGGAGTGGTAGATATCCTCTATGCTTTACAACACTTTGATCTGCTTTTACCATGGCAGACTCTTACAAGGGCATTATTAAGTCAAGTAAAATACATGTACTTGTTTTTCACTTCAATAAGGCTGTTAGGTTTAATGTTTTTGAACTCAGGGATTTTACCAGAGAGCATTAGACCCCATTCAGATCAAACTCTTTCTGAATCAAAAGGGGATTTCAAAAGACTTTCGGAAGAGTGCTCTTGATGCTTTGGCAAATACTAATGATGGTAGTGTTCACGGGATTCTCAGACCCTGCGAGTGTGTGTTAGAAGTGGTCACTATTTAATAAAGAACACTATTGAACTCAAATTCCCAGAACTACACTAATTACCTTGCCGCCAAGATTTTCAGCTGTCTCTCCAACATTATTAACCAATTTCCAATTGCCAGCCAAAAGGGAGAGCTTTTGCTGAAGTCAGCTGTAATAATTTGATCAGCTACTCCATCTGTTTATTCTAGCACCCATCACAGGACCAGATATTGTAAAGTTTTCTTCATTTTCTTCAAGTCAACTGGGTCTAAACTAAGAAGTGTGATTAAATTTAGAAAGATGGAATCAATTGTTCCATTAGGGAATAATAGCAGAACATACATACATATTTTCCATTACCAAGATCAAACTGATTTAAACAATGACTCAGTAAAGACTTTTGGCTGGTAGAAATCAGCTGAAATGTAGCAAATAACATTTAGAATTATTAAATGTGAAGTGTTACAAGTCGTCAAAAAAACTTCGGATTTCAGTACCAAATGGATGCTACAGAACGTGTTAGAACAGGCACACAAGAGAAAGACATTGTTGTTGTACTGTAGTAGACTTGCAGCTGTCAGCAACCAGGCAGTGTGGGGAAGCAATTAAAAAGGAAAACACAAAGTGTAGAGTAAAAATCATGGGAGATTATGAGAAGATTGTTTAGTGCACTGAGACTGCATTTAGAAAATAGTCTTCAATTCAGGACACAGCATGACAAAAATGACATTGCAGCTTTCGATAGCCCAGCAAAGAGTAACCAGACTAATAACAGGGTTATAACTATTAGTTATGAAGATAGGGTGATGGAAATGAAACTGCTACAACACATAAGGGCTCGGTGGACTTGATTGAAGTTTTTAGAGAGAGGAAATAAAGTGATTTCACATTCAAACAACTGGAGCTCTGATATTTTGGTTGATAAGAAGACAAACCTCACAATATCCTCAGCCACCAACAATACAAAACATCCTCTTCCTGTTGCTGATTGTCCTGTGATGCAATACTCAAGCGGATGAATCTATTTTTAAAGCTCAACTACATTTACCTGCATATCTGGAATCCTAACCAAATCCTATCAGGTATCCCTATACTCGTGAGTAAACACAGTATACAATATATATTCCAAATACGCACTTTGAAATTTGAACGCTTGTGAAATAAAGGGCAGTGTCTGCAAGATTTACTACAAAACAACCTTTGTACATGTGTGACAGGGTAATTTGAGCTAACATTGGTCTGGCCTCACAGCTGCAGCTTATTTTTCTAGATTCATCAGGCAGACTAAAGCTTAAATAAAAATAAAAAAATACTGTAGTCTTTTTTTTTGTTTCCATTTTATTTTCCAGCATTACTTTTTGAAAATTTGCTTTACTTACTGCAACGTTATGCCTCAGTCCTTTCCACCGAATACATTTTCAAAACAATTGTAAAAGTTTTTTTTTTTTTTTTATGACAGGAAATAAAAACTGTTAATGCTAAAATTAACATAGTTTAAAGTTGGATAATTTAAAATCAATTTAACTTCCATTTGTTAAACAATTCATCCAAAAATATAGTTGTCAAATGTTTAATCAAATGTCTTTTCCAAAATCAGTTTTGGAACTTTCCTTATAACACTTTACCACATTAAATGAACCCTGTCATTTTGTAGTTTGCCCATGCCTTCACCATGATTATAATGTGCATTTAACCAGAGTTTACCACAGTTTGTCATGTTTTTATTTTATTTGCTTTACAATGCTTACCTATGCTTTATTACAGTTTGATATGCTCTTACTATTGTAAACATTTACCAGACTTAAGTCTTGACATTTATAGAAAGCCCTCCCTAATAGCTCTAAATGGCCCATTAGGGGGCTAAAAATGTACTGGTTGTATTTTTCACTGGGTGCAAATGTTGCACTATAGAGCAAAACGCCTGGTAATGTATAACATGACAATCCCTTCAAACTCAAAGCAATTGGCACTGTTAGTTTCTACTTGCATTTTTTGGATAAGCAGCTGAAGTTGAAGTCTTGTCATTTGTGGCTGTTCTGAGATGTGTTTTAATCGATTACAGATACAGCGCTGATTCTGATTTTTGGATTGCAAAATTAGATCATTACTGATTGACAGATTTGTATAATCTAGTGTATATATCAATGGTACACAATAATAAACATGGGTTTGTAATGCTTGGTAAGTTTTAAGAAATTATATACTGCAAAAGCAATGGGGGGAAATATGTATTTCCAGTAACCTCCAACAGACCATCCACACTGAGAATTACCAGGGATTACTGACTGCTCTGTTACATATATATGCTCTTATTGTATTACTTGTATTGTAACGCTTGAAATGTTTTTGCTTACGATTGTAAGTCGCCCTGGATAAGGGCGTCTTCTAAGAAATAAATAATAATAATAATAATAATAATACATATAATTATATAATTAGCCATTCAGCTTCATTTTGGGCCAATTATATAATTTACCAAACTGGATCATAGTTGTTGTGTCATGTCTTACTTACTGTGTCAGTTCACTTTTGTCGTGCACCAAGACTAAAGGAAGACCTTTTAGCAGATGTGTGTGGATTTCATTTTATTTGAGAAGACAGTAACAGTCTACTTTTCAGTGCCTTGTTCAGTACCGTTACTGTAAACTTGAATTACCACCTCCTGTTAGGCCTGCTGATCCCTAATGCATGAATGTTGAATTTTACAGTCATTTACTGTGCATGAAATCCAATCCATAGGTTTAAAATGTTTAAGGTAACGTAGGAGTGGAATGAAGTAGGCATTCACTTTTAATACAAAGGTTTAAGACCACAGCAACTGGGTTCCCATTTTTACAGCCTAATAAATCCTTTCAAGATGTGGATTAACGGTACTAAGTTTGAAGAATGATCATATTAGATGTAGTGAAGAGATAAGAAGACTTTGTAAGTAATGTAACTTGATGACTGAGGAATTTGGCCTTTCACCACAAATTCAGAGCAAAATAAATGGCATTTATTTTACATATTGGTGGTATCAGTTACTTTGCTTGACTACCAAGTATAAAAATTCTGAAAAGGCACTTCAGAAAGATGCACCAGTCTGTGGTAAAAAAATAAAAAAATAAAAAAATAAATAAATAATAATAATAATAATAATAATAATAATAATTACACAAGCAGACAAAAGGATGGGAGCCTATAATATTCTATAGTCTTCATGAAATGTTAAGAAATACATTTCAATGGAGACATTTATAATAAAATACTTTTGTTTTATGGTAACAACCTATACAGGTTTGTAACATTTGGATAGATAGCCACAGCGGTGAATCTATTTTTTTCCCCCATTGATACAATATTTTACACTGTTCTTTATCTGGTAAGTTACTATTGAACCAAGCTGTTGTTAGAAATTACTAAGTGTAACCCCTCTGGGTATCTATACATTTCATAGTCATAATAGTTGTTTGACATAAAACAAAAGTTTGATATGTTGTCGAACAATTCTGCCAACACTTGAGGTTACTTGAGGATTTGAAGGAAAAAGATACGTAATCACACACAGGGACATAAGCCCGATATACGCTCCTTGCAAAGGAGCCGGCTCTTTTGTACAGTGGTATCGGCGCTGTACAAAAGAGCCCAAAAGGTCCCAGGTTCGCGCCCTCCGCCTGTGTGTGGATTGCCTTGCCCTGTGTGGTGCGCCTGCCTGTGTTAACCAAGATCGCTACAGTACTTTAAGGATCTTATTTAAGTATCAAATTAAAGTTGGGGTGGAAAATCTAAATTACAATAAAATGCAAACAGAACATTAAAAGAAGCTAACTGTTAAGGTCACACCAGATTTGAATTTATCAAGATCAGAATAACAGCACCCAAGGAGTTCAATGGACATGGGAAAGTCATTCTATCACTTTCAATAGCAAAAGGGAATGGCTTTAGTACTGATGGTTTTTCACACATATTCAGATTACTACTCACTAGCAATTTCCAGCTGGAACCTGTTGAAGTACATTTCAGCTGCTGCATTTCTCTGTTTAGTAGTTGATTTAGTATGTTGATGTTAAAGGATTTAGAGCAGATTCTAAATACCTTTAAGGAGATCCTTCTTGAAATTAACACCAAACATGTACATTGGATTACCAGTGCTGCCTTTTCCTAATGAAGTTAGGAAAAGTGTGTACATGTGAATACATATATACACAATCCTAGTAAAACTAATTAAGAAATTATTACTTGAAATCAGCTATGACCTGTGTCAAGTCCAATATATTCATGCAAAAGTATTTTTCATCTAATGACTGATTAATAAAATAATTGATTTCTGTGAGAGTGCAGCAGTCTAAAGGCTGCAGTCACTAGTGCCTTTTTGCACACTTACATAAATTACTTGATCTCGCCTGCCCTATGAAATTAACAGAGACAAAGTAATCCTTTAGTTCTCCTGAGCTGTGTGGGGAATCGCTGCAATGAGGGGAAAAAATTATTGGACATTCTAAATTGGGGAGAAAAATGGGGGTAAAATACTCCAGCCAAGTTAGAATAAAGGAGAAAGAAAAACTAGGCAAAATGAAGACGGCATATTTGTAGGGATTGCAATGAACTAAGGAATGTAATTTCCCTGTAGCATAAGAATAAAGGAACCAGACAGAGTATAAATGTTTGAGATCTACAAATGGGGCCAATTTATATATAGAAAAGGGTAAGCCCTGTAAAGATGTAATATAAAAATTAAACAAGACACAATTTGGGAAATAATGAGGTGGGGGGAGCAGTCTATTGTTTTTTTTTTTGTTTGTTATGTTTTTATATTTTAATGTATTCAGTTTGTCTGTGTCAGGATCCCTTTAATGCTTTGCTATCGGGTACTTTCCTGGTTAAATAAATAGTTAAGCTCAGGCTGCAATCTGAAAGCTGAAAACATCGTCTGTTTGTAGACTTGCAATGCGTGATGAAAATGATGTTGAAGGGTTAGCAAAGTGTTACTCATAGATATGACAATCAAATTTAGGACATTGGTGTACATCTGTTTAGTAGAAATTCAATCAGAGATCATAAACAAATGATCCGGTACCAAAGATAATTATTACAAGAAACAGTAATACTGTAAAACATTATGAATTTCATATAGCATTGAAATTAAAATGTTTATTGTTCAATGCAAATACAGTGGCATTGAAAGCGCATAAAATGGTAATAGCTTTTTATATAAATAAAATTAAGACAACAAAAATAATACAAAAACATAAATGTATTACCAGATGAAACACCAGACTAGACACGTTTTAACTGTATGTGTTTAAAAGCAATGATCTATTTATAAAGCATTTACTGGCTGTAATAAAACTACATTTATATTGTTGAATACATTGAACATTTGATTCACTTTATTCACAATGATGTTTTCAGCATGTGTTGATCATACTGTATTTAGGTAGTGTGAATAGGATATTACTTTCAGTGACCTTAGTTAACAAACAAACATTGACCCAGTTAAACAAATAAGCAAATACAAAATAAAAATGGAGCACAGATCTTTAATCTTTTAGATTTTGTATCCAGATTTTAAACATGTTTAAGCCTTAGCAAACAATGTGCTGTTCAAAACATGGGAATCATTCATTCATATATATATATATATATATATATATATATATATATATATATATATATATATACAGTGCCTTGCATAAGTATTCACCCCCCCTTGGACTTTTCCACATTTTGTAGTGTTATAACCTGGAATTAAAATGGATTTAATTGGGATTTTTACCATTTGATTTACACAACATACTTTGAAGGTGCAAAATATTTTTTATTGTGACACAAAAGTTAATTAAACCAAAAAAAAGACATTTGTTGGTTGCATAAGTATTCACCCCCCTGAGTCAATACTTGGTAGAAGCACCTTTGGCAGCAATTACAGCTGTGAGTCTTTTTGGGTAAGTCTCTACCAGCTTTGTACATCTGGATCCTGCAATTTTTGCCCATTCTTCTTGGCAAAATTGCTCAAGCTCCGTCAAGTTGGATGGGGACCATTGGTGAACAGCAATTTTCAAGTCTTGCCACAGATTCTCAATTGGAGTGAGGTCTGGGCTTTGACTGGGCCATTCTAAGACATTCAGGTTCTTGTTTTTGAACCACTCGAGTGTAGCTTTGGCTGTGTGTTTAGGGTCATTGTCCTGCTGGAAGGTGAACCTCCGCCCCAGTCCCAGGTCTCTTGCAGACTGAAACAGGTTTTCCTCTAGAATTTCCCTGTATTTGGCTCCATCCATCTTGCCCTCAATTCTGACCAGTTTCCCAGTCCCTACCGATGAAAAGCATCCCCATAACATGATGCTGCCACCACCATGCTTCACCGTGAGGATGGTGTTCTCAGGGTGATGAGCAGTGTTGGCTTTGTGCCACACAGCATTTAATAAACAGAACAGAAAATAAAAGGTTTGAACAGACAAAACACAGGGCACGGCACTTGAGGCCAATATAAATAGACAAACAAAACGGACTAGACAGACAAACAAACACGGTGAGCAGATACTTATATTTACGCTTTCTTTCACTTTTACAATTCACAATTACCTCCGTCTCCAATCCCGTTCTCCACTCACCGAACACCCAACCACGACAGAAAATGTGTCTATATATACTGTTGTGCTGGGATTCAATTACTAATTAATTATTCACTTGAATCCCAGCACGTGAATTAATTCTGTGCAACCCTGTGCTCACATATTACATTTAACCAGCACGTGAAGTGATTTGTGCCCTCCTCGTGCCTAAATACAAATCTACACTTTTTAAATCACACGTGAAACACAGACCCGTTTATATCCCGTGTACCAATGACTATACACCAACATTAACACACGCACGCAACATACAACACATAATATGCACACAGGGGTGGGGCACATTTCCACATATACCCCCCCCCCCCCCCCCCTGTGCAAAGCACACATGGCCTCAACGGCCACCTCCCCCCTTAAAAATCCAGCAGTCCAGGACAAAGTCTCGGGCTGGGAAGGGAGGCTTCAGTGGGCCCAGACTGACTCCTTCAGCCGGGGCAGTCCTGGCAGCGGAAAGGCTGCTTGGGGAATGGTCTCCTGACCTCCTCTCTTCTTCGTAGCCGGCAGCTCCCTCTTCCGGGGCTCCGGCCACAGTACTTCCGGCAGCAAAAAGCTGCAGTGGGAGCAGGTCTCCGGACCTCCCCCACAATTTCCGGCAGCGAAACTGCTGCAGTGGGAGCAGGTCTCTGGACCTCCCCCACGATCTCCTGCAGCGAAACTGCTGCAGTGGGAGCAGGTCTCCTGACCTCCCCCACGATCTCCGGCAGCGAAACTGCTGCTGGGGTTGGTGGTCTCCAGACCTCCTCCCCCTTCTTCGTGGCCGACAGCTCCCCTTTCTGGGGCTCCGGCCACCGTACTCCCTGTGGTGGAGGTACGGGAAGCAGAGACAGCTCCTGCTGTTCTGCTTCTGGCAGTGGCGGAGGCAGAGGCAGCTCCTGCTCCTCTGCTCCTGGAAGTGGCAGAGGCAGCTCCTGCTCCTCTGCTCCTGGCGGTGGTGGAGGCAGAGGCAGCTCCTGCTCCTCTGCTCCTAGTGGAGGAAGCGGTGGAGGTGGCGGAGGCAGAGGCAGCTCCTGCTGCTCTGCTCCTTGCGATGGAGGCAGAGGCAATGGGGCTGATGCCGGCCACTCAGAGGGAGGCTGTGGCGGTGCTGGCTCCCTCTGCTGTGGCGGCTGGGCTGGTGTGCGCCGTGCTCCCTTCAGCAGCATAAATAGAGGCTGCTGGGGGACACCAGCATCCTGCCCTTCTCCTCCCCAGAAAAATTCAGGGGGTTGAGCCTGTAATTCCTCCCCTTCTGGCTCTTGGGACGGCAGCGATGGCTCCTCCCCCTTTAGCTCTCGGGATGGCAGCAGCAGGTGAACCAACAGGCATGCTTCCTCTGCTGGTGTAGATGGGGACAGCAGGCATTGTTCTTCTGCTGGTGGAGGTGGAACCAGCAGGTATTCTCCCTCTGCTGGCAGCTTGGGTCCTAGGGCTGTGGAAGCCCCGACTTCCCTCTCTTCAGGCCGTGGATGCACCAACTCCTCCCTTTTGGGCTGTGGACGCACTGACTCCTCCCTTTTGGGCTGTGGACGCACGACTCTTCCCTTTTGGGCTGTGGACGCACCGACTCCTCCCTTTTGGGCTGTGGACGCACCGACTCCCCCCTCTTGGGCTGTGGATGTTCGGGCTCCCCCCACTCAGGTGTAGGACGTTTGGGCTCCTCCCACTCAGGCGTAGGACGTTTGGGCTCCTCCCACTCAGGCGTAGGACGTTCAGGCTCCTCCCACTCAGGCGTAGGACGTTCGGGCTCCTCCCACTCAGGCGTAGGACGTTCGGGCTCCTCCCACTCAGGCGTAGGACGTTCGGGCTCCTCCCACTCAGGCGTAGGACGTTCGGGCTCCTCCCGCTTGGGCTGTGGACGCTCAGGCTCCTCCCGCTTGGGCTGTGGATGCTCAGGCTCCTCCCGCTTCGGCTGTGGACGCTCAGGCTCCTCCCGCTTGGGCTGTGGAGGCAAAACCAGCAGGCATTCTTCCTCTGCTGGTGGAGATGGGGAGAGCAGGCATTCTTCCTCTGCTGGTGGACCTGCTACCTGGGCAGCTGTTCCACTTATAACTGCCTCCAGGTAGCTGAGGACCAACTCCACACCTTCCTCCCAGGTGCTTAGGGTGTGTTACCTTGCATACGCCTCCCATCGCTCTCTGTCCATCAACAGCAGGAACCGGACGGCTACTGGTATAGACTGGGCCTCCAGCCCAGCATTTTCCAGGATCCAGTCCTGCACTTTGATGGCGTCTTCTGCCATTTTTTTTTTTTAATCCAAATATGCGGTTCCTGCTCTGGCCTGAGTCCTGGAGGCGCTGTAGATCCCACGTGTCACAAAGACGGCCGGAGTGGGTGGCGTCAGACCAGAAGCAGGAAATAAACAGACAGAGAGGTGTGGTTTGGTGAAGCTGAGCGAATGCTTTCGCTCAGCATTTAATAAACAGAACAGAAAATAAAAGGTTTGAACAGACAAAACACAGGGCACGGCACTTGAGGCCAAAATAAATAGACGAACAAAACGGACTAGACAGACAAACAAACACGGTGAGCAGATACTTATATTTACGCTTTCTTTCACTTTTACAATTCACAATTACCTCCGTCTCCAATCCCGTTCTCCACTCACCAAACACCCAACCCCGACAGAAAATGTGTCTATATATACTGTTGTGCTGGGATTCAATTACTAATTAATTATTCACTTGAATCCCAGCACGTGAATTAATTCTGTGCAACCCCGTGCTCACATATTACATTTAACCAGCACGTGAAGTGATTTGTGCCCTCCTCGTGCCTAAATACAAATCTACACTTTTTAAATCACACGTGAAACACAGACCCGTTTATATCCCGTGTACCAATGACTATACACCAACATTAACACACGCACGCAACATACAACACATAATATGCACACAGGGGTGGGGCACATTGCCACAAGGACACAGACAGACGGTGGATGAAATGATGAAAGCGCTGTTGTGCGGTTTATTATAAGTAAAAGGTTTAAACAAACAGAAGACAGGACATAGCACTTTACGCCAAAATAAATAGACAAACAAAACAGACTAACATTAACAAACTGTGCACGGACAGACACACAAACATGGTGAGTGAAATACTTCTTATTATTATTATCTTTGTTTATTTTACTTTCTCTCCTCTCCACACCCGTTCTCCACTCACCGAACACACAACCCCAAGTGAGTAAAACGTGCATCTATATATACTGTTGTGCTGGGATTCAATTACTAATTGAATTAATTATGTGTAACCTCATGCTCGCATATTAAATACTTTAAATGCACGTGAAGTGATGTGCCATCCTCGTGCCTAAATACAGTTCTACATGTTAAATAACTCGTGCTGCACACACCCATTTATATCCTGTGCAGCCAGTGCTGCAGTGGGAGCAGGTCTCCTGACCTCCCCCACGATCTCCGGCAGCGAAACTGCTGCTGGGGTTGGTGGTCTCCGGACCTCCTCCCCCTTCTTCATGGCCGGCAGCTCCCCTTGGTGGGGTTCCGGCCACAGTACTTCCTGCTGCGATGTGGAGCAACATGCAGCCCCAGGCGATGCGGAGCAACAGGCAGCCCCAGGCGATGCAGAGCAACAGGCAGCCCCAGGTGATGCGGTGCAACAGGCAGCCCCAGGCGATGCAAGGCAAGCATCCTTGGGCGCAGCGAGGCAGGCATCCTTGGGTGGTGCCAGAGTCAGGACCAGTCGTGGTGCTGTGGTTGGCCACTGTAACAGTGGCTGCGGTGGTGCTGGCCCTCTTCGTAGCCACTGCGGCCGGGCTGTTTTCCCCTGTGCTCCCCTCAGCAGACTATGCAGTGGTTGCTGAGGAATGCCAGCATCAAGTCCTGGTACTTTTTCTTGTGAAGGGAGAGGCAGCTCCTGCACCTCTTCCCCTGGTGGTGATGGAGGCAGAGGTAACTCCTGCTCCTCTCCTCTTGGGGGTGAAGATGGCGGTCGGGGAGGTGATACCAGCAGGCATTGACCCTCTGCTGGTGGAAGTGGACCCAGCAGGCATTGACCCTCTGCTGGTGGAAGTGGACCCAGCAGGCATTGACCCTCTGCTGGGTCAATGCGTCATAACCAGGAAATGAATACACAGACAGATGAGGTGAAATGATGAAAGCGCTGTTGCGTGGTTTATTATAAATAAAAAAGGTTTAAACAAACATAAGACAGGACACGGCACTTGCGCCAAAATAAATAGATGAACAAAACGGACTAACACTTAAACAAACGGTGGACGGACAGACACACAAACACGGTGAGTAAATAAACAAACAAGTATCGTGCTGTTCCTACCAGCATGAGATAGCAATTGTTATAAATATTTATCTTTAACTTTATTTCTCCTCCTCTCTCTCTCATTCACTACTCACCGAACACACTATGTAACACAATTTTTGTTCCTGGGTAGTAAGTGTTATTTCCTAATTGTTTATGCCTCAAAAGTATAGAAAATGGCTATTATTCCCCACAAACTTTGCTTTTGTGACCAGGACAGTGATATTTTGAAATGTACCTATTTCCAATGAGAAAACAGGCGAATTTGTGTCTTTTCGTTCACATAAAGTCAGAAAAAACAACATATGAATCCAAATTAACATGTATTTATACTAAAGTAATACAAAAATGACTACAAAAGATTTAGAAGTGAGTAGTCTTTTTGGTTGGGGTAGTATGGGTTTCTCTCCTCAGCTCCACCTCTGAAATTGTCATCTGGATCTACAACGTCTTCCTCGCTCTCTGACTTGCTGCTCTCTTCTAAAGACGGCTGCTCTCTCTCCGGAGGAGTGGGTACGGGGAGCGCATGGCAGTGTGACATCGGGGCGATGGATGAAGGAAGGTCCGGATACGTGATAGCAGGTGCATTCTTGGCAGTCCGACGTTTGGAAAGGTCCACCATGCAGAAGTAGCAGTTGCTTGAGTGGTCAGTGGGTTCCCGCCAAATTCTTGGGATAGCGAACTTCATGGCTCTCTTTTCCCCTCTGTACCATCCTACAAAAATACATTTATTTCACCCATGACTAATGTGTAAGAGATTCTCGCAACATTTTTCATATATGATATATTTTTTCAATAACATTGAAAATTGTAAAACATTTTAAAATTAAAAACTTTTACAATTTTAAAAATTAACAAATTTTATAACATAAAATTCCGAGCAACAATTGTCCATCTTACCTTCCAGAGTTTTTTTGCAGTGCTCGCAGGTGAAATGAAGTGCCCAGGGTTTGTCATGATCCCCAACAGGCATGCCGAAATATGCCTTATAGGGCTCACACATCTTAGCAGATGCTTCCACGGACTACTTTTTCGCTCTTGTCTTGATAAATTGGCCGCAGACAAAGCAAAATGCCTCTGCCGGATGCTTGCAGCCTCTTGATGCTATCTCAGAAAAATGCAGATATGTATCCACTTAGGCAGCTGGAACTAAACTGAATTGGTGGGCTTAAGGCCCCTGTATTTATACTACTATTTATATTACTGGAAAGTTCTAGAAAGTTCTAGAAGTTACTCCAAGTTTACTCAGCACTGAATCTATCTGGAATGTTCTGGAAAATAGGTAAATTTCAAAATATCACTGTCCTGGTCACAAAAGCAAAGTTTGTGGGGAATAATAGCCATTTTCTATACTTTTGAGGCATAAGCAATTAGGAAATGACACTTACTACCCAGGAACAAAAAATAAAATAAAAAATTGTTACACGGTGACACCCAACCCCGAGTGAGTAAAACGTGCATCTATATATACTGTTGTGCTGGGATTCAATTACTAATTAATTATTCACTTGAATCCCAGCACGTGAATTAATTACACTATGTAACACAATTTTTGTTCCTGGGTAGTAAGTGTTATTTCCTAATTGCTTATGCCTCAAAAGTATAGAAAATGGCTATTATTCCCCACAAACTTTGCTTTTGTGACCAGGACAGTGATATTTTGAAATTTACCTATTTCCAATGAGAAAACGGGCGAATTTGTGTCTTTTCGTTCACATAAAGTCAGAAAAAAACAACATATGAATCCAAATTAACATGTATTTATACTAAAGTAATACAAAAATGACTACAAAAGATTTAGAAGTGAGTAGTTTTTCGAGATTTACGATTATACTGTAACTCACTTTCACGAATCAGCCCCCAAATGTAGTCTCCCATCATGTTCTCGTTATACTGTCCTTGGTAGCGGCGTTCAAAGTCCAGTATATCCTGGTGGAAGCGCTCGCCTTGCTCCTCCGAGTACGCTCCCATGTTCTGTTGTGCCGTAGTTCTTCACCAGAGTCTCAACCAGCTCCACATAGTTTTCGGCCTTGTGATTACCCAGGAAGCCCCGAACCACTGCGACAAAGCTGTTCCAAGCCGCTTTCTCCTTACTACTGAGCTTCTTGGGGAATTCCTTGCACTCCAGGATCTTCTTTATCTGTGGTCCAACAAAGACACCGGCTTTGACCTTTGCCTCAGACAGCTTAGGACTGCCAAGAATGCAGTCGGACTGCCAAGAATGCACCTGCTATCACGTATCCGGACCTTCCTTCATCCATCGCCCCGGTGTCACACTGCCATGAGCTCCCCGTACCCACTCCTCCGGAGAGAGAGCAGCCATCTTTAGAAGAGAGCAGCAAGTCAGAGAGCGAGGAAGACGTTGTAGATCCAGATGACAATTTCAGAGGTGGAGCTGAGGAGAGAAACCCATACTACCCCAACCAAAAAGACTACTCACTTCTAAATCTTTTGTAGTCATTTTTGTATTACTTTAGTATAAATACATGTTCATTTGGATTCATATGTTGTTTTTTTCTGACTTTATGTGAACGAAAAGACACAAATTCGCCCGTTTTCTCATTGGAAATAGGTAAATTTCAAAATATCACTGTCCTGGTCACAAAAGCAAAGTTTGTGGGGAATAATAGCCATTTTCTATACTTTTGAGGCATAAACAATTAGGAAATAACACTTATTACCCAGGAACAAAAAAAAAAAAAAATTGTTACACGGTGTTATGTGCAACCTCGTGCTCGCATATTAAAAACTTTAAATGCACGTGAAGTGATGTGTCATCCTCGTGCCTAAATACAATTCTACATCTTAAATAACTCGTGCTGCACACACCCATTTATATCCCGTGCAGCCATATCTATACGGCAACATTAAACACACCACACGCAACATACAACACAGAAATGCACACAGGGGCGGGGCACATTGCCACAGTCTCCTACATGCCTTTTGGCAAAATCCAAATGGGATTTAATATTGGTTTTTTTCAGCAATGGCTTTCTTCTCGCCACTCTTCCATAAAGCCCAGCTTTGTGGAGCGTCTGCGTTATAGTTTCTCTGATCTCAGCTGTTGATCTCTCCAGTTCCTTCAGAGTTACCATTGGCCTCTTGGTTGCTTCTCTGACTAATGCCCTCCTTACCTGGTCACTGAGTTTTGATGGACGGCCTTCTCTAGGCAGAGTCGTGGTTGTGCCATATTCTTTCCATTTTTTAATAATGGATTTAATGGTGCTCCGGGGGATGTTCAAAGTTTGGGATATTTTTTTATAACCCAACCCTGATTGGTGCTTCTCCAGAACTTTATCCCAGACTTGTTTTGATAGCTCCTTGGTCTTCATGATGCTGTTTGTTTAGATATGCTCTCTAACAAATTCTGGGGCCTTCCAGAAACAGGTGTATTTAATCTGAGATCATGTGACACTTTAATTGCACACAGGTGGACTCCATTCAACTAATTATGTGACTTCTGAAGGCAATTGGTTGCACCAGAGCTTATTTAGGGGTGTTACAGTAAAGGGGGTGAATACTTATGCAATCAAGACTTTTCAGTTTTTTATCTGTAAATAATTTTGAAAAATATGTAGATTTTTTTCCCCACTTTGACATTATGGACTATTTTGTGTAAATCAGTGACAAAAAATCCTAATTAAATCCATTTTATTTCCAGGTTGTAACACTACAAAATGTGGAAAAGTCCAAGGGGGGTGAAAAGGAATGTTTCCTAGTGAGTTTATAGTTTTGAAAGAATAAAATGAAGATGTGGGGGCTTAATAGGTAAACAACTTTAAGAGCTACACTACTCATACAACAGGCTACAAATGCATCCCAAAACATTGTGAGAAAATGTAGCAGCTAGACTTGAAGAACGCCTATTGGGTCATTATCCCCAGGTTATTAGTACAATAAACAATGCATGCACGTGTTACAATGGGAAGACAAAACCTCCAAACGGTAGACACATACGCTGCTAAAGATGCCAACAGTGATGACAGCTGTTAATGGATTACAACCTTCTCCTTTTAATCCTGCGTTTATTCTGCCCTTTTGGATAATCCTCTGTTAGATTGTTGAATTAATAATAAAGCCACTGGCTTTACAAAGTTGTTTTATTTAGTAAGAAAATCATTGTGACCAAATTATGCTTCATCTCAAAGTCTTTTGTCTGATTTTAGTTTTGGTTTAAATCCTAACATGTAGGCCTATTATACCCTATGGGTAAACTCTGGGATTACTTCAATTAAAAGGAAGCTCTTAATGGAAACACTGTTGTTATGGTGGTTGGAATCCAAACTCAAACACAAAAGATTTCCCTTTGTGAGAAACATTCAGGCTCAACTGCAACGCTCTTCTTAATGAGACCATTATCTTGCTTGAGGTTCAACCTCAGATCAATATACTGGTCTAAATTAAACCCCACTTTAGCGTTCCAAATTTAAATTTGGTTAAACACTATGCTTGCATTGCAGCATTATAACATGTATAAAGAATGTTGTTTTGCTTACCCCAACAGTATAACATTCTGGTTTTTACTTCCAATACTGCATTCCTGAAGCAATGAGTGTAAATAAAAAATAACACATTTCTTTAGTGTGGAATAGCGTCTTCATTGGCACTGAAACCTTAGCCTCATCCTTTGTGTATACCCCATTCAATTAAAAAACCACCAGGGATGTATACTATATGTGGAACTGTGACAGAAATACAATGAGTTCTGGTGATAAATCTTCCTCCCGACCTGTGAGGGCGCTAAAGAACAGGAGGAGAAGTATCTGGAAGGGCCGGCCTGACAGTTCGCTTCCGGGACCGGGAAGTGGGTCAGCCTGGAAGGAAGCAAGACTCTGTTGTAAGACCGTATTGATTTGACAGGTAAACGAGGGGCAGCTGCAAGTAATAAGGCAGCTGCAACCGTTTACCTAGATATCATGCGGGATTACATATAGGGGCCAGGGTAACGCTGTTCTTTTCCTTCGTTTTGGGTAAAGCGCGAGAGAGAGAAGGACTGAGAGAGGAGCTCTCAATAATAATAAAAAAGAGATGTGTTTTGTGTTGTGTTTGTCTGTGTGGTAATTGTTTGTGTTTTACTTCACCAGACAGTTAGAGCACATCTCCGGAGCTGTCGCCGAGGGTCAGCACAATCCGGAGCACCACTGCACTAACCGTCACGAAATACTTGTGTTTGCACTAAGCACCAGCACGACTGCACTCACCCAGGACTGGTGACCGTGTGTTCATTTTTGTTCGGGACTGTGCCCTGTTTTGTTATCCCCGTGCTTTACACATTGGTGTGTATAGCCGGGGGTTTATTAGTTGACGGTCACCAGACCTGGATTATAAATAAAGCACTTTTTCCCACTGTATAGCGTTGTCTGCCTGTCACTCCTGCATCGCATCACCGCTACACCTGTTCCCCTTCACTAGCCACTTTGCCACACGTGGTGTCAGACTACGGGATCATGGACCGCAACGCGCTGGCGGAGCTGCTGCAGGCGCTGGAGAGCAGACGCGACGCAGAGGAGAGAAGGAGGGAGGAGCGCTACACGGCGCTCATTGAACGGGTAGGGCTGGCCGTGGCTGCAGCGACGGCCCCTACCACAACACCGCAGATGTCGCCCCCGAAGGCACGGGCGATGAAGATGTCGGCGGAGGATGACCCGGAGGCGTATCTGGTGGCGTTCGAGCGGCTGGCTACCGCGGCGGCTTGGCCGCGGGAGTACTGGGCCAGCCAGTTGGGACCCTGCCTGATCGGAGAGGCTCAGGCAGCCTACCAAGCCCACCGATCATGACCTGGTCAAACAGGCTATCCTCCGCCGCCTGAATATAACTACGGAGACCCACCGGGCGTGGTTTAGGGAGTACCGGAGAGCACCGGAGACACGCCCCAGGGTGGTTGCAGAGCGGTTTTGCGACCACATGGTGCATTGGCTGACCCCCGGGAAGAAGACCGCCCAGCAGATGGGGGAAGCCATTGTGGTAGAGCAGTACTGCCATGTGGTCGGCGCCGAAACCCAGGCGTGGATACGGCGCCACAACCCTGACACCCTGGAGGAGGCGGTCAAATTGGCGGAAGACTTTGAAGACTCCCTGACTTCTGCCCGGGTCGGGATCCTGTCGGTCCCTGCCCTTCGGAGCAGCCGACCTCTCCCTCCCTCTCCTCCACCACCACCTTCGTTCCCGGGACCCAGACCTCCGAGAGCGCCGACCCCATTGGGCCCCCTTGCCTCCCCCCCATGGAGACCAAGGTTGGCCCCCAGCTGGGGTAGAGGTGCTGCCCCTGCCCCGTTGCCATACCAGCAGCAGGACAGATTTCTACCCTATGCCCCCTCTGTCCCTCCTATCTGTTTTAGGTGCCACCAGCCGGGACATCTGGCCAGGTCATGCCCCGCTGCCATGGAGTGTGACGTGGCCGCGTGCAATTGGGCACCTGAAACTGGTAAGCGTGGGGAAAATGGTCGGGAGGGGCCTTGTTTGATTAATGTTGTTTTAGGGAATGTGAAAACCCACGCATTAGTGGACACAGGGTGTGAGCAAACCTTGATTAGGACAGCTCTCCTGGGCGGTGTGTCGTGGCGGCCACGAGGTCAGGTGGCGGCATACCCCACATTAAAAGTATATTTATCGGTAGGACCGATAAAACATCACCTTGTAGTCGGGGTGGCGGAAAGGTTGCCACACCCAGTTATTCTGGGCCGAGACTGGCCAAAATTCAAAGAATTAATGCAAATAATGGCAGTCTCAACCACACATGTAAACGTGGCAGGAAAAAGAAAGGAACAGATTGGTGATGTGTTTCCTTTTCACACTGAAATGTTTTTCCCTCTTTTCCGTCCTAGAAAAACAAATAAGGAGACGGACCGCGAAATGGGAGGGAGCGTTGTTGAGACAAGGCTGGGGTCTGGTGGGAGAGTGCTGCAATGGTAACAAACGCCAGTCGAAAGGAGTGGGAACGCAGTGTGACCGAGAGAGCGAGGTTACTGGGCCGACTAGGGCAGAGGTTATTCCAGCCCCTCTCGATGTACCGGACCCGTGGTACTCAAGCGCGGACCTAGTGTGGGGCCAACATAACGACCCGTCACTGGTGCACGCTTGGGGGCAGGTCCGGTCCATTGAAGGTAAGGATGTTGACGGCGCTGGGGCGCTAGTATATCCACATTTCAGTATCAAGGGGCAATTACTGTATAGGGTAAACCTAGCTGCGGGCACAGGACAGCCTGTAACACAATTATTGGTTCCCCCGTCTTGTCAGACCGAGGTCATGAGGCTGGCGCATGATATCCCTTTTGCGGGGCACCTCGGAGCCGAGAAGAAGAGGGAGCGAATATTGGCTCGATTCTATTGGGTAGGTCTTCATACTGATGTGTCGAGATATGTAGCCACATGCCCAGACTGCCAGCGAGTAGCGCCGGGTCGAGTGCGCCCCGCCCCTTTGGTCCCACTGCCGATTATTTCCACTCCTTTCGAGCGCCTTGCAATGGACACAGTGGGCCCTTTGCTACCTTCTGACTCCGGGTATACGCATATATTAGTGGTGGTGGATTATGCAACGCGATACCCGGAGGCAGTTCCATTGAGGTCCACTAGTGCCACTGCAATAGCCACCGAGTTAGCGCAGATTATGGCTAGAGTAGGGATTCCCAAGGAGATTTTGACCGATCACGGAACTAATTTTTTGTCCAATACGTTACAGCAGGTGTACAAAATATTGAAAATACGTCCCATCAGGACGTCCGTTTATCATCCACAATCGGACGGTCTGGTTGAATGTTTTAATCAGACCTTAAAGTCGATGCTGAGGCGATTCGTAACACAAGAGCAAAAACATTGGGCATCGCTTCTTCCCTACCTCCTTTTTGCGGTGAGAGAAGTGCCGCAGAGTTCAACGGGGTTCTCCCCCTTTGAGCTCCTGTACGGCCGGCAGCCTCGCGGCACTCTCGACCTGCTGAGAGAGGGGTGGGAGGAGCACAAAGGCTCGTCTAAAAATGTAGTGAAGTATGTGCTCCTACTAAGAGATCGCCTGGATTTGGTCGGTCGTTTGGCCCAAGACAACCTCAGATCGGCTCAGCACCGACAGCAGCAGCATTACAATAAAAATGCACGGATTCGAACCTTTCGACCAGGGGACAAGGTAATGCTGCTACTTCCCTCATCAGAGTCAAAACTGTGTGCTAAATGGCAGGGGCCGTATGAGGTGATTCGGGCTATAGGGAAAGTAAATGATGAAATTAGACAGCCCGATCGCCGGAATGAACGTGAAATTTACCATGTTAATTTGTTAAAGCCCTGGCAGGCAAGGGAGGTCTTATTTATAGCCCCAGGCAATATGGAGGATGATTTAGGCCCCTGTCCAGAGACCCCGAGCACAAGAGCGATTTCTATGGGGGAACAATTGGTTCCGGATCAGAAAAGAGAGCTGCGTAAGCTTATTGAGGAGTTCAGCGATGTTTTTTCTGATGTGCCCGCAGAACAAACTTAGTTGAATATGACATTATCTCTCCACCAGGTGTCACAGTGCGAGAGAGACCGTACCGGATCCCGGAAAGTCGACGAAGTGGCGTGCGCAAAGAGGTATGGGATATGCTCGAGCTTGGGGTGATTGAACCTTCCAGGAGCGAGTGGTGCAGCCCAATTGTCATAGTGGCTAAGAAAGACGACACCAACCGCTTCTGTGTGGATTTCCGAAAGGTAAACGCTATTGCTAAGTTCGATGCGTATCCCATGCCTCGGGTCGACGAACTTTTAGACAGACTGGGAAAAGCGAGGTTTATTTCCACTCTGGACCTGACGAAGGGATACTGGCAAATCCCTTTAACCCGCAGCTCCAGAGAGAAAACCGCATTTTCAACACCAGAAGGGCTGTTCCACTTTAAAACCATGCCATTTGGGCTACATGGTGCGCCCGCTGCCTTTCAGAGACTGATGGATCAGGTTTTACGCCCACATCATGAATATGCAGCAGCGTATATTGATGACGTGGTGATTTACAGCTCCACCTGGCGAGAGCATTTGGCTAGGGTTGCAGCCATTCTTCAGTCTCTAAGAGCAGCCCGGCTGACAGCTAACTTGAGGAAATGTGTTTTTGCCAAGACAGAGACTCAATATTTGGGATTTTTAATGGGAAATGGAAGGGTGAGACCTGTGGTCACCAAAATCCAGGCTTTGATTGATGCAGTGATCCCCAAAACCAAGACTCAGGTGAGGTCACTACTGGGCTTAGCCGGTTATTACCGCCGCTTCATCCCCGAGTACGCCACAGTGGTTAACCCGTTAGTCGACCTCACCAAAAAGAGTGCTCCAAATTTAATTAAATGGTCAGCTGAGTGTCAGGGGGCGTTTGATACGATTAAGCGTAGACTTTGCCAGGCCCCAACTCTTATTACCCCAGATTTCACCAAGAGATTCATCCTCCACACTGATGCCTCGGATGTAGGTTTGGGTGCAGTCTTGTCCCAAAAAGTAGCTGGAGTAGAACACCCGATATTGTACCTGAGCAAAAAAATGTTACCTCGGGAACGTAACTACTCCGTAGTCGAAAAAGAGTGTTTGGCCATTAAATGGGCTACTCACTCTTTACGATACTACCTGCTGGGGCACTCATTTGATCTTGTCACAGACCACGCCCCACTCTAGTGGTTAAGCACAATGAAGGACAGCAATGCCCGGATAACTCGGTGTTATCTGGCAGTGCAGCCCTTCATGTACCATATGGTACACCGTGCAGGGAAAGACCACCAAAATGCGGATTATTTTTCCCGGGAGGGGGGAGTAATGGGAAAGGTAGATTTAGCCGAGTGTTCCTTCGGCTCCACTCTGAGCAGTGGGATATGTGACAGAAATACAATGAGTTCTGGTGATAAATCTTCCTCCCGACCTGTGAGGCCGCTAAAGAACGGGAGGAGAAGTATCTGGAAGGGCTGGCCTGACAGTTCGTTTCCGGGACCGGGAAGTGGGTCAGCCTGGAAGGAAGCGAGACTCTGTTGTAAGACCGTATTGATTTGACAGGTAAACGAGGGGCAGCTGCAAGTAATAAGGCAGCTGCAACCGTTTACCTAGATATCATGCGGGATTACATATAGGGGCCAGGGTAACGCTGTTCTTTTCCTTCGTTTTGGGTAAAGCGCGAGAGAGAGAAGGACTGAGAGAGGAGCTCTCAATAATAATAAAAAAGAGATGTGTTTTGTGTTGTGTTTGTCTGTGTGGTAATTGTTTGCGTTTTACTTCACCAGACAGTTAGAGCACATCTCCGGAGCTGTCGCCGAGGGTCAGCACAATCCGGAGCACCACTGCACTAACCGTCACGAAATACTTGTGTTTGCACTAAGCACCAGCACTACTGCACACAACCAGGACTGGTGACCGTGTGTTCATTTTTGTTCGGGACTGTGCCCTGTTTTGTTATCCCCGTGCTTTACACATTGGTGTGTATAGCCGGGGGTTTATTAGTTGACGGTCACCAGACCTGGATTATAAATAAAGCACTTTTTCCCACTGTATACCGTTGTCTGCCTGTCACTCCTGCATCGCATCACCGCTACACCTGTTCCCCTTCACTAGCCACTTTGCCACAGGAACCTATTACATGTACACTGCGGAAGTATTGCACTCTATGTGGTAAAACACAATAACGGTAGTTCAACCCTACAATACCAGGCCTAGTAAAAACATTTTTTTTTAATTTTTTTATTTAGGACCCACTTGGGGACATGCTAGTCATTCCAGCACCCATTGATACAGGATCTGTATCCTATTGCTTGTGGGTTGTTTAACTAGTTTTACAGACGTGGTAAGTTAATTGCAGCAAGCCAGACTTACTGGTCTAAAATGATTAAACATTTTTCTAAGGAACACAATTGTACATGTGTATAATATAAATGGGTTATGCATTTGCAATACTGGTTTCATGTAACATAACTGCTAGGAATGTTTTAAAACAGAGTATGAAACACTGGTACGGTATGGGAGTGGGATGGTGGGAATCTTAGACACGATAAGATTAGACAAACAAAAATGAACACCACTCTGTCATAATATCTGAGTTATGTAGATTAAGTAACCATGTCAAGTTTTGTAACATCTTATTTTTCTTTCACAAAAAGTAGGCTAATTGTACTCTGTTGTAAAGACCTAGATACATCTGACGTAAAAAATACAAGAAACAAGACACCATTAGGCAAATGTCAAGGAATGACAAGTAGTTTATCTAGTACCATCTGGACACTATCAGAGATGAACCACCCTGATTCTGAAAGGAGCAAATGGCCTTGATGAGCTCCACCTCAGATTTCCTCAAAACCCTCTATTTCACACACTTATACAAACAGACAGCTCCATTTCCCCCATACTAATGGTTTATCTGACTACTTCTTCCAAATGAGCTTTATTTGTTTAGTGCATTGACAGAGCCAGCTGCTAGAGTCAGAAGCCCCTTTACACTTAAGAGAAAACAAAGGAAGATTTCCTTAAGTCCAGTCTGGGAAACACACAAATAACTTCAACCAATGCTAAGGTGTGTATTCCCTATTCAGCGCACCAATTTAAACAAAGTAATTAATCAATGGCCAGGTTTCCACGCAGTTTAGAAACTCTACATTCCTCACGCTATGCAAGATTTACATAGTAAAGTTTCAGAGAGTCCTGGTGTTGTGCCAAACAGTGTCTCCTGGAAGGATTTGGCTCGCTAGGTGCCAAATACTGTCTCCAGCACAATTGTAATAATAAAGTAATAATGTGCAATAAACTGTATAAACGTATTGATTTGATATTTTAATTGTTTTACATTCTTTGTTTTTGAAGATCAGAGAACATTGTACTGCTAATTAGTGATTGTACTACTGTAATGGAGCAAAATACCGTGTCTATTCACCTTATAATGTGTGTAATTATGTGCTAAGGATGCAAACATAGTTCTCACTAACATTTTTTTAGAAACATATTTTTATATATTATATATATATATATATATATATATATATATATATATATATATATAAAAGATTTTGTGTAATAGACCTACAGTTGAGATACCCAGCAAGAGGCTCTTATACAATAATGAAGGTTGCACTATACATTTGGAACACAACCACTGAAATGAAACACGTTTGGCAGACACGATTCTGTCAAAAAATAATCTAGGCATGCACAGATGAATCTGCGTGCGTGCTGACTACAAATGAGACACTTCAGAAGACATTTGGCCTAACACAGGGTGGAGTAGCATATTGTAAGAAACATGTTGCACTAGTATGGGCTACCAAAATACTGGATCTCCAGTAACAACAACAAAATATCTAGTGGGAAATGTGTGCGAGTAAGGCAGCCTATTGTAGATTTACTATCAGTATTTAAAACATGTACTGTACTAAACATTTTGACAAGATCATTTTTATATTATTAACCTAAAGTGCTGGTATATTAGCTCCATTCATAGACTAGGATGAAGCATTCTGTAGGAAAAATATATTATATTTGTACATGTATAATATGTTTATAATAAATATATATGCAGTCAAAAAATTTAACACATAATACAAGGATAGTGCACAGCACTTTCTTGTGTGTGTGTGTGTGTGTGTGTGTGTGTGTGTGTGTGTGTGTAACACTACGTCTCGGTTTTTGTTTTATTTCTCTTTTTTATTACATTTTTATATTATTTTTTTGGTGGCCAAATGAGGCAGGCTGTGTTTGCGGTGTTTCAACACCAACTAAAACCTTAGTGAAACCCAGAATGCTGCACCATAGTCGCGCAGGACCAAACTGCAACTCATACAGTAAAATTTAAATATACCCTCCCTTATTTTAATATTCAATAGGTCATTTGCATTTGGAAGGATAATTTCTCTGGCTAAAAGAAAACTACATGGAAACACACACAACCCGAAAGTACTACCAAAATAGCGGTAAAAAAGGCGAGAATTATTTTTATTTTTCCATGGAAACCTGGGCAATGAGTGTCAGAACCACCATCCTTAAAATATCTACACTTATAAGGGACTTAACATTTCTAAACTGTTGTCGTGTCATTAGTATTAGTAGCCAGTATTACTGGCTACATAGCTGACCTCTAGCCTTCACCTTGGGTTGCATTACTGCAGCTGTGGTCAGTTCTCTTGTTGTTAAGACCTGTGCCTAGCGTTACTGCTTAATTAAATCCAGAGAGACGGTAGCTCTCTGCAACAGATGCAGAGCCCAGAATCATTATTTTGCCAGCGTTCAATTGTAGGAAACAGGAGACAGATTCATCGCTAACTGTTATGTGCAAACCTTATAAAGAGATCCTTGAGTATTTTAGTTCCCAGCTGTTCAGTGTAGGCTACTTGCTGATATTTACTTACTCAAATATGCCAAGGAGAGTATTGACAATTTTTTGTTATGTACTTCTAGTTGAAAAATTATATATTGTACTGTTTTGTAAATCTAGTGCAACTGAGATCAATACAGAGGGAGACTACATTATGAAACATTAGAGGTAATCAATCCACAGCTACACCATTGTGTTTCTATAAGAAATATATAAATAAAGAGATAAGCCACATGTTACTAAATTAAAAAGTTTAACCAAATTAATTTAGGCATAGCTTGGCACACCATGTCAAGTATTTCTGAGCTGTTATTGTAACTTTTTTATACATTTGAAATGTTTAGGGTGTCTGTTAAGAAATAAATAATAAAGAAAACTCTTGGAAGTGAAAAAAAACCCAAAACAAATCGGACTAATTAAGCAAGTTGGACAGACCAGAGACAGCCTTGGTCTAAAAATTAGCTATCAATTTCCAAACCACCTGCCACCCAAACCCATCTCCCTCCCGAGAGGTGTGCGGCTACAGGTGTATCTGAAATTCCTCAAAAAGTGGCATGAACCAGAACATTCCGACACATGCATGTAAGGGACAGTTTTCGTGAACCTGTGAAAAATGTCACAAACTCCACTTTCTTAAACAAGAAGAATAATCAATCACAAAACACAGGATTTGCATCTGTAAAAACTAGGAGGAATGTATGGAATTTTCAATTAGAGGTTAACATACTAGTATTTTAAGATACGTTTCTAAGTCTGGTTTAAAAATAATGACTGATTTGTGTAGCTTTGTTCTAGGTGCAAAGTTGCAAGGATATAACATGGGTGCCACCTATGGGTCATGTTTCTAAATATCCCTTTAGAGAACCATCAATGTCCACTGGATGCTATGTAATAAAAAACTGAACTAACTTATATTAGTTTATGGTATTATACAACAAAGTGATCAATTACATTCAAAATACCTGAATTATAGAAATGTGTGGGAATCAGCTTTCTTGGTGTTTCATCTATTCAGCTGTTTAAAGCCTTTTTTTCTAGAAGTGTACTAGGAGTAGTCCACTTGTATACCCCTGTCTGCCTGTGTAATTAATGTACTGCAATGAGGAGGTAGACAGAAAGAAACTGAGAATGGAAGCTCTGAAAACACTGAGCAATATGAATCCATGTACACAATAGGATTTGTTCATTCATTTATTAAAACCAGTTTTGTTGTATTACCTTTAAGTATGGAGGATGGAGAACAATTGTTAACAGTCCTGCAACCTAAAGTCAAAGTCACAATATTCAGTGCAGGTGCAAAGAACCGCCAAACAAGTGCAAAAATATAAACAAGCTTTGGTTTCTATTTATTCTATACAGAATACACATCCTGAAATCAATTACAAGCCCCAAAAGTATGGGGCAGAAACAGAACAATATTTATTGATATTCTGAGGTTTACCTTGTTGACTATCTTGTTGAAACTGACTTTCTTTTCAAAACATGCGCTAAAAAGAGGCGCTAAGTGAACATAAAAAAGTAGAAGTCTAGTGTTCTTTTTGTAGTTATTTTCTGTGAGTAGGAACCTTAGATTCCAGTGTGGATAGTCTTTTCTCCATTGTCACTACAACTGCTTTGATCTGCCAAAACAGAAAGAAAAATGTGTTCCTTAGAGAACTATTTTAATCCTTAGTTATTTGCAAAAATAAAAATAGAAATTATGTAGTCTATTTTTAATATTTAATGATAAAGACTTCAGCAGGTGCAAATTACAAAATGTAATAAAACATAACAAATATTATGATCTTTAATAGTTATTACAGCACACTCCGAAACATTAATATCCTGACTATCCTAAAGCTATTGCAAATTTGTAATAACATTTTGCAATCTGCTAGCAGTTTGTTACACCAACAGATGTATTTTTATTTTATTTCATTTATTTTTTTTAATTTGGAATCGGCAATTATATTTTCTCATTTTCTCCCCCAATTTGGAAAGCCCAATTATTTTTTTATTTCAACCCAGTCACCGCTTTTTTCCCACCTCAGAGCTACAGTGTCGGAGGACCATGCAGCTCTGGGCAACTTACAGGCAAGCCCGCAAGCGCCCAGCCAGTCTACAGGGGTCGCAGGTGCTCAGTGAGCCGAAGACACTCTGGCTGGTCTAAGCCCTCCCTAACCGGGGTGCGCTCGGCCCATTGTGTGCTGCCCCCTGGGAACTCCCGTCCACTGTCGGCAGTGGAATAGCCTGGACTCGAACCGGCGATCTCCAGGCTATAGGGCGCATCCTGCACTCCATGCGGTGCCTTTACTGGATGCGCCACTCGGGAGTCCCTGTCCAACAGATGTATTTTGACATCTGTCTGCGACATGAGCAAATAAATACAAGACCAGACAACAAATGGTTTAAAGTTAAATATAAAAAGGAGCACACACAAGCACATTAGTAAAATGTGAAATTTAAAAATCAGATTGACCTTTTCCATCTCAGCTTCTACACACACCCTGGACTCAGGTTTATCTTCTTCATCTGGAAACACTATCTGCGGTGTGAATCCGAGCACATAACTAAACATCATAAATCAAAGTAAGAAAACGTGGTAAAATGTGTTGAAAAACACAAACAACATAATTTGTTACATTTTGGTCACTTGAGCATACTTCCTGAAAATTAATAGAAGCTAAATCACTTCAGGTCTCATTGTGTACATTTTATTATTATTATTATTTATTTCTTAGCAGACACTCTTATCCAGGGGGACTTACAATTGTTACAAGATATCACATTATTTTTACATACAATTACGTTTTTTTTTTACACATTATTTTTACATACAATTACCTATTTATACAGTTGGGTTTTTACTGGAGCAATCTAGGTAAAGTACCTTGCTCAAGGGTACAACAGTAGTGTCCCCCACCTGGGATTGAACCAACAACCCTCTGGTCAAGAGTCCAGAGCCCTAACCACTACTCCACACTGCTGCCCTATTTTAATAGCCTGTTCAGCCAATTAAGAGTTTCGTGAAGCATATTGGTGGGGTGGTGATTGGTGAGCAATGATAATACATGTTTTTTCAGGCATGTTTGTTGTTATAACCCTCCTATAGCCAATCATGTCCAACTGCTATGAGCTGCTACTTATATAAGCTTCAGTCTATGAACATGGTGATCTGCTGCAGATACTTTCGGAAAACCTTGTTTCCTTGATAGATTATTACATTTCAGCAGACAGACAAATCGGACTGTGATATTTTTTGTATCACGTAAGAATATTAAAACAGGTATCAGTACAAATATAACAATCATCTTAAGCTACACCGCATGTTGACAGGATGCTTAGTTTAGAAGCATCTGTTGACTTGGGAAGAGGAATCTCAAAGAAACACAACTGAAGAACCGTGTGTTGCCCTAGCACTTCTAATAACATGACCACAATGCTGCAGCAGTGTTGGCTTATGGAACTCTTCACAACAAGGCAAAGTTCCTGTACAGGGGAAATGACTCAAGCTACAGAAAACAATTGCATGCTTGGAAGACTAACACTAGTGAAAAAAGTACTGAATCAGAGATTCAAAACATGACACAGCAGTGTCACCAGAAATCATCAATGGGAGACTGATGTTCAGGAGATGCTGATGAAATGCTAAAGCATTCTTTCCGTTTTCCAATACGGGAAACCCTGTTTGCCAGAGATGGATGTATAGCACCTTTTTTACATACTTACGATCAATGCAGATAGTGTTATGTTAACATTGATAAATGCTCTTTCTTCCATAAACTAAACTTTTAAGCAGTTCCTAGCAAGAAGCATTTATCAGCCACTGAAGCACATATACCGTACTTGTGCATCAAGCTTAACCTTTGAGGAATTATTAAACTGGAAATACATTCCTTTGGAAGTTAAAGATAAATATAAAACTCCTCATACCTCTCAACCGACTTGATATTAAGGCAAAACACATCCCTTTTGTAGTCAAGGTGCTTTGGTGTGCATGTGTAGAGCCTACCCAGTTCTAAGGAACAGCCACCACAAGACAATGTTAAAAACAAGCTGAAAGGAAAAAATAAAGAAAGGAAAATAGGACAAATATGACAATACTGCAAGAGTAAATTAATGGGTTTAATTCTCTGTACAACATACTGAAATATATTAACAGGTGAATCAATGAGATTTTGAGTCTGAACAAGTCCACTTATAAATCATTGTGTAATCATTGACTACAGGGTTCAGCGAGTGTAGGAGGAGATAACAATTTTCTGAGTGGATAAAATCAAAAATATATGTTTTCATTCTAGTGAGACGATTATCTCCAAGTAAACTTGATGGTATAGTTATTACAAGTAATAGTAAAAAAAAAAAGTAAGCGATGTGCTGCTTCTACTTGGTTCTTAGTAAAGGTGAGGAACAATGGCACAATTTATAGTCTGCCATGGTGCCAGCAGGTGCCAAAAGATCTGAGGATCATTGCCTTTGTATTGCACTGTATAAAATCACCAGTGTCAACATACTTCATACTGTGGTAAATCATCGTGGATAAGGCTGGTCTCCACAGCTGACCACTCAGGAGCTGCATCAGGGTTTAAACCTCCTGGGCCAATAAGGGGCTACTTGGCCTGGTCCTGCCTGACTTTCTCTAGACACAGCAGGAGCAAGGTGAGCGGTGGGAAGGCATATAACAGTTGCCTTGGCCACTGGTGTGCCAAGGCATCTACCGCCAGCGGGTCCCCGCCTCCTATTATGGAGAACCAGAGGGGACAGTGGGTTGATACCTGGGAGACAAGAGAACATCTCTGCTCTCCCAAACCTCTCCCAAATGAGGCTACCACCTTGGCGTTCGCCTCCACTTTGAGGCACTGCGACCCTCCTAGAGAGGAGGTCCGCTGCCCAGTTTTTTTCACCCTGGGCAGACATACTGCCCGCAGTGAAAGCAGGTTCTTGTGTGCCCAGAGCAAGCTTACGGGCCACGTAACAGAGACTGGGCAACCTGAGGCCGACCTTGTGGTTGATGTAAGCCACCACTGTTGTGTTGTCTGCACGGACAAGCACGTGCATCCCATGAACCTTCTGTAATAAATGCTGCAAGGCTAGTTAAACTGCTTGCAGTTCCAAACATTTATGTGGGGACTGTGCCAAGGGGGGTTACACACCCCCTGCGCCCCCGTGTCATCCTACAAAGCGCCCCAGCTCAGGCTGGACGCGTCCGTGGTGACGTCCTCCCTTCTGGTGACACTGCCCAACGCTATGCAGATGAGCAGATGAGCAGGCTGTTTGCACCAAGTGAGTGCCTTAAGACAGTGACGAAACACTGTCAATAGGCGGTCACGGTTCATGCAGGCTGAAAATTACCTGCTGAACTAGGCTTGCAAGGGTGCATGTGCAAGAAACCCAAAAGTAGGGTCTGAGAAGCTGCTGACATCAAATAAAAACTCCACTGCCATTTTACACAGCGCCCCAGTGCAGGCTGAGGGCATCTGCTCAAGCAGCAACACCGCTTTACAGTAATGTAACAGGGCCACTGTGACAGACAGCGAGTTTATCCAAGTCATAAATCTCCCTCCCGACCTGTGAGAATGCGGTATAACAGGAACAGTGTGCCCCGGACTGGATGGGTTGGCAATTCATTCCAGGGAAAGTTGGAAGTTGGCCATCCAGAAAGGGAGCGGAGTCACAATACCAAAAGTCATCACCTTAATACGGTCGGTGATTTGGCAATTGCGGATGGAGAAAAAGCGATTGCACTCGCTACTGAAAGGGGCGTGACTGAGGGATGTGGTGAAGAGATATGTTCCTTTGTTATGTTTGCGAAAGGACCTGCAAAGAGTACAAATGAAAACTAACAGTGAGTGTTTTGTGTTGTTTTGTCTGTCTATTAACTATTGTGTGTGTCATTGTTAGACGGCTAAATTATTCAGGAGCTGTCGCTACAAAGCCAGCACCAAACCCTGGACTATATTGCACTACTGTTGTCACCGTAGTTGTTTTAATTCACCACTTGCATTAGGAGCACTCACTGTTGGAATTGTGATCATGTATGTGTTTAAAGTGTGTGTTATTATTATAAAGTATTATTTCGGGACTGAACCCTGTGGGTTTTGACTGGGCTTTACACATTGCTGTGTATAGCCAGTCTTATTATTTAAGCAACAATAAAGCTTCTTTTCATCGATAAACTGTGTTGGGTCGTTATTCTACTGCACTGCAAACCACTTTACCACAGCGTCGCAGTGTACAGGACTGTAAAAAACTGTAACACGGCAGGTCAAGACCCGAACCAAGTCCTCTGGTACTGGACCAGGGATAATACCGTGCTCAAAAACGGGTCTGTGATTTTGCACCAAATCAGAGCAGTATGGTACCAGGATGAAACAGTATGGTCGATTCGGTACAGGTACGGTGCCTAAGATCAATACAGTATGGTACCGGCTGGTACAATACGTTACCCTCGGTACAGCAACCTCATTCCCTGTTTGGTATGGGTATCGAGTCGGTGACCTACAGGTCTACTCTGTTCGCTTACCGCAAGAAGCAATATACAGGGATGCCCACCTATATAGCTTCTAGCAAATCAAAACAGTCCGAATGCATACAAGACTGAGGGAAGCCTGCTGTTAGAGGCCTAACAGCCTTCGTAATGGTGCTGCAGACACCAAAACGGCAACGAGATACAGTAAGAGACTGCAAGCAATCTGCGCCGAAGTGCGTATCTCAGTCAACGCACAGCTGCTGAGCCCAGAGCTGCACTCATGCTTCTGCACAAAAAAGACACAAGACAAAAACTCGGTATTACAGTTAAAATAATAATAATAATAATAATAATAATAATAATAATAATAATAATAATAATAATAATATAATTTTAAAAAACAAAACTTTTACTTTTAACTCCAGATGGAGCAAAGCAGCCTGTAACTCAAGTTGCTTAGTCCCTGGGAAGGGGCGACAGAAGCCGCCGGCTTCACATGAGGCACAAGGCCACTGTGGGACGCAACAAACAACAGGCTATGTGCACAAATTACATGTAATTATTAAAACTAAAACAACGTAAATAATATTTTTTGAGGATGCAACATCGACAATGGATAATTGCAAAGCATATGACATGGTTTATTTAGATTTCCAGAAAGCTTTTGACAAAGTCCTGCATAAAAGATTAATCCTCAAACTGAACGCAGTATGGATTCAAGGAAATGTTTGCACATGGATTAGGTAGTAGTTAACATGTAGAAAACAGAAAGTACCAATTAGAGGAGAAGCCTCAAGATGAAGCGAGGTAACCAGTGGAGTACCACAGGGATCAGTATTAGGCTCTCTGCTCTTCCTAATCTACATTAATGACTTAGATTCTGGTATAGTAAGCAATCTTGTTAAATTTGCAGATGACACAAAAATAGGAGGAGTGGCAAACACTGTTGAAGCAGCAAAGGTCATTCAAAATGATCTAGACAGCATTCAGAACCGGGCAGACACATGGCAAATGACATTTAATAGAGAAAAGTGTAAGGTACTGCAAGCAGGCAATAAAAATGTACATTATAAATACCATATGGGAGATACTGAAATTGAAGAAGGAACCTATGAAAAAGATTTAAGAGTTTATGTTGAGTTTATGTGGGGAAGCTATAAAAAAAAGGCCAACAAAATGCTCAGATATTTAGGGAAAAGTGTTGAATTTAAATCAAGGGATTTAATGTTAAAACTGTACAATGCATTAGTAAGATCTCATCTAGAATAGTGTGTTCAGTTCTGGTCACCTCGCTACAAAACGGATATTGCTGCTTTAGAAAGAGTGCAAAGAAGAGCGACCAGAATTATCCCTAAACTAAAACAAACAAGACTACCCGGTGATCTGATTCAAGCATTCAAAATTCTAAAAAGGTATTGACAGTGTCGACCCAGGGGACTTTCTTGACCTGAAAAAAGAAACAAGCACCAGGGGTCACAAATGGAGATTAGATAAAGGGGCATTCAGAACAGAAAATAGGTGGCACTTTTTTTACACAGAGAATTGTGGGAGTCTGGAACCAACTCCCTAGTAATGTTGTTGAAGCTGACACCCTGGGATCCTTCAAGAAGCTGCTTGATGAGATTTTGGGATCAATAAGCTACTAACAACCAAACAAGCAAGATGGGCCGAATGGCCTCCTCTCGTTTGTAAATGTTCTTATGTTATCGCATTAATCATTGTAAAACAATTTGCGAATAATAAATACAGATAAAAATGTCTTATCTGTCTATGGCTCCCTCGTTAGGTTCAGTCCTCTGAAGAATGATGCTGGTATCTGTGCATGCAGTCTTCTTATGCCCTTGGGGCGGGCATGACTGCGTCTCAAGCACTAGCACGCAGCTTTGGTATATCTATTTAGGTTCAGGAAATTTAGGAGGTAAACACCCATACGGTAATGGTTACATTTTGTACTTGATAGTGAACAGCATCCAAGTTCAGCTATCACGGTGCATTATTTCTTGGGCAGCACCTTCACTGAAACCTCCACGCTCTCTCCCAACAATCATTTCTTTCTGACTAGAGCGCAGGCCGGTTACCTGGTGGCTGTAGCTGCAGACAGAGATGTGAAAACTTGGGCCGGCGCAACAACGTCTGAACCACCGGGGGTGGAGGGGAGAAGTAGACGACAGGGGTAACAATGGTGACGAACAGCGACAGTGCAGCGACGTCTGGTTTACCAGGGGGAGCGAAGTAGGAGACAGGGGAAGAAACTGTGCCTGAAGATCAGGCCCAGCGACCAGGTCCAGACGCAACAGCAGGGTGTCTAGGAGCACGGGACAAGGGACCTGACCTACCAGCGCTGGATCGGTGCAGTGGGGTGGTGGTCGGGACTGGGGTGGAGGTGGTCTCTTCATCTCCACCTCCTCCGCCTCGGATTCTGGAACTGGCGGTGTCTCCTCCCCCTTTGGCTCTGGGGACAGTGGTGGCTCCTCCCTCTGGTTCTCAAAACAGCTGTGCTTCTCCCTCTGGCTCTTGAGATAGCGGTGCTTCTCCCTCTTTGGCACTCGGGATAGCAACAGCAACTCTCGCTCTGGCAGCTGCAACTTTTCCCTCAGTTGCTGATTTCTCTCTCGCTGTAGGCGGTTGGCCTCTTGTTCTGCAGCAGTGGCCTGTATCAACACCATTAACATTTCTTCCATTTTTGTTTTTTCTGCAGTTCTGAGCTGGGTTAGTATCCCACTTCTAAAACCACGTGTGGAACAGCTTCCGGGACAAGGCTGATCTGCGCCTTTGAAATATTTGACCCAGGAACTGCAATTCAGCACATTTTCTGCACTTATATTTTACAACAAAAACAAACAAAAAGGTTTAAACAAAATAATACAACACCCAAGTTCTGCTATCATGGTTCTTTCTTTCTCTCTTTCTTTCTTTCTTTCTCTTTCTACACTGTTCAGGTTGGGCAGCACCTTCATGAAACCTCCACATTCTCTCCCAACAAACACTTCTTTGTCTGCTTTTATAGGATGTGCCCAGGGGTTAATAATTCGATTACCACCTAGCCATATTCCACACTTTCCAATTAAATAATTACACAAACCAACACATGCACATGCAAAGCCTCTGTTCTGTCACAATACCTACCAGCTATGTTCATCATTTTGTGTCGAAAGACAGGTTTCATTACCTGCAACAACATTGTTGGTAGTTTCTGGAAAAAAAAAAGTGAAATAAAATCAGCTATACAATATACAAGACTGTGATTCATATTTGAAAGCAGGCAGGATATCAATTGTTACAAATCCCAATTGATTAACATGTATACTGATATAGCTTTATCCTAAATTACAACTACAATGAACCATGGCTGTTCTGTCTCCTCCATTTTTCATCAGAAATGTTCTTGCTCAACTTAAGGTGCTGAGCGTAAATTACCTACAAAAATGAAGACAGGCTGTGACGGGGCACCCCCGCCCCTGTGTTTATTTGTATTATTTTTGTATTGCTGGTATTGTTATTGTTTGGGTGTATTGTGTGTTAGTATTAGTAATTTTTTTTTTTTCTTTTACTCGGGATCGATGATCTAGAGAGGCTTTTACAGATAATGAGGTCGGTGGTTCTAATTTCATTATGTTACAGTGATAAAATACCTTCGATGTGACACAGTTGTTAGACCTAATTTGCAGTCTACTTGAATGCTGGCACTGGCCAGCGCTATGATACATCCAGAACACAATTAAAACAATCTGCATGTAACTGTTGTTTCTCTGCAAAGAGGATCAATAATAAAAACAAACTCCTTTGATTAGGAGCTGTGTTACCAGCTTGTGTTTTGTGGAATTAGCTTTGTGATGCACCTGCATTTTTCTGCACTGTACTGCATTTCTCTTTTGTTGATGTGACGATACAGAAAGACCCACCTACTTCTGTGGTTGTCATGTTGACATTATTGAAAACTTCTCACTTGTGTGGGAAGGCACTTGAAACATGTGGCCAAAGATACTTTATGATGTGGCTTCATTATTTTTTTGAGGTCAACGATCAAAGGCTCAAAGTAACCACATGTTTTTTTTGTTACAGTTCCTGTTTGCAACCTTGTAGCTCAAACTGGGTTGAGTTGATGTTGGAGAGAAACGAGTTCAGCTAATTTTCGATTGATCCACTTATGGGTCATTCCATACCAACTCAACCAGAGCCGTTGGGGGTTTTCGGGTCCGCTGAGTGCAGAAGTGCAAATTTTTTTAATTTTTTTTATTTCCCCTTCAAAAAAGTGAAAAAGTGACCCTGACCAGAAAAATCACCCAGGGCTCAACTCAGACGCTACCAGCATGTGAAGTACCTCATTCAACTCATAATGAATGGGGCTTTGGAGAACAAATATACCAGGAGCACCTTACTCACCTAACGCAAGTTACCAGATGAGGGGTACATGACAAGTTTTATTCGAACTTCAGCCCAGTCCTTTAGCCTGTAGGGGATGCAGGTCCTAAAATGTTAGTATTGCTCAGAGAACACTTAGGACCAGTCTTCTAAATTTTGTTAAACACTTTTGGTTTCAAGTCCCCCCACTGGTTATTAACCACTAACGGGGGGGGGGGGGGGGGGGGGAGGCTTTAAGAGATCACCCAAAAAGACATTTTTGGATAGATGTTGATGAGATCTATAAGCATCAAGCAAAACATTTTGGATTTTTGGCAGATATTTTAAGTTGCATTTGTCATGCATTCGAGCTCTGCTTATGGCCACTTTGGTGAGGCTAAAGTACCACATAGTCCTAACCGAACTGGCATTATTCTTCAATGTTGCGTTGTCTGGAGTTAGATCTAGAGCAAAAGTTGACAGGGTGTGCTTCCAGTGGCACTAGGGGGTTATGAATAGGTGTCTACCTAAATCGTGATTTCGTGGAAATCTGGAAACTGAGGGGTCACCGTGAAATTCACTTATTTTAGGGGCCAATGCATACCGGACAAGTACGGAGAGAAGAAAAAAGAAACCTTGTTTAAATGAACTGCTGCACAAACTACGTATCTTCCTTCTGTAAATAGGCTTTTTTTATTCCTTTGCTGTCCTTCACTGCACTTAGGCAAAAGAAACCCCAAAACAACGTCCTTATACAAATAACATTTACAAAAAAATACTCCAAAGCGGTTAACATTCTTGTTTACTGTTCAAATGACAATGATGTTTTAATCAGCCTATCAGTGCGTCTGTACTGGCTTTTCTGTGACCTGTACTGTACAGTAGGGGGTGGGACAAAGTCAGTGCTGCATTGGTTTGATGTACATTGCTAGTTTTCAGCATTGGAGGTAAAATACCAGAAATGGACGACAAAGCAAAAAAAAAAAAAAAAAAAGTATATTTCAGCTGATGATTGTGTCAAGATATTTCCCAAAGAATCAGTACATGCAGATGGAGGTAATTGTTTTGCACATCTTGTAATGTGTCTGAAGAAAATATGATCGATCGCTATTTAGCTTCAGAATCACACATTAAAACAAAAGGCTACCACAGAGGCTGCTGAACAGAACGCAAAATAAACAGCTTTCAGAAAACAAACTGGAAAGTCAGCACAGATGAAAAGTATTCCTGTCGATTGTAGCCAAGTTAAATCAGTACTACAGGTACGATCTAGCACAGCCACCTCGCTTCAAACAACTTGCTGCTTACTTTTTAAACACAGTTAAAATTTTAAACCCAAATAGGCACATTCTTTGTTTTGATTCGGTACTAATAAAAAAAATGACTGGATGGGACAAATAACATGACAATGAACGTGCTGCATATATTGCCTTTATTAAAGTATACCGGATGCCCTTGGGTAACCGAGTTTATGTTTTTTTTGTTACAGTTCCTGTTTGCAACCTTGCAACCCTGGATAAGGGCGTCTGCTAAGAAATAAATAATAATAATAATAATAATAATAATAATAATAATAATAATAATAGAGCAGCATCAGACTTTTTTGTCAAATCAAGTTTGACAAAACTGCAATTACTGGCCACTTCAACTCTACCAGACGTTCAAAACATATAATATACTGTGTTCCATCTTGTTTGCATATCCTGTATTAACTTTAGTGGTGCATTTTCTGTGTTCAGCATTTCTGTTTGTTAACTATTTAAAGCACTCGTTGCCAGCTCGCTTTTTTAAAAATGTGCAACCAGTCTTTTTGCTGTTGCCACTAATGTGTGTACGGCTTGAACATCCTTCAAACTGTTCTGAATCCATAGGTTTATATTGTGCCCTGCACAGCGCACACTTGCCACACCATTAAAAAGTGCCCCAGTATGACCATTTACATGCGTAAGTAAAGGCATTGCTCTGCAAATGTTTCGACAGGGTGTATCACATTTTTAAATGCAGCTCCCTACACGATGTATCAACATCCACTATCAGGTATGTTATTTATTTTGCTCGGGCACTTTTTGGCTTGATTTTCTTTCCAAAATATCATGCCACTGTAGGTAGTTCCTTTTGTTTTTTCGTACTCACAATGTCATATTTTGTTGGATGGAGCCTCACTAAATGGTCCCGCAGGTTTGTGGTATTGCCGGAGAAGCTCAGCAAACTTTCACAAATGCTGCATTTTACCGTTACATTTTGTTCTTTAGAAAAAAACTTCCAAACGTCGGACAGCATTGTTAATAATTTAACAGAGAAAGCTTTACTCCTGTTGCAGCTATACTGGTATTTCACTGGGTTTTTTCTGTTCACACTTTTAACTGAGTTCCCAGGCTGATTTTAGAAAATGTTTGGGTGTAGATGTGTGTGGGGGGGCAGGGTTTTGAAAGAAATAGAAAGCAAAGGCGGGGAACTAGAGTACAGTTTTATATAATTTAATTTCGTCCTTATAAAATGGATTAATGAAACAACATGTGGTTTCACCGTATTCATTTTGTTTTGATCCATCGATGGTTATTGGACCGATTCGATGCATGGATCCATCGTCCCAGCCCTAACAATTACATTACCTCAGATTGCAGAACGATTTTGGGTAACAAACCATTGCCTGTTGATGTTATGCACAATATTATATATACATACATACATACACAGTGCCTATAGTAAGTATTCACCCCCCCCCCCCCCCCCGGACGTTTTCACAGTTTGTTGTGTTACAACCTGAAACCTTTATGCATTTAAATGGGATTTTTTCCCCTTTGATCTACACAACCTACTCAACACTTTCAATGTGTGAAAAAATGGGGGGAAGGAACAAATCTATTAAAAATAAAAACCTGAAAAAGTATTCACCCCCTTTGCTATGACACTCCTAAATAAGCTCAGGTGCAACCAATTGCCTTCTGAATTCACACAATAAGTTAAATGGAGTCCATCTGTGTGCTGTGTGCAATAAAAGTGGTTCACATGATTTCAGACTAAATACACCAGTCTCTGTAAGGTCCCACAGTTGGGTAGTGCATTCAAAGCAAAAGATACTACCACGAAGACCAAGGAGCTTTCAAAACAAACATAACAGAACATCACCCAGGTAACACCGTCCCTACTGTGAAGCATGGTGGTGGCAGCATCATGCTATGGGGATGCTTTTCATCGGCAGGGACTGGGAAGCTTGCCAGGGTAGAGGGCAAAATAGATGGAGCTAAATACAGGCAAATCCTTGAGGAAAACCTGCTTCAGTCTGCAGAAGACCTAAAACTGGGACGGAGATTCACCTTACAGCAGGACAATGACCCCATGCACACAGCCAAAGCGACACTGGAGTGGCTTAAAAACAAGAAAGTGAATGTCCCAGTCAAAGCCCGGACTTGAATCCGATTGAGAATCTGTGGCAAGACTTGAAGATTGCTGTCATTATAGGATACGTGTATAAGCTGATAATCATAAGTGAACTGCATTCAAAAATTTTATTTTTAAATGAAAATGTAAATCTTGTCAATTTCAATAAAATGGTCACCCAAAGCAAGGGGATTTCAGTCTGAAGCCCAAGTCAATTAAAAGTCTGAAATGTATATAACACGGTGTTAGAACACTGGCCTAAGTATATTCAGTCTTGAACAAAGAAGACTACACGGCGATCTGATTCAAACATTCAAAATCCTAAAAGGTATAGACAATGTCAACCCGGGGGACTTCCTTGACTTGAAAAAAGAAACAAGGACCAGGGGTCACAAATGGAGATTAGATAAAGGGGCATTCAGAACAGAAAATAGGAGGCACTTTTTTACACAGAGAATTGTGAGGGTCTGGAACCAACTCCCCAGTAATGTTGTTGAAGCTGACACCCTGGGATCCTTCAAGAAGCTGCTTGATGAGATTCTGGGATCAATAAGCTACTAACAACCAAACGAGCAAGATGGGCTGAATGGCCTCCTCTCGTTTGTAAACTTTCTTATGTTCTTATGTTCTTATGTTCTATAAAAGTGTCTTTGTTAGATGTTCTCCGAGTTAACTAGCATGTTACCTAATTAACCTTTTGTCACCAATTATGAGGGACCTATAAATATAGGTAGCATAGGCACAAGTTTGTCATTCCTGAATGTAAGGGAGCAGAAAATGGCAAAATACGCTCAGTTAAGCAAAGAAAAAAAGACAGTCTAATTATTTTAAGAAATGAAGGTAGACCATCAAACGACTTGAAGAAATTGGCACTCATGAGGACCGAACAAGGTCAGGCAGGCCAAGGGTGACCTCAGAATCAGTGAACAAGTTCATTAGAGTCACAAGTCTGCGAAACCGGCGATTAACTGCTCCTGAAATACAAGCTCAGCTAAATGCTACTAGAAGTACAGATGTTTCAACATCAACTGTTCAGAGGAGATTGCGTGAAGCTGGCCTAACTGGAAGAATTGCTACAAAGAAACCATTGTTAAGAGTGCAGAATAAGAGGAAGAGACTTGCCTGGACCAAAAAACACAGAAACTGGACGTTTGAGGAGTGGAAGTCGGTCTTATTGATCGATGAGTCAAAATTTGAAATATTTGGGTCCAACCGCCGAGTATTTGTAAGATGCAGAGAGCGAGCGCATGAGTTCTGCATGTGTGGTTCCCACTGTCAAGCATGGAGGAGGAAGTGTTGTGGTCTGGGGTTGCTTTGTTGGTGACAGAGTTGGTGATCTTTACCAAGTCCATGGCACGCTCAACCAGCATGGCTATCATAGCATACTTCAGAGGCATGCCATTCCATCAGGATTACGGCTAGTTGGGCAGTCCTTCATTCTTCAGCAAGATAATGACCCGAAACACACCTCAAAGCTGTGCAAGAACTATCTGGCGAAGAAGGAAAGTGAAGGACAACTCAATCTAATGACCAGGCCTGTCCAGTCTCCAGACCTCAATCCCATAGAACTTGTATTGGACGAACTGGACAGAAGAGTCAAAGCAAAGCTACCCACAAGTGCCCTACATCTCTGGGAATTGCTGCAGAAGAGCTGGGAAGACATGTCGGGTGATTTCCTGCTGAAACTTGTTAACCGAATGCCTCGTGTTTGTGAGGCTGTTATTAAGGCAAAGGGTGGCTATTTTGAGGAATCCAAGATTTAGAGACAATTTTCAATTCTCTTGAACATTGCTTTGATACTCCTTATGTTTTGTTTTGTACATTGTAACATGTGTTTTCATTTTCAAGTATTTACAGAAACATATACGACGTAAAACATGGTCAATTATGAAAAAAACCTAGTTTCCAGCAAGTGTACTCAAACTTTTGACTGGTACTATATATATATTATATTATATATATATACACACACACACACACATACACCCACTAAACAAAACTAAAAAACCTTTTGTGCACTGCAATGCTTAAATCTTTACAAAGGTGCTGACCAATATAAGGTAATGTCTATAAAGAAAGTGATTACCTCTCTCAATTTATGCCAACTAGCCAGGAATGTTCCTACAAACCTTTACCCTTATGATTCAGAGCTGCAGAGAACTTCAGTCACACCCCTTGTGGTTTTTCTCATGGATCCATACTACTCAAATTTTCCAAGATTCAATTCATTTTATTGAACAAACTTCAAAAAATATATATATTTTTAAAAACATTTCTGATCCACGTCTACAACGGCTTTCAACTTTTAGTTTTCATCAGGTAGTGAATATTATCAATTAGAGCACACCCTATTTATCTTGAGACCCAGCAAAAAAAAAATGTTTCTCAATTTGAAAACTTTTCTGCTCTTCTTTGTATTTGGGGTGTGTGACAGAGATCGAATGAGTCTTAGTGTTAGATCTCCCTCTCGACCTGTGATGGCACGGTGCACGAGGAACAGAGTACCCTTAATGAAATGGCACGACAATTTATTCCGTAGGGTAGATGGAAGTCGGTCAGTTTGGAAGGGGGCGGAGCTATGGCACCCGAGCTCAGTGACCCAGACGGTAAGCGGCGTGGCATCCGAGGACTGGAGGAGCGGATGCGCTCGTTAACCTCGGGGTCATGGGCGAGGGTATAAATAGGGGGCATGGCTTGAGTGATCTGTTCCTTTGCATATGGTTAAATTATATAACCGAGAAGGAGCCCGTATTTGTGAAATCAACCGTGAGTGTTTTGTGTCTTTTGTTTGCACCATTAGCACTTGAATCACGCACTGTCTTTGTGTTTGTGTTTTGTGTGGGTGTCTGAACAGGACTTTTGGGGTTGCGGGTCAAACCCGTGGATTACAAATAGAAGTGATACACGCCGCTGTATCACTTCCAGCACTATTATTATTTGCAGGTTTGCCTTAAGGCTCTGGACATTTATTAAATTAAATAAACACCCTTGCACCTGTACCAACGTTGTCTGTGTGATTATTCTGCACTGCACTCACCTGCACGTCATTACCACTTTGCCACAGGGTGAAAAACATACAACCAACAAAAAAATGTCAATTCATTATTTTTATTTAACTAATTACATGTGCACTGTAGTGGACATTGGGACTCGCATTGTAGAACAAATGCGACTAGCTTAACAATTAGCCACAATGAGAAATAACACCATATTTGGACCACTCTGATGTAAACTAGTATGTGTTAAGACATTTATCTTTATATTTATTTGAAAGTTTCTAAACAACTTAAACAAGTAATAAACAAACAAGTAATACAAAAACATTTCTACATTCACATTAAAACGTCTGCTTGTTTTATGCGATTTGGATGTGGTATTCCTTGAAACAATTCCCCTTTTTTGGCAACACAGAGGAACATTTTGCATTTAGTGCACATCACGTAGGTTTTCTTATCACAGCCTTTTCTTTGGCATCTTGCTGCATGTTTGTCGGGCATCATCTCTGGCAAATGCAGAGCTCCTCATTTTCTCAGGAATTGGTCTGGTTGCGGCACCCATTTTTTGCGCTGTAGCTCATAATCATCATCACTGGAATCTGTGATTACACCATCACCTGAGGTACAGACTGTGCCTGTGCAATCAGCTCTTGAGCTAGCAGCAGCTTGAATTCCAAGTATTGTTTGGTGTTTTTGGCACGACGTTCCAATGCAATGCTGTCTGACTTGTACTGAATCCAGGAGTTGGTTATTGCCAAGTCGAAGCAGTGGAAGATGACCCGCACAGTCAATTTCCTGGTCCTACTTGCCATCCTGTAGAAACTCAGCATGCGTTTGCACATATCCACTCCACCCATGCTGCTGTTGTATTCATTGATGACAGCCAGTCGTGCTACCTGGATGTGCCTCTTCTCTTTACTGGACCATCTTGTACAGTAGTCCTCTATCCCATATGCTGTGGAGGCCATGAGCACAGGCTTGTTGTCATACCACTTTGTGACAGCAATTTCAGGGGTTCTTCTGGTCATCATCTCTGTTGCTCCTCTTCCGTGTTGTTTCAAAATGTTGTCATCAATCAATCAACATTCTTTTGCGATTCTGGACTTTATTAGTTTTATTTTTATTTTTTTTAAATTTAGTCGTTGCCAATTAGTTTTTATTATTTTCTCCGCAATTTGAAATGCCCAATTATTTTTTAGGCTCAGCTCACCGCTACCACCTCTGTGCTGACTCGGGAGGGGCGAAGATGAACACACGCCGTCAGCCGCCCACTTCTTTACACTCTGCAGACACACCTTGCAGCCGCCTCAGAGCTACAGCGTCGGAGGACAACGCAGCTCTGGGCAGCTTACAGGCAAGCCCGCAGGTGCCCGGCCACACTACAGGGGTCGCTTGTGCGCGGTGAGTCGAGGACACCCTGTAAACTGCTCTAAACACTGAGTGATTACTTCCTGTGATGTAATAATATTCAATAGAAATTGTATAAAAACAAAGTTTGAAAATATATTATTTTTAAACGTACCTTTTTTCCTTCCATAAAACGTGCTTATTGACACCGTCGCCATTTTGTACACATCAGAAATGCAAAAATATTATGTCATTGCAAAGCCCAGGATGTCCACAAGAGGGCCCAGCAGGAATTAAGTGTGTAGGATTAACCAGCTTTTTGCAACACTTAGGCCTAAAAACTGATTGTCTACTACAGAGGACAAAAGTCAATCAGTGCGTTTACATTAGTATGAGAATTCCGATATTTTTCGGAAAATTAAGTTTTCTGAAAACTAGCCTAATTTCGATACCAAAAGTCACGTAAACACAGTTTTCGGAAAATGTATCGGAATATTCAGAAAGTCAGTTTTCGGAAAGCAACACCTAGAAATTTCCGATTATATTCCGAAAACTAACAAAATGTATATCATGTAAACACACCTTTCGGAAAACTTATTCCGATATTCCAAACTCTGACCTTCATTCCTGCACGTGGTTTTAGAAAACAGAGAAAATAATAATAATCTGTAGTCAGTCTGCATGCATCCATTTGACTGGTTAGGGATATAAAGTAATACATTTGTTAACGTCCGTATGTATTTGTTAATAGCCCATACTGAAGCAGCAAATGCTTTCCAGCTTTAAAATGACGTGAGAATTTAAAATAATGTCTGCACAAGAAACTGTTAATATAGAACAGGATGACCTGTTGGAAAGGCTGATTGCACATTGGGGGGAATCTGAATAGAGCTATAGGATAGTAATTTTTGAATTTAAGACCTGACACTTCAATCCATGTATACAGTTGAATTCTAATGAGATTTTCTATCGTTAATCATGTTAACACAGAAAAATGACGTTTTGAAAACATTAGTTTTCGGAACACGCTTTGCCATGTAAACGTATTGATTGGCTGGGTCTCAGGAGGATTTATACAACTCTTCATTGGTAACTTTTAATCACATTCAAATTAGTTACATTGTTTTCCTGTTTAAATGGTTTAAATAGTTAAATAATTTACTGAAATCTTAATGATACAATATTATTAACACACAAACATGATTATCAAAAGAATATTCGTTATCTTAACACATACATAATTAACAGTGACATACAAAAAAAAATCTCATAAATGGTGTGACTAACACTAAAACAGCTATTATTTATGTTTAATCTATTACCAATTGAAGAGTCAATTACCTCATATCACAACAAGACGAACTAGAAAACAGATATTGGATGGCCTTCATATGTTCAAACTTTGGTATTAACTGGAACACAATCTATTGATATACCTCATCTTCATATGTAATTATATAAAATTAGAGACTTAGATTGATTACTAGTTATCTTGAATCTACAAATTAGGTAAAACTTTATTAAATTACAAAAGGACACTCTCAATACCATTAGGGGCAGCAGTGTGGAGTAGTGGTTAGGGCTCTGGACTCTTGACCGGAGGGTTGTGGGTTCAATCCCCAGTGGGGGACACTGCTGTTGTACCCTTGAGCAAGGTACTTTACCTAGATTGCTCCAGTAAAAACCCAACTGTATAAATGGGTAATTGTATGTAAAATAATGTGATATCTGTATAATGTGAAACAATGTATAATGTGATATCTTGTAACAATTGTAAGTCGCCCTGGATAAGGGCGTCTGCTAAGAAATAAATAATAATATATATATATATAACAGCTGACTCCCAAAATCACAACATTCTGCACAGAGAATTAAAGGGCCTCAGCAGACAAGGGGTTAAGCGACTGATCACTGATGAGCATTCTGACCCATCACAAGCCAACCTGACAGCATGCCAATATATTACAGCCTCCAGCCAATCACATTCATAATTACACAAGTTTACAACTGCTGGCAATTTACTCTTTACTATACATCTGTCCGTGTCTAAAACAATTTTTAGCATTTTTTTTTTTTTTTTTGGAGCGGGGGATGACTGAATATGTCGGATACTGACACATACGTGGAACAAAATTATATACATCCCTTTTATCAATGGTACATTTGTTGGCATCAATGCAATACAAATGATTATTCTCCAGCCCACAAACAAATAACGTACAAGACCGCAAAATAACTTTTCAGCAGTATCAGGCCCACTTCATCTTCACTCCTCATTCGTGAAAAGGAGTCCCCAAGTGGCAGTTTGCACTGACAGCAGAGGAAGACTGCTGGTGGAGTGTAGTCTTCATCGTCCTTCTCCTGCTGACACATAAACGTCCTGTCGTCTTCTTCAACATACATCTGCTCATCCCCACAGCCTTCCGCCATTTTAGATAACAAGCTACGACACAAATATATTAACATTTAAGTCTTCCTTAGGGGAGTCATAAAACTTAAAACACAAAACTGTATGATAACGTTGTTTAAATTAAATATATTATTCGAGTTTATTTTTTTTATTTACAAATCTGTTGCATTACATTTTTGCACTCTGCAGTCTTCGGGAACGATTGCGGATCACCTCAAAACACGCCAGAAGACCTATGACTACTGACATCTAGTGGCCAGCAGCGGTCTTGCTCGTGTTTAGTGTTCCGCGTTTCCGTTTTAATCCGAATTTTACCGAAACATACAGGATTTAACTGGACGTAGATTTTTACTATGATACCCGTTTTTTTCTATTATTCAATATTTTTTTCGTTACGATTTTCTAGTAAATACATAATATTTTGATTAAAATGCGGTTTTATTTTGACTCCGACATTGCAATAAGCAGCCCAACACTGTATCATAGGATACAGCAGACGTTTTGACGTCAGATGATCAAATAACGCTCAAACGTGGTTCTCTGTCACTTCACAAACACATTATCAACTGATTATTGTGGCAATTGCTGGGCGTAGTAACTACTATCTTGATCAAACACTAAATTGAAATGAAATACTTACATGCAGTAGTAAATCCAAAAGTACCGGATCGCCAACAAAATATAGATTTCTTAAACAAAAATGATACAAATTCACGTGTTTTTTCATTGAGCTTGAGGTAACATTTAATAGGTAATGCAGCACTTTTGTAATGCAGCACAGTGACTCTTCCAGGCGCGCTCTCCTCCACGGGACCAGGCCTTGCCACATCCCTGCTGTCAAGTAGACCCTGCCGACTGCGTAGGCCTGCTCACCTCGGTGAGTCAGGCCTTGTAAACAAACACTGTGCTCTTCCCTATACTATCTTTCTACCGTGTTTTTGCTGTCTGCTTCAACTCACCCACAGCGGCTTCGGCCTTGTGTCCCCCTGATAAACGCTACTTGCTGACCAGGTGTGTGACTGTACGGTTAGGGTAGGCACATTTGCGTAGCGGGCTGGCCGGTGCTTCGGTACCGCGGCGCACGCATAGCCCTTGATACTTAGGTATCTCGGTGCACGGCGCTCGGGACGCACAGTACCCACTGCTACAAAGCTAGTGTGGGAACGCACGGTGCTGCACGGTACTCTGTGTGCATGGCGCTCCGGACGCACGGCGCTCCGGACGCACGGTGCATGCGGTGTACACGGTGCTTGGCCACTGCCTCAGACCTAGCACAACAGCTCACGGTGCTGCACAATACTCATTGCGCATGCACAGTGCACACGATGCTTGGTACTACACTAGTGCACAAGCATACGATGCTGCACAGTACGTGCTGCACAAGGTGCCCACGGTACTCAGTGCGCGGTGTTAGCTACCCACTGCTACAGCGCTAGTGGGTGAGCGCACAACGTTCACACTTAGCCAGTGCTTGAGCGCAGTGCAAGTGGTGTTTAGTCCACGACCCATGCAAAACACCAGGCCCATGTAAGGCAAGTCAGGGTTCCACCCCTGCACGGCCTGCAACGCCAATATCCCGCAAGAGGACAAGCATACCGTCTGTGCGCGGTGCTTGGGCATTCAACATGCCACCTTGGCCCTCGAGAGGGACGTGGCCTGTAGCATCTGTGAGGCTTTCCAGCCCCGGGTGAAAGAAGCTCATTTGGAGAGGGCCACGAGGGCGAGCTCCACGTCCCCAAACAAAAGTACGAAGAGCTAGGGAGAGGCCGAATGGCAGCACAGCAAACTTGTAAACGCTTCTCTGAAAAGAGAAGCTGAGATACTTCCTGTGCTCTGGATGAATGGGAACATTAAAGTACGCGTCCCTTAAGTCCACGGTGGTGAACCAGTCATCCAGCCCAACATGTGACGATGAGTCAGCATCTGGAACCTCCTTTCTTTTAGGAACCCGTTGAGGAGCCTCAGGTCTAGGATGGGGTGAAAGCCACCATCTTTTCTGGACACCAGAAAATACCTCGAGTAGTACCCCCCTCCGTGGGAGGTGGGGTCTATGAGACGAATGGCTCGCTTGCACAGCAAGACGGCCACTTCCTTCTGAAGTACTGAGGCCTGGAGAGCGTCTGTCACAAAAGTTTTCATGATACCTCGAAATGGAAGAGGTTGCAAGCGGAACTGAAGCGCATAACCGTTTTGCACGGTGGCGAGCACCCAGGTGTCCGAGTGCACCAAGTACATGTGCACCATGTACCGTGCAGCAATGTGCATTCGTGCACTGGCGCCGTAGTAGTGGGTACCAAGCACTGTGTATACTGAGCACCATGCGCACAGAGTACCGTAGCACTACGTGCACTGTGCAACATTGTGCGCTCTTGCACTAGCTGTGTAGCAGTGGCCAAGCACCGTGTGCACCAAGTACCGTGCACTGTGTGCACTATGCAGTACCGTGCGTTCGTGCACTAACACTGTAGCAGTGGGCAGTGTGCACCGTGCGTACCAAGCACCGAGTACCGAGCACTATGTGCAATGTGCGGCTCTGTGTCTGTGCATTGACGCTGTAATGCTGGGCACCGTGTGCTGTATGCAATGAGCACCTTGCGCACTGAGATACCAAGGGCTATGCAATTGTGCCTACCCTAACCGCGCAGTCACACACCTGGTCAGCGTGTAGCATGCACCAGGGGGACACAAGGGCCGAAGCTGTGGTGGGCGAGTTGAAGCAGACAACAAATAGACCATGGTAGAATAGATAGATAGGGGAGAGCGCACTGTTTGTTTACAAGGCCCGAGGTGCAAGCGCACCAGAACTGCAGCTGTTGTGCCGAAAAGGGGGTCTGAGGCCGCCAGCCTTCAGGGGCCCTGCTTGGGCTGCTGAGGTTGTAGCAGGGCAGTTTGGGGTGGCTGTCTAGGGCATTGGCCCTAGAAACGTCTCCTGGGACGCTGGTGTGTGGGCTTGGTGGGCCCAGTTGTTCACTGCTGATGTACCCTGTAGGCAATGCCTTAGGTCACCCAGCGGAGCCGTGGTGACTGGAACTGTCCTGGTGACAGTCTGCATTGGAGAAGGTTGCCAATGGTTCGACCTGCCCCACGTGGGAGCGTGGGGAGGGAGAAACGCGGACACCTGCCTTCTAGAGAGGCAAGCAGTGCGGCCTGTTTTAGCACACTAGGACCTGAGGCCGGCCGAATCTTTTGAGGGTGAGGAGCCATCGCCTGTGTCCAGAAGACGGACCAGCGTGGTTCTGCCATTAGCGTCCAGGGGACATGCAGGAAGGCTGCAGCGTGTCCCATTAGTGCGGAAACTGAGCTAGACAACGGGGGAGCACTGGCTTCCGAGACTACCTCGAAGCCAGGTTCTTCCTCAAGCACCCCTGCGGGATGTTTGCATTGCAGGTTGTGCAGGAGTGGAACCCTGACTTGCTTGTCATGGGTTTGGTGTTCTGCATTAGCTGTGCACCAAACACCGCTTGCACTGGTTGCAACGGCGCTCAAGCACTGATTGCGTTCACCCACTAGCGCTGTAGCGGAGGGCACCAAACACTGTGCACCGTGTGCACCATGCGTACCGTGCAGCAACGTATGCCCATGCACTAGTGTAGCGGTCAGCACCTACACCGTGCGTACCAAGCGCTGTGTGTACCGAGCGCCATGCACACCGGTTACCGAAGCACTTCCTGTGCGCTTGTGCACTGACACTGTCGCAATTGGTGAATCATCATGTGCACCATGTACTGTGCAGCACTGTGCATTCGTGCACTGGCGCCGTAGCAGTGGGTACCAAGCACCGTGTATACTGAGCACCGTGCGCACAGAGTACCGTAGCACTACGTAGCACGACCCGACGTGACACTATCATATTTGATTCAAGTTCAATTACTTTAATTACTCAGAGACCACTGCACTGTCTGCTTCACTGCAATCTTGAAACAGTTACCAGCTTTCAGAACACACACACATAATTGGCGACGCCGTGCCCTTTATTCTAATCGGGTACCGGAGCTTATACACATTCCATTGGTCCTCAGCCACACACCAGGACCAATGGGCAAAGACAAACAACAAACAATTACAAGGGGACAAAGAAAGCACCCCACGCGCAGGCTACATTTACACAGACAGTCGACTAGAAACTGCAGGGAATACAGGCGGGAAAGGGACACAATACAATAGGAACTACAGTACAGTACACAAGACACAATTCGATAGATGCACAGATCGCTGTAGTATTAAATACACTCTGCTTGAAATCCACTGTTATAATTACCATTTTAAAATGTTAGTGATTAATTATGCATTTATATGGAAATAAATGATTAAGTAATGTTACACATTATAAAATTGATTTTTTTATCTAACAGATTTTAGCGGTATGCAAATGTTGGTATTAGTTTGGCAAATGAAAGGTTCTTTTCGTGCATGAAAAGGGTAGAGCATACCTGCGTACAGCTACTGGGGACGAGAGACTGAGCGATCTTTTGGTTATTGCGAGCTAACCCGACAAGCGAAGACATTAGACTTACAACTAAATACAGGCTGGTGTTAATAAATTTGCCAAGATGAAAGCGAGACGCCACCCCGTTTTATTTTATTTTATTAATGATTAAAATAGAGTTTAACTACGTTCTTACCGCTGATTATTTTGAGACAATTTGTTTTCAGTGATCGGAGTGTAGTCTAATGTCCCTCGCTGCTACTGTAAAACGACTTAAAAAAATGATGTTGCACTGCTATTTGTTTAATGTAGCTGTAGTTACAGATGTAACTGTGAAATGTTTACTTAGGATATCGAAAGCTGGCAACAGAGCACTTCAGTTAGCGTTAAAGCCTTTATCTACTATAAAAACACAAGTTTAAGTGAAAACAAGGACGTAACGTTACACACTTTATTACTATAAAATGACACAAAGTGGAACGATATTTTCGAGTTATAAACCAGTGCCGTGAGATACTTGCATTGCACATTTTGTATTTATTTTAAGAATGAGAGCGATGTTGTCAAAGCGCAGCACGCGATCTCGTTGCAAACTGGACAAGTATTTCCTGTTTTTTCTCATTCATGATGTTAGTTGGGACAGAGGATATTCAATTTTGACACAACTGTTTTCCTGAAGAATTAAATTGTGAAAACATTGCACCGTCGCACGTTGTCAATCTAATTATCTATTGCGTAATTTGTCCTTGTGAGCCCTGCACCAACCCCATCTTCTTGGATTCATTGTTTATTTTCTAGGTTTTTGTAGCAAGCCTCCAGTAAAAAATAAATCTCTTCTGTTTATTTTATGCTAACAGTTTTTCATGGTTACTTTATCAATACACTGTTGTGAAATGACTAATGTAACAAACTCCTCAAACTATATCTGGGATTATGAATATTATTATGACTATTTGGATCCCGTTGCGGTGGACGAAAGACAACTTAAAGCTAATAAGTGTGAGTACATTCTTCCTTAGATTAACACATATAATATTTAATAATCATAGCCATAAAAAATGTACACCATGTTATTTTAATAGATTTTAGTTGAATCAGATAAATGTACTGTTTACTTTGAATATTGCTTTTTTCTTTAGTACAATCTCACAATATCAGTCAGTTGTTTTCATGGTATGTCTAATGATTCTGGTTTTAAATGTAAAATATAGTATAAATTAAATGTAAACCTGCTTTTGTTTAGAGGCAAACTAATAATGCATTTTTTTTTTAATTCCATGAAGTAGAGTAAATGTGTAAAATCAGTACTGAGTAATAGGAATCGATAAACCTCTTTTTGGACTTTGGCACAGGCTTTAATTTCGGCAAAAGGGTATTTCTGAGGATATATAATTAAAGGAATCTTTAAAAAACCCACCATGTTTTTTAATGTTTGTTTTCAAAATAGAAACTATGCATACAGTAAAGGTAAATATGCACACTGCACATTAAGTCAGCAAATTTAAAAACCTTCCAAACACTACACATTATGCAATAAGTATCTGCATTTCTATGAACAGGCACATGGGAGGTGTGTATTCATAACCCCTAACTACATTACTAACTGTTACCATGTTTGTCATTAACAGACTCCATTGTTATAGCATTCTGGGTTGGTCTGTCTGCCTTTGTGGGGTTTATTTTGCTTATGCTGATGCACATGTCTCGATCCAGCACAGCACCGATGCAGTAGGTATTGCTTTTTCATTTAATTTATTTACTCTCCTTAGGAGACTTGACTAATAATGTTATTTAGTCTCACAGTTATGGAAACCTAAATGTTAATTAGAATGAATACATATTTAAAGATACAAGTAAAAATGAAGTCACAATATATAGAACACCATTACATCATGCAAGAATAAATCATGGATATGAATATAAATACGAAGCAGTCAAAAACCTATAAATACCTCCAATGTTTTGATTCAAATGCATGCTCCCCTGAGAAAGATATTTAAATAATTAATTAAATTAAACAAATATTTAAATAATTAAATCAAATAAAATTAGATATTTAGATATTAGAAACGTTGAGCAGCTGGCTCTGAGCTAAAATTATATATATATATATATATATATATATATATATATATATATATATATATATATATATATTATACACACACACACAAATATAAAATTAGAGGTCGGCACAGGTACCCGAAAAATTACCCAATGCTACCCGGTTCTCTTTACTACCCGGATTCAATTTATTAATTTGAGAATTTAAAGAAAATATGAGAATGCAGTTGTAAGCGCGGGTCTGTGGCCAGCGTAACAAAGACAACATTAAAACAAGCTTTTGCATTAAGCCTTTTCTTAACTGACAGGATATCAATGTTTTACAGAAAACAATAACACAGCGAGCGGCAGGTACACCTCAATAATCATAACTGTGGTGACTATTCTTCTCAGGAACTAAATCAGAAAGAAAACAACATAATATACTGTTAGTTTATGTCAGTGATAACTCTGATCCATTAATAATAACTGTGTGGCTTCCAATACGGAATGATTTATCAACAGTTATTGCACAGGTATAGTTTCTTACGAAACAGATCAAATAATTAGCCTTTATTTAAAAATAAATAAGCAAATAAATAAAATATAAATAATGTGGATCACATTAAGTGTGCTTCCTCCTTTGAATGAAATATTTCCTTGGCAGAGTTTGCAGATTCAATTTTCTCCTGCATGGTAAAGAAATTCAGCCTAATGCTCTGCTTGGATGCCATGGGTATGCATTCACAAGACAGAATGTAGTGATCAGGAACGGCACTTCCAAAAAGCCAAACGTCTCTTGTAGGACTGCCATCAGAACCCAGCTGGCTCAATTTATGGTAGTAAGAGTCCATAACGTAATAGCGGTTCTGTACAACTGCATTAGTTTTAAAACTGAACATAACCAGTAGCAAACACTGTTGCAGCAGCAAAGGTTATTCAAAATGATATAGACAGCATTCAGAACTGGGCAGACACATGACAAATTACATTTAATAGAGAAAAGTGTAAAGTATTGCATGCGGGCAGTAAAAATGTGCATTATAAATATCATATGGGAGATAGTGAAATTGAAGAAGGAATCTATGAAAAAGACCTAGGAGTTTATGTATTCTTAAAAATGTCTTCATCTAGACAATGTGGGGAAGCTATAAAAAAGGCCAACAAGATGTTTGGATATATTGTGAGAAGTGTTGAATTTAAATCAAGGGAAGTAATGTTAAAACTTTACAATGCATTAGTAAGACCTCACCTAGAATACTGTGTTCAGTTCTGGTCACCCTGTTACAAAAAGAAAATTGCTGCTCTAGAAAGAGTGCAAAGAAGAACAACCAGAATTATCCCGGGTTTAAATGGCATGTCAGCGGACACCCTGGGATCCTTCCAGAAGCTGCTTGATGAGATTCTTGGATCAATAAGCTACTAACAACCAAACGAGCAAGATGGGCTGAATGGCCTCCTCTCATTTGTAAACTTTCTTATGTTCTTATGTTAACAACAACAGCGCAATGTGGCCAATATATGTAGCAAAGAATCCCGCAGCATTAAGCACATTTAACATTAATAACTGTATTCAAATGGAGATGTTTATTATTATTATTATTATTATTATTATTTTGATGTTTCCAGTACTGAAAAAGGTTACACAGGTTAAGTCTACAGATCTGAAATCGACTAATTGTATGTGTACTATAGTATTTAAATATGTATCATGCACATAAAACATTAATATATGTGTTTTTTTTTTTTTTTTTTAATCATTACACGAAAATGTACCGGTAAACTAAAAACACATCTGTGTAACAAAGAGCATTCACTCACTGCAATGTTGCAGGATTTACTGTATATATGCAATCATTAGGATTTCAAATACAGTTCTGCATGAATCAAATCAACTTTTGTTTAAGGTAACGTAGATGAGTAGTACAAAACACAATATAAACATATCCATGGAGAGCTTTATTTATCGATGAGCACTTACCAATATGAAGCATTCAACTGGTCAGATATTAGATTAGAACATTAGATTAGAATATCCAGAGTACATCCTTTCTAGGCTATGAGGCTAGACTTAACAATTACACGAACCTGTAGATGGTCCAATGATTCCGTCTGAACCATAAAACCAGCCATCAACCAAAACTGTTTAACGATGACCAGTCTCAGACTGGGACTGCTACTGGTTCCATGGAAAAAACAATACAATATCCATTCATTTCTTAAATATATAGAGTGGGGTGTAAACTTAGCAGCTCTATAGTTCTACAAGAGGTAATAGGAGGCAATCTGTTGTGGTGGTTAGTTTTTTTGTTTTACATGATAAAACTAGAAATGGGATTTCTTAAAATTAAAAAAATACAAGGCATGCCCAGGGGCAAAATCGTCAGATTGAATAGTTTGTAAACATTAATTTGTGAAAAGGATTTGTATCATCGATGTCACGAGGTTAACACAATGTGGTAGTGAGATGGTTTAGTTCTACTGCACACCACATAATGGCACTTTATTGACAGAATCATAAAATAGTTACCAGTTATAAAGACACTTAAAATAATTGGCACGAAAGTGTCATTTTTTCTTGAACAATGATACTCATCATTCCGAAAGTTGAAAGTCACATGACCCCAATATGGTAGTTATCTTAGTTCACAGGTCAAAGCGATGGGTGTCAGTAGATTTTACCCAGGAAGTTTTGTTTTTTTTAGTTTGCAACTTTCTACAAAAACTACTGTATAAAGTTGCAATCCAAATTGGTTTATGAGATTTTAGCAGCTGTAGAAGCCACTGCAGTCATACAAGCTCCCCTCACTAGAAGAAACAAAGTAGACGACATTTTGACAAAATGTATTTTTCAAAGTCTATTTGCTAAATTGAGTAAATGCAAGATAAACATGAAATAGTGTTGCATACTGTGAAACTCCTAACATTGCCTTGTTTAGTTAATCTTTAACCATCGTCTTTTACAAACACTGGGTACAGTGTAAATAAACACTAACACGATATACTGATGGTATGTGTTATTTGTTGTAACCTTCGTGTAGATGTATATCTTCATTCAGTGATGAGATGGGGCACTTCAAGATCAGGTCAGCTAAGCCAAACAAACTTGATACTCATACATTTAGCAGAGAATATCGATTTACAAAGTCTGCTGTAAAAACATTTGTTCAGCCTTGATTATAATGACTGTACTCACAACAAAGTTTGTCAGAGCTTTTACTAATGATTTGCATTTAGATGAGAACAACCAGAACCCACACTATGGGCCTGATATATTCAATGTGGGTATTGTTCAAAAATGGTATTGCATTGTTATCTTCAGCAGGGAATCACAGCAGATGTAGCTCATATTACTGATAGATGTCATTGTGTATTACAGCTGTGAAGGGGATGGATGTCAAACATGCTACTTTTGTGTTGTACAAGTTTACCGTGTCCAAATACTGCAGTTTATTGGCAAAACTATCACTGGCTTCCATGCTCCAGAGTAGTGCTGGAATAACTGATGAATGACCATGATTATATTATTACATAATATTTTCATAATCAATTAATCAAAATAAAAAAACACCCTCTGTGCAGACAGATTTTGATAGATTCAAAGTATAATAAAAATAAATGTATTTCATAGTGCCATTTGTTGTTTTACTGGCAATTGAAAAGCAATGCATCCAGTATAACCATATACAAAAGCTTTATAAGCAATTTGGAAACTTCAACTAAAATTTCAATGCAAAACTTGAAAACAAAATCTGAAGAGAACATCTGCTATTAGACATAAATGTATCTGACAGAAAACAAAAACAACCCCAAAATCTGGCTCATGTATTGGCATACAACAAAGAATTGGTGAAAAACATACCTAAACAATTATACCAGACTAGCGCAGCAGAAAGGCATTATCATTTTCATGATTTCTTTTCCATTTAGGAATCGGAGTACAAGGACGTTTTCATGGAAACAATGTTTATTTGTAAACCAGGAGGTAAACCACCAGCCTTCTCAGCAAGTTCTATCAGTCACATGTGAACATGAGGCTGACCACAGGAACCAGAGCACTGAGCTGATTAGCACTGAAATGTAAAGCTCTTAAGACAAATAAAGGTATCAGAGGTAATTACTATACATCTAACAGCAGCCCAGGCTACAAACTATATAGTATGATTCAAGTCTAGATTTTGCCATTTAATGAAGTATGCTTATTTATTCATTTTAAATGTAAGCAATTAACCTAGGTTATGACAATATGGTTTCATGGATTACAGTAATGTGAAACACTAGTAGGAATTTTATAGTACTTTTAGTATAAACTTTAAAATGTTGGTGTTCATAGTCTATGTAAACATAATTTATGACTTTTGTAATAATAATAATAATAATAATAAAAAATAAAAAAATTGGCTGTTTAATTCTTCCCAGGATGAATAAAAAAAGTAAAGTATGCAGGCTTCACAACAACATAATGGGGTTTAGAGTGCCTTAAGAAATGAAGAAATCTCTTTACAGACAGACACAACTGCTTCGTCTCCCTTCTTGGACTTCTTTCCTTTGGGAGTCTTTGCTGCCTTCCCTAGTTCTTCAGATGCCTCAGTTACCAGTTTGATATGAGTCAGGAACATTTCATGTTCCACTGCCCCAGACCACGCATCATGGATGTAGACCGAAAGCAAGAATAAACCTGCAGCTGAAAACAAAACAACAAAAAAACACAATTACATTAAGAAACACTATGCTCCCTGAGATATGTAAATTAAATGCAATTAAATGCACTATACAAGATTATTATATGTTAATTTCATCCAACTCCAAAAAACTCTAAATCAAAGATTCAAAGGTAAAAGATCTAAAAAACTAAATCAGGTAGCCAAATGTATAATGGCAAAGGCACGTGTCACTTTTCAAGCACTTGTCATTGAACTGTGCTTGTCCTTTATTATTTTTTGAATTATTTTATTAAAACTAAACCTTCAGTAATTAGCCAGAGGCTCTTGGGAAGGAACTACAATAACTAAATCAAATTAAAATGTATACATTAATGCATTCTTATATAAAGGCAACGCTCCAGATAAGCTGTGTACTGAGTATTTTATGTATATGAATTGTGCACGATATTTAAATTGAACCCTTTGAGTAGTGAATTCTAAAATGCACTGCCGGTCCTACAGGAGTACGTTTTTTTTCTGTCTTTTGTATGCGCTTGATTATTACAAGTACAGCGTACAAACAAGCTGAAAGCTATATGTTTGTATGTATGTAATGAATACTGACAAAATACAGACAAATAATTTTTACCGTAAATAAATCAAACAAATAAACATAATGTTTTATTTTGTCACAGGGAAAGGTTTCGACTAAAAAATAACATGTAGGCAATAAACAACAGGGTGGAACAACCACAACAACATGTCCTAACAAAAAAAAAAAAAAAAGGCGAGAGAGAGAGATAAATAAATCATATCCGGGTAAACAAGTTGTGGGCGGGGGGAGTGAGAGTGTCTAATGCTTCAGTGTATGATACTCCTGAAGCGTGGAGCAACGCACAGAGATGGGCGCCGCCTCTTCGCTGTCACTTGATGTTGATGGTAAATATTCTTCGCTTATGTCTTCACTGACACACTCACTGACATTCGATTCAGTGGAAGAATTGTATGTATTTGAATTTAAAATCGGAATCTGAATTCAGTATTATTACTAATACTTCTTTCTCACTGAGTGATTTTTGCCAGTTTACAAACACTGTTGACATTTTGTGAATGGGTTTATTATATGTAATTCAGTCAATATCTGGCAGAGGGCGCAAGAGACCAATAAAAGGTGTTACAGAAACCTAGTGTTACAATATTATGTGATCAGGGGTTTTGTAGGCTCAGTAATTCAAGTTTAAAGTTGCAGAACGTACCGGTATGTTCGTACTCCTTGGGGACCAGAGAGCAGCGAATGTAGCGGTACGTTCGTACTACTCAAAGGGTTAATGCATAAGGAATATGCATAGCAATTTTGCTGCACAGCTTGAGTTTGCATGTTATCAGACTTCTTTTACTTCATTGGTTACCGACTTCTCAATTGTCAATTGTTATTATAGTGCATGCGGTAGCTAGAGAATGAATTGTATAAATGCCGGGACAGCTACAGGTAATTATAGCCTGCCTGGGAATTGCCAGAAACACGTGACCAATAAGTCTGGGTTTTTAATAAAATAAAATAAAATAAAATAAAAACTTGTGGTGGAATTCACTCACTTGCAAGCCATGTTTCTGGTTGGTGAATAAGCGACTGGTAATCGACTTCAATAAGCGACTTCAAGGTAATGTTGCATTTTACTCATCCAAAATATTTTACTCACACAGAGTCTAAATTGGAGAATAAATTACTCAATGACCCAAAATCTTACCTGGAGCACTGTACATAGATATTCTTTATTAACAATGTATGGTTTGTGAACAGTTGCAAAGCATATATTGATTAAAGGGTATTACCTCTCCTTGTGTTATCTTCCTCATTAACACTGGGTAAGCATACCATCTTGATAATTTCATGGAGTCTTGTTTTAGCTGAATTCTGGGCTTCCAGCAGCTGAATCATTACACAGCTAAACGCATGGAAGATGTCCAAGTCCATGTTGTACATCTCAGCAAGTTCTGCGGCTCTGTGGTAAAGTTGCAGGAAGTTAAGCCTCACAGAACTGTCTCTATGAAGTTCTTCAACAACTGAACTGTGTGGCAAAATGTTTTTTTGAAACCACTTCAGAAACAACAATAAATGGTTTGAATTCAGCTGGCAGCCAACAATGGAATTCAGCTCCCATTTAACTACTAGGTAAGCAGTAGCACAGGCTAGGTTGCTGGTATTGTTTTCCTTCACAGGCAGGTCAGACATTTGCCCTGAACCATCACTTGAAAGGTGAACAGAATGGATTATTGGTTCCCAATGAATTAAAGTGGTTCTCAGGAATTGTTCGCACATCTCCAAGGAGGACTTCTGCAGCTCTCCTGTTGTCTCCTCTTCAGCTGGGTCTTCAACCTTCCTGCGACTGTGTAAAAAGGAGCCTCTGCTTCGACTTCTTTCCTTTACGGTTTCTGGAAAGCAATGAAATGAAGACCAAAAATTAGAATACAAAATCAGAAACAACGGTATGACCAAACATTCACCATGATTTACATCCACTGTAAAAATGTAAGTGACACACATGGGCCGACAGGTTCCTCCATATATCCCCAGATTCGGATTCTGATAGGGAGGAAAAGAATGAACTAACCCAGTTTCATGTCTATTTGATAAGGGGTTCTTTAGATATGTGTAGAACTCTAAATTGTGACAGATGATCTATGTTTTTTTATAACAAGTTTCTTCTTATTCTTGTAGAACTAACATGTATGGTTAAATACAGGTAATGCCTTGACAACAACGAATAATTCTGCATAATAATGAATAAATCACTGCAAAGATTGACCTAGCAGTCACAGAGTTTTATTCCAAGTCTTTAAAGTCAAAGAAACAGAAACATGCCTATGTAAAAAGGTTTAAACCCAACTTCTTGTAGCGCATTTGTAATGCTTTTGAAGGGGTTGAGGTGGAGAAATGGATTTCAAGATTTTGTAACAATCATTTAGTAGACAGTACTTACTCAGCAAGTCCTTCACTTTGTATTTTTTGGCCACAGTTAGCAAGGGTTGCAGTAGATGAACATCATTTGACACTAAACTCCATTTATGTAAAAGCATGAGCACATCTGTGCCTGACAGAGTCCTCTCCTTAAGGACAATTCTTCCAGTTTCTTTGTAGGCATCAAGAGCGGTTGTGCGATGTTTCAGCACTGAACTTAATGTTTTCAAAAGCTGAGCCAACGTCTGAAATTCAATGTTTGTCCTTAAAGACAACAACAAAATATGTAAAAATTTTCACTTTAAAATGTTAAACCAACTGAATCAATGTCAAGCTAGAACTGTACAACATATTGCTTTGATGACAGTGTATATTGTGGATTATAGGTCTGTAGACACTGTGGCAAACACGGTAAATCGATACTGTACGTTTAAAAGAAGAAAACCGATTGCTGTATAAAAGCTGAACAGAGAGCTTGCTCAGGAGGCTCGCTAGAGGTCACTACGGGTGCTGTATAGAGGTTGGCTGTTCCTGTCTATCATGTCGTCTATGATGGAAGGCATTGTGTGATGTATTGTCATGTCCATAAGTAGAAAAATGCAGTATATTTGTACCTTTTTGGGGCCTTTCCCCCCCTTTAAAAGGTCCTAGGACAGAAGAAAATGCACTGCCTTACACACATGACCTGGGGTGTGCCGATTCAGTCCTTGAGATAACACTTAACCCATTAAGGTAAGGTACACAAAGAACTGAGCAGTTGTTCAAATGGTTTCTTCTTAAAATACATTTTAGAGTGACACAAGGAAACTGACCACTTGGATGACCAGATCCAATCTGTCAGTACATTTTAAACCCTGTTTCATGCACCTCATTGCAAAAATAAGAAAGTCAGCATCATTTATTTTTGTAGTACACATGTCCATTGTACCTTAAAGGGTTAAGTAAGTAGCATTGAATAACAAAATACGGGATGGTCTTACCAAATATGTCTGATAAGAACAGTGAGCACACCCACAAATTCATTTATGAATGGCAGAGGAAGGCACTTAGCTGTCCTGTGGGTTTTCTTCCCAAGTAAAGATTCATCAACATCATCACTCTCTTTATCTCCTAAGTTTGTATTCCAGAGGTTGTGCACCAGACAAATAATGCTTGAAAGTAACTTGCTTTCTATAAACCTGGAAAAAAACAGTTCAGACATTTCAACTACATTGAGAAGGGAACAAAACATAGGTAGGTTTAATCTAAATTTAATTCAGATTCAGATGTTCAGATGGAAGTAAATTATTATATTTATTTTGTTAAAATCAATACTATGATGACAAATAATATTAAAAGTGTAGTATTAAAGATTAACAAATCATACAAAGTATATTGCACCCCTAATTTCTCTTCTCAACATACCTCTTCTCCAGGATTTGCAACATCCAGGTTAACAGGCTGTGATCTCGAATAAGCTCATATGCAGCCTTGGTCACATGGGAAGCTTGCTGCAAGACGTTCAATATTTGATTCTAAAAATACAAGCATCAGTAATGTGAATATCAGATCAGACAATTTGGCTACCAATTGTACCTACACTGCTCTATTAATAGAACAGTGTCATTTGGAAGGGTTTGAGTGAGTTTGGTCATCCCCTATTGGCTCTTGTTAAAGGCTTTTAGAACACCCTGCAGTGTTTACAAGAAATGGACTGCTGTAATGTGTGGAGAATACAACATATACTTTGCTCAAAAGACATTTCAGTCTAGGTGGTTGTATGCCTGGGTTTAAATCCATCTCCTGTCACAAGTGAAATGACTTTGGTGGTCTTTGCTTTAGTTCACATAACAAAATCAGTCTCTGCTTATCAGAGGCCTAGGACTGAATAGCAGGGGTTGTTAACCCTTTGCGGTCCATTGTCGGACTGGGTCCGACATTGCAATTATTCCTCACAGGTCCTTTGTCGGACTGGGTCCGACATCATTATAGCAATGCAATAAACGGGTGTTTAGTCGTTTTTACTCCGGAAAAAGCCGAGAAAACCATTCAATTGCCGAGTGGGAGCGACAGGAGCCGAGACAAGTCGGAAAAAAAAAAAAAAAAAAAAAAAAAAAGGCGTATTTCATGAATAGTCATACATGGTATCAGGTATCAGATAATGGGCGTCCATAATAAACAAGCTGGCTAAGTGCGTCAGCGCACTGAGACTATCATGGACATTTGCAGAGCTTTTTTCAGATGTTATAGTAATAAAATAATGACTTGGATCGCATTATTGAGGAGTTTGGTGATAAAACGAGTGATCTGGAGATGATCGATCGGTATGTACGACTATTATTATTATTATTATTATTTATTTCTTACACAGCTGAACGCTATAGCAAACAAAAGGCTGGGGAGGGGCTGGAGATGCCTAGTGTGTGCTTTGTTGATATGCAGGGCCATTTAAACCCGTTTGACTGTGAAAAAAAATACTTTTAAACAGCACGTATAAAATTAACTGCGCGTGTGAAAATTAATTAGACCTGGCGTGCCTGACGCGCGATTAATAAATGGACCGCAAAGGGTTAAATTCAGGTCTGAGGTGTGCTTTCAGAGGGGAGGCTTTTGCTCAGATATTGGCAGTGCATTAAATGTTGTTTGGAACGGAACTCACCTGAGCAGACTCTTCACAAAGAGGGCTATTGAAGAATGCTAAGAGGACGTGAAAAATTCTCTGATGATTATACAGCTCATAGCAATCCTTGTCTTTTAATCCTTCTGTCAGCAGAGCAAGAACCCAGTTACGCTCCATTTTGTGCTGACAAAGAATAAAAAAAAGACAAAGCATAACATAGGGCATTTAGATAAAGCAATAGCACACACTTGTCCCACTTGGCAGCTATACCAGTGAGGGTTTTGATTTTGTTACAGCTCTTCAGGAAAGCACTGTTGAACATAGACAGTATTTGATAGGAGTATTTGAAGAAACAACCAACTGTAATAAATGGTATTGGCAGCCCCTTTCACATCATTTGGGGATAAAGGGGGTACAATAACTGCAGTAAACTCTAATGTTCTGTTTAAACTTAGGCATTTATTGATTGTGTCAAATCATATTTGCTATCTGACTTGCAAATAAAAAAACAGTGAAATACAGAAAGCAGTGAATTAGGGAATTAAAGTCATGTATTGTATATTGTACAATTTACTGTCAGCATAGTCTAACCAAGAATAAACCAAATTATTATAATGGAATAGTATTGTATACTCAAATGAACTGATAATACAAATACATGACAATTAATTAACTAGAAATGTGAAAAAAATGAAGAATCACAGTGTAATAATTTCACAGGAGTGGCATCTCTGATAGAACAGTTTGTTAACATGACGCAAAATGCTACTGTGTTCTTGATATGAGCAGTGGTTGAATCAATGTGGTAAACGGCTATTTACCATTTGTAAAGCCAGTATCTCGAAGTGTGTGGTGTGCATCATATATATGGCCAGAGGGCAAGTGAAACAATTTCCTGGACAAGAATGGTAACTTAGTTGATACAATTATAGAATACAGCTGTGTACCAAATACTAAGACAGTAACTCAAAAGTTCTCTGTTTAGCATACTATATATGTATACAGTATATATATGTATACAGTATATATGTGTATATATATGTGTATATATATATATATATATATATATATATATATATATATATATATATATATATATATATTATACACACACACACACACACACACACACACACACTATGCATATAAACCCTGCAAACATGAATCCAGAACCTAAAACGGCCACTGAAATATGGGGCTTTAATAACTTTAAATATCTTCAATTACCTCCAAATCAAAACTGTAAAAGAGCTTAAAGAATCCAGGGACTTTTTTCAGATCCAAATATTGATGGGAGAGAAGAAACTTGTTGACTATCTGATACATGTGTTCCTCTAGGAAAGAAAAAGAAGAATATTAAGATTATGTCAATTTAACAGACTAAAACAAAATCTAGGTGGAGAAGTAATGGAAAGCCTAAGTTTGTGAGCTTATAGAAACTATAAAGATGAATGATTTGACTACACAAGAAAGACAAACTTTTGTCACCGAGTATACTTATATATCCAATGACATTAAAAGAATAATCTCGAAACATTGGAGGATATAGGAATGTGAGCTTCAACTTCAGCCTTTAGTTACCTCTCCACCTACATGTTGTTTTAGACATGTTAGGAATATTAAGGACGCGTTAGTCGCTTCTATGTATAAATCATTACCATCTAATGACAATTGGCTTACTAAAACAGTACATGGTAACGTTCGGTGTGGACGATGTGTTCATTGTTCTCACTCGCACAATACCAAATATTTTTAAATCACCCACACTCTGGTCGTAAATACATAATACAAGGTTTTATCAATTGTAATACAACCCATGTGGTATATATGCTTAAATGTCTCAGTCTCTGAGAGAAGTGGTAATACAATTAATCTGCTAATGAGGAGAGAGTCATTCTGGATTTATACTTTAAAATCTTTCAAATTGAACCACATGGACTTAATAAAACATTAGATCTCAATCCATATCTCTAAAAAAAATGTTTTCTGTTTAAAAAATGTGATCATTAATCTTTGTATGCCAACTTGAATCTTCAGGTGTTCGGGGTTGAGAATCACATTCTAATGTCTTCCAATCTTTAGTATTGAATAACTGTGTTTAAGTTAACAATGCAATATGATCTGTATAGCAGAATATATGGCTGTATTCTAAAGAGTTTTAATATATTAGTGTTTGAGTTTACTGTATAATTACACTATGTATGGATTAACAATTGATTCTAAAACCATTTTCAATGAATGAATGCTATGATAGGTAAAAAAAAATGGTCATCTGTAACTTTAAATCATTTCTATGGATATTATCCAATTAATGATTAACTGTTGGATTGATTGGTATCCTTTATACAGTAATCCGTCGTGTATCCGCCTGTCACATATCCGCCCTTTAACGTTAGTTTATTATTGAACACAGAGATTAGTTCAGAGATTGTAGATCCCACCAAAGTTTTCGGACACTCTGTTGTTTATGGCTGGTAGTGTCACGTGAGCTGTTAAGTGTGTTGATATGTAAATAATAAGTCTCGCTCTCCTGCCTGTCACTCAGCAGCGAACGCACGCACATGGCAGACGGCTACCGTCACAAGCATTAATACCCTATATCTTTCTCTACAAGGGATTTAGGGGAGCTCCCAAATAAAAGCTGAATCTCAAAACAATAATTGTGTGAATGTAGTAATTGTTCCAGCTGTGTATAATGGTATTTAAAATAGGATTCATTTATCCGACGTTCTACGTATCTGCCCTTACTCTGGTTCCACTACAGTCAGATTCACGGCGGATTACTGTATATGATAAAGCTGACAATCGCTGCAACACCTGATGAAGACACACTATGTATTGAAACACGTTGTGTTTGTTTCTTGTTTTGTTTCAATAAATACAACTTTTTTAAAACAAAATGTAAGAGGAATCTGATGCATAACATTATTCGCGCTCAAGTCTAAAAAAAGTGTGCGACCAACATTGTCTCTACGAGCTTCACTGAGCAAAATATACATGTTTTATATGTCATTGCTGTACCCTCACATGTACTTTGAAACGTACCGTTGCATGCCCAGTGAAGCGTTGTATAAGCTATATTACCTCCGTGTGGAAACACACTAGTCTGTGTGACAAACATGGTCCGTCTAATTTTCCATAAGGAAGGAACTTGTACCTGCTTTAGTTTGGAAATGAGAACAACTACTTGAGTTTTCTTTTCCCCGCAACCACTTACACAGCAGCCTTCTTTTTATTGAATGCAACATTAAATCATAATAATACATCAAAATACAACATGCGAAGGAAACGCACAGTGTGAAAGATGTCTACTGCACAAAACAAAAGCAGGTACAAGTTCCTCCCTTATGGAAAATTAGACAGACCATGTTTGTCACAGACTAGTGTGTTTCCACACGGAGGTAACATAGCTTATACAATGCTTCATTGGGCATGCGCCAGTGCGTTTCAGAGCACATGTGAGGGTACATGAGGAAGTCTTTTTGGCTCAGAAGAGATGCTTGAAAACAGTGATTTTGGACATAGCTGTGAGGCATTATGCAGATGTTTGGGTGCATAGGGATACAATGACCAAATACATTCGGAACATCAAGGTGGGATAGTTTATGTTTTATTTTTCATGTAGTGCTTATGTACCCTTTAAAACCTGAGTGTGTGAGAGTGTGCTTCTTTTAGCGCTAGAACGGTAGATTAGCGCGTTGCTACGATACACACTTTAGGCCTCTACATTCGCGTTAGACAAGCCAAATCATAAGTAGGCCTGTTGTATTCACAATTTCTTGATTTAAAAAATACTTTCAATCTATTAAATCTACCGATTACCTTCTTTTGTTTCAAAGCATGTTGTGTTTGGATTATATGGCAATATTATATAAAAAGAAGCTGAATTTAGTATGATAGTTAAACTAGTCAGGATTTGTGAGATTAATTAAAATGTTTTGCTTTTGGACGTAAAATGTTAACAGTAATGAACAACCATAGATAAGAGAAATTACTTCTGTTAAAATATAGTATTTTTTTATTATTATTACAATATTAAAGGGACATCTGATGTGGACGCACGCATATTCTTTTCAGTTAAACTCAAGCCCTTTGTATTTCTTTTTTTTATAATTTGAATGTATGTTGTGCCTATTTGTTTATCTATTATGCACAACAGTGTTTTTAGTTATTGGATCGTCTGTTAAAAAAAAAAAAAAAAAAAGTTATTTATTTTGACAAATAAAACGTCAATGCATCGATTACACTATGTAACACAATTTTTGTTCCTGGGTAGTAAGTGTTATTTCCTAATTGCTTATGCCTCAAAAGTATAGAAAATGGCTATTATTCCCCACAAACTTTGCTTTTGTGACCAGGACAGTGATATTTTGAAATTTACCTTTTTCCAATGAGAAAACGGGCGAATTTGTGTCTTTTCGTTCACATAAAGTCAACAAACAACATATGAATCCAAATTAACATGTATTTATACTAAAGTAATACAAAAATGACTACAAAAGATTTAGAAGCGAGTAGTTTTTTGAGATTTACGATTATACTGTAAATCACTTTCACGAATCAGCCCCCAAATGTAGTCTCCCATGAGGTTCTCGTTATACTGTCCTTGGTAGCTGCGTTCAAAGTCCAGTATATCCTGGTGGATGCGCTCGCCTTGCTCCTCCAAGTACGCTGCCATGTTCTCCTTGAATTTATCAAGATGAGCATCAAGGATATGGACTTTGAGGGACATCCTACAGCCCATTGTGCCGTAGTTCTTCACCAGAGTCTCAACCAGCTCCACATAGTTTTCGGCCTTGCGATTGCCCAGGAAGCCTCGAACCACTGCGACAAAGCTGTTCCAAGCCGCTTTCTCCTTATTAGTGAGCTTCTTAGGGAATTCATTGCACTCCAGGATCTTCTTTATCTGTGGTCTGACGAAGACACCGGCTTTGACCTTTGCCTCAGACAGCTTAGGGAAGAAGTCTTGAAGGTACTTGAAGGCTGCCGACTCCTTATCTAGAGCTCTGACAAATTGTTTCATAAGGCCCAATTTGATGTGCAGTGGTGGCATCAGCACCTTCCGGGGGTCCATCAGTGGCTCCCACTTGACGTTGTTCCTCCCCACAGAGAACTCGGTCCGCTGTGGCCAGTCCCGCCTGTGGAAGTGCGCCTTGGTGTCCCTGCTGTCCCAAACGCAAAGATAGCAGGGAAACTTGGTAAAACCGCCTTGGAGACCCATCAGGAATGCCACCATTGCAGCCTCTTGATGCCATCTCAGAAAAATGCAGATATGTATCCACTTAGGCAGCTGGAACTAAACTGAACTGGTGGGCTTAAGGCCCCTGTATTTATACTACTATTTATATTACTGGAAAGTTCTAGAAGTTACTCCAAGTTTACTCAGCACTGAATCTATCTGGAATGTTCTGGAAAATAGGTAAATTTCAAAATATCACTGTCCTGGTCACAAAAGCAAAGTTTGTGGGGAATAATAGCCATTTTCTATACTTTTGAGGCATAAGCAGTTAGGAAATAACACTTACTACCCAGGAACAAAAATTGTGTTACATAGTGTAATCGATGCATTGACGTTTTATTTGTCAAAATAAATAACTTTTTTTTTTTTTTTTTTTAACAGACGATCCAATAACTAAAAACACTGTTGTGCATAATAGATAAACAAATAGGCACAACATACATTCAAATTATAAAAAAAAGAAATACAAAGGGCTTGAGTTTAACTGAAAAGAATATGCGTGCGTCCACATCAGATGTCCCTTTAATATTGTAATAATAATAAAAAAATACTATATTTACTATAGGTAAATTTCAAAATATCACTGTCCTGGTCACAAAAGCAAAGTTTGTGGGGAATAATAGCCATTTTCTATACTTTTGAGGCATAAGCAGTTAGGAAATAACACTTACTACCCAGGAACCAAAAAAAAATAAAAAATTTGTTACACGGTGTTACCATTGATAAATGTCTCTACGATAATCGAGTACGAAATTAGGGTGCCGATTTCAGCACTAATATCTATATATCTCAATGCAACCCACCTGGTTTCAGCATTTGTTGGGCAACCTTGGTAATGTACATTGCCAGTGAGAACGTTAACCTGAGATTTTGTTGTCTAATACCGTTCTTCACTGCGTCCATCAGATAGAGCAACTGGAAGAAAAAAAAAATGAAACACGCATGAACGTAGCAATGACTAGATCCAAGTGTACCTGTTTACTGTCTACTGCAATACATTCAGCTTCTTCATAAACATGTCAAAAACTCAATGAGTAGAATTTAATCACATATTATGTATTCCTTTTTAATTTAGTAGGTCGACAATTATTTTTTGTATATATATATATATATATATATATATTTTATTTGATCTTATATTTTTATAGAGGGCATGGGCAGTAATTACTGTAAATAGGCAGTTAATTAGAGTTGGGGACTGTACGTTACCATTACTGCCGCTAATGAGAAATTCTGGCAACTAAACATTATTACATTATTTTCATAAAAAAAAGCAGAAAATGTTTCATAAAAATTATGTAATTAAAACATGTATACTATACATTTGAGTTGTTTTATTAATGTGTATCTGTAATAAAAGGAAATTTGTGAAAAACAAAACGAAAATTATAAAAAAAAAATAATTTCACGGGGCTAATTATATAACTGCACTATCAACCCAAGCTGATGCTAGATGCTAGTTTTGTAACATTTGCATTTCATTCTATTCTTTACACGTCAACCAATTTCTGACATACATGTACATAGGAAAGAAAGCTTGTATCAACATTAGTTTTTGCAAATACTTCTGACAACTGTCTAAGACAGAAAATAAGAAAACTGCAACACAGGGTTACATCATCATCAATGCACTGGCAACGCAATGAAATCTGGGAACATTGCCTTACCTGTCTTTTCTCTCTGAAGCGGGCACCCTCTAGGTGAAGGTAGAAAGATCCCAGGACTTGATATGCTGCCGCTCTTACTTTAGGATCATAACTGCTAAGAGCTGCTACAGTCACTCCCAAAGCATTCATGTCCACAAACTTGTAACAGTCTACCACTGACTCTGTGAACAGAAATGTTCAGAAACACAGTATGTGAAACATAAGCTTTTAAACACTTAATCTAATGGATACAAGTAAAATCCACATGAAAATGTTTAAATGTTAGCTTGAGCATTTTACTGAGGCCCAGACACAAAAAGGCAAAAAAAAAAAAAAAAAAAAAAAAAAACCTTCAGCATATACAGCTATTTACAAACACAACCCTATAGATACAAAGGTGCAGCTTCTTCCTACTAACTAACTAATTAATTAACTAACTAACTATCTGCACTCAGCTGTATTATGGTACTAAAAGTAAAAATCTGTTATGAAACTCAGATTTATCAGTTAATAAAATCTATAAAAACAGAAGAATCATTGAAGAGATTATATAGGATATATGCCTAACCAAGATTTACTTTTATGTACAAGCTTTACCTGGTTTGACCAGTGCACTAAAGAGTGTCAACAAAAAACAGGGGTCATAGAGAGCATCCAGATCCTTTATATGGTCATCCTTAAAGAGCATCTCTTTCCCTTCCTGAAACAGACAAGTTGCCATTTTCACTTCGCAACATAATGTACAAATCATACTGTCAGTTGGAAAGAACATATTTAACCTTTTCAAAAGTACATATATCTTTGGATATGTGTAAAGGTGCAAGTCAGGAATATTAGAAAGAGACTGCCATGACCATCCTAATTGTTGTAATTCAATTCCTATGTTACTGCAGATATCGTGACTGAAAACAATACATTCAAGTTGTATATCCATACCACTTCATCAAAACACTGTTCTCTGTTCGTCATAGTGCAAATACAAGAAAACGCTGTTTTCATAACCCTGGTTCCCTGAAATAGAAATGTAACCATTAACCTTCAAGGTCGCTGCATCCATGATTGCAACAGGCTTGAAGGAAAAATGACGGTGAGTTCTGTGTGTGCAGTCCTTTATACCGTCGGGGGCGGAATGACTGTGTCACAGAGCCTCAGCTGAGCAGCTTTGTTATACCTTATTCAGGTTTCGGGTCTTAAAAAGAGGTTAATACCCATTCGGTAATGGTTACATTTCGTACTTAAAAGGGAATATCAGTTTATACTGTAGGTACAGTTGAGGGCTGTGCATCTGCAGGGTCTTCACAGTAAGATATGATTTATTTTATAGTAATCTAACAGCAAAAAAATCTTAATTAAAATGTTTTTTTTCCTGAGCTACAAGTCATGTGTTACCTCCTACTGCTGCATGGAGTAGCAGGAGCGTGCCTGTTTAGGTCACTTGGTGTCATTACAGCTAAACTGGACTATACAAATGCAAGATAATACAATTGTGAAAATTTCAAGCTCAAAGGAAAATAATATACACTACCTCAGGAATGATGCGTCGGTGCTGAGGAAAATGCAGTATAGTGTGAAGCATTTTTTCCCTGTTGAGCAAGGCCAAGATCTCCTCTGTACTGGGCTGCTGCCAAAGGGACTTCCCCAAGCTCTTCCTGGCCTTGTGATGTTCCACAGCCGCTGGCCCCCACAATAGCAGTCTGGGAAGCAAATGGTACAGTATTGCACAACATGTTTACGGTATTATATTAGAAAATATCTTTAATAATGACAGCAAATAAAACACAATCAAATAATATGTATTATTAAAAGGAAACAAAAATACACTGGTGTGGTGCTGACAAAAAAATGAGAGCCGATCATATTGTAAAACTGTCTATAGGGCAGAGAGCCTCATGGCATTAACAGCATAATAAAAATGTATAACTGGAGGAGCCTGCAACTTGAAGCTGTTCTGGAGGATGCATGTCCATTTCTGAACCATTCAACCATTCCTCTTATTCCTTCAAGGAATGAGCAACAAAAGTAATTTCAGCGGTCTTGGCTACTATCGGGCTTCTATCAAAGTCTGTCACTAAAAAAAATTTAAAAAATGTGGAGATGTGGGGTACAGCACAGATACACAAACATGTGTTCTACATCACTGGTATTTATATTTCTCATCATGCTTGCTGTTTAGAGGCCTAAGTAAAGTGCTGAAGCCCTCCTGTAAGGGTACACGCCTCTCTCTTCCATGTACCAACCTGATCAAATCAGTTACATAGAAACTTTTTTTCCCCAGACATGTTGTCACACTTGAAGAAGTTACACTTTCTTGAACTGGCATGCTTACTGATTTCTGCTTACCTAAATTCAGCCAGGCTGACATTGTTTCTTTCATACTCCTGAAGAAGCAGTAACAATTTCTGGTCTGTAAAGTGAAGATAAGATCTTTTCATTATCATCATACTGGCTTAAATGACCAAAATTAACAACTGATAAAAATCGCACTGACCTGTGGTATTTAAAGTTGCTCCATAAGCCCCCAGAAGAACAGCAAAATGGTTACTTTCGCAAACAGAAGCACAGTTCTTTACCAGTGTAAGCAATACATCCACCAGTGCATCTGCAATTTACCAACAGGACAACAAACCATGATTCAATACACAGCAAACTCAACCGAGGTAAGTAAAATTCGGGTAGCTGTGGCAACGGCAAACAAAATTAATTTCTCATTAGATTTTTCTATAGGATCACTGCCTAACAATGCATTTGCTCCTATAAAATCATATTTGATGCTGTAAACACATCATTGTGAAATGGACTAAAACAGCAGATCATTATTAAAAACGACTTTGAGAACTGAAGAATCAGCAAGTTTATTTTGCAGTTGCACTGTGTGTTGAGCTGCACATGCAGATTACTAAATGTCATTTGTGTGTGCTGGGGGATTTCCCCCCTATGCTCCAGCCAATAGGATGGGATTCCCAAATTTTAGGGGGAGAATGGCAAAAAAAAGGCACTTTTGCATATAAAAAACTATATATTTTTGTACTGCATCATCATTCACACTAGTGTTGCTTCAGGGAAGTAATTTGTATTGTGTATATTTTATAGCAAGTATTAATGCAAATTACTTAAAACCTGTTCAACAAAACCTCTGCATGTATCTACTATTCTATTTAGCTGCACTCTCCTTTCTGCACGCAAACTTTTTTTGCCTACAGCAGAACAATCAGCTGCCTCGTCGTTGCAAGGTGCTTCTCTTTTTAACCAGTGGTCCATTTCATCTTTCATGCCGCGTTGTCTTTTTTAAAGTTATAAATAAAAGCAACTCCCTTAAATACTGTGTGTCCCTGTCCCCCCTCCCCCCAATACTGTTTACTTTGCTCTTGCTGCAACAGACAGACAGTCTTGACAGCTACTACAAAAACAAAAAATGCTTAAAGATGACCGTACTGAAAGTTGCAAATATGCGGGAGCAACTTGGAAAATGCGCGATTCCCGCAATCCTGCGCTGAAATACAAGCCCTGAAAACACAAGTGAACAACTGACATATTCAGTAGTTGAGAATGTTTTGGTTCAAAATTACTTTTTTTCTTCAAGGTAATGTGCCCTTAGACTGACCACACAGACTGTCCTATGTGATTCAGCATGTTACAAATGCTGCGTCTGATTGGTCTAACAAGAAACGCTACTGTATTACTGGCCCTGGGGAGAAAAAGTTTAAAGCAGTGGCTTTTTTGTACCTTTTGATTGAGGATTCACATCCTGCTCTTCTACAGTCTTCAACATAGTTGGCAGAAACAAGGAATGGTTCATTATCATCATATGTATCATGGGTAAGGCCACTAAATCTTTTGGAGTGTCATCAGATTTATACAGCAGGTTCAACAGACTGTTAAGCACTTCCAGAAAAGCTGGATCTCTGTAGCGGTACCTAGGATTTAAAAAATATATATTGTTTGTCAGAACAGTATAGTTATAAAAAGCACCCCCCACAGGGAGAATGACACTGTTATAAAAATGTCTCTCGGTGTTAAGAGTACCAATTCAATTGTATGTAAGATGTGTACAATGTGCAAAAACAGTAGAAGTGACATCCAAAAATCACATCCCATTTAACATTTGTATTTAACTCAAAAGGATTTCAATTTAGCATGCACCCATATGGGTACGTTATTTGTTCTGGATTCTGATCTTTGCTATATGTTGAACAGCAGCAAGGACCTGTATGGTCTGCATGGTATTTACCATCTGCTTGATAAATTCCAAAAATATTGACTTACTTAAGACCTGACTTCACAAAATTATTCCAGTCCCCTGCAGTAACCTTACCAAAAGAAAGCTGCAACAACAATACAATTGTAAAGTATTAGAACAAAAAATATATAATAAAAAAAGTAAATTAAAGCTTTCGAAGAGTTTTTTTGTCTACACACCACTTGTTTGGACAGCTGCTGCTGCTACTGCACATACAGTGGTTGTGGAAAATATTATTGCACTTACAAAGTTCTGCCTCACAATGGTAAGCCTTGTAATCATTGTGGAATAAATAGTTATAATTAATTAGGATATGCTTGCCAACTGTATGCATGTGTATTGGACCAGGATTACAATTTTATGAACTAAAAACTAAATGGTATCTACACAAGACACAAAGTCCTGCTTTTGACATAAATCAATGCTAAAGTTGATTAAATGACCCAGGACAAAACAAAAAAGAAAGCTATCCATGTTTTTTTTTTTAAATATATTGCTATGTGCAGTGTTACCACTAATTCCTGAAGCCTGAGCAGCATATTTTTCTCCTTCTCTTTCATTTCTTCCTCTTGCTCTTTTCTGCTGGAGTAAGAATTAATCAGCCACTTGGTAGAGGCAGTCAGCAAGGATTTCTTCCAGATAGCCTGGTCTTCCTGATAGGTGTCAAGTCTCTTGGAAACACAGTCGACCAACTGCCACCTGTAAAACACCAACAAAGGATCCATATACGACCTAACATCTAAACCAAACAGGTGCCGGTTAAAAAGTACTGACAAAAACAACACCTGTGAAGGAAGCTGTAAATATGTTTGTACATTGCTAGTCTACCCTAGTCACGGACATTATGCATGTTATTCACTCACTCTCCAGGTTTTTACAGGAATAACAATATTAGAGAAAAATATTGGAGGTTACCTTAAAAACTATTTTATCTTAAGAATGTCAAAGTGTTAAAGTCATATTAATAAATATATTTGATAAATAGTAACCATAAAATGTTGTGTAATCAATTTATCTTTATTATGCAAGAACATGCTTAAATTCAGAAACATTTGTTTAAATTATTCAGACCATCTACCTTACAACTGAGATACACAATGGGATGTATTTATAAAAGAACAACTGAAAGGATGGGCAAAATATTTGCTGGGGTTATTTACCTTTCGTAGTTTTCTGTTTTTTCTAAGAGTGCGGGTAGTTGACTGATGACATCAGCTAAATCTTGCAAGGACACTGAAAACTGAATCAGACTACAGATGACTTCCAGCTGCAACGGCAGTCCATTGGCAGCAGCATCAGACAGCACACTGTTGACTAGTTTCTTCAAGAAGGCTTCTTTGAGTACCGTTATTACCAGGGTACGCACTACAAAATACGAAAAAGAAGTTTGGGAAGAGGGGTAACAATCAGTGTAAGCATTATGCGAAAATGCATTGGTGGTAAAATTACATTCTATACAGTAATGTGATCACATTTAAATATCCACACACAATTTTTTAAAATCTGTAATTAGATCAAATCTGTTCATCAATACAGTGATGCTCTTAAGCGCTGACACCCTGTTTTGTAAAGAAAAATACCAAGGGATGAATAATATCTAAATTAAATAGACAACTTATGGGCTGCAAGTACTGGTACTATGGTTAGTTGAATTCAATCCAAACTCTGGAATCATTAAATTAGAATTGTATTTGTGTAAAAAAATAAATAAACAAATAAATAAATAAATAAATAAATAAATAAATAAATAAATGTAAATGTTATTAACAACCCGAAGTAAGACTGGCTCCTGTGCAGTTTCAGTAAGTTTCAAAATGTTATTTCCCCTCCAGATGTGAGTCTAAATACACATTTAATATTGTCCATGTATTCAGCTGTAGTGAAATAACTGTACCGGCCTGTTTTGATTGAATTAGCTTAAGTTAGAATTCTAACTGCAAAAGAAATTTTGTGCAAGTTTCAGAATGAATTACACCCACCCCTCATTATATCGCCCCTCGCTATACTGCGAATTCAGATATATCGCGATCCTGGAGGCTCCCCATTTTTACTGTTTAACTGCGTATGCCTTAGCTGCAACATACATAGGCACCTAGAATTACTGTTTGTTTTATTTCGTACTGCACATCACAAACAACAATATACAAAACAATTAAAAGCATTAATATTGTACTGTTATCATATACACACGCATTGCACAATAACACAAAGCAAATTAAATACCTACTTGCTGAAGAGGTTTTTATTTTAGCCAACAAGGCAGCAATGCACTAGCAAAAGCCACAAGGCAGTGATGTCAGCTCCCTAGCAACAAACCTCCTATGTTGTTGGGAATGGACTATTTCAATGCAGCAGGTTTGTGCATTTGAGAAAGGAGAGGAAGTTAATTTAATTATTTGAAAGGAGAAAGGCGAGTGACATTAATTGGAGACTGAAGTTGATGAGAAGCAATTACCCGCCGCTGTACGAATTAAAACAGTGTGCTGCTTTTTATAAGAAAAATCAGGTTGTGTAGAGGATTTATACTGGACCCTGACGCCCCGATAAAACGAGGGAGTGGTTGTACAGTATTTATTTGTTAGCCTATTTGTTTATCATATATAGCTGATTTATACTGGACCCTGACACCCGCGATATATATCGAGTGGGTGGTGTAATCATATTTAGTTACAGTCACTCTCACCAGTATGTAATATGCAGATCATTACCATATTTTGGCCTTGTGACGTCTTCTTGGCTTCCATATTTCAGATACACATTGACGAGTGAAAGAAAAGCCTCCAAATTGTTACTGAGAAGCTTCTTCCTTCCAGGTTTCAAGCACCACATCTCAAACTGTAACACATGAATTCTACAGTGCTGGATCAGGAAGGCTGCAATCGACTGACAGGTTTCAGTCATGTGACTGAGGCAGTAAATAAGCACATCTGTTTGGATGAGCTGTGCAAAGACAGGGTCTCTCTGCAAAGTCTGAAGAATGACCTTATCCAACTCTTTACTAGTACAGGACTGCAGCAAGCTGCCCACAACTTTAAACTGTTCACTTGATAAAAACAAGATCTCATTCCGACTGGACTGCTGACAGTTTTCAGTTAAGACCTGAACCAAAGTTAGTCCATATATGCTAAGCTTCTTCACAGTTTCGTCTTCATGGTCTGCAACAGTCAAACTCTCTTCCGGTAACATCAGCATGGATGACACAACTTCTTTTAGCTGATTGGCCTCCATATAAGGGTGAAGTGCCTCAAGCCCTTCCATTGGCTGAGACTTCTTACCAGGGATCCTTTTATTTCGACCACCAGACTTTCCAGCTGCCAATTCTTTCAAAACGCTCTTTTCTATAGCACTTATGTATTTTGATATTAAATCAAAGTGACCTAGGCATTGCAGTACAGGGGCGCTTAACTTCAGTAGCCTTAGGATTTCAGAATTTAACTGTGAAGAAAGCAGTCTGATGCTGACAGGGTTCAGGTTGTGCAGTGGTGGTGTCTCCAGCTCCATAGACATAAACCACTGGTCCAGGGTAGGGTGCTTAAAAATGGATGCAAGCATATCTACCAGCTCCTAAAAGGAGAAAAAGCACATTTAGTTCTGAACAAAATCCACTGGCACATAGTGTAATGCTGGAGTCACACAAGCCCTGCACCCATTCCAGGTTTTTTTTTTTTTTTAATAGATGTATTATTGAAATTTCCAGTTGCCAGGAGTTTGAACAACCAGGCCTCAGTTAAAAAAGAACTTATCACATGAGTCTGAAGGTTTACTAATAGGAGTCCATGCATCTATAAGAGCATTTACGTTAACTGGCAAATACCCATCAGAGTCGGTCAGAGACTGAAGCCGCCCGTCAGTTTGACTGGCAGCAAAAGGTCTGGAAAGGCAGCTAGAAACACTGACTGACACCAACATGAGCGAATGAGTGTGCCTCTTGTGTGCCTCTAGACTACGCCCTTTAAAAGGCACAGGCAATCGAATGAGTGAGTTATTCAGCAGTTTCCGGGCACTTGAGTTAAGCTCCCCTGTAAGATATTGACCTAGATGTAATATGGCTGCCACACGCACACACACGCTTGTTAACAAAGCAAGTCACCGATAGGCCGATTCAGTCCACATCCCCTCCTTTTGTTCCTCCTGGAGGACAGGATTTTTTCATTTTGTTTTCATCCATGATTGTGATTGACTGCCTTGTGTGTTCATTGAAATGAAGGCAGAAACCAAGTGCAGGATTTTTGTATGTTTTTTTTAGATGTTCTCTTTATCCTAGATATGTCAGTCTAGTCTTATGTAAGTTTGCAAACCTTCCTATCTTTTCAGTACAAAATACTTTAATTTACGCTATTATACCTATAGTTTTAAATTACGCTAAGAACTATTGTGTAAAATGTTTGATTTCGAAATTCTATAGCAAAATATGATTATTAAATAAGTATTTCAACAACTTTTGAAAACAAATTGTCATAAACCATTTATTTTTTCATTTTCTGCTAAATTAAAAAAATAAAAATAAAAAAAGGCTCCCCCCCCCCCCCCCCCCCACAGGACTATTTCTTTCTCTATAGCTATGTGTATGTGTATGTATATGTATGTGTGTATGTGTATGTGTATGTGTATGTGTATGTGTATGTGTATGGCAGACATATTATATCATAGATCAATATCAGATGCATTTTACTTTTATTCTACAAATATGAAATCTGTATCTCTAACAGATTTCCCCTTACAGGGAATCTTAACTCACGCATTAATTGGCAAGAGCTAAGAGGACAGAGAGCAAACATAAACATATTAGGGAAATGTACCTCTTCTTTGTCAGGTTGTCCCACAGTAAGATAATCACAGTCCATGAAGAGATCCAGTTCCTCCTGGGCACTTGCAGTACTAGATTCAGGGGGTTCCTCTGAATATTCAAGTCTGTGTATTAGAGATCTCAGCAGGTTCATATAGAAGCCTAGCAAAGCAACTCCAGCGCTTTTTGTAAACTGCAAAATTAAATTAAAATCATGTTGGCGGGATTTTAACATGCATGCTGCTTTTAAATGTTACATTTATCCACATAAATGTTACTAAACTTGGTATTCACACAAACATGACCATTTGCTTAACTCAAAAATGATGTACTTACTTTTTTAAAGTTGTCTACACATGTTTTTATGTAGAGCATAATATGTTTGATTGCCACTGGTAAATCATTATGTTTAAGTATAGAAACAGCTTCTCCTAAAACATCCTTAAACTGGTCTTGCAACAAGCAGTTAGCATCTTTGCCATGGGCATTCTTCAACAAGCAGGAAAATGAGCCATGGGGGGGAGGAAGATTGGAAGCAGGTGCCCCAGACTCCTTAAACTGGATACAAAGAAAATGCATTATTAGTAACGATGCAACAGTACAATTGACTGCCCCACTTAGGGTTTGCAAGTGGCTGTCTTATGTTGAAATACACTTTGTTTTCATCTACACTTCACTGGTCTCCCGTCCTCTTTTTTAAAAAACTCAAAACCAACAGCGTCTTACTTCTTCGCTCAGTCAAAGAGTAAAGTTGTCTAGTGTCAACAAGGTAACAGGCGTTTATCCACTCCGGGGTGACTATTTCCTTATACATTCAAGCAGACTTAAAGTTATCACTGAAGTAGATTCAAAATGGTCTATGCTGGGTGCTGGGTTAGTGCCCACTTGTAATTGATAACCTACTTTTATACACAATTCTTCAACCTTTAGCATACTTATTAGCAAGAATTACTGGTCATTAAAATCTTACCAAAGTCACTTTTGTGGATATAAGCAACTTATTAAGGGTGGTAAGGGTATGGATTAATTTACCTAGCTATCTTGTTGATACTGTATCATTAGGATCCTTTAATACCCGACAAAGTTTAGAGACCACTATGCTACTAGGAACCAGACAAGCATGAGGAGCTGAATCTTAACTGCTATAAGTCTTCAAAATTAACGGCTTATTTCTATCCCAACTTCCTTATACAGTATAGGACTAAATAAACACTGAACCACAACAGCAACACTACTGGACTGTGCAAACTGCTCCAGTCTCTAAATATCTGATCCCTTCTAAAACCACTGTGCTTTATAAACTATTTCCTACCAGTGTTTCCTTTGCTTGTGCAGGTATCCAGTGGCTGTAATAGTGATAGAACTTCACAACAGACACAGTTTTAGCTTTGGACTCTGACGAATCAATTTCTTTGTCATAGAGCTGAATGGTCAAGCACAGGGGGAGAGGATCATGTTGTGTGTGCAGGATGTCAGTCAGGACGGAGATGATATACTCAAGAACAACATCTGGAAAATAAAACACAAAAATACATAGTTCAGAAAAAGAGATCAAAGTATTGTTATTCATATTTTCCTACATGTTTCTATCAAAATGGCAACAAATAAACCCGGCACACTCTTTTGGTCTCTAAAACCAAATATGATTATTTTGATTAATTGATGCTTATTCTCATTTAACCCTTTGCAGTCCTTTGTCAGACCTGGTCCGACATTGCAAAAATCCTGCTTCAGTCTGATGTCCTGTTTCAAACCTGCTTGAGAAAGCCGACAGAGGGTGTTCCCCAATCGTCTCTGATCAGAAAGAAGGCGGAGCCAGCCGAGTACCTCTTCAAAAGTCAGAGTAAAACAATTTGAAGAGCAGAGACAGGACTTGGAGAGAGCATCGTGGCAGAGATGATGGAGGAACAAGTCAGTGACTATGAAAATAGTTTAGATGAAGATCTAACTAAGATGAAGAATCCAGTAAAGAAGAAATTCATTTCTCAAAGTGATGAGTCAGAGGAGGGAAATGAATAAAGCGATCATGACAAGCCAGACCTAGGTGGGGGGGTGGGTGGAGACATGCACCTGTAAGCGCAGATAGTTTTGTGATAGATGGGGGTCTGCTTTGAAAAGTATCACACACTGGATGGATACTTACAGATAAATCTGTGAACAACATGTACATAGTTATATTTGTTCTATACTTGTTATTGGTTCAAATGTGTGCACTCTCTTTTGTCTTTTGCAGTTCTCAAATGAACAGTTATAAAATAGATAAAAATGTGTTTTTGATTTTTTTTTTCACTTGTTTTCTTTGTTAGGGATGTCTTATTGATTTACAATAAGTTTGGAACTTGAGTGATTGCTCTAAAGTCACTAACTCAGCAAAAAACTATAATTTTGTGATTTTATTTATTTATTTTTTTACAGTTTTTTTGAACTCTTCCCCTCATATAAATATTTAAAAAAATATATGTATATATAAAAACTTTGGTTGAAAAAATTGGTATAAATTTTCTTTCCTCAGAGTATCACTTTGATTATACAGTGATTTGAAACATGTTTTATGTGAAAAAAGTCACTTAAATTCAATTTTAACATCACATGGTCTAAAAGTGTTATCTTGTTCCCCAAAATGAAATAAGACCTGACCATCTTGACAGGGTCAAAATAATTGGACTGCAAAGGGTTACAGCTGTAGTATCCCACAATTTTGTTCAACCTTATCACTCTTTGGTGACAGTTTACTGGATTACCTTTTTCAATAGTTTAACCCAATAAAAAACTCATTGTGGAACCATCATGGACAAAAGTCATTGACAAACATTTCTCAAAACGTTGGTCTTATTTTATAAATAAGTATCTTTCCCTTATGGGTGTGTAAATTTATAGGCAAAATACAAATGAACATTAATATTTCTCATACCTATTTCACCGTTGGCAATCACTGCTAATTTATTTCTGGCTTCCAAAGCTGCTGGAACTACAGCACTGAACGGAAAGGTCTGCAGGATCATATCTTCATTGAGAGTAGACCCAATCTCCTCGTCCAAACCCTCACTGCCCTCTACAATGACGTCTACCATATCCAGAACATCTGAAAATTGTATTATAGTTAGAGAAAGGCAGTGCAGGCTGACAAGAGCTGGAGAACTGGGAGCATGAACATCCTGAGCTCAAAATCAAATTCAGGATCTCCAGTTCATATGCTCTTTAAGAAAGGTATCTCTTAGAATAATTCAGTCTTCAAAAGCTAGTCAACAAATGTGAGGGAACAGGAAATCTAGTTTTAATAGACAGAGGGTTTGTTAACCAGTGCATCAATGAAATTACATATAGTAAAATACACCCACACAATCCTGTAAGTTAATATTTAAAGTATTAAAGTGACATAGCAGCCACCCGACCAAATACTAACAAAGTGACTGTTTGTTTAAACAATAGTTTTATTCTATTCTAAAACATCTAACAGTTCATATTATATGGAATTTATTTTAACCCTTAGCATCTGTCTTTTTTAGATTTTCAAAAGACTCTTGGTGCCAAACATTAGCAAATAAGGACAACTATTGTTGTCTTGCTGAGTAATAATTATAATATATATATACAGTGCCTTGCAAAAGTATTCAGACCCCTGACCAATTCTCTCATATTACTGCATTACAAATGGTGCACTGCAATTTCGTTCTGTTTGATATTTTATTTTAAAACACTGAAACTCAAAATCAATTATTGTAAGGTGACATTGGTTTTATGTTGGGAAATATTTTTAAGAAAAATAAAAAACTGAAATATCTTGCTTGCATAAGTATTCAACCCCCACACATTAATATTTGGTAAAGCCACCTTTCGCTGCAATAACAGCTTTAAGTCTTTTGGGGTAAGTATGTACCAGCTTTGCACACAGTGTCGGAGTGATTTTGGCCCATTCATTCTTGGCAGATTTGCTCCAGGTTGTTCAGGTTGGTTGGATGACACTTGTGGACCGCAGTTTTCAAATAGTGCCACAGATTCTCAATGGGATTGAGATCAGGATTTTGACTGGGCCACTGTAGGACATTCACCTTTTTGTTCTTGAGCCACTCCAATGTTGATTTGACCTTGTGCTTGGGATCATTGTCCTGCTGAAAGGTGAATTTCCTCCCAAGCTTCAGTTTTTTAGTGGACTGAAGCAGGTTCTCTTGCAGTATTTCTTGTATTTTGCTCCATCCATTCTTCCTTCGATTTTAACAAGATGCCTAGTCCCTGCTGATGAGAAGCATCCCCACAGCATGATGCTGCCACCACCATACTTCACTGTAGGGATGGTGTGTCTTGAGGCATGGGCAGCATTAGGTTTGCGCCACACATAGCGCTTTGAGTTTTGACCAAAAAGCTCTATCTTGGTCTCATCTGACCACAAAACCTTTTCCCACATCGCAGCTGGGTCACTCTCATGCTTTCTGGCAAACTCCAGACGTGCTTTCAGATGGTACTTTTTGAGTAATGGCTTCTTTCTTGCCACCCTCCCATCCAGGCCAGTGTTATGCAGAGCTCTTGATATGGTTGAGTGGTGCACCATTACTCCACTCCCAGCCACTGAACTCTGTAGCTCCTTCAGAGTGATTGTTGGCCTCTCTGTGGCTTCTCTCACATGTCTCCTTCTTGTTTGAGCGCTGAGTTTTGAGGGACGGCCTTTTCTTGGCAGTGCCTGGGTGGTGTGATGCAGCTTCCACTTCCTGATTATTGATCCAACTGTGCTCACTGGGATATCCAAACACTTGGATATTATTTTGTACCCTTTCCCTAATCTATGCATTTGTATTACTTTATCTCTAACTTCTGTAGAATGCTCTTTGGTCTTCATTTTCCTTCAGATTCACAGCTTGACCAATGATCCTTCAACAGTGGGGTTTTTATCCAGAAAATGTGACAGCAACTTTAATGGTTCACAGGTGGAGGCCAATGGTAAGGTAATTGTGTCCTCGTTAGGGCAATTTCTTTCATCGGTGTAAACTGGGAGCTTCCATAGCACAGGGGCTGAATACTTATGCAAGCAAGATATTTCAGTTTTTTATTTTTGTTAAAAATATTACAATAATTGATTTTGAGTTTCAGTGTTTTAAAATAAAATATCAAACAGAACGAAATTTCAATGTACCATTTGTAATTCTGTAATATGAGAGAATTGGTCAGGGGTCTGAATACTTTTGCAAGGCACTGTGTGTGTATATATATATATATATATATATATATATATATATACAGTCCAACGCCATCTTAAATCTTAGGGTGAATATTTAAAAGTTTAAAAGCCACCATTAAAAAGGAACTATTAAAGACTCTGTGTGCAGTCTGCTACTTACCATCAATGTGTGAGATGGGTACACTGACAGCATCGCCTTCCTGTCCACTTAAGTTGGCCTGAAGCATAGCTGCTTCTTGCACAAGCGATGCTGCTTTGTCTGTATACGGGTATGGGTTTGACACTACTCTTATTAGAACCTGTTACAACACACAGGAGTATCAAAATAAGTTAACATTTTAACAACATACCGCCCACTTTACACTGTCTGTATTTTTTAGGCCACAACATTCAAAAAAAAAAAAAGAAAACACCCCACTCTACAAAACTATGCACACATTGATTGCATGTTTTAATTATCTTACATAAAATGCTCCACAGCATTAAACACATTCCCTTTGAAGGCTAATTTCATATATATATATATATATATATATATATATATATATATATATATATATATATATATATATATATATATATATATATATATATATATATATATATAGTAATACTTTAATTGCCTATCAATCTAAATTTTAGCACTGAAACACAATCTTCAAGATAAATTATAAACTTACTCTTTCCAAAAACAGGATTACTGTCTCCTGTTCAGATTCTGGCAGAAGCACAAGATGTTTCAACCACAGTTCCAGCTCTTTCCATGTGTATTCAAATACACCACTGTCTCTTAAAACCTAAAATTGCACAGTAAGAAAATGTAATAATTATAGCAACACAACTAGTTGAATGTATGTGCAATTAGAAATCTGATTTACTCAAATGTATTCCTTTGTTTTGACTAACCTTAACTTATAAAATAATTGCATTATGAATACTTTATTGTTTTTTGCCAACTTCGTGGCATGGTGCCATGAGAAGATGAAATATAGAGAAAATCCACATTTTCTGAATGCAAAATTAAACAAGCAAATAGATACACATTCACATATGATAGCAGCTGTTATCTGAAGACACATGCTTTTTGGCTGTTAAAATCTTTCTAAAACTTACCTCCAATTTTAATTGAAATCTAAAAACACAAAAGCAGTTTGCTAAAGCCATGTAGTGTTCAGTGTCTACAAGGTCATAGATAATGCATGAGTCTTTATTTGCTGTGGGTCATTAAGAAACAACACCACAAATTCATTTTCCTGACTACTTTGTGTCAAAAAAAAATAAAAAACCATAACACAACATTCCCTAAAATTGTTTCCAAATGAGCCACTTATTGTACTGTGGAATCGAGATGTATTGAAAAGGGCACATCGTTTCCAAATGAGCCACTTATTGTACGTGGAATCAAAATGTATTTATTATTTTTTCAGAATAAAACCTTATTAACGAGTTTAGTGGTAAACATAAATGTAATATAGGAGTAAAATAACATTCATAGCAAGTAAAATTTATATAATGATTTCATCAACAAAAAACAATTATATAGACATATGATGAAGAAATAAATAACTTGCCAGTTCCTAAGAAAGACACTAACATGTTTTTTTAGATATATCTCCTAAATCTTACCGACAAAAGGTGGTATCTAAGATATCTCTATTAAAAGGTTTAAAAGCTTTGCTACAAAATGTAATTTCTAATAATTTCTCTCATATTCTACAAACTCAACTGAAGTGCGTCTCCGTAACTCCAATGATGGTGGACTGGCATCCTTCAGTTCATTAGGATGCAGCGTTTAGCAGCAGTCAGTAAAAACAATAGGATTCTTTTCTGTGATTTATTTAAAAGGTAAAGATGAAAAATCCCCTAAAATAATTTGTTGAGGATCATTTCTTAATAAGGATATTTGATCTACAGTGTATTACCTTTGACCAGAACCCTTGTAATTTGCTGCATTCTCAAAGCATATGTATTAATGTTCCATGTTCACTGTCACTTCTCCAACAATTTGAGTTCAGTTTTAGATTTGCTCGATATAGTTTATATGGTGTATAATGGCAGCAGTTTATCAATTTTAATTGAATGGAGCGAAGACTAGCATTGATGTAGCAAATTTCAACATAAGAATGTACATGGTTCCAAGCATCTTGAGAGATTTCCACCTGCATATCTTTCTCCCATTTATTTTTAGTAGTGTCATTTTTATATGTAGGACTATTAACATAAATTTGTAAAAAACCTGAACAAATTTCTGAGCTGATTTAATATTAAGAAGATAAGATTCCATTTGTGTTACATTTGGTTCAATTAAATTTGGGCCCATTCCTTTCAAAGATTTAAGAGCAAGATATATTTTCTATAAATCCTTATATTTTCTTGTGTCAAAACCAGATTATTTTGAAACAGTCTATAAATAATGTATTTTTTCTAATATCTGCGTATGTTAATACTCACCTTAAGAATCAGCAACCTTGTTGACGTCTTTAAGTGTGTGTTCCTGTTTGTCACAAACATTTTAAGTAGCAAGTAAAATACAGACTTTTCTCCACTAGTTTCTTTTGCATCTGATATATCCTACAAATGAAAAGAATGTTAATAATGGGTTTAATGTTACAGAACATTTTGCAGTAAAATGATGAACACAAGAAAAAAATACAGGTTTCTTATTTCTAACAAAATAATGAAGTATCTTGAATCCTGTAATGTGTCAGTGGATCAAACTTCCTTAGTAACCAGTAGTTAAATGCATATTAAATGTATGTATGCTCACCTGGAACCTGAACCAAGAAAATTTGCTGGCAGGCAGCTCCAGGGAGAGTTGCAGTATTTGGTACTGTAGGACTGGCGGTACTTCCTCTCCTATGCCTTTTTCTGTTACAATCCCTGTGATTTTAAAAACAAGCTCTTAACTTACTAGACCAGTGGTTCTCAAACTTTTTGGACCACGCCCCCTTCCTCTTGTCTGTGGCACTGACATGCCTGGAGGTTTCAGCAGTAAGATTTGCTTTCAGTTAAGATGTGCACGGCAATTCTTACAAATGTTTTCCTGAACTCTCTCACACCCCTCCAAGATACATTCTGCACTGCCACCACGCCCCCCACCCACCCCCACAGTTTGAGAACAACTGTACCAGACTATTAATCACCTTGCGATCATAATTAGAAGTCAAGACTAAAAACCACTGCATAATGTAGGTCTCTCTTTAAAACATGAACATGTAAAAAGGATTATAGTATAAAGAACACATACGTATCTGTAACATACATTCCCCAACGTGGCACTAAATACAAAATAGATTGTATAATGAAAAACTGATTACCACAACCTATAGCCACATGTTTATGTGAAAATACCATACTCCTTACAGTATATCCCCAGATTCGAATAATCTCAAACACTTGTTCTAAAGAAATGTTAATCACAAATGGATAGTTTGAGATATGTAGGCATGCCTCTCAATTTCAAACAGACAGAATTATACAGATCGCCCACCTTTAAGGAGTTTGCTGAAGTCAAAGGTACTCTGAGTCACAAGATGCGGAACAACCTTTTGATAAAGACACACAACTTGAAGTAGCACAGCTTTCAACAGAGTGATCTCTGGATCATCAAAACCTGAAAAGGGAATATCAAACTTAATATTTCATACTTTGACACATACACACACACATATATATATATATATATATATATATATATATATATATATATATATATATATATATATATATATATATAACTCAGGGTTTTCCCCAGGAATTCTGTACAGCCGGGAGCACTTAACAGAAAAATAAACTTGCCTTACCTTAAATATATAATACGACAAAGAATTTAAATAATGTGTTGTCTTTCGTTGACTATATCTGGTTGCGCTTTTTTATGTTCTGCATTTTCTTTTTCTTTACTGTTTTTTATTATGGTAAATTACCGTGCTTATTTAGGCACTCTACGATTTGACTAGGGAAAGAGAACATAGGGTTATCGGAGTCAAAAAAAACCCCAAAAAAACAAACAAAAAAAAACAGTAACCTTTTCACTTCCTTTTTAGCTTAATTATTGAGCTTATTCCTTCATTTAAATTGTTTTCTTTATGTTAAGTTTTCTGGGCATTTTGTTAATGCACGTCCATTTTTCTTTTTCGCTGTTCTACATTTTTTGAATGCAACGGTTCATTTTAACCTTTTTTTTTTTTTTTTTACACAACAGTACTCACACATGTTTGGTCACCATCATAACTGGAGTAAAATCGGAGTATAATAATCCAGCACCTCTGCACTTAAGCATTTGTATGTCAGCTGACAACAGCTGATATCCCATCACACCTTTCTTCTTAAAGGTGTACAGCCTCTATATATGAACCCCCAATATCTCTCACAAGCACCTGGGTACATATTTAAGATATCACAACAAAAGGAATACGCCTTTTTTTTTGTGCATATGTATAGCTATTATGTACTATATATCACCTTACAGTACAATAATACGACAAACTGGACTGAATGATAATACCCGAAAATAATCTTAATATTTTATTTTTAATAAAGTAGCCGGCGCAAATATAGTATTAGGCGATGGATAGCGCTGATCACCGACTTATTTTGACCCCCTGCATTCGTTGTCACTATTTTTGCTTTGAAAATAATTGCTTTTTTTTTTTTTTAGCAGTCATTGTTAACGTTTTAGCCTCTTAACACAGAAAACCTGCCCCTTCAACTCTCTGATTGGTTAAATGTTGTGTCAAGACGTAAGACAGCTGTCATGTGGTTCCAAGATTTTCTTTTCACCCAGCAACACGCAACTGATCTAGTCTTGCACAGTAGCATCAGCATTTTTTTCATCACGGGGAGAACATTGTGTGTGTGTGTGTGTGTGAGAGAGAGAGAGAGAGAGAGAGAGAGAGAGAGAGAGAGAGAGAGAGAGAGAGAGAGAGAGAGAGGGAGGGAGGGAGGGAGAGGGAGAGAGGAGAGAGGAGAGAGATCGGCACGGGTACCCAGGTTTTAAATTACCCTACGCTACCCGGGTCTCTTTACTACCCAGTTTCGATTTATTAATTTGAGAATTTAAAGAAAATGTAGAAAACATGACAATACAGTTGTAAGCACAGGTCTCTGGCCAGCGTGATAGACAATGTTAAAACAAGCTTTTGAATTAAGCCTTTTCTTAACTGTTCGGATATCAATGTTTTACAGAAAACAATAACACACAACGAGCGGCAAGTACACCTCAATAATAATAACTGCTGCGACTCGTCTCAGGAACTAAATCAGAAAGAAAACATCATAACATCCTGTTGGTTTATGTCAGTGATAACTCTGTGATCCATTAATAATAACCGTGTGGCTTCCAATACGGACTGCTTTATCTACAGTTATTGCGTAGATATAGTTTCTTACCAAAAAGATATAATAAATAGCCTTTATTTAAAAATAAATAAATGTGGAGCACATTAAGTAACTGTGCTTCCTCCTTTGAATGAAATATTTCCTTGGCAGAGTTTGCAAATTCCATTTTCTCTTGCTTGGTAAAGAAATTCCACCCAGTGCTTTGGATGCCACTGTTATGCATTCACAAGACAGAATTTAGTGAACAGGAATGGCATTTTATTGTTACAAACAAACAGACGCACATGTGTCTCTTGCAACTGCTGTCAAAACCCAGCTGGCTCAATTTACGGTACATATTGCAACAGTCCATAACGTAATAGCGGTGCTGTACTACTGCATTAGTTTTAAAACTGAACAGAACAGCCATGTTAAAAACAACAGCAGAATATGGCCAATAGATGTAGCAAAGAATCCTGCAGCATGAAATGCATTTAACATTAATAACTGTATTCAAACCAAGATGTTTTTTATTATTATTTCGATGTTTCCAGTACTGAAAAAGGTTACACAAGTCTACAGATCTGAAGGGACTAAATGTATGTGTACCATATAGTATTTAAAATATGTATCATGCACTTAAAACATTAATACAGCTGTTCTTTTTTTTTTTTAAATCATTACCCTATTTTTCTCGGCCGGTACCCAATTCCAGATTTTCTACCTGTGCCGATCTCTAATTTTATATTATATATAAGCGGTTCCCAACCTTTTCCTTCATGCGGACCACTACATCGTCATCGAAAGCTTTTGCGGACCACTACGAAAGCAAGCCATTTTAAACATTTTTAACATAGCCAATGGCTGACGGGAGTCAAACTTGTATATCAAGGGGTATTAAAAACGCAGCTATTTCTAATAATTTATTATGCTTACTCACAAACGTATTGCACTTATCACAGTACATTTACCTGCAGTAGGCCTACCAGTGGGAAAAAGATAACACTTACCTAATGAGAAGGCTGATGTTGTTTCGCATACGTCAAAATGCTCGATGTCAGGTTCCAGTGATGACAGTCTCAATCGGAGATCGGGTTCAACGTGAAGTTTACTCCGATATTTTGTCTTCAATGCGACAAGTGCTGAAAATCCAGTTTCGTAAAGGTAGGTTGTGGGAAAAGGCATCAGAAACGTTACTGCTTTGTTGGACAGTGCTGGGTATTCCGAAGCAACTTTAAACCAAAAGTCTGTGAGGTATTGCCGAGAAAAATCCTGTTTAAAGCACTGTCACAGGACAGTCTTGCTCTGTCGAGGTCAGGCCTGAGATGATGTCATCATCAAGGCTTGCAAAGGGATTTCGTATCCAGTTGAATTTTGTGTCGGGCACAGGGAAATAGTCACGTAGGTTTGTTTTCAAACTTTGGAGGTGCTCTCTGATGATATGTTTCACACTTTTTGGAAGCTGCATCTCTGCTGTGACCAAAAAATCTGACAGATTCGCAAACGAGTCATAATTAGACTTCTCAAGTCGTTTGGCCCTGTCACAAAGACGGCCGGAGTGGGTGGTGTCAGACCAGAGCCAGGAAGTAACACACAGAGACTTGGAGTTTTGGTTAATCTGAGCGTGTGATCGCGCTCAGCATTTAATCATTAAACAGAACAGAAAAACAAAAGGTTTGAACCAAAAACACGGGACACGGCACTATACGCCAAAATAAATAGACGAACAAAACGGACTAGACAGACAAACAAACACGGTGAGCATATACTTATATTTACGTTCTTTTACTATTTTAGTTTCTCCTTCTCCATACTCGTTCTCCACTCACCGAACACCCAACCCCGAGTGAAAGAAATGTGCATCTATATATACTGTTGTGCTGGGATTCAATTACTAATTAATTATTCACTTGAATCCCAGCACGTGAATTAATTCTGTGCAACCCCGTGCTCACATATTACATTTAACCAGCACGTGAAGTGATTTGTGCCCTCCTCGTGCCTAAATACAAATCTACCTTTTTAAATCACACGTGAAACACAGACCCGTTTATATCCCGTGTACCAATCTATACACCAACATTAACACACGCACGCAACATACAACATATAACACACAAATGCACACAGGGGCGGGGCACATTGCCACAGGCCCACATCTCTATTTTCTTGATCATCGCCTCTATTTTGTCTTGCACATGAAATAATGTCATTGATTTTCCCTGAAGGCGCAGATTGAGACCATTCAAGTGATCGAAAATATCTGCCATATATGCCAATTTGGCAAGCCACTGAAAATCACCAAAACGCTGTGAAAGCTCAAACTTTCAGTCAAGTAAAAAAATTCTCAATTCATCATGCAAATCAAAAAGACGAGTAAGTGCCTTTCCTCGGGACAGCCAGCGGACCTCAGTGTGCAGAAGTAGTTGATGGTGATCACTGCCCATCTCATCACAGAGAGCTGCAAATATTCGCGAATTCAGTGGACGGGCCTTGATGTAGTTAACTATTTTAACCGCTTCCTCCAAAACGGTCTTGAGATCAGCAGGCATTTTCTTTGCAGTTAACGCCTCCCTATGGATGCTGCTCGCGGAGCCACAGCTCTTACACGAGTAACAACCCCACTGTGTTGGCCTAACATCGCACGGGCCCCATCTGTGCGAAGTCCTACACATTTTGACCAATCAATCCCATTTTCAATAATGAAACTGTTCAGCATATCAAAAATAGCCTCTGCAGTTGACCGTGTGGGCAACGATTTACAAAAAAGAAAGTCCTCATCTATCTCTCCATTGTGTTCATACCTTACATAGGCGAGCAGGTTTGAAAGGTTTGGAATGTCCGTTGATTCATCCAGTTGAAGTACATAAAATCGTCTGGTTCGTATTCTCGCTAGTAGATGATCACACACGTTGTGGGCCATCTCATCGATTCTGCGTTGAACTGTGTTATCCGACAATGAAATCATGCTAATTTGCTTGCAGGTGCCCTCTCCCAGCATAACACCGACCATCTCCTTAGCCGCTGGCAGTATCAACTCCACCCGATTGTGTGCGGCTTCCCTGTCTTTGCTATGAGCCTAGCTACCCGGTAGGAGGCCTCCACCGCCTTTGCATTATCACTGCCTTTAGATGTGCATTCCATCATTTTCTTGCTACTTTGAAATTCTTTGAGCTTGTTTTCAAAAAATTCAATTGGCTTGGACACGTATTCCCCATGTTTAGTCTCAAGATGACGGCAAAGATTAGCGGGCTTTAAGCTTTCATTCGACAGAACATCATAGCACACGAGACATACTGGTAACGCTTCGTTATCAATTCCAGTGGAAGTAATTGCTCAGCATCAGCTGGCCCGTTCTGTCACAATTCAAATGACTCATTACCATAATGTATTACTGTTGCCATTCTTTTTACTGTGCACCTCCCAGCACTAAGCCACGAGAAAGATGTACTGTATCGGGAGGGACTCTGTTAGACTGAGCTCAATATGACCGCGCCTCCAGGACTCTCACGTGTGTGATTTTCCATCTGATTTTCATCTGTGAGCTCCATGCTAATGCAATTCGTCCCCGATAATAATAACGTGAACTTACATCAAGTACTGAAATTGGTTGTGCCTTCATATGTTAAGAGCCACTTGTACGGTTTGCATTCCACTGTGTTTGGATCATTTAGGCATTCCACAAATATCAAACAGCGGGTTTTCAGGCCATTTCTTTGGCAGCTGCAATTGAATTTCTTTTAGATGCGTCGCTGTCCGCTATTTCACATACATGTGAATATCCTTCAAATAATGTAGACCTACATTTAAATTTCCTTTAATTTACAGCTTAGTTAAAAAAAAAAAAAAAAAAAAAAACCACACAACGTATACCAGATTTACACATAATCTATGATCATATATGGTATAAGGAGATCTGATTCTACGCTTAATTGCAATACTTTAAAATGCAAAGGTGCAATACACATTCTGACTCTTGCCATGTCTTCAGTGTACATATACATTGCTAATTTATATAGACTTTTCAATGACCGTTGCTGTTTTGTAATTCTGTGTTATTAAAAAAAAAAACGGGCAAGTCGCTATGTACATGGTTCAAGTAGCAGCTCTCTGCGTTATGAACCAAGTAGTGAACGAAACACGTTATAGAAGTGAATCGATTTCTGTTTTCATTTATTTTGTGTGTACTACCTTGCGTAGTTCTGCTTTAACTAGTAAAACGTGTGCTTTCATGAAAGGGGTTACAATGTGCTAGCTTTAAAACAGCATACCTTTTTTTTTCCTGAAATCGAATGTCCAGCAATGCACCATAACAAAATTGTAAATCCTTTGCAACTGTAAATTTGAAGAATTAGAAGCAGTGCCGTGTAATAATAATCTAAATTTCTGAAATAATAGTTCATTTAGCATTTAAAAATGGACTGATTAAACGTTCGCTTCACCACTTACTTAGCTTACCCTAAATTACGAAACACATGGCAGAGGGCTTTAAAAAAGCTTTAATTACAGGACACAGACTAGCGCGACCAAGGGTGACAGACTTTAGTAAAAAATACCCTTAATAGTTACTTTTTGCCAAATTACCCTTTGTATTTTTTCATTATGAAAGTTTTTTTTTTATAAATTGGATAATTTTTTATATACACACACTTAGTCCAAGACACAATTCACATTTCTCACTAAACAGTGATTTGAGGACATATTGATTTAACAATACAAAAGTACTAATTAATCACAAATTAATATATTGAAAGAAACGTGTTACCATGCTCCTGAAGCTCCTCGGCTGCTTGTTTACTGGAAACCTTTTCTTCCACCTTTCCTCCATCGTCCACTTTTTCTCTCTTATTAAGGGACTGCCATGTTGCCACTATGTTGGTCAAGTCAGGCAAAACCTTAAAAGAAACCCAAACAAATGAAAGCATCATTTCCGAATTCTGCACCCAATCTGACGGACACTACATTTTGAGCAGACCTGTCACACTGAATGGCAATGTTTTTCATTACAACCTGCCTTTGTGAATCAGGTTTTTCTGCACTCAAAAAGCAACTACAGGACCTGCCTAACTGTTGAAGACGACGTTCGCCTTTACCTCAGCCACACAGAGCCTCATTACAATCATTTGTGTTCCTCCATTAAGGAGTTCATCCCTCCCATCAAGGAAGTAATGTAATTAACTATTCTGCAGGAACACAGGGCAGTGGGGTCACTAAGTAATTTTAATTGGTAGAAGGGGGTTGCAGTACCGCAAGGTTTGAGAACCGCTGCTACAAAGCAGTGGTTTTCAACCTGTGGTACGCGTACCTTTACTGGTACGCAACAGGCTTGCCACTGGTACGCACCAACAGTTCTTTATGACGATATGATTCCTCAAAACACAATGATCCGTCAATCACACCATCGTAATGTATAAATCTGTTTGTACAACTCAATCACAGACAGGTGCTGTATTTACACCAGCCGAATACGGGAACCCCAGTTTCTTGCAAAAAGTTGTGATGGTGACCAAACATATGTGAGTAGGCTACTGTTGTGTAAAAAAGTAGCTTAAAATGAACACTTGCACTTAAGAAACATAGCACAAGAACAGCAACAAATAAAAACACACTTAAGGTTTGTGTATTGCACATGTGCTATGAACAAAATGCCCTGGAAACTTAAAATAAAGAAAATAATTAATGAAAGGCTGTAATGCAGCAAAAAGCGCAAGAATTAAACAAACAAAGAAGTGAAAAGGTTACCGTACCAAGCTGAGAAAAGTTATCTTTGTAAGTAAGTATCCTTGTAACTCCAAAAGACCAACATTATCGTTCACCAGTCAAATCGTAGAGTGCCTAAATAAAGTTTTGAGTCAACACAAATTGATTTTTTTCGTCTGTTGTGTCTTGCATCCCAGATATAATAGATTTAGTTACATTGTTTACCGTCAGGAGTTTAAGTATGATTTAATTGCACAAGATTCCATAGTTAGATGATGAGCTGATAATATCTCTTCAGCCAAAGAAGCAGGCACGGTAATTTAAGAGCACAGTTACCATTATGTACAACAGTATGTAGCATGAGTTTTGTACTAATGCAGGGAAAACAAAGTTTATTTCTCAAACTGACCACTTAAAAAATGTGAAAGCAGAACACACAGAAATACTTGGGACTGTAATTACTGTACTATCTACTGCAGCTTACTTGACTGCAGTAAACAAAACAAAAAAAACACTATTTACTAAATTTAGTTCTCAGATTGTGCTAATGAAAATGTATGACAATGTGCTTGCTGTGGTGTATTTAATATGTAAATACAGCAGAACAAACTCACTGCAATTTAAACTTTTTTACTGAAAAATAAACGGTATGTAAATTATTATTATTATTATTATTTATTTCTTAGCAGACGCCCTTATCCAGGGCGACTTACAATCGTAAGCAAATACATTTCAAGTGTTACAATACAAGTAATACAATAAGAGCAAGAAATACAATAACTTTTGTTCAAGCAAAGTACAAGTGTGACAAACCACAATTCAATAATACAGCAGATAATAGTGATAGTTACATCAGGATATGATTAAATAGTGATAGTTACATCAGGATATGATTAAATACAAAGTACTACAGGTTAAACACTTGGCAGATTACAGTATTCTGAAGTACAGGATTAAATGCAGTAAAATAGGGGGCAGATAAGAGCAAAATAAAGCACATTTACATGAAGGGTGATAGTGTCCCAGGATACAAACAGAGGAGTTCTACAGGTGCTGTTTGAAGAGGTGAGTCTTAAGGAGGCGCCGGAATGTGGTCAGGGACTGGGCAGTCCTGACATCTGTAGGAAGGTCATTCCACCACTGCGGAGCAAGGGTGGAGAAGGAGCGGGCTCTGGAGGCAGGGGAGCGTAGAGGAGGTAGAGCTAGTTTTCTAGTGCAGGCGGAGCGGAGAGGTCGAGTGGGGGTGTAGGGAGAGATGAGGGTCTGGAGGTAGCTGGGTGCAGTCTGGTCAAGGCATCTGTAGGCTAGTACAATAGTCTTGAACTGGATGCGAGCGGTGATCGGGAGCCAGTGGAGCGAGCGGAGTAGTGGCGTAGCGTGGGCGAAGCGAGGCAGCGAGAACACCAAGCGGGCAGCAGAGTTCTGGATGAGCTGGAGCGGACGGGTGGCGGACGCAGGGAGGCCAGCCAGGAGGGAGTTGCAGTAGTCTAGATCATAAGACCTGTCTGTCTTACTTCACCAACACTGAGAATGCAAGCTGCAGCATGCTATTCCCATATTACAGCTGTACACAATTAATGATGCGGTCACCAATTCCAGACACAACACTTGCAAAATATTTAAAATATAAACATGTTGAATTAATTGCAGTCATCAGCTGCATGAGGCAACCATTCAGCAGAATGAGACAACTAACACGTGAGTACAGACACAACAAAACCTGGTTGTAATGGGGTTTTATAACAGCAGTTTAAGATTGCACATAATTACTTGTACACCTGGTGGTCGCTGCTAGAAACACTGGTACTTGAGATGAAATGGTTGAAAACCACTGCTTATGAGTGTTTGTTGCCTGGTTTAAAAAGTTCTCTATGACAGGACATGTTCTTTTCAGATGCGACTCAAGTTCATTATGGCTACAAACACAGTGTGTATTAGATTTACAAATAATTCTCTCAAATGGAAGTTTTAGAAATTATTTTTCAGAAAACAATTTAGGTTGCAAAAATGTAAATAATCAGATTGCTAAAGACCTATTTTTTCTTTTTAGTTATGTTCATTTTTCTTTCAAAAAACGAAAAAAACATGGGGAATCTTTACACTTGTTTAGTTAATATTAATTGGATTGTCTACAAGTAGAGTTAACATAAGAACAGAAGAAAGTTCACAAACGAAAGGAGGCCATTTGGGCCATCTTGCTCGTTTGGTTGTTAGTAGCTTATTGATCCCAGAATCTCATCAAGCAGCTTCTTGAAAGATCCCAGGGTGTCAGCTTCAACAACATTACTGGGGAGTTGGTTCCAGACCCTCACAATTCTCTGTGTAAAAAAGTGCCTCCTATTTTCTGATCTGAATGCCCCATCTCCATTTGTGACCCCTGGTCCCCTTGTTTCTTTTTTCAGGTTGAAAAAGTCCCCTGGGTCGACACTGTCTATAATCCTTTTAGGATTTTCAATGCTTGAATCAGATCACCGCGTAGTCTTCTTTGTTCAAGACTGAATAGATTCAATTCTTTTAGCCTGTCTGCATACGACATGCCTTTTAAACCTGGGATAATTCTGGTCGCTCTTCTTTACACTCTTTCTAGAGTAGCAATATCCTTTTTGTAACGAGGTGACCAGAACTGAACACAATACTCTAGATGAGGTCTTACTAATGCATTGTAAAGTTTTAACATTACTTCCCTGATTTAAATTTAACACTTTTCAGAATATAGCCAAGCATCTTGTTGGCCTTTTTTATAGTTTCCCCACATTGTCTAGATGAAGACATTTCTGAGTCAACAAACTCCTAGGTCTTTTTCATAGTTCCCTTCTTCAATTTCAGTATCTCCTATATGATATTTATAACGCACATTTTTATTGCCTGCATGCACTACTTTACACTTTTCTCTATTAAATGTAATTTGCCATGTGTCTGCCCAGTTCTGAATGCTGTCTAGATCATTTTGAATGACCTTTGCTGCTGCAACAGTGTTTGCCACTCCTCCTATTTTGTGTCGTCTGCAAATTTAACAAGTTTGCTTACTATACCAGAATCTAAATTATTAATGTAGATTAGGAATACCAGAGGACCTAATACTGATCTCTGTGGTACACCACTGGTTATCTCGCTCCATTTTGAGGTTTCTCTAATCAGTACTTTCTGTTTTCTACATGTTAACCACTCCCTAATCCATGTGCATGTATTTCCTTGAATCCCTACTGCGTTCAGTTTGAGAATGAATCTATTATGCGGGACTTTGTCAAAAGCTTTCTGGAAATCTAAATAAACCATGTCATATGCTTTGCAATTATCCGTTGTCGATATTGTATCCTCAAAAAAAATCAAGCAAGTTAGTTAGACATGATCTCCCTTTCTTAAAACCACGCTGTATCCCAGGATTCTGTTACAATATAGGTAATTTTCCATTTTGGATCTTATTATAGTTTCCATAAGTTTACATAAAATAGAAGTCAGGCTTATTGGTCTGTAGTTACCTGGTTCGGTTTTGTCTCCCTTTTTGTGTATCGGTATTATGTTTGCAATTCTCCAGTCTGTCGGTACAACCCGTGTCAAGAGAACTGTTGCATGATCTTGATTAGTGGTTTGTAAATAACTTCTTTCATTTCTTTGAGTACTATTGGGAGGATCTCATCCGGCCCAGGGGATTTGTTTATTTTAGCTCCTGGTCCCTTTAACACTTCTGCCTCTGTTATGCTAAAGTTATTTAAAACAGGATAGGAACATGTCGACATGTGGGGCATGTTGCCCATATCCTCCTTTGTAAAAACTTGTGAAAAGTAATAATTTAATATATTTGCTTTCTCTTTATCTATAATTTTGCCATTTTGCCTCCTCTTTTGAATGTTCTCTTGCTGTTATAATATTGGAAAAACGTCTTGGAATTGGTTTTAGCTTCCTTAGCAATGCTCATTTCTATCTCTCAACCTTTCTAACTTCCTTTTTGACTTGCGTTTGCAGTTCCAAGTACTCCTTCGTTGGTCCCTTTTAAACGCTCTGTAAAGTGCCTTTTTTCGCTGAATATTTTTTTAATTGATCTATTAAACCATTTTGGCCATTTTGTTTTAGATTTAGATTTGTCTACTTTTGGGATGTAATTGTTTTGCACCTCTAGTACTACATTTTTAAAAAACAGCCATCCTTTTTCTGTGGATGTTTTCTCTATTTTACTCCAATCTACTTCTCTTTTTCATACATTCATAGTTTGCTTTTCTAAAATTGTAAAATAGCTTTAGTCATTACTTTTTGGGTTTTAAAAATCAACATGTTGTGGTATGAGTTTGCCAATGCTTCTCTGACCTCTGTTTTAGTTATTCTGTCTTCGTTATTTGAAAAAACTAAATCAAGGCATACCTCCCCTTTAGTCGGTACCTTGACAAATTGCGTTAGGAAGCAGTCATTTGTCATTTCCACCATTTCAATTTCGTCCGTCTTGCTCCCCACTGGGTTTTCCCATTTTATATGGGGGAAGTTGAAATCCTCCATTAGTATGGCTTCTCCTTTGCTACACGCATTTCTAATGTCATTGTATAACAGATTATTTTGCTCGGAGTCTGAGTTTGGCGGTCTATAGCATGCTCCTATTATTATGCCCTTTGAATTTTTGTCCATTATTCTGACCCATATTGATTCGGCATTGTTTTCTTCATCCAGAACATACTGTGATGGGAAAACTAGTAACTTTTTTTTCACCATAGTACAATAGGAGTCAAAACCAGACACAAACACTCATGATAAACTTTGAGATATTGCCTACGAATAATTTATTAACATATCGGCTACTTATATGGACGATTTTGTCATCGAAGCTTCGCAAGAGTAAATTAAGTTGCCAAATTATGACACATATTGGGCCCGATTTTCATGAATGGGTAAAGTGGTGGTGCTGGCGCTGTTCGCGCACTTTAGGACCATGCAAGGACGCTGGCTGTCAGTGGAGCCTGTGTCGATGTTAACATTTATAAGGGCAAGTGATCACAGAAGACAGGTGAAAAACTAAAACAGAAAGATACAGACGTGCTCAAATTTGTTGGTACCCTTACAGCTCATTGAAATAATGCTTCATTCCTCCTGAAAAGTGATGAAATTAAAAGCTATTTTATCATGTATACTTGCATGCCTTTGGTATGTCATAGAATAAAGCAAAGAAGCTGTGAAAAGAGATGAATTATTGCTTATTCTACAAAGATATTCTAAAATGGCCTGGACACATTTGTTGGTACCCCTTAGAAAAGATCATAAATAATTGGATTATAGTGATATTTCAAACTAATTAGTTTCTTTAATTAGTATCACACATGTCTCCAATCTTGTAATCAGTCATTCAGCCTATTTAAATGGAGAAAAGTAGTCACTGTGCTGTTTGGTATCATTGTGTGCACCACACTGAACATGGACCAGAGAAAGCAAAGGAGAGAGTTGTCTGAGGAGATCAGAAAGAAAATAATAGACAAGCATGGTAAAGGTAAAGGCTACAAGACCATCTCCAAGCAGCTTGATGTTCCTGTGACAACAGTTGCAAATATTATTAAGAAGTTTAAGGTCCATGGAACTGTAGCCAACCTCCCTGGGCGCGGCCGCAAGAGGAAAATCGACCCCAGATTGAACAGAAGGATAGTGCGAATGGTAGAGAAAGAACCAAGGATAACTGCCAAAGAGATACAAGCTGAACTCCAAGGTGAAGGTACATCAGTTTCTGATCGCACCATCCGTCGCTTTTTGAGCGAAAGTGGGCTCCATGGAAGAAGACCCAGGAGGACTCCACTTTTGACAGAAAAACATAAAACAGCCAGACTGGAATTTGCTAAAATGCATACTGACAAGCCACAATCCTTCTGGGAGAATGTCCTTTGGACAGATGAGTCAAAACTGGAGCTTTTTGGCAAGTCACATCAGCTCTATGTTCACAGACGAAAAAATGAAGCTTTCAAAGAAAAGAACACCATACCTACAGTGAAACATGGAGGAGGCTCGGTTATGTTTTGGGGCTGCTTTGCTGCGCCTGGCACAGGGTGCCTTGAATCTGTGCAGGGCACAATGAAATCTCAAGACTATCAAGGCATTCTGGAGCGAAACGTACTGCCCAGTGTCAGAAAGCTCTGTCTCAGTCGCAGGTCATGGGTCCTCCAACAGGATAATGACCCAAAACACACAGCTAAAAGCACCCAAGAATGGATAAGAACAAAACATTGGACTATTCTGAAGTGGCCTTCTATGAGTCCTGATCTGAATCCTATCGAACATCTATGGAAAGAGCTGAAACTTGCAGTCTGGAGAAGGCACCCATCAAACCTGAGACAGCTGGAGCAGTTTGCTCAGGAAGAGTGGGCCAAACTACCTGTTAACAGGTGCAGAAGTCTCATTGAGAGCTACAGAAAACGTTTGATTGCAGTGATTCCCTCTAAAGGTTGTGCAACAAAATATTAGGTCCCATCATTTTTGTCCATACCATTTTCATTTGTTTTCTTATTTACAATATTATGTTGAATAAAAAATCAAAAGCAAAGTCTGATTTCTATTAAATATGGAATAAACAATGGTGGATGCCAATTACTTTTGTCAGTTTCAAGTTATTTCAGAGAAAATTGTGCATTCTTTGTTTTTTGTGGAGGGGCACCAACAAATTTGAGCACGTCTGTATGCAGCCACACATTTGTATTCAGCAGTTGCTTTAATCATTTATCTCTTCATGAACTTTTTGAACAACACGCAGCTGAATTAATTTTGCAATTCACTGTTAGCTAAACATTATGATATTATATTAGGAAAACAAACCTTATCCATTTCTATAAACAAACAGTCGAAAGCTTTAGGGGAAAAAAAAAACTTCCAGCCATTTTAAAATATTTGAATAAGATTATCATCATATCGATAACCTCTGTTGTCACAATGCAAGACAAAACCGCTTTCGGAGAGCAGGAACGTCTTCGTTTGGGGAGCTGGCGATCAGGGTTCAGGAACGTCTTCGTTTGGGGAGCTGGCGATCAGGGTTCAGGAACGTCTTCGTTTGGGGAGCTGGCGATCAGGGTTCAGGAACGTCTTCGTTTGGGGAGCTGGCGATCAGGGTTCAGGAACGTCTTCGTTTGGGGAGCTGGCGATCAGGGTTCAGGAACGTCTTCGTTTGGGGAGCTGGCGATCAGGGTTCAGGAACGTCTTCGTTTGGGGAGCCGATCAGGGTTCAGGAACGTCTTCGTTTGGGGAGCCGATCAGGGTTCAGGAACGTCTTCGTTTGGGGAGCTGGCGATCAGGGTTCAGGAACGTCTTCGTTTGGGGAGCCGATCAGGGTTCAGGAACGTCTTCGTTTGGGGAGCCGATCAGGGTTCAGGAACGTCTTCGTTTGGGGAGCTGGCGATCAGGGTTCAGGTACGTCTTCATTTAGGGAGCTGGCGATCAGGGTTCAGGAACGTCTTCGTTTGGGGAGCTGGTGATCAGGGTTCAGGAACCTCTTTATGCATTTTTCAATAAGCACTGAATAGGCTACTGATGTATACCTGCTTTAAATATGTACATTTCAGAACCATTAGTTGTTTTCATAAGACCTTAACATTGCATTAAAACAATATGCAGATTGTGGAATTTACATTAGTTTCAAATTTTATGCATGTGATTGTGTTTCCTCGTTTAAACAGATGAATATAATATATAATAATTGTATTAAATGAGGTGTATATGCATGCTGTCTGTGTGTACTAGGGATGTCACGGTATACTGGTTTTACGGTAAACCGCGGTATAAACTGCCATGGTTTTTAAACCGCAACCATTTTTCTATACTATGATTACCGAGTTAACACGGTTTATGGTGATATGGGCACGTTTTTTTTATTCACCGTTTGTCCATCGGTGAGCCACTGTGTTCATTAGAACTAACAAATACCATCAAAATTTGATACCGTGACATCCCAAGTGTGCACTGTAAACCAAGGACTCAACATTGGATATGTTATGTTGGTTATAGCCCGATAATACAGTGTGGAGATAAAATTGTGTTTGTAGAATGCCTATTCATTCTATATATGTTTAAAAGTATTTTTTTTTTCACAGTCAAACGGGTTTAAAAGGCATATCAACAAAGCACTCACTAGGCATCTCCAACCCCGCCCCACCCATACCGATCAATCATCTCCTGATCACTTGTTTTATCACCAAACTCCTCAATAATGCAATCCAAGTCATTATTTTATTACTATAACATCTCAAAAAAGCTCTGCAAATGTCTGTGATAGTCTGTGCGCTGATACAGTAACATCCAGCTTGTTTCATTATGCCCACCCATATGGGATGCCAGTGACAATGGCATCCCATATGGCAATGGCCTTTTTTTTTTTTTTTTTTTTTTTTTTAAATCTGCTTGTCTCGGCTCCTGTCGCTCCCACTCAGCCATTGAATGTTTTTTTCGGCTTTTTCCGGAGAAAAAACGACTAGAAACAAGTTTTTTGCGTTTTTTTGATGATGTCGGACAGGGTCCGACAATGGACCGGATAGGAATAATTGCAATGTCGGACCAGGTCCGACAATGGACTGCAAAGGGTTAAGCCATCGAAATGTTACACCAAATCCTCCTTCTTGACCGTTTCAGGATCCTTCACTTTATGAAGCCTAATCAACATGGTGACCACCCCACTGCAGTCCAAAATACCAAAACACTGCGAAAACACCTGTGCAATATTTCCATTACACACATTCATAATATACACCATAAAGCCAAAGACAGTATCAGTTGTGAGAATTATTGTAATTGTTCAAGAGTGGAGTGCTAATAACAAAAAAGGACAAAAATACAAAATATTCAAATGTTTGCACAACTACAGTATACTGTACTGCATCCCTATGATAAAGAAAAAAAAAAAACCTCATGTGTACTTGTGGCAAAGTGCCCCGCCCCTGTGTGCATTTGTGTGTTGTGTTGTATGTTGCGTGTGTTAATGTTGGTGTATAGTCATTGGTACACTGGATATAAACGGGTCTGTGTTTCACGTGTATTTAAAAAGTGTAGATTTGTATTTAGGCACGAGGAGGGCACAAATCACTTCACGTGCTGGTTAAATGTAATATGTGAGCACGGGGTTGCACAGAATTAATTCACGTGCTGGGATTCAAGTGAATAATTAATTAGTAATTGAATCCCAGCACAACAGTATAAATAGGCACATTTTTAGTCACTCGTGGTTAGGTGTTCGGTGAGTGGAGAACGAGTGTGGAGAAGGAGGTAAAAAGAATAATAATAAGAATAATAATAATAATAATAATAAGGAAAGAACTGTCTCACTCACCGTGTTTCGTTTGTCTGTCTGTCTGTTTACTGTCTAGTCCGTTTTGTTTGTCTTTTTATTTTGGCGTGTAGTGCCGTGTCCTGTGTTTTGTTGTTGCAAACCTTTTATTTGTTAATAAACGCTGAGTGCAGCCATTGCACTCAGCTCATCACAACCACTATCTCTGTGTGTCACTTCCTGATTCTGGTCTGACGCCACCCACTCCGGCCGTCTTTGTGACACGTGGTGTCCTGCGTGGGATCGACAGCGCCTCCAGGACTCAGGCCAGAGCAGGAACCGCAGTTTTGGGATTTAAAAAAAAATAATAAAATAAAAAAAAAAATGGCAGAAGACGCCATCAAAGTGCGGGACTGGATGCTGGAAAATGCTGGGCTGGAGGCCCAGTCTATACCAGTAGTCGTCCAGTTCCTGCAGTTTATGGATAGGGAACGATGGGAGGCTTATGCAAGGGAACAGACCGTAAGCACCTGGGAGGAAGGTGTGGGTTTGGTCCTCAGCTACCTGGAGGCAATTATAAGTGGAACAGCAGCCCAGGTAGCAGGTCCACCAGCAGAGGAAGAATGCCTGCTGTCCCCGTCTCCACCAGCAGAGGAAGAATGCCTGCTGGTTTTGCCTCCACAGCCCAAGCGGGAGGAGCCTGAGCGTCCACAGCCCAAGCGGGAGGAGCCCAAACGTCCTACGCCTGAGTGGGAGGAGCCCGAACGTCCTACGCCTGAGTGGGAGGAGCCCGAACGTCCTACGCCTGAGTGGGAGGAGCCCGAACGTCCTACGCCTGAGTGGGAGGAGCCCGAACGTCCACAGCCCAAAAGGGAGGAGTCGGTGCGTCCACAGCCCAACAGGGAGGAGTCGGTGCGTCCACAGCCCAACAGGGAGGAGTCGGTGCGTCCACAGCCCAACAGGGAGGAGTCGGGGCGTCCACAGCCCAAAAGGGAGGAGTCGGTGCGTCCACAGCCCGAAGAGAGGGAAGTCGGGGCTTCCACAGCCCTAGGACCCAAGCTGCCAGCAGAGGGTGAATACCTGCTGGTCCCACCTCCACCAGCAGAGGGTGAATGCCTGCTGGTTCCACCTCCACCGCAGTGGGAGGACTGCTTGCCCCTCCCACCTCCACCAGCAGAGGGTGAATACCTGCTGGTTCCACCTTCACCGCAGTGGGAGGACTGCTGGCCCCTCCCACCTCCACCAGCAGAGGGTGAATACCTGCTGGTTCCACCACCGCCAGGAGCAGAGGAGCTGGAGCTGCCTCTGCCTCCACCACCGCCAGGAGCAGAGGAGCTGGAGCTGCCTCTGCCTCCACCACCGCCAGGAGCAGAGGAGCTGGAGCTGCCTCTGCCTCCACCACCGCCAGGAGCAGAGGAGCTGGAGCTACCTCTGCCTCCACCACTGCCAGGAGCAGAGGAGCTGGAGCTGCCTCTGCCTCCGCCACCGCCCGGAGCAGAGGAGCAGGAGCTGCCTCTGCTGCCCGTACCTCCGCAGGGAGTACGGTGGCCGGAGCCCCAGAAAGGGGAGCTGCCGGCCACGAAGAAGGGGGAGGAGGTCTGGAGACCACCAACCCCAGCAGCAGTTTCGCTGCCGGAGATAGTGGGGGAGGTCAGGAGACCTGCTCCCACTGCAGCAGTTTCGCTGCCGGAGATCGTGGGGGAGGTCTGGAGACCTGCTCCCACTGCAGCTTCTTCGCTGCCGGCAGTACTGTGGTCGGAGCCCCACCAAAGGGAGCTACCGGCTACAAAGACAGGAGGAGAGGTCAGGAGACCACTTTCCCCAGCAGCAGTTTCGCTGCAGGAGTTCTTGTGGCCGGAGCCCCACAGGAGGGAGCTGCCGGCTACGAAGAAGGGGGAGGTCGGGGGAGCACCTGCCCCCGCAGCTTTTTCGCTGCAGGACGGGACCAGCATGCTGTCAGCCGTGCCACTACCGGCAGGGGAGCTGACAGCATTGCCAGCCATGGGCCTACTGAAGCCTCCCTTCCCAGCCCGAGACTTTGTCCTGGACTGCTGGATTTTTAAGGGGGGAGGTGGCCGTTGAGGCCATGTGTGCTGCGCACAAGGGGGGGTATATGTGGCAAAGTGCCCCGCCCCTGTGTGCATTTGTGTGTTGTGTTGTATGTTGCGTGTGTTAATGTTGGTGTATAGTCATTGGTACACTGGATATAAACGGGTCTGTGTTTCACGTGTATTTAAAAAGTGTAGATTTGTATTTAGGCACGAGGAGGGCACAAATCACTTCACGTGCTGGTTAAATGTAATATGTGAGCACGGGGTTGCACAGAATTAATTCACGTGCTGGGATTCAAGTGAATAATTAATTAGTAATTGAATCCCAGCACAACAGTATAAATAGGCACATTTTTAGTCACTCGTGGTTAGGTGTTCGGTGAGTGGAGAACGAGTGTGGAGAAGGAGGTAAAAAGAATAATAATAAGAATAATAATAAGAATAATAATAATAATAATAATAAGGAAAGAACTGTCTCACTCACCGTGTTTCGTTTGTCTGTCTGTCTGTTTACTGTCTAGTCCGTTTTGTTTGTCTTTTTATTTTGGCGTGTAGTGCCGTGTCCTGTGTTTTGTTGTTGCAAACCTTTTATTTGTTAATAAACGCTGAGTGCAGCCATTGCACTCAGCTCATCACAACCACTATCTCTGTGTGTCACTTCCTGATTCTGGTCTGACGCCACCCACTCCGGCCGTCTTTGTGACAGTACTCCACTTGTCTGTTTGCAAGAAATGGTCTTAGGGAGTCACCTCATCATAATAAAAACAGCATGAATAGATAAAAGGCAATTACCAGAATTTAAAATTAAAAAATAAATACAAAATAGCAATATTTTCAGCAGATCTTTAGTTTGTTTTTTCCCCCAGGATTTGACTTCTGTTTAAACAACGTTTGGTTCAATACACTCAGTGCATATTACATTTGTGAAATGCAGTTATTTTTCAGTACAAGTAAAATAAACAAACAATGAAAATAAACACCTTTGTTGATATCATTCAAGACATGCATGGGTAGAACAGTCATGAAAAAGGGCATGCATTTCATTTATTAACTAGGAAAAACACAAGACTGTAAGTGATCGGCAAAAACAAACAAACAAAAATACTGTTATTGTTATGATCTTAGTATAGCCCCATACTTTCAAAGCCTATTGCACTTAAAATACACATCTCTTATGATAATTTATAAAAGGTTGTGGCAGGGTGCCCACCCTCTGTGTATTTATTATTATTATTATTACTACTACTACTACTACTACTACTACTACTACTACTACTACTACTACTACTACTACTATGAGGTCGCATTTTTTTGAGCTCCTGCAGCAGTGTTTCAAAAGCATTAAAAACAGTTGTTAAAACTTTTTATTTTCTAAATCTTTACATATTTTATGTTTTCTAAAGTAGTAGTGCACCTTTTTAGTTAAAAATATTCTGGTTAAGTTGTTTTATTTTTTTAAATAAAACACTTATTTAGTTTGTCCTTTCTCTCCCTGCACTTGCCTGCATAAGCAAGTGCAGGAGAGATTTTACTTTCTTTGAATTTTCCTTCTTTTTAAAAACACTTTTTTATTAATTCGTTAATTTTACTTGAAAGCTTTTATTTTTGTACTTTTAAGAAAATTATTTTTATGTAAATAACTGTTTTAGGTTTTTTGTTAAAAATCGTTTTGTTTTGAAAAAATCCCCCATCTCTGCTGTGTGCAGAGTGGGGGAAGGGCAGGCAGGGAGCACAGGCCGTGTGCTCCTTTGTTTGCCCTTTGTTTGATTGTTTGATTTTCTTTTAAGTTTGAAACTATTTTTTTTTAGTTTTGAACTTTTATTTATTTTTGAAGTTTCTTTGTGCCCCTGCACTATTGTAGTGCAGGGGTGGGTGAATTTGTATTTGTTTGTTTATTTAAAAAATAAATAAATAAATACGTTTGTTTGTGTTTATAAAAAAAAAAAAAAAAAAAAAAAAAAATTCCCTTTGTTTTTGATTGTTTTATTTTTGTTTTGTTGTTTTTTTTAAAATAAATATATAATTTTTGTTTGTTTGTTTTCCTTTTAATTTCACTACTCCTGCACTATTGGAGTGCAGGGGTAGTTATTTTTCATTTCTTTAATTCTGTTTGTCTTGTGTGTGCCCCTACACTGATTATAGTGTAGGTGGTTGTTTGTCTTTTTGTGTGTACCCCTGCGCTAGTAACTTTTTGCAGTGCAGGGGTGTGTCTGTCTTGTCTGTGTGTGTGTTTTGTTTTTCTATTTAACAAAATAAAAATAGACTAAACAAACACTTATAAGAAATAAAATTAAATAAAAGAAATTAAAATGAGTGGGCCACAACCCCCCAGGCAATGGGCAAAGGCGGCCGCGAGCAACGCGGCCCCCCCATTTAAAAACATCACCAGGAGGCACGGGGTCAGGTGCCTCCTGCGAGACTCCCTCTCGATCGAGGGCTTCGTCAAGGCCATGGCGAAGGCGGTGGGACCAGCAGCGATCGTGGCGGCCTCCAAAATGTACGGGAAAGCCGTCTTTTTCCTTAAATCGGAGGCCGCCGCGAACACCGCGATCGAGAGGGGTCTCAGCGTGGGGGGCATGTTCGTCCCCATCGAGCCCCTCGCGGGGCTGGGCAGCAGGGTCATCCTGTCTAACGTGCCACCGTTTATTCAGGATGCCCTGCTCATGCCCCATCTGCAAGCCCTGGGGGAGGTCAAGACGGCCATCCACCCCATCCCCCTGGGCTGCAGAGACCAGGCCCTCCGCCACATCCTGTCCTTCCGCCGCCAGGTGACCATCCACCTGGCGGGGAGGGACACCGCGGAGGGCAGCTTTGTGGTCCCCTTCGAGGGGACCAATTACGTCATCTTTTATTCCTCGGAGGAGGTGCGGTGCTTTCACTGCAAGGAGCTGGGGCACCAAAAAAGGAGGTGCCCCAAGCTCCAGCAAAGCGCCAAGCCACCCGCGCAAGCACCGCGCCCCTCCGAGTCCACCTCGCCCCCGGGGCCTTCAAAGAGGCCCGCAGAGAAGGGGGGCAAAAAAGTACCCGCCCCCCTCCCAGTAACATCCGGGGGGGGAAAGGGAGAGAGGACCCCCGAGGCGGCCGGACCCTCCGCGCCTCCCGAAAGCGCGCGGGGGGAGAAGGCCGCCGAGTGGACCGCGGTCGCCCGCCGCAAGAAGAAGGTGGCGGCCAGGTCCACCGGGGAGGCCAAGCGGGGGGAGACGAAGCCCGCCGCCGCACCATCTGGCGGTGGGTCAGGGGGAGTCCCAGAGAAAGGTACTCCCTCGACGGCACCCCCCGCGAGGCAGGGCGGCAAAGCCGCCCGCAAAACCAAGCACCTCATCCCCGGGTACGATGAAGAGAGAAGCGCTGCCGGAGGTGTGCTCCCCGTCGCCGTGGCAGGGCAGGGGACAACCTCCGGCAGCCTCAGGGGAAAGAGAAAGGCACAGGCGCGTCTTCCCACGTGTGCACGCAAGTGCACACGTCTCGGCCTCTTGCTGAGGGTCCCCGGGGGGGCGATAGAGGGCCCCCAAAAAAGAAAGAGACCGCCTCGGCGTCCCCCCTCTACCGGCGACGAGGGCTCCGGCCCTCGTGCTGCCACGGAGGGGGAGAAAGATCCATCTCCCGAGGCGGTCCGGGGCTCCGCAAAAGCAGCGGAGCTCATGGAAGAGGCCCCCGCCGAGAGGCCAAAGGGGAGGGAGGAACCCGCGAGGGCAAAAGAAGCCCTTCGGGTAGATCCCCTCCCCGTCACACCACAGACCTCGGAAGCCGGCCCCGACCCTACCATCGTGGGGCCGGCCGCAGCGGAGGTCGCCGAGGGGGCGCAGGAGGGGCCCCCGAAAGAACAGCTACCTCGGGCACCGCCTTCCTCCGACGGCGACGCGGGTCCTGAACCCTGTGTTGCCGAGGAGAGGGCGGCGGAACCAGCTCCCGAGGCAAGCGTGGGCTCCGCGGACAAAGCGGAGCCCATGCAGGCGACCCCGGCCGAGGGGCCGGAGGGGGAGGAACGACTACCCCTCCCGGAACAAGAGCTGCCTCGGGCTCCCGAGGCAAGTGTGGGCTCCGCGGATAATGCGGAGCCCATGCAGGCGACCCCCGCCGAGGGGCCGGAGGGGGAGGAACGACTACCCCTCCCGGAACAACAGCTGCCTCGGGCTCCCGCCTCCGTGGAGGAGGCGGATCCGGCTCCCGAGGCAAGCGTGGGCTCCGCAGACAACGCGGAGCCCATGCAGGCGACCCCGGCCGAGGGGCAGGAGGGGGAGGAACAATTACCCCTCCCGGAACAAGAGCTGCCTCGGGCTCCCGAGGCAAGCGTGGGCTCCGCGGATAATGCGGAGCCCATGCAGGCGACCCCGGCCGAGGGGCCGGAGGGGGGGGACGAACCACCCCTCCCACAACAAGAACTGCCTCTGGCTCCCGTCTCCGGGGAGGAGGCGGTTTCGGCCCCCGAGGCAAGCGTGGGCTCCGCAGACAACGCGGAGCCCATGCAAGCGACCCCCGCCGAGGGGTCGGAGGGGGGGGGAAGAACCACCCCTCCCGGAACAAGATCTGCCTCAGGCTCCCCTCTCCTGCGGCGACGGGGGTTCCGGCCCTCGTGCCGCCGCGGAGGGGGAGGAGAAAACACCCCCTGAGGCAGGGGCGGGCTCTGAGGGGCCCGCGTTTACATTGGTCTCCGGAGCGCGGAAGGGAGGGGAAGAACCGGAGAGGGCAGAAGGTGGTGCCCTCGCGGTAGATCCCCTCCCCGAAGCGCAACGGGGCCAAGAAACCGGTCCCCGACCCAGCATCGAGGGGCCGGTTCCAGTCACCGAGGGGGCGCGGGAGGAGCCCCTGAAACAGCAACCGGTGACTGATGCGGAGGAAGGGGAAGGACCCGAAAGGGTGTATCCCCTTTCTCTAGGGGAGGGAGGGGAAGGACCCGAGAGGGTGGATCCCCTTCCTTCGAGGGAAGAGGACGGGCCTGAGACCGTGCCTCGGACCTCCAAGGAGGGACCCAGAGCGGGGACGACGAGACCGTCCGGCTCGGCGGTGTACGTCGAGCGACCGTCTGCGCCCCCGAAATCGAGGGTGCAGACGGTCCCCGCCAGGGTCCCTCCGCCGATCTCTCCCGCCGCGTCCCCTGGGGGGGGGGCGCTGGGGGAGTCGGTCAAGATTAAAATAAGACGCAACGCGCTCACCCACCAACGTGAGTGCGTTGTGCTTCTCCACCGCGAGGGGGGCGGTGGAGAACCGGAGGAGCGGGAGGAGGACTCGGAGTCCGCGTGCAGCGTGGGCTCGGAGAGTCTGTCCGCCCCTTCTCCGGACATCCCTGCGGCGGAGCTCCTGGAGTTCCTGGAGGGCACCATCCACCGCAGGGACAAGGTCCAGCTGGCCCTGGACAAATGGGGGGATTTCCAGAGGATCCTCAACTCTGTGAGATCCTTCCTCAGGGCCAGCCACGCCAGCAAAACTTCGGGCACGTGCGTGCACATACGTGCCCGAAAGTTTCACGACCAGTTGGTGAACTTCGGGAGATCTCAGGATCTCCCGTGAGTGTCGCCAACTACTCCTGACAGAGGACCATGTATCGCATCGGGACCGTGAACGTCAACGGATGCAAGGACCATTTCCGCAGGGCCCAGGTAATCTCCTTCCTGAAAAAAGGGGGTTACTCTGTGTGCTTCCTGCAGGAAACCCACTCCACCCCGCAGGCCGAGGCCAACTGGCTGCTGGAGTGGGGGGGGAGAGTGTCCTTCAGCCACCTCACCGAGTCATCTTGTGGGGTGGCGACGCTCTTCTCCGGGTCCTTTGTTCCCACGGTGCTCGATGTGGTCAACGTCGTGCCGGGCCGTCTGTTGCACCACCGGATCCGAGACGGGGACGCTACCGTTCACCTGGTGAACGCGTACGCTCCGTCCTCGGGTCCGGCGAGGGTCCAGTTTTTCCGCCGGATGTCGGCCCACCTGAACACCATCGGCGCCGACGAGCTCGTGGTTCTCGGGGGTGATTTCAACTGCACCCTCGAGGCCGCGGACCGGGTGGGGCGCGAGCCCTACCCGCTCTCGTCGGCCGCCCTGAGAGAGCTGATCGCTCGGCTCTCTCTGGTCGACATCTGGCGGTGGCAGCACCCGGACGCCTCGGCCTTCACCTTCACCAGGGTGAGGGAGGGGCGGGTGTCTCAGTCCCGGATTGACAGGTTCTACGTGTCGCGGAACCACGCTCATTGCGTTCGCGCCTCCGACATCAGGCCGGCGCCGTTCACGGACCACAACCTGGTGGCCGTGACGGTGGCCGTGGTGCCAGCTAGGCACTTCTCCGCCTACTGGCACTTCAACAACAGCCTGTTGGAGGACGAGCGCTTTGAGCGGTCTTTCCGGGACTTTTGGACGGTCTGGCACGGCAGGCGATCTCGCTTCCCCACCTGGCGTCAGTGGTGGGACGTGGGGAAAGCGCAGATCAAGGTCCTCTGTCAGGAGTACACGAGGGGCGCGAGCAGGCGGAGGGACTCGCGGATCGAGCGGCTGGAAAGGGAGCTGCTCGGTCTGGAGAGCCGCCTGGCTCGCGGGGACCAACTCGAGCAGAGCGCGTACGAGGAGAAGAAGTGCACCCTGCGGGACCTGCAGCTCCAGCGGTCCCGGGGGGCGTTTGTGCGCTCGCGGGTCCAGTTCCTCCGGGAGATGGACCGCGGCACACACTTCTTCTACGCGTTGGAGAAAAAGAAGGGAGATCGTAAAAACATCACCTGCCTCCTGGCGGACGACGGCTCCCTTCTGACGGATCCGGAGAGCGTGAACGAGAGGGCCAGGGCCTTCTACTTGGCCCTCTTCTCTCCGGATCCCGTCGACTCCGACGCGTGCAGGGTTCTGTGGGATGGGCTTCCCACGGTCGGCGAGGGCGTCCGGGACGAGTTCGAGGGCCAGCTGACCTTGGCCGAGCTCTCCGACGCCCTCGGTCAGATGCCCTATAACAAATCGCCGGGCATCGACGGGCTGACCGTGGAGTTCTACAAGAAGTTTTGGGACTTGCTGGGGCCCGCCTTTGCGCGGGTCCTGGCGGAAGCCTACGAGACCGGGGAGATGCCCCTTTCGATGAGGCGGGCGGTCATCACGCTCCTGCCCAAGAAGGGGGATCTCCGCTGCCTGAAGAACTGGCGCCCGGTCTCGCTGCTATGCACGGACTACAAAATCGTGGCCAAGGCCGCCTCCCTGAGGCTCAAGTCCGTGCTGGCAGACGTGATCCACCCCGACCAGTCCTACACGGTCCCGAACCGGACGATTTTCGATAACATCTTTCTGGTTCGGGACCTCCTGCACTACTGCAGGAGGACTGGTCGGTCGGTCGCCTTCCTGTCGCTGGATCAGGAGAAGGCGTTCGACCGGGTGGATCACGAGTATCTCTTCGGAACCCTGCGAGCATTCGGATTCGGGCCGCGCTTTGTCGGCCTGTTCCGGATGCTGTACGCCTCTGCCGAGTGCCTTGTAAAGGTTAACTGGTCCCTGACCGCGCCCCTCGCGTTCAGGAGAGGAGTGCGTCAGGGCTGCCCTCTGTCCGGACAACTGTACGCGCTGTGCATCGAGCCCTTCCTCTGCCTCCTTCGCAGGAGGCTCACGGGGTTGGCGCTCGGCGCGCCGGACACGAGGGTGGTCCTGTCGGCCTACGCCGACGACGTGCTCCTGGTGGCCTCCGACCCGGTTGACCTGGAGAGGATGCGGAGCTGCCAGAGCGTCTACTCTGCCGCTTCCTCTGCCAGGATCAACTGGGACAAGTGCTCCGGGTTACTGGTGGGTCCCTGGCGGGTGGACTCCCTCCCTGTCGCGCTCCAACAGTTCAAGTGGAGCGCGGACAGTTTTAAATATCTGGGAGTCCACCTGAGCCCCGCGGAGACCTCGGTCGCAGCCAACTGGGTGGAGTTGGAGGACAAGGTGGCTGCTCGGCTGAGGTCGTGGTCGGGTCTGCTGAGACTGCTTTCCTTCAGGGGACGGGCTTTAGTGATTAACCAACTGGTGGCGTCGATGCTTTGGCATCGACTCACCGTCCTGAGCCCGCCCCCTGAGTTTGTGTCCAGGGTCCAGAGGAAGCTGACGGACTTCTTCTGGGCCGGAAAGCACTGGGTCTCTGCGGCGGTTCTGAGCCTCCCTCTGGCCGAGGGAGGGCAAGGGTTGGTGTGCATCAAGAGCCAGGTGCACACCTTCCGCCTCCAGACCCTGCAGAGATTCCTCTACGCAGACCCGGCCCCGCAGTGGTGCACGCTGGCGTCGCTCTTGTTACGCCAGCTGCACGACCTGGGCTACGACCGGCAGCTGTTCTGGATCGACCTCCGGGGAATCCGTCTCCCCGAGCTGCCGGTCTTTTACCAGGACCTGCTCAGGACCCGGAGCATGTTTTCTGTCGGCCGAGACGCCGTTCCGACCGAGGGCGAGGGACTCCTGCTGGAGCCCCTGCTGCACAACCCCCACCTGGGTGCGCAGGCGTTGGAGTCCCCCTCGGTGCGGCGCGCGCTGATCTCGGCCAAGGTGACCAGAGTCTGGGATCTCCTGGATCGCGAGCGGTCCGAGTGGCTGACCCCCGAGTCGCTCGTCGCCAGGGCGGCTCGGGCGACCGTCAGGACGGCCGGCCGCGCGATCCGGGAGTGCAAAGCAGCGTTGCACCCAGACTCTGTCAGGTATCTCGAGGGAGTTCTCAGGACCGGGGAGCCATCTTCCATCCCCCCCCCTGCCCCCGGCTCTCCGGTCCTGCTGATCGAACCCAAGGCCCGAGCCCCCCCTCGGCCTCCCCTCGAGAACAACCTGAGCAGGATCTCGCGTCTCTCCTCGACGCCCCTCCGATCGGCGTCGAGGAGGACCCTGTACGCGATGACGCTCCACACCCTCCACTTCCTGGCCCTCGTCTCCCGCCGAGACACCGCTTGGCGGGAGACCCTCCGACCACCGGAGGGCGTCGGTCCCCAGTGGGAGGCCCTGTACTCCCCGCTGGTCTCCAGGGGAGCTGGGGACTTGGGCTGGAGGGTCCTGCACGGAGCGCTCGCGTCAGGAGAGATCCTGCGTCACTTTACCGACTCGGACGCCGCATGCCCTTTCTGCGGTCAGTCCGAGTCGGTAAGCCATATTTATTTTTTGTGCGCCAGGCTGCAGCCGTTTTTTCTTTTATTGAAGAACCTTTTGCTGCAGTTTTGGCTGCATTTCTCCCCAACCCTCCTCATTTTCGGGCACCCTGTTCATGGCTCCACCAAGAAGAGGGACCTCCTCGTGAATCTGCTCCTGGCTCTTGCTAAACTGGCAATTTACAAGACCAGGAAGCGTAAGATGATCGGGGAGGGTCTCTTTGACTGTGGGGCCATGTTCAGGGCCCTTGTCCGATCCCGGGTTAAGTTGGAGCACGCCCACGCGGAGTCTGCTGGCGACATGGCCACCTTTGTCGACCAGTGGGCTCTAGGGGGCGTGCTCTGTACCACCTCCCCTTTGGTTTTGCTTATTTAATTTACAGTCCTTTTACCGGTCTTTCTGTTTATTAGTTATTGCCCAGTCTTGTTAGCACCCCTTTATAGAGGTGCTAAATTGAATTTTTTCTCCGGCCGCCTTTGGGCGGCCGGTGCACCGGCTGCCACTGGGCAGTCGGTGTAGTCCGCCCTCTGGGCAATAAATAGGACTACTACTACTACTACTACTACTACTACTACTACTACTACTACTACTATGAGGTCGCATTTTTTTGAGCTCCTGCAGCAGTGTTTCAAAAGCATTAAAAACAGTTGTTAAAACTTTTTATTTTCTAAATCTTTACATATTTTATGTTTTCTAAAGTAGTAGTGCACCTTTTTAGTTAAAAATATTCTGGTTAAGTTGTTTTATTTTTTTAAATAAAACACTTATTTAGTTTGTCCTTTCTCTCCCTGCACTTGCCTGCATAAGCAAGTGCAGGAGAGATTTTACTTTCTTTGAATTTTCCTTCTTTTTAAAAACACTTTTTTATTAATTCGTTAATTTTACTTGAAAGCTTTTATTTTTGTACTTTTAAGAAAATTATTTTTATGTAAATAACTGTTTTAGGTTTTTTGTTAAAAATCGTTTTGTTTTGAAAAAATCCCCCATCTCTGCTGTGTGCAGAGTGGGGGAAGGGCAGGCAGGGAGCACAGGCCGTGTGCTCCTTTGTTTGCCCTTTGTTTGATTGTTTGATTTTCTTTTAAGTTTGAAACTATTTTTTTTTAGTTTTGAACTTTTATTTATTTTTGAAGTTTCTTTGTGCCCCTGCACTATTGTAGTGCAGGGGTGGGTGAATTTGTATTTGTTTGTTTATTTAAAAAATAAATAAATAAATACGTTTGTTTGTGTTTATAAAAAAAAAAAAAAAAAAAAAAAAAAAAAAAAAAAAAAAAAAAAAAAAAAAAAATCCCTTTGTGTTTTTGATTGATTTATTTTTGTTTTGTTGTTTTTAAAAATAAATATATAATTTTTGTTTGTTTGTTTTCTTTTTAATTTCACTACTCCTGCACTATTGGAGTGCAGGGGTAGTTATTTTTCATTTCTTTAATTCTGTTTGTCTTGTGTGTGCCCCTACACTGATTATAGTGTAGGTGGTTGTTTGTCTTTTTGTGTGTACCCCTGCGCTAGTAACTTTTTGCAGTGCAGGGGTGTGTCTGTCTTGTCTGTGTGTGTGTTTTGTTTTTCTATTTAACAAAATAAAAATAGACAAAACAAACACTTATAAGAAATAAAATTAAATAAAAGAAATTAAAATGAGTGGGCAGACACCACAACCCCCCAGGCAATGGGCAAAGGCGGCCGCGAGCAACGCGGCCCCCCCATTTAAAAACATCACCAGGAGGCACGGGGTCAGGTGCCTCCTGCGAGACTCCCTCTCGATCGAGGGCTTCGTCAAAGCTATGGCGAAGGCGGTGGGACCAGCAGCGATCGTGGCGGCCTCCAAAATGTACGGGAAAGCCGTCTTTTTCCTGAGATCGGAGGCCGCCGCGAACACCGCGATCGAGAGGGGTCTCAGCGTGGGGGGCATGTTTGTCCCCATCGAGCCCCTCGCGGGGCTGGGCAGCAGGGTCATCCTGTCCAACGTGCCACCGTTTATTCAGGATGCCCTGCTCATGCCCCATCTGCAAGCCCTGGGGGAGGTCAAGACGGCCATCCACCCCATCCCCCTGGGCTGCAGAGACCAGGCCTTCCGCCACATCTTGTCCTTCCGCCGTCAGGTGACCGTCCACCTGGCGGGGAGGGACACCGCGGAGGGCAGCTTTGTGGTCCCCTTCGAGGGGACCAATTACGTTATCTTTTATTCCTCGGAGGAGGTGCGGTGCTTTCACTGCAAGGAGCTGGGGCACCAGAAAAAGAGGTGCCCCAAGCTCCAGAAAAGCGCAAAACCACCCGCGCAAGCACCGCACCCCTCCGAGTCCACCTCGCCCCCGGGGCCCTCCAAGAGGCCCGCAGAGAAGGGGGGCAAAAAAGTACCCGCCCCCCTCCCAGTAACATCCGGGGGGGGAAAGGGAGAGAGAGCCCCCGAGGCGGCCGGACCCTCCGCGCCTCCCGAAAGCGCGCGGGGGGAGAAGGCCGCCGAGTGGACCGCGGTCGCCCGCCGCAAGAAGAAGGTGGCGGCCAGGTCCACCGGGGAGGCCAAGCGGGGGGAGACAAAGCCCGCCGCCGCACCATCTGGCGGTGGGTCAGGGGGAGTCTCAGAGATAGGGACTCCCTCGACGGCACCCCCCGCGAGGCAGGGCGGCAAAGCCGCCCGTAAAACAAAGCACCTCATCCCCGGGTACGAGGAAGAGAGAAGCGCTGCCGGAGGTGTGCTCCCCGTCGCCGTGGCAGGGCAGGGGACAGCCTCCGGCAGCCTCAGGGGAAAGAGAAAGGCGCAGGCGCGTCTTCCCACGTGTGCACGCAAGTGCACACGTCTCGGCCTCTTGCTGAGGGTCCCCGGGGGGGCGATGGAGGGCCCCCAAAAAAGAAAGAGACCGCCTCGGCGTCCCCCCTCTACCGGCGACGAGGGCTCCGGCCCTCGTGCCGCCACGGAGGGGGAGAAGGAACCACCCCCCGAGGCGGTCCGGGGCTCCGCAAAAGCAGCGGAGCCCATGGAAGAGGCCCCCGCCGAGAGGCCAAAGGGGAGGGAGGAACCCGCGAGGGCAAAAGAAGCCCTTCGGGTAGATCCCCTCCCCGTCACATCACAGACCTCGGAAGCCGGCCCCGATTCTATCATCGAGGGGCCGGCCGCAGCGGAGGTCGCCGAGGGGGCGCAGGAGGGGCCCCCGAAAGAACAGCTGCCTCGGGCACCGCCTTCCTCCGACGGCGACGCGGGTCACGAACCCTGTGTTGCCGAGGAGGGGGCGGCGGAACCAGCTCCCGAGGCAGGCGTGGGCTCCGCGGACAACGCGGAGCCCATGCAGGCGACCCCGGCCGAGGGGCCGGAGGGGGAGGAACAACTACCCCTCCCGGAACAAGAGCTGCCTCGGGCTCCCGAGGCAAGCGTGGGCTCCGCGGATAATGCGGAGCCCATGCAGGCGACCCCGGCCGAGGGGCCGGAGGGGGGGGAAGAACCACCCCTCCCGGAACAAGAGCTGCCTCAGGCTCCCGCCTCCATGGAGGAGGCGGATCCCGCTCCCGAGGCAAGCGTGGGCTCCGCGGATAATGCGGAGCCCATGCAGGCGACCCCGGCCGAGGGGTCGGAGGGGGGGGAAGAACCACCCCTCCCTGAACAAGAATTGCCTTTGGCTCCCGTCTCCGGGGAGGAGGCGGATCCGGCCCCCGAGGCAAGCGTGGGCTCCGCAAATAACGCGGAGCCCATGCAAGCGACCCCCGCCGAGGGGTCGGAGGGGGGGGAAGAACCACCCCTCCCGGAACAAGATCTGCCTCAGGCTCCCCTCTCCTGCGGCGACGGGGGTTCCGGCCCTCGTGCCGCCGCGGAGGGGGAGGAGAAAACACCCCCTGAGGCAGAGGCGGGCTCTGAGGAGCCCGCGTTTACATTGGTCTCCGGAGCGCGGAAGGGAGGGGAAGAACCGGAGAGGGCAGAAGGTGGTGCCCTCGCGGTAGATCCCCTCCCCGAAGCGCAACGGGGCCAAGAACCCGGTCCCCGACCCAGCATCGGGGGACCGGTTCCAGTCACCGAGGGGGCGCGGGAGGAGCCCCTGGAACAACAACCGGTGACTGATGCGGAGGAAGGGGAAGGACCCGAAAGGGTGTATCCCCTTTCTCTAGGGGAGGGAGGGGAAGGACCCGAGAGGGTGGATCCCCTTCCTTCGAGGGAAGAGGACGGGCCTGAGACCGTGCCTCGGACCTCCAAGGAGGGACCCAGAGCGGGGACGACGAGACCGTCCGGCTCGGCGGTGTACGTCGAGCGACCGTCTGCGCCCCCGAAATCGAGGGTGCAGACGGTCCCCGCCAGGGTCCCTCCGCCGATCTCTCCCGCCGCGTCCCCGGGGGGGGGGGCGCTGGGAGAGTCGGTCAAGATCAAAATCAGACGCAACGCGCTCACCCACCAACGTGAGTGCGTTGTGCTTCTCCACCGCGAGGGGGGCGGTGGAGAACCGGAGGAGCGGGAGGAGGACTCCGAGTCCACGTGCAGCGTGGGCTCGGAGAGTCTGTCCGCCCCTTCTCCGGACATCCCTGCGGCGGAGCTCCTGGAGTTCCTGGAGGCCACCATCCACCGCAGGGACAAGGTCCAGCTGGCCCTGGACAAATGGGGGGATTTCCAGAGGATCCTCAACTCTGTGAGATCCTTCCTCAGGGCCAGCCACGCCAGCAAAACTTCGGGCACGTGCGTGCACATACGTGCCCGAAAGTTTCACGACCAGTTGGTGAACTTCGGGAGATCTCAGGATCTCCCGTGAGTGTCGCCAACTACTCCTGACAGAGGACCATGTATCGCATCGGGACCGTGAACGTCAACGGATGCAAGGACCATTTCCGCAGGGCCCAGGTAATCTCCTTCCTGAAAAAAGGGGGTTACTCTGTGTGCTTCCTGCAGGAAACCCACTCCACCCCGCAGGCCGAGGCCAACTGGCTGCTGGAGTGGGGGGGGAGAGTGTCCTTCAGCCACCTCACCGAGTCATCTTGTGGGGTGGCGACGCTCTTCTCCGGGTCCTTTGTTCCCACGGTGCTCGATGTGGTCAATGTCGTGCCGGGCCGTCTGTTGCACCACCGGATCCGGGACGGGGACGCTACCGTTCACCTGGTGAACGCGTACGCTCCGTCCTCGGGTCCGGCGAGGGTCCAGTTCTTCCGCCGGATGTCGAACCATCTGAACACCATCGGCGCCGACGAGCTCGTGGTTCTCGGGGGTGACTTCAACTGCACCCTCGAGGCCGCGGACCGGGTGGGGCGCGAGCCCTACCCGCTCTCGTCGGCCGCCCTGAGAGAGCTGATCGCTCGGCTCTCTCTGGTCGACATCTGGCGGTGGCAGCACCCGGACGCCTCGGCCTTCACCTTCACCAGGGTGAGGGAGGGGCGGGTGTCTCAGTCCCGGATTGACAGGTTCTACGTGTCGCGGAACCACGCTCATTGCGTTCGCGCCTCCGACATCAGGCCGGCGCCGTTCACGGACCACAACCTGGTGGCCGTGACGGTGGCCGTGGTGCCAGCTAGGCATTTCTCCGCCTACTGGCACTTCAACAACAGCCTGTTGGAGGACGAGCGCTTTGAGCGGTCTTTCCGGGACTTTTGGACGGTCTGGCACGGCAGGCGATCTCGCTTCCCCACCTGGCGTCAGTGGTGGGACGTGGGGAAAGCGCAGATCAAGGTCCTCTGTCAGGAGTACACGAGGGGCGCGAGCAGGCGGAGGGACTCGCGGATCGAGCGGCTGGAAAGGGAGCTGCTCGATCTGGAGAGCCGCCTGGCTCGCGGGGACCAACTCGAGCAGAGCGCGTACGAGGAGAAGAAGTGCACCCTGCGGGACCTGCAGCTCCAGCGGTCCCGGGGGGCGTTTGTGCGCTCGCGGGTCCAGTTCCTTCGGGAGATGGACCGCGGCACACACTTCTTCTACGCGTTGGAGAAAAAGAAGGGAGACCGCAAGAACATCACCTGCCTCTTGGCGGACGACGGCTCCCTTCTGACGGATCCGGAGAGCGTGAACGAGAGGGCCAGGGCCTTCTACTCGGCCCTCTTCTCTCCGGATCCCGTCGACTCCGACGCGTGCAGGGTTCTGTGGGATGGGCTTCCCACGGTCGGCGAGGGCGTCCGGGACGAGTTCGAGGGCCAGCTGACCCTGGCCGAGCTCTCCGACGCCCTCGGTCAGATGCCCTATAACAAATCGCCGGGCATCGACGGGCTGACCGTGGAGTTCTACAAGAAGTTTTGGGACTTGCTGGGGCCCGCCTTTGCGCGGGTCCTGGCGGAAGCCTACGAGACCGGGGAGATGCCCCTTTCGATGAGGCGGGCGGTCATCACGCTCCTGCCCAAGAAGGGGGATCTCCGCTGCCTGAAGAACTGGCGCCCGGTCTCGCTGCTATGCACGGACTATAAAATCGTGGCCAAGGCCGCCTCCCTGAGGCTCAAGTCCGTGCTGGCAGACGTGATCCACCCCGACCAGTCCTACACGGTCCCGAACCGGACGATTTTCGATAACATCTTTCTGGTTCGGGACCTCCTGCACTACTGCAGGAGGACTGGTCGGTCGGTCGCCTTCCTGTCGCTGGATCAGGAGAAGGCGTTCGACCGGGTGGATCACGAGTATCTCTTCGGAACCCTGCGAGCATTCGGATTCGGGCCGCGCTTTGTCGGCCTGTTCCGGATGCTGTACGCCTCTGCCGAGTGCCTTGTAAAGGTTAACTGGTCCCTGACCGCGCCCCTCGCGTTCAGGAGAGGAGTGCGTCAGGGCTGCCCTCTGTCCGGACAACTGTACGCGCTGTGCATCGAGCCCTTCCTCTGCCTCCTTCGCAGGAGGCTCACGGGGTTGGCGCTCGGCGCGCCGGACACGAGGGTGGTCCTGTCGGCCTACGCCGACGACGTGCTCCTGGTGGCCTCCGACCCGGTTGACCTGGAGAGGATGCGGAGCTGCCAGAGCGTCTACTCTGCCGCTTCCTCTGCCAGGATCAACTGGGACAAGTGCTCCGGGTTACTGGTGGGTCCCTGGCGGGTGGACTCCCTCCCTGTCGCGCTCCAGCAGTTCAAGTGGAGCGCGGACGGTTTTAAATATCTGGGAGTCCACCTGAGCCCCGCGGAGACCTCGGTCGCAGCCAACTGGGTGGAGTTGGAGGACAAGGTGGCTGCTAGGCTGAGGTCGTGGTCGGGTCTGCTGAGACTGCTTTCCTTCAGGGGACGGGCTTTAGTGATTAACCAACTGGTGGCGTCGATGCTGTGGCATCGACTCACCGTCCTGAGCCCGCCCCCTGAGTTTGTGTCCAGGGTCCAGAGGAAGCTGACGGACTTCTTCTGGGCCGGAAAGCACTGGGTCTCTGCGGCGGTTCTGAGCCTCCCTCTGGCCGAGGGAGGCCAAGGGTTGGTGTGCATCAAGAGCCAGGTGCACACCTTCCGCCTCCAGACGCTGCAGAGATTCCTCTACGCAGACCCGGCCCCGCAGTGGTGCACGCTGGCGTCGCTTTTGTTGCGCCAGCTGCACGACCTGGGCTACGACCGGCAGCTCCTTTGGATCGACCTCCGGGGAATCCGTCTCCCCGAGCTGCCGGTCTTTTACCAGGACCTGCTCAGGACCCGGAGCATGTTTTCTGTCGGCCGAGACGCCGTTCCGACCGAGGGCGAAGGACTCCTGCTGGAGCCCCTGCTGCACAACCCCCACCTGGGTGCGCAGGCGTTGGAGTCCCCCTCGGTGCGGCGCGCGCTGATCTCGGCCAAGGTGACCAGAGTCTGGGATCTCCTGGATCGCGAGCGGTCCGAGTGGCTGACGCCCGAGTCGCTCGTCGCCAGGGCGGCTCGGGCGACCGTCAGGACGGCCGGCCGCGCGATCCGGGAGTGCAAAGCAGCGTTGCACCCAGACTCTGTCAGGTATCTCGAGGGAGTTCTCAGGACCGGGGAGCCATCTTCCATCCCCCCCCCTGCCCCCGGCTCTCCGGTCCTGCTGATCGAACCCAAGGCGCGGGCCCCCCCCCGGCCTCCCCTCGAGAACAACCTGAGCAGGATCTCGCGTTTCTCCTCGACGCCCCTCCGATCGGCGTCGAGGAGGACCCTGTACGCGATGACGCTCCACACCCTCCACTTCCTCGCCCTCGTCTCCCGCCGAGACACCGCTTGGCGGGAGACCCTCCGACCACCGGAGGGCGTCAGTCCCCAGTGGGAGGCCCTGTACTCCCCGCTGGTCTCCAGGGGAGCTGGGGACTTGGGGTGGAGGGTCCTGCACGGAGCGCTCGCGTCAGGAGAGATCCTGCGTCACTTTACCGACTCGGACGCCGCATGCCCTTTCTGCGGATTGTCCGAGTCGGTAGCTCATATTTATTTTTTGTGCGCCAGGCTGCAGCCCTTCTTTTTGCTGCTAAAGAACCTCATGCTGCAGTTCTGGCTGCATTTTTCACCCACCCTCCTCATTTTCGGGCACCCTGTTCATGGCTCCACCAAGAAGAGGGACCTCCTCGTGAATCTGCTCCTGGCTCTTGCTAAACTGGCAATTTACAAGACCAGGAAGCGTAAGATGATCGGGGAGGGTCTCTTTGACTGTGGGGCCATGTTCAGGGCCCTTGTCCGATCCCGGGTTAAGTTGGAGCACGCCCACGCGGAGTCTGCTGGCGACATGGCCACCTTTGTCGACCAGTGGGCTCTGGGGGGCGTGCTCTGTACCACCTCCCCTTTTGTTATAAAGATTTAATTTACAGTCCTTTTTACCGGGTTTTCTGTTTATTAGTTAAGGCCTAGTCCTTGTTGGCACCCCTATTTTAGGGGTGCTAAATTGAATTTTTTCTCCGGCCGCCTTTGAGCGGCCGGTGCACCGACTGCCACTGGGCGGTCGGTGTAGTCCGGCCTACTAGGCTTTAAATAGGACTACTACTACTACTACTACTACTACTACTATGAGGTCGCATTTTTTTGAGCTCCTGCAGCAGTGTTTCAAAAGCATTAAAAACAGTTGTTAAAACTTTTTATTTTCTAAATCTTTACATATTTTATGTTTTCTAAAGTAGTAGTGCACCTTTTTAGTTAAAAATATTCTGGTTAAGTTGTTTTATTTTTTTAAATAAAACACTTATTTAGTTTGTCCTTTCTCTCCCTGCACTTGCCTGCATAAGCAAGTGCAGGAGAGATTTTACTTTCTTTGAATTTTCCTTCTTTTTAAAAACACTTTTTTATTAATTCGTTAATTTTACTTGAAAGCTTTTATTTTTGTACTTTTAAGAAAATTATTTTTATGTAAATAACTGTTTTAGGTTTTTTGTTAAAAATCGTTTTGTTTTGAAAAAATCCCCCATCTCTGCTGTGTGCAGAGTGGGGGAAGGGCAGGCAGGGAGCACAGGCCGTGTGCTCCTTTGTTTGCCCTTTGTTTGATTGTTTGATTTTCTTTTAAGTTTGAAACTATTTTTTTTTAGTTTTGAACTTTTATTTATTTTTGAAGTTTCTTTGTGCCCCTGCACTATTGTAGTGCAGGGGTGGGTGAATTTGTATTTGTTTGTTTATTTAAAAAATAAATAAATAAATACGTTTGTTTGTGTTTATAAAAAAAAAAAAAAAAAAAAAAAAAATTCCCTTTGTTTTTGATTGTTTTATTTTTGTTTTGTTGTTTTTTTTAAAATAAATATATAATTTTTGTTTGTTTGTTTTCCTTTTAATTTCACTACTCCTGCACTATTGGAGTGCAGGGGTAGTTATTTTTCATTTCTTTAATTCTGTTTGTCTTGTGTGTGCCCCTACACTGATTATAGTGTAGGTGGTTGTTTGTCTTTTTGTGTGTACCCCTGCGCTAGTAACTTTTTGCAGTGCAGGGGTGTGTCTGTCTTGTCTGTGTGTGTGTTTTGTTTTTCTATTTAACAAAATAAAAATAGACTAAACAAACACTTATAAGAAATAAAATTAAATAAAAGAAATTAAAATGAGTGGGCCACAACCCCCCAGGCAATGGGCAAAGGCGGCCGCGAGCAACGCGGCCCCCCCATTTAAAAACATCACCAGGAGGCACGGGGTCAGGTGCCTCCTGCGAGACTCCCTCTCGATCGAGGGCTTCGTCAAGGCCATGGCGAAGGCGGTGGGACCAGCAGCGATCGTGGCGGCCTCCAAAATGTACGGGAAAGCCGTGTTTTTCCTGAAATCGGAGGCCGCCGCGAACACCGCGATCGAGAGGGGTCTCAGCGTGGGGGGCATGTTTGTCCCCATCGAGCCCCTCGCGGGGCTGGGCAGCAGGGTCATCCTGTCCAACGTGCCACCGTTTATTCAGGATGCCCTGCTCATGCCCCATCTGCAAGCCCTGGGGGAGGTCAAGACGGCCATCCACCCCATCCCCCTGGGCTGCAGAGACCAGGCCTTCCGCCACATCTTGTCCTTCCGCCGCCAGGTGACCGTCCACCTGGCGGGGAGGGACACCGCGGAGGGCAGCTTTGTGGTCCCCTTCGAGGGGACCAATTATGTGATCTTTTATTCCTCGGAGGAGGTGCGGTGCTTTCACTGCAAGGAGCTGGGGCACCAGAAAAAGAGGTGCCCCAAGCTCCAGAAAAGCGCAAAGGCACCCGCGCAGGCACCGCACCCCTCCGAGTCCACCTCGCCCCCGGGGCCCTCCAAGAGGCCCGCAGAGAAGGGGGGCAAAAAAGTACCCGCCCCCCTCCCAGTAACATCCGGAGGGGGAAAGGGAGAGAGGGCCCCCGAGGCGGCCGGACCCTCCGCGCCTCCCGAAAGCGCGCGGGGGGAGAAGGCCGCCGAGTGGACCTTGGTCGCCCGCCGGAAGAAGAAGGTGGCGGCCAGGTCCACCGGGGAGGCCAAGCGGGGGGAGACGAAGCCCGGCGCCGCACCATCTGGCGGTGGGTCAGGGGGAGTCCCAGAGAAAGGGACTCCCTCGACGGCGCCCCCCGCGAGGCAGGGCGGCAAAGCCGCCCGCAAAACCAAGCACCTCATCCCCGGGTACGATGACGAGAGAAGCGCTGCCGGAGGTGGGCTCCCCGTCGCCGTGGCAGGGCAGGGGACAGCCTCCGGCAGCCTCAGGGGGAAACGGAAGGCGCAGGCGCGTCTTCCCACGTGTGCACGCAAGTGCACACGTCTCGGCCTCTTGCTGAGGGTCCCCGGGGGGGCGATAGAGGGCCCCCAAAAAAGAAAAAGACCGCCTCGGCGTCCCCCCTCTACCGGCGACGAGAGCTCCGGCCCTCGTGCTGCCACGGAGGGGGAGAAAGATCCATCTCCCGAGGCGGTCCGGGGCTCCGCAAAGACAGCGGAGCCCATGGAAGAGACCCCCGCCGAGAGGCCAAAGGGGAGGGAGGAACCCGCGAGGGCAAAAGGAGCCCTTCGGGTAGATCCCCTCCCCGTCACACCACAGACCTCGGAAGCCGGCCCCGACCCTACAATCGGGGGGCCGGCCGCAGCAGAGGTCGCCGAGGGGGCGCAGGAGGGGCCCCCAAAAGAACAGCTGCCTCGGGCACCGCCTTCCTCCGACGGCGACGCGGGTCCTGAACCCTGTGTTGCCGAGGAGGGGGCGGCGGAACCAGCTCCCGAGGCAGGCGTGGGCTCCGCGGACAAAGCGGAGCCCATGCAGGCGACCCCGGCCGAGGGGCCGGAGGGGGAGGAACGACTACCCCTCCCGGAACAACAGCTGCCTCGGGCTCCCGAGGCAAGCGTGGGCTCCGCGGATAATGCGGAGCCCATGCAGGCGACCCCGGCCGAGGGGCCGGAGGGGGGGGGGGAAGAACTACCCCTTCCAGAACAACAGCTGCCTCGGGCTCCCGAGGCAAGCGTGGGCTCCGCGGATAATGCGGAGCCCATGCAGGCGACCCCGGCTGAGGGGCCGGAGGGAGGGGGGGAAGAACTACCCCTTCCAGAACAACAGCTGCCTCGGGCTCCCGCCTCCCGAGGCAAGCGTGGGCTCCGCAGACAACGCGGAGCCCATGCAAGCGACCCCCGCCGAGGGGCCGGAGGGGGGGGAAGAACCACCCCTCCCGGAACAAGATCTGCCTCAGGCTCCCCTCTCCTGCGGCGACGGGGGTTCCGGCCCTCGTGCCGCCGCGGAGGGGGAGGAGAAAACACCCCCTGAGGCAGAGGCGGGCTCTGAGGAGCCCGCGTTTACATTGGTCTCCGGAGCGCGGAAGGGAGGGGAAGAACCGGAGAGGGCAGAAGGTGGTGCCCTCGCGGTAGATCCCCTCCCCGAAGTGCAACGGGGCCAAGAAACCGGTCCCCGACCCAGCATCGAGGGGCCGGTTCCAGTCACCGAGGGGGCGCGGGAGGAGCCCCTGAACCAACAACCGGTGACTGATGCGGAGGAAGGGGAAGGACCCGAAAGGGTGTATCCCCTTTCTCTAGGGGAGGGAGGGGAAGGACCCGAGAGGGTGGATCCCCTTCCTTCGAGGGAAGAGGACGGGCCTGAGACCGTGCCTCGGACCTCGAAAGGGGGACTCAGATCGGGAACGAGACCATCCGGCTCGGCGGCGTACGCCGAGCGCCCGTCTGCGCCCCCTAAATCGAGGGTGCAGACGGTTCCCGTGAGGGTCCCTCCGCCGGACTCTCCTGCCGCGTCCCCTGGGGGGGGGGGGGCGCGCGGAGAGACGGTGAAATTGAAAATAAAACGCAACGCACTCACTCACCAACGTGAGTGCGTTGTGCTTCTCCATCGCGAGGGGGGCGATGGAGAACCGGAGGAGAGGGAGGAGGACTCAGAGTCCACGTGCAGCGTGGGCTCGGAGAGTCTGTCCGCCCCTTCTCCGGACATCCCTGCGGCGGAGCTCCTGGAGTTCCTGGAGGCCACCATCCACCGCAGGGACAAGGTCCAGCTGGCCCTGGACAAATGGGGGGACTTTCAGAGGATCTTAAACTCTGTGAGATCCTTCCTCAGGGCCAGCCACGCCAGCAAAACTTCGGGCACGTGCGTGCACATACGTGCCCGAAAGTTTCACGACCAGTTGGTGAACTTCGGGAGATCTCAGGATCTCCCGTGAGTGTCGCCAACTAACCCTGACAGAGGACAATGTATCGCATCGGGACCGTGAACGTCAATGGATGCAAGGACCATTTCCGCAGGGCCCAGGTAATCTCCTTCCTGAAAAAAGGGGGTTACTCTGTGTGCTTCCTGCAGGAAACCCACTCCACCCCGCAGGCCGAGGCCAACTGGCTGCTGGAGTGGGGGGGGGAGAGTGTCGTTCAGCCACCTCACCGAGTCATCTTGTGGGGTGGCGACGCTCTTCTCCGGGTCCTTTGTTCCCACGGTGCTCGATGTGGTCAACGTCGTGCCGGGCTGTCTGTTGCACCACCGGATCCGGGACGGGGACGCTACCGTTCACCTGGTGAACGCGTACGCCCCGTCCACGGGTCCGGCGAGGGTCCAGTTCTTCCGCCGGATGTCGAACCATCTGAACACCATCGGCGCCGACGAGCTCGTGGTTCTCGGGGGTGATTTCAACTGCACCCTCGAGGCCGCGGACCGGGTGGGGCGCGAGCCCTACCCGCTCTCGTCGGCCGCCCTGAGAGAGCTGATCGCTCGGCTCTCTCTGGTCGACATCTGGCGGTGGCAACACCCGGACGCCTCGGCCTTCACCTTCACCCGGGTGAGGGAGGGGCGGGTGTCTCAGGCCCGGATTGACAGGTTCTACGTGTCGCGGAACCACGCTCATTGCGTTCGCGCCTCCGACATCAGGCCGGCGCCGTTCAGGGACCACAACCTGGTGGCCGTGACGGTGGCCGTGGTGCCAGCTAGGCACTTCTCAGCCTACTGGCACTTCAACAACAGCCTGTTGGAGGACGAGCGCTTTGAGCGGTCTTTCCGGGACTTTTGGACGGTCTGGCACGGCAGGCGATCTCGCTTCCCCACCTGGCGTCAGTGGTGGGACGTGGGGAAAGCGCAGATCAAGGTCCTCTGTCAGGAGTACACGAGGGGCGCGAGCATCCGGAGGGACTCGCGGATTGAGCGGCTGGAAGGGGAGCTGCTCGATCTGGAGAGCCGCCTGGCTCGCGGGGACCAGCTCGAGCAGAGCGCGTACGAAGAGAAGAAGTGCACCCTGCGGGACCTGCAGCTCCAGCGGTCCCGGGGGGCGTTTGTGCGCTCGCGCGTCCAGTTCCTCCGGGAGATGGACCGCGGCACACACTTCTTCTACGCGTTGGAGAAAAAGAAGGGAGACCGTAAGAACATCACCTGCCTCCTGGCGGATGACGGCTCCCTTCTGACGGATCCGGAGAGCGTGAACGAGAGAGCCAGGGCTTTCTACTCGGCCCTCTTCTCTCCGGATCCCGTCGACTCCGACGCGTGCAGGGTTCTGTGGGATGGGCCTCCCACGGTCGGCGAGGGCGTCCGGGACGAGTTCGAGGGCCAGCTGACCCTGGCCGAGCTCTCCGACGCCCTCGGTCAGATGCCCTATAATAAATCGCCGGGCATCGACGGGCTGACCGTGGAGTTCTACAAGAAGTTTTGGGACTTGCTGGGGCCCGCCTTTGCGCGGGTCCTGGCGGAAGCCTACGAGACCGGGGAGATGCCCCTTTCGATGAGGCGGGCGGTGATAACGCTCCTGCCCAAGAAAGGGGATCTCCGCTGCCTAAAGAACTGGCGCCCGGTCTCGCTGCTATGCACGGACTATAAAATCGTGGCCAAGGCCGCCTCCCTGAGGCTCAAGTCCGTGCTGGCAGACGTGATCCACCCCGACCAGTCCTACACGGTCCCGAACCGGACGATTTTCGATAACATCTTTCTGGTTCGGGACCTCCTGCACTACTGCAGGAGGACCGGTCGGTCGGTCGCCTTCCTGTCGCTGGATCAGGAGAAGGCGTTCGACCGGGTGGATCACGGGTATCTCTTCGGAACCCTGCGAGCATTCGGATTCGGGCCGCGCTTCGTCGGCCTGTTCCGGATGCTGTACGCCTCTGCCGAGTGCCTCGTGAAGGTCAACTGGTCCCTGACCGCGCCCCTCGCGTTTAGGAGAGGAGTGCGTCAGGGCTGCCCTCTGTCCGGACAACTGTACGCGCTGTGCATCGAGCCCTTCCTCTGCCTCCTTCGCAGGAGGCTCACGGGGTTGGCGCTCGGCGCGTCGGACACGAGGGTGGTCCTGTCGGCCTACGCCGACGACGTGCTCCTGGTGGCCTCCGACCCGGTTGACCTGGAGAGGATGCGGAGCTGCCAGAGCGTCTACTCTGCCGCTTCCTCTGCCAGGATCAACTGGGACAAGTGCTCCGGGTTACTGGTGGGTCCCTGGCGGGTGGACTCCCTCCCTGTCGCGCTCCAGCAGTTCAAGTGGAGCGCGGACAGTTTTAAATATCTGGGAGTCCACCTGAGCCCCGCGGAGACCTCGGTCGCAGCCAACTGGGTGGAGTTGGAGGACAAGGTGGCTGCTAGGCTGAGGTCGTGGGCGGGTCTGCTGAAACTGCTTTCCTTCAGGGGACGGGCTTTAGTGATTAACCAACTGGTGGCGTCGATGCTTTGGCATCGACTCACCGTCCTTAGCCCGCCCCCTGAGTTTGTGGCCAGGGTCCAGAGGAAGCTGACGGACTTCTTCTGGGCCGGAAAGCACTGGGTCTCTGCGGCGGTTCTGAGCCTCCCTCTGGCCGAGGGAGGGCAAGGGTTGGTGTGCATCAAAAGCCAGGTGCACACCTTCCGCCTCCAGACCCTGCAGAGATTCCTGTACGCAGACCCGGCCCCGCAGTGGTGCACGCTGGCGTCGCTCCTGTTACGCCAGCTGCACGACCTGGGCTACGACCGGCAGCTGTTCTGGATCGACCTCCGGGGAATCCGTCTCCCCGAGCTGCCGGTCTTTTACCAGGACCTGCTCAGGACCCGGAGCATGTTTAACGTCGGCCGAGACGCCGTTCCGACCGAGGGCGAGGAACTCCTGCTGGAGCCCCTGCTGCACAACCCCCACCTGGGTGCGCAGGCGTTGGAGTCCCCCTCGGTGCGGCGCGCGCTGATCTCGGCCAAGGTGACCAGAGTCTGGGATCTCCTGGATCGCGAGCGGTCCGAGTGGCTGACGCCCGAGTCGCTCGTCGCCAGGGCGGCTCGGGCGACCGTCAGGACGGCCGGCCGCGCGATCCGGGAGTGCAAAGCAGCGTTGCACCCAGACTCTGTCAGGTATCTCGAGGGAGTTCTCAGGACCGGGGAGCCATCTTCCATCCCCCCCCCTGCCCCCGGCTCTCCGGTCCTGCTGATCGAACCCAAGGCCCGAGCCCCCCCTCGGCCTCCCCTCGAGAACAACCTGAGCAGGATCTCGCGGTTCTCCTCGACGCCCCTCCGATCGGCGTCGAGGAGGACCCTGTACGCGATGACGCTCCACACCCTCCACTTCCTCGCCCTCGTCTCCCGCCGAGACACCGCTTGGCGGGAGACCCTCCGACCACCGGAGGGCGTCGGTCCCCAGTGGGAGGCCCTGTACTCCCCGCTGGTCTCCAGGGGAGCTGGGGACTTGGGGTGGAGGGTCCTGCACGGAGCGCTCGCGTCAGGAGAGATCCTGCGTCACTTTACCGACTCGGACGCCGCATGCCCTTTCTGCGGTCAGTCCGAGTCGGTAAGTCACATTTATTTTCTGTGCGCCAGGCTGCAGCCTTTCTTTTTGCTGCTAAAGAACCTCATGCTGCAGTTCTGGCTGCACTTCTCCCCAACCCTCCTCATATTCGGGCACCCTGTTCATGGCTCCACCAAGAAGAGGGACCTCCTCGTGAATCTGCTCCTGGCTCTTGCTAAACTGGCAATTTACAAGACCAGGAAGCGTAAGATGATCGGGGAGGGTCTCTTTGACTGTGGGGCCATGTTCAGGGCCCTTCTCCGTTCAAGGGTTAAGTTAGAGCACGCCCACGCGGAGTCCGCTGGCGACATGGACACTTTTGTCGACCAGTGGGCTCTGGGCTCTGTACCACCTCCCCTTTTGTTATAAAGATTTAATTTACAGTCCTTTTTTGACCGGTTTTTCTGTTTGTTAGTTATTGCCCAGTCTTGTTAGCACCCCTTTATAGAGGTGCTAAATTGAATTTTTTCTCCGGCCGCCTTTGGGCGTCCGGTGCACCGGCTGCCACTGGGCAGTCGGTGTAGTCCGCCCTCTGGGCAATAAATAGGACTACTACTACTACTGTGTTTTAGTTGTAAATGTATGACTGGCGAAAAGCTGTATTATTCTTTGCGGCACAGATGAATAATACAGCTTTTCACCAGTCATACATTTACAACTAAAACACATTACTGTTTGCACCAGTGTGATACTTGTTTGGTTATTCAAATTATTATTTGTTTGTTCTTTTGGCCAACGTGCCCTTTTGTTTTGAAAGTGTTTTGTTTTGTAAACCTGTTTATTTTTGTTAATAAACACTGAGCACCGTAGCGTCTCGGTTTTGCCCCGCCATTACTAGTTTTGGTTTCATTTCCCTGGTCTAATGTTGCCCCTGCAGCCATCCTATTCACTAAGGTGTATATTGACACCTTTTAAAACTAGATTTCCAGCCCTGCAAGGCTCTAATTAAGGGTATGTTGATTTGGAAGTGCTGTGATTGACGACTGCACAAATCACTACGAACAAGACAAACTGCAGATCACCCACAAAACCGTATATATATTTACAATTTTACATAACCCAATTTTTTGCTCATCAGTTAGTCTCACATTTGCTGAAATGTGAAAAAAATGATATTAGAAAGAGCTTTAAGGGCTAAATTCAGTACATTGTACCCCGTTCAGATGGGTGTTTCCGTGTTTTCTGAGCTAAAATCATTTGTGCATGCTCGGGCAACCACGTTTTAATGTGTACTAACACCACACCGGCACACACGGTACTACATTCATCCGACTCTGTAGTATACTCATCAGCCCAGGGAAGAGCATTGTGATGTGTACTGTGTATTTTGACTGCTTGATGATCAAACAAAATGTCAGTTTCAGTGATAAAGACAAGATGGAATTATACAGTTAAAGCATGAAAGATTGCAATATTTACAAATGTTTTTACAATTACATGTCTTGCAGAACTTGTGTTTATAATGCTGCAGCTTCCTATTGCTTTGAAATAAAATAACGACTGGAGTTTGCATACATTTTAGGTTCTATTGCAGTCACCAATGGCTTTCTATTTTCTTTGTTGATCTGTGTTTATTCTATTTTACGTAACAACGTTTTTAAAAGCGTCTTCGTCATCTGCTATGTTGCTCTTTTCATCTTGATATCATTTTCTGTAAAAGTCTTCAACTCTCTTCAAAATCAATTTGCGATTCTCGAGGACAGTCCCATCCTCTTGATTGATTACTAAAATCAGATTTTTTCCTGACAATTAGTCATTGTTTTGCTTTCTTCATGCTTCGGTTGTTTTCAATAGTTTTCTCTACCAACCTACAGTTGAATGACCGTATACCCTCAGTAATGCGCTTTCTTACTGTCTTGCAGAGCTCAATGTATTAAATCTTTGACTTCAGAGCTGCTGTTTGTTTCATGTCCCTTCTCTTCTTCATGAGGTATTTTGTCTCTTGCGTGATCTTCTGGTCGCATTTTGTACACTGTGTTCCAGTGATGTTTTTTGCTTTTTCTGCAATTACTTGTGTCACTTCCTCATAGATTTTGTTTACCTCGATTGCTTCATCTTTTTGCAGATCTTGAAGAGCAATGAATCTATTCTTCAGTTCCAGTTGAAACACCAGGCTTTGCTTCTGAAGCATTTCTACGTTGATTGTGTTGGATTTCGTCATCACGAGTTTCGCTCTCTCCAGTGCTGTGTTTAGGTGTATTTTGCATCTTACAAGTCTGTGGTCACTTTCTGTGTTTGAAAATTGTTTAGTACGGAGACAACTTGCACGGTGTGCTTCTTGTTGGTGATTATGTAGTCAATTTCATTCTTCACTCCGTTGGGTCCTCTCCATGTCCATTTCCTGATGGGTTTTTTCTGGAAGAAGGTGTTCATGATGAATAAGTTCTTGTTCTCTGCAAATTCGACTAGTCTGTCGCCCCTCTCATTCCTGTCGCCATGTCCAAATTTGCAGACTAAATTCTTGTCATCTTGCTGGGCTCCTATTTTGGCATTGAAGTCACCGATGATGAACTTATAGTGGCTCTTCCCATTTTCATGTAGTTCTCGTACTTACTCATAAAAATCTTCGACGACTTCATCCAAATAGCTTGGATGACCTGAAGTTATACTTCCTTGAAACTTTCATTATCAGTCTTGCAGACCTCTCTGACGCTCTGTCAGTCTCTACTACGTTATTCTTGATTCTCATGTGGACAATGAATCCAATGCCTCCTGTTCGTCCATCTTTAGAGCCTCGGTAAAAGAGAAGATACACACTATTGAGTTCTAGCAGTCTTTTTGCCGTACTTCACTTAGTCCTACAAATGTCCCACTTGATTCTTCAAAGTTCTTCTTCCAACTCTTAAAGTCTTGCTTCACCTGAAAGAGATCTGCAGTTGTACGTGGCCAGGGTCAGTGTTCTGTGGCAGCCTAAAATTGTAACCCTGTGATTCTTAGCACTCTCTGCCTTCATGCCTAACCGGCCACTGCCTTGGTTGGTGGCAATCCAGCCTCTGGGGAATGAGGGCCATTTTTTTGTTTGTTCTTTCATCATGGCGGGGTTGGCCATAACTCACCACGCTGGCCAAGTGGGTTGGTATGTGCCCTTTCCACTTTGGTTGAGTATGTTACTCAAGCTTTCACAGCATGGTTGAACCTGCCAGAGTCAGGGGACCCCATTGTACTACTTCTTGAGAACCCGTTGTCACCCTCCTGCCACTTTGAGGCAGTGGAACTTGGACTTTAGGAGGGATTATATATAAATCAGTGGTTGGAAATTCTGGCCTGTGATTGGTTAAAACATCATAAGAACAAAAATAGATTGAACTACTGCCCTGGCATCCTTACACCCACGGGGCAATAGTCTCCATCTGTCATGTGATTGATTCACATCACTGTCAGTCCCACCCCTTTTCAAAGGAAGGGCTTTCATCGTTACTCCTCACAACAAGAGAAAATGGCAAAATGTAAAAAAACTGCTCAATAGCGATTCTGTGAGTTAACAGAAAATTAAATTAACATCACTGTCACTGTTTTCTGACTTTCTGAAATTCAAACGACGAAAACAATGACGGGTGGGATATTATTATTATTATTATTATTATTTATTTCTTAGCAGACGCCCTTATCCAGGGCGACTTACAGTCGTAAACAAATACAATTTCAAGAATCACAGTACAAGTATTAATACAATTAAGAGTAAGATAATTGCTGACTGTGCATAATAAACCGGATTATGCAGCAGTCAGCAATCCAGATGGAGACAGGGAAAAACTATGCGGTATGAATTTCAAAAAAAAATTCTGTTATTTATTTATGTTATTTATTTATTGATGCTGTATCAGCTATATTAAATACAATATTATAGTAAATATCAGCTGTTTTTAAACAAAATATATAAAAGTGGTATTTACTATTCAACCTTGCCTCGCTTATTTTCTTTAGTGATTCATATATTAAATATGTACTGCAGACTCAGCCATAGTGGAAAATGAAATGGCACTCGGGAAGACTATTGTTAACTCCAGGCTGCAATGCCCTCATCCTGCGGCTTCCGGCATTATAGCCCTGTCGGTAACAATAGTCTTCCCTCAGGTCAAATTTTTCCACTATAGCCCTCCTCTCCAGTCCATATTTACTATATACACTGCTGAAAAGTCTTAAGACACATTAGGAGTTACAACAGATATCGATGTTATGAGCATCAACAATTTACTTAAACCTCCACAAGTGTTTTCCAGTATTATAACAACTTTGACTGTTATTAATACAGCTTAGTTTGGATGAGAAGAAGCCAAGCTTGTCATTTAGCAATCTTTAATTCACATTGACCAGAATCTTCAAAAACTTGTGATCACAACAACTCAAAGTAAACTATACATGAGCAGCTAATATGAAGCATTGTAGTAGCTTAATCCATCAGATTTACCCAGTGGTTCTCAACAGGAGAGGCACAAACAATTTTTTTATTTAAAATGTATGTGTGACATGACGTTCTGTAGATGTCGTGGGTTGATTCTATGGTAGTATTAACCCCCCCCCCCCCCCCCAAAAAAAATGTTCAAAATGTCTAAGACTTTTGCACAGCAGTCATTCTTGTACCGTACTCCCTTAAACTTGTATACAGTTCAACCTAGCATGGTGTCCGTCTCATTCTCTGCAAGTACACAGCAAGACACCACACCCATCTAAATGAAATTCATGTTTATTTTTAATTTTTTAAAAGGACGCTGGGACCTGAACTACGATTGACAGCAGCCCAGCCCAACACGTTGCCGCTCTCCTAAAGTCTCAGCTGTTCTCATAATCCTTCTCATAGAGGTTTTGTTTTCACAAATCACAACAACGGGTTGTTATCAATATGGTGAGATAACTGTAAAATATGTGTAAATGGCTGGAAGGTGGTTTTGTTTGTGCGTTTCTAAAAATGGGTACTGTTTGTTTTCCTACTGTAACAATACCATAATATTTAGCTAACTGTGAATTGCAAAATTAATTAAGCTGCGTGTTAAAAAAGTTCATGAAGACATATATGATTAAAGCAACTGTTAAATACAAATGTGGGGCTGCATATCTTTTTACTTGTGTTTATTTCACCTGTCTTCTGTGATCACTTGCCCTTTTAAATTAACATTGACACAAGATCCACTGACAACCAACGTCCTTGCATAGTCCTAAAGTGCGCGAACAGCGCCAGCACCACCACTTTACCCATTCATGAAAATCGGGCCCTTGGTGTGCAAGTTGTTGAATTAATATTCTCTGCATGTTAAAATTTGATAAAGAAACTGATCTGGTGTGCAATGGCCTTTAGACTGATTGCAAAACAACACAACACACGTGAAATCAATAATCAAATCCTTGGAACAGGAAAGTGAATAAAACAAATAACATTAAGCCATGTTGCAATAAACTTGCAATAAATAACAATAAAATGGTCAACACATTTTGCACAATATTTAGACCAGGTTAACTCACAAACAAAATAGTTGGACACCGATACATTAACAGTAATAAAAAGATATGTTTTTGTATTTTAAAACAAGTTGTTTATAATGGAGTTCATTGTTACTATCTTACTTATGTTATTACAGGGATTTTAATTGCCACATACCTTGCTAAGAGCTTCTCTATACTGCTGGGCAAAATCCTCCATCACACTGGCAGAGTAGATATCCGAGCTCTGCCACACTTTCTTATCTAGGCAGTATTCAATATTCTTCAGCACTCTCTTCAGTATGAATGCAACCAGAGATAGTGTTGTATGCTTCACTACTTTGTTATCCAGCTGCAGAAAAAAAAAAAAATCATATTTATATTTAAAGTTATGGTTTCAGAATTTGTATTTCAAAATACACTAAGTAAAACAATTAAAGAATATTTGTGGTATGTTATACCATGCCAGGAAATACTAAGATTAGTCTATATTTTTTGGTGAGTGTCTATTTTCATATTTCCTGCAATAAAATATAAATAGCTCATATATATTATATTCTGTTTAACACTCAAATATATATCTGAATATTTCATAGCCTCACCGCTTCTGTAGTACTTTATAATACATGAAACAGTATGACGGGTCAACCGTCTGCATGCACAGTTATTAGAATTATTTAATGTTTACTTACACTGAGTCCCTGGGTGAACGTTGCCTTGTTACAAACTGAAGGGACGGTCGTAACCATCACCATAGACAGCAGACGAGGAAGAGGAATAAACTCTCTGGTGTTGAAGGCTTTGGAAATTTCAGGCTGGGCTTCATAAATCTATAAATCAATGTCAAAATGTTGGACACTGTATATATTTGGTTTTTACACCACTGGACCTGAATTTATTAAAAGAGCAAGTACAACACCAGCAGGAGTAATAATAATCTACACTTGCACACTGCCAATTTTATCAACTGCCCTAGAGAGAGACCACCATTTTGGGTTTGTAGCTTGTGGTATATATGCCCCTCTGATCCTTTGCATCTCTGACAGACAGCCTGCATGTTTTTCGTCAGTGTCAATTGGGATGCCGTTTGTGACACAATGTCGACAAACAGGAAAGGGGTCGTTTATTGTCTGTTTAATCCTAATCCAAGCCTGATCACATTTGTTCTCTAATTTACCCTCAAAATGGGGTTGACATTGAATGTCTTACTAGTAAGCAAGTGTTCTGGGGTACAACCAGGCAACAAATTGCTCCTCCGTGCTGACACAACAGGACACTATAATCAAAACCAACCTGAACAACCTGGAGCAAATCTGCCAAGAACAATGGGCCAAAATCACTCCGACACTGTGTGCAAAGCTGGTACATACTTACTCCAAAAGACTTAAAGCTGTTATTGCAGCGAAAGGTGGCTCTACCAAATATTAATGTGTGGGGGTTGAATACTTATGCAAGCAAGATATTTCAGTTTTTTATTTTTCTTAAAAATATTTCCCAACATAAAACCAATGTCACCTTACAATAATTGATTTTGAGTTTCAGTGTTTTAAAATAAAATATCAAACAGAACGAAATTTCAATGTACCATTTGTAATTCAGTAATATGAGAGAATTGGTCAGGGGTCTGAATACTTTTGCAAGGCACTGTATATATACACATATATTATTTTCAGCCGATGAAGGACTTGTAGTCTGAAACGTCCTGATAATTGATTTGTAATCAATTATTCTACCTTTTTAAGTTCCTGAAATATCCTTTTCTTTTTTTCTTTTTTCTTATTGATCATTTTGGTACACAGCAGTTTTCCTTTCTCAAACTTTACATATATTTTTACTGCTACTTAAGAACTATGACTTCCATACGAAAAATAACATCTCAGTGCTTCCAAGAACTAACAAGATTTACCAGTTTTTTGAACCCAAGAATAACTCCAATTTATATCAAACTTGCAAGATCAACATGGAACAAGACAAGATTTACCAACCATATTAATTTCATTAAGAACTGTTTAAAAGTAAACCTCATTCTTAAAGGCTTCAGAATGAATTTCCATCCAAGCTACAACCATAGAGGATATTACAGGCAAGTGCAATCTACTTTATTTAAATGTAGTAGAAGTATCATAAGGCATACGATGAAAAATTATCAATATAAAATACAAAAACTAGACCATGATATGATAACTTCCAAGACATGCTTAAAAGATATGTTAAATAATAATGATTTATGTATACTACCAAGCTTGTCGCCTTATTCACAATTTAAATGCAGATGCAGATATATATATATATATATATATATATATATATATAGATATATATATATATATATATATATATATATATATATATATATATATATATATATATATATACACACACACACACATGCTCAAATTTGTTGGTACCCCTCCACAAAAAACGAAGAATGCACAATTTTCTCTGAAATAACTTGAAACTGACAAAAGTAATTGGCATCCACCATTGTTTATTCCATATTTAATAGAAATCAGACTTTGCTTTTGATTTTTTATTCAACATAATATTGTAAATAAGAAAACAAATGAAAATGGCATGGACAAAAATTATGGGACCACTAACCTAATATTTTGTTGCACAACCTTTAGAGGCAATCACTGCAATCAAACGTTTTCTGTAGCTCTCAATGAGACTTCTGCACCTGTTAACAGGTAGTTTGGCCCACTCTTCCTGAGCAAACTGCTCCAGCTGTCTCAGGTTTGATGGGTGCCTTCAACTTCCAGCCTTCCAGACTGCAAGTTTCAGCTCTTTCCATAGATGTTCGATAGGATTCAGGACTCATAGAAGGCCACTTCAGAATAGTCCAATGTTTTGTTCTTATCCATTCTTGGGTGCTTTTAGCTGTGTGTTTTGGGTCATTATCCTGTTGGAGGACCCATGACCTGCAACTGAGACAGAGCTTTCTGACACTGGGCAGTACGTTTCGCTCCAGAATGCCTTGATAGTCTTGAGATTTCATTGTGCCCTGCACAGATTCAAGGCACCATGTGCCAGGCGCAGCAAAGCAGCCCCAAAACATAACGAGCCTCCTCCATGTTTCACTGTTGGTATGGTGTTCTTTTCATTGAAAGCTTCATTTTTTCGTCTGTGAACATAGAGCTGATGTGACTTGCCAAAAAGCTCCAGTTTTGACTCATCTGTCCAAAGGACATTCTCCTAGAAGGATTGTGGCTCGTCAATATGTATTTTAGCAAATTCCAGTCTGGCTTTTTTATGTTTTTCTTTCAAAAGTGGAGTCCTCCTGGGTCTTCTTCCATGGAGCCCACTTTCGCTCAAAAAACGACGGATGGTGCGATCAGAAACTGACGTACCTTCACCTTGGAGTTCAGCTTGTATCTCTTTGGCAGTTATCCTTGGTTCTTCTTCTACCATTCGCACTATCCTTCTGTTCACTCTGGGGTCGATTTTCCTCTTGCGGCCGCGCCCAGGGAGGTTGGCTACAGTTCCATGGACCTTAAACTTCTTAATAATATTTGCAACTGTTGTCACAGGAACATCAAGCTGCTTGGAGATGGTCTTGTAGCCTTTACCTTTAACCATGCTGGTCTATTATTTTCTTTCTGATCTCCTCAGACAACTCTCTCCTTTGCTTTCTCTGGTCCATGTTCAGTGTGGTGCACACAATGATACCAAACAGCACAGTGACTACTTTTCTCCATTTAAATAGGCTGAATGACTGATTACAAGATTGGAGACATGTGTGATACTAATTAAAGAAACTAATTAGTTTGAAATATCACTATAATCCAATTATTTATGATCTTTTCTAAGGGGTACCAACAAATGTGTCCAGGCCATTTTAGAATATCTTTGTAGAATAAGCAATAATTAATCTCTTTTCACAGCTTCTTTGCTTTATTCTATGACATACCAAAGGCATGCAAGTATACATGATAAAATAGCTTTTAATTTCATCACTTTTCAGGAGGAATGAAGCATTATTTCAATGAGCTGTAACGGTACCAACAAATTTGAGCATGTCTGTATATCTCTCTCTCTCTCTCTCTCTCTCTCTCTCTCTCTCTCTCTCTCTCTCTCTCTCTCTCTATATATATATATATATATATATATATAATTTATAATTTCCAGAAATTTCTCAAAAACAAATAATCATAGGAAATATATTTTGCAGCAAAAGTTTTGTTTTTGTGGATAAGGAAAAAAAGTTATAAGAAATAGACAATTACTTATTTCAGCAAATGTTTTACAAAACTCAAAAAATGCCAATTCAAAAGTATTCATACCCTGACAAGGAAAATGAAACTAATAGCCAGTTGAGGCACCTTTAGCAATAATAACCTCTTTTAAACAATTAGGATATTTGTCAATGAGCTTTTGGCATGATTCTATAGTGATTTTTAGGGCTGTGTCTGAAGGTTCGAAGGTTCGTTCGCTAACCAGGGATTTGAAAAGGTTCGTCAGACAGGTTCACACACTGTATTATTTTATTTTTTTTTCTCTGTTAACAGAAACTGTTTGACAATGTGGGAATACTATAAATCACACATTAAATGTCACTCACATGCAAAATTCGACCTTTTGATTTATATAATTATTATTATTTGTTTATTTAGCAGACGCCTTTATCCAAGGCAACTTACAGAGACTAGGGTGTGTGAACTATGCATCAGTTGCAAAGTCACTTGCAACTACCAAAAGTCTCACCCAAAAGATGGAGCACAAGGAGGTTAAGTGACTTGCTCAGGGTCACACAATGAGTCAGTGGCTGAGGTGGGATTTGAACCGGGGACCTCTTGGTTACAAACCCGTTTCTTTAACCACTAGACCACACAGCCTCCTATGCATATTAAACAAAAGTTGTCATAAAAATCCACTACCAAATTGTATATGTAGCAACTCTACATGGCACCGCTGCCGTGTATGGAGCAGGGTATAGTATCCAAAGCAGTGGGCTCGTACCTCTAGTGACTGTATTGCTTCAGTAAAATATGTACTGAATACCTAGTGTACAAGACAGTGTAAGAGAAGTGCTATGGTAGAATATGTTTGAAACATACAAAATATACGCTAACACTAATAATTTTAATTTTGAAAACTGAGAACCGTCCACCCCTCCCCGCTCCAGCTGGTGTTATACAGAGGCAAACCTTTAATATCTTCATTCGCCGTCTCTACAGCAAAGCATTGTAGTGTATTGAAAGAAATATCTCAAAACCCCTCTGCTGTTTGGGATTTTTTTGTTAAATGCTGTTTTTTTTTTGTTAAAAACTGTGCAAGCGACTCGTATCATGGAGGTATAACCTCTGGCGTCTTATTATTATTCATATTTTTAGTAGTAATAAAAAGTACTGATAAGCTGCTTGGAACGATGACTGTTAAATAAAGCTTTGTCAGCAGCAGTTGGTGCTGGTGCAATGCAAGCTAACTGTATATATCGCAAGCAGGCTCAATTCTGTGTAAATAAACGTGTATTTATATTTTTATTTAAATTATAAAAACATGATTACTGTTCTATATCATATTTTTAAACTACATATGATGTTTTATTTATATGGATTACCTGTAAAATAGGACTTTCAATCAAATATAAACAAGTAGCTATGGTGACATCACCAATACATTATGCAAATGAGTACCATCGAAGGTTCTAACCTTCTTCGGTAATGTGTTCCAAACCTTCGAAGGTCAAAATGTACCCTTCGTTGCAGCCATAGTGATTTTTGTAAAATTGTTCCAGTTCATTCAAATTCCGAGGACTTCTCTTGTGCACAGCCTTCTTCAACTTACTAAATTTCCTGTGCCATTAGAGGAAAAACACTATCAGTGTGACCAAATAGCTCGATTTTTCTTTCATCACTCCACAAAACGTTTGACCAGAACTCATATCCATCATTCAAATGCAGTTTTGCAAAGCTTAAGAGAATGTCCTTGTGACGTTTTCCTAAGAGTGGCTTTTTCCTTGACCTGCGACCATCGAGACCTTCACCATGCAATACTCGACCTATGGTTGACATGGAAATCCCAGTCCCACTTGCAGCCAGTTCACTTTGAATATTTTTGGCAGTCAATATCGGATTGTTATTAACCTTCCTCACAATTCTACTTGTTCTAGGTGAAAGAACCTTCTTTCTTCCAGACCGCGGGAGCGTTGTGGCAGTACCAGGAGTCTTGTACTTCTTGATAATAGAAACAATAGTTGAAATTGGGATATTCAAATGCTTGAAAATATTCTTGTATCCTTCTCCACCTTTATGACAAAAAGTAATTTTCTGCCTAAGGTCTTCAGATAACTCTTTACTTGACTTATTGGTAATGACAGCAATCACCCTCTGCCTAACCCTTCTATACTCTCTATGAATGTTCACCTACAATCCAGAATTTTCTAGACTTTTCTAGAATTAGGTTCTGCATTATCATACTGAAATTTCTAGCACCTTGTAGAGAATACTGTCATAGCACCAAAGGGTACGAGTACTCTTGAATTAGCATTTTTGGATTTTTGTAAAAACATTGCTGAAATAAATAATTGTAGACATCTATTTCTTTTAAGTTTTTTTCCTCATCCACAAAAGCAAAACTTTTGCTACAAAAGATTTTTCCTAAAATTCTTTGTTTTTGAGAAATTTCTAGAAATTATAAATTTCCATTGCGGTATGTAACACACACACACACACACACACACACACACACACACACACACACACACACACACACACACACACACACACACACACACACACTTTAGATACATTATTTAACATCATGTAATCAAATAAACTACAAGATTATATCACTAAAGTCTATCGGAAGCCATAATACTAGTACAATATTTCACGTTATATTTCAAAATGTCACATTTTTCAATTTGTCAGTTTTTTGTTAAGTATATAGAAAACTACAAAGCAGTATGTTAATTCAATATGTTAACGTAACATTATTCGGCAGGTTTCATTCAACTTTATGAAGCAAAATTAATTAATTAATTATTTGGGGTGATGCAAAACTTTTGTCCATAGATGTTTTGGTTGTGCAGTACTGGCACAAATTATTAAAATTAATTTACTTAGTACACTGTATACAAGAAAGAGTAAGGATTCTGTCAATACCTTCCTCAAGAGCTTGATATTGTTAAGCCAAGCAGACTTCTGACGTGGTACAAAGGAGTACTGCGTTTCCTTGAAGTATCTCTGGAGCAAATCTGGACACACTTTCAGAATACTGACCACCAGATCACCCACAATCTCCTCCTCAGTCGCTGTCTTTAAACCAACAATAAACTTCAATAGAACAATGTTCCCAGCTCTGAAAATAAACAGATACATTTACAGTATGTATTAGTATAAACACACACACATTATATATATATATATATATATATATATATATATATATATATATATATATATATATATATATATATATACACATACAGTACTGTGCAAAAGTTTTAGGCAGGTGTGAAAAAATGCTGTAAAGTAAGAATGCTTTCAAAAATAGACATGTTAATAGATTATATTTATCAATTAACTAAATGCAAAGTGAGTGAACAGAAGAAAAATCTAAATCAAATCCATATTTGGTGTGACCAACCTTTGCCTTCAAAACAGCATCAATTCTTCAAGGTACACTTGCACAAAGTCAGGGATTTTGTAGGCATATAGTCAGGTGTATGATTAAACAATTATACCAAACAGGTGCTAATGATCATCAATTCAATATGTAGGTTGAAACACAATCATTAACTGAAACAGCTGTGTAGGAGGAATAAAACTGGGTGAGGAACAGCCAAACTCAGCTAACAAGGTGAGGTTGCTGAAGACAGTTTACTGTCAAAAGTCACACACCATGGCAAGACTGAGCACAGCAACAAGACACAAGGTAGTTATACTGCATCAGCAAGGTCTCTCCCAGGCAGAAATTTCAAGGCAGACAGGGGTTTCCAGATGTGCTGTCCAACCTCTTTTGAAGAAGCACAAAGAAACGGGCAACGTTGAGGACCGTAGACACAGTGGTCGGCCAAGGAAACTTACTGCAGCAGATGAAAGACACATCATGCTTACTTCCCTTCCCAATCGGAAGATGTCCAGCAGTGCCATCAGCTCAGAATTGGCAGAAAACAGTGGGACCCTGGTACACCCATCTACTGTCCGGAGAAGTCTGGTCAGAAGTGGCCTTCATGGAAGACTTGCGGCCAAAAAGCCATACCTCCGACGTGGAAACAAGGCCAAGCGACTCAACTATGCACGAAAACACAGGAACTGGGGTGCAGAAAAATGGCAGCAGGTGCTCTGGACTGATGAGTCAAAATTTGAAATATTTGGCTGTAGCAGAAGGCAGTTTGTTCACCGAAGGGCTGGAGAGCGGTACACGAATGAGTGTCTGCAGGCAACAGTGAAGCATGGTGGAGGATCCTTGCAAGTTTGGGGCTGCATTTCTGCAAATGGAGTTGGGGATTTGGTCAGAATTAATGGTCTCCTCAATGCTGAGAAGTACAGGCAGATACTTATCCATCATGCAATACCATCAGGGAGGCATCTGACTGGCCCCTAATTTATTCTGCAGCATGACAACGACCCCAAACATACAGCGAAAGTCATTAAGAACTATCTTCAGCGTAAAGAAGAACAAGGAGTCCTGGAAGTGATGGTATGGCCCCCACAGAGCCCTGATCTCAACATCATCGAGTCTGTCTGGGATTACATGTTGAGAGAGAAGCAACTGAGGCTGCCTAAATCCACAGAAGAACTGTGGTTAGTTCTCCAAGATGTTTGGGCCAACCTACCTGCCGAGTTCCTTCAAAAACTGAGTGCAAGTGTACCTAGAAGAATTGATGCTGTTTTGAAGGCAAAGGGTGGTCACACCAAATATGGATTTGATGTAGATTTTTCTTCTGTTCACTCACTTTGCATTTTGTTAATTGATAAATATAAAACTACTAACATGTCTATTTTTGAAAGCATTCTTACTTTACAGCATTTCACACCTGCCTAAAACTTTTGCACAGTACTGTATATTATATATATATATATATATATATATATATATATATATATATATATATATATATATATATATATATATACACACACATATAAAATTTTAAAAGGCACTTTATGAAAATTGTTAATATATTGGTTTTATGCTGAAAGTTTACTTAAAATGTTGCTCTGGATTTATAGAATTTAAATTATATTTTTTTAGGATGTAGGCAGTTTGATGTATAGTACAGTAAACCCATTGTTCAATATTTTGAAACTTTCTACAATAAAACTTTGACTATCGGTTATTTGGTTATCTGAACTACCCCCTTGGCAACCTGCCATTTTATGTACAGTTTTCTTCTGCCTTGTTGTCACAGAAACGGTGCGATTCAATCCTTAACCTCTGGGGTTTACTGTACAGTGTAGAACAGTGTGTAAAATAAGTAAAGGAATATGCGGTTTCTTGATTGAGAAATTCAGAAACAATTTCACAGTTGTAATTAGATTACTTAGTCCCAATTATTTGAGATATTAGAGGTTTTACTGTACAATCAATTTTAAATTCTACCAGATATTTAGCCATAAGATACTATATAAGTTATAAAAGACACTACTATCTAATGTAGAATGGGTTCATCTTTACATCTTTCTTACCTTTTAGCTGTACCAAGGCTAGAGTCGTAAAAATTAATGCCGTATTTGAATGAACAGCAGAGATCCAGTAGGAAATTGTGAGCCAACTCGCCAACTAGAACCTTCCCTGCTTCTTTGGAGAGCTCAATATCCTGTCAAGAATCAAAACATTTTTTAACAGGCTGCAGAATTACTTAATCTGATGCATACTCTCGCAAATGATGGGAAAAGGTAAGTACAAATTAGAATTAGAAATGTTTAAAATCTGATTAAGTTCTACAGAGGAAGGGACATTTATTTGGCTGTTTTGACCCAATTCCATGTCACTGATTTACTTCAAATGCAGTAGAGACCAAGTTTGCAACCAACTAACTGCATATTACAGTATATCATCGGTTTTACTATTATGAGAATGCCAAAAATACGTCACTGTGTTAACCTATATAATGGTACAATTTTCTATTAATTTCAAATAATTAATTAAAGTCGTATTTCATTTAATCTGTTTTCATAGATCTATACTTTAAATTTAAAAACAATTACCTCATTCATTTGTCTAATTTTAACTTAAAACTTTTAACTCTTAAAATATACCAGTGCATGGTCTTATAACTAGTCAAAAAAAACTTTAAAATAATAAATAATAAATAAATGCTCTCATCTTCTTGGCATTGGTGTAGGGCTCTTCTACAGAAAAGTATAATGTAAACAGCTTAACCACCAAATAACTTAATGAATAATTGAGACATGAAATACATGCAAGGTAGATAAGCTGCATTTGCTGCATCTTGTACATTCCAATTACAACCAAAACACTTGAAAAAGTAGGCAGGAAGATTATTATGGCTGAAGGAAAGCAGTTTATTGGAGAACCAGAATGCGGCACCCACCTTTGTGTCATCTGAGCAGGTATCAACAATCCCATTCCACCTGTACAGCGAGGCAATGTGGCTTAAAACAACAGGGTTGAAGAAACGAACCTTCTGAGTTTTATTAATAGCTTTATTTTGAACCACCTGGAAAAAAATAGATGAATTATGAGGAACATGAAATGTACATACATTGGGAGGAATAAATAAGAAAACAACATTATCCAAAGGCATCTCCTGGCATTGCTAAGAAATGTTTCCCCAGCATATACTGCTGTGATCAGCACAGCAGCTTGAGGACTGAACAGCCGATTCGTCTATGAACAAAGTACAGCAACAGCAGCGAGCAAGAAAGGACAGAACTTCCAGGGTTCTCCTTTTGGTACAGAAGTAATTCAGGCTACAGGGAATACTTACAAACTAGCTGGCTATTTCACACTTGTTTGCTAGTTCTGTTTTTCAATTAGCTTGCTTGTGTGTTTAAGCCAAAACCCTTAGCTCTGGTTTGAGTATATGTTAAATTAAGCACAGCTCTGGAAAAAATTAAGAGACCACTGCAAAATTATCAGTTTCTCTGGTTTTACTATTTATAGGTATGTGTTTGGGTAAAATGAACATTTTTGTTTTATTCTATAAACTACTGACAACATTTCTCCCAAATTCCAAATACAAATATTGTCATTTAGAGCATTTATTTGCAGAAAATGACAACTGGTCAAAATAACAAAAAAGATGCAGTGTTGTCAGACCTCGAATAATGCAAAGAAAATAAGTTCATATTCATTTTTAAACAACACAATACTAATGTTTTAACTTAGGAAGAGTTTAGAAATCAATATTTGGTGGAATAACCCTGATTTTCAAGCACAGCTTTCATGCGTCTTGGCATGCTCTCCACCAGTCTTTCACATTGATGTTGGGTGACTTCATGTCACTCCTGGTGCAAAAATTCAAGCAGCTCGACTTTGTTTGATGGCTTGTGACCATCCATCTTCCTCTTGATCACATTCCAGAGGTTTTCAATGGGGTTCAGGTCTGGAGTTGGGCTGGCCATGACAGGGTCTTGATCTGGTGGTCCTCCAGCCACACCTTGATTGACCTGGCTGTGTGGCATGGAGCATTGTCCTGCTGGAAAAACCAATCCTCAGAGTTGGGGAACATTGTCAGAGCAGAAGGAAGCAAGTTTTCTTCCAGGACAACCTTGTACTTGGCTTGATTCATGCCAAAGCTGCCCAATTAAAGCATTGCCGAAGCACCCCCAGATCATCACCGATCCTCCACCACATTTCACAGTGGGTGCGAGACACTGTGGCTTGTAGGCCTCTCCAGGTCTCCGTCTAACCATTAGACGACCAGGTGTTGGGCAAAGCTGAAAATTGGACTCATCTGGGGGTGCTTCAGCAAGGCTGGAATCGGGCAGATTTGTCTTTGTGAAGGACGCATGAATCAAGCCAAGTACAAGGTTGTCCTGGAAGAAAACTTGCTTCCTTCTGCTCTGACAATGTTCCCCAACTCTGAGGATTGGTTTTTCCAGCAGGACAATGCTCCATGCCACACAGCCAAGTCAATCAAGGTGTGGATGGAGGACCACCAGATCAAGACCCTGTCATGGCCAGCCCAATCTCCACACCTGAACCCCATTGAAAACCTCTGGAATGTGATCAAGAGGAAGATGGATGGTCACAAGCCATCAAACAAAGCCGAGCTGCTTGAATTTTTGCACCAGGAGTGACATAAAGTCACCCAACATCAATGTGAAAGACTGGTGGAGAGCATGCCAAGACGCATGAAAGCTGTGCTTGAAAATCAGGGTTATTCCACCAAATATTGATTTCTGAACTCTTCCTAAGTTAAAACATTAGTATTGTGTTGTTTAAAAATGAATATGAACTTATTTTCTTTGCATTATTCGAGGTCTGACAACACTGCATCTTTTTTGTTATTTTGACCAGTTGTCATTTTCTGCAAATAAATGCTCTAAATGACAATATTTGTATTTGGAATTTGGGAGAAATGTTGTCAGTAGTTTATAGAATAAAACAAAAATGTTCATTTTACCCAAACACATACCTATAAATAGTAAAACCAGAGAAACTGATAATTTTGCAGTGGTCTCTTAATTTTTTCCAGAGCTGTATATGCAAGTATAGTGTAAGTATATGTAGGTACAGACACACCTAGCAGCGAAGCTAGTTGTCTGTTTGCTGCTCTATAAAACAAGAACTTTTAAAACTAAACAATGTCAGTATTGTAACACACCAGTCCTGTCGGTTAATAACTTCAGTCAATCAGAGACATTCATTCAGAATGGAAATAACTGCTGAAATCTAAGTACAGCAACATATTAAACATCTTACCTTCGTTTGCAGCGTGGATAAAAGGAGGTTGACAGTAGAAATCCGATCTTCCTTTAATCCTGTACTTAAAATGTCAGGAATGAAATCTAAAAGAAAGAGTTACATTGTTCATATTTGAGACCAAACATTGATGTCTATGCACATAGGCGGTGTGCGTGTTTCATTTGGGGAGGCTATTCCACACTTTTCCCCCTGCATTTATTAAACCCAACAATGTACAGTAAGATACACACACATTATCTATATATATATATATATATATATATATATATATATATATATATATATATAATTAAGACTTGCATTATTATTATTTTTTTATTACACTGTTACTAGTGAGTCTAAATACTAAGTTTCATTCATTGTGTTGAATTTGAAAAATAGTCGGACTGACGGACACAAATAAAAGCTGTAAACCGGATTCGTGATTCGGATCAAGCTGTTTGTATAAATAACAGCAATTCGAATAAATGTAGACATTGTGAAGAGGATGTTCCAGACAAGGGAATGAGTGAAAAGGATTCCGAGTTTTCGTCGGCTGCCTCCTGCAGTGGTATGGGGGGCTCAGATCGGCGGGTAGAATTGACGTTAAACCAGCCAAGCATTGTCTCCTCCAATGACATTGAAATGCAAGTAAATCCTGTATCTCAGTCTACAGTGTTGCTTTTTGTATCCCAGCTGTCCTAGCGGTCAGGCGGTTGCGCAGTAGGAAAAAGAGAAATATGTTTGTTAGACCTGCTTTGCACGCTTGCAGGGAAAAAAAAGAAAAAAAAAATCTTCTCTCACAAATATTTTTTTGTGTTGGTGTCACACGGCTGGCTGAGTGGTGCCGTCAGATCCAGGAAATGAATAACACACAGGACAGATGAAATGAAATGATGACGATGCTTGTTTGCACTGGTTTATTATAAATATATAAATAAAAAGGTTTTAACAAAACACAGGACAAGGCACTTTACGCCAAAATAAATAGACAAACAAAACAGACTAACATTAACAAACGGTGGACAGACAGACACACAAACACGGTGAGTAGGAATAAACAAACAAGTATCGTGCTGGTCCTACCAGCACGCAATAGCAATTGTTATCTTTTTATTTCTCCTTCTCTCTCCCGTTATCCACTCACCGAACACACAACACACAACGCAGAAATGCACACAGGGGCGGGGCACATTGCCACAGTTGGTCAGAACAATTTCTTGCGAGGGTTTGGGCAATTTATTTTGGGGTGGTTTAGCCTCCCCAAGCCTCTTATACATGCCGCCTATGTCTATGCAGACCATTTTTGAAGGCTGATTCCCTAAGTAATTCCCCAATATAATTCCCCTATGTAATTCCAGTTAAGTCCACCCTCCCGCATATACTTCATATTATCAGCCTGATAAAACAAATAGAAGTACCTTTGAGCTCCAGCACCTTTCCTACTGTGTTAGTATCCCCAGTAATGATAAAAGAAAGAGCAAACTGGGTGTAAGCCATGCGGACATCAGGCCTTCCCTGTATAAAAAACAAAATAAAACAACAAATATTTCAATTTTTTAACTTAAAGCAAGAATCACTCTAGCATCAATGCAGGACGAAGGAAGTGCACATAATGAAGGCATACTTGATAGATGGGTGACATGCCAGTCTGACTTGTAATAGAAACAACTAACATGTACAGTTTTTACTGTCCGTATTTACCTGCAAAACATAAAAATAGCAAAATATATTGACTCCATGAGCAGAAAAGGGTTTTGCTCAAATTAATTTTTGCATGCTATCTTATCATAATTCAGTGACATATGATAAGGGGTTATGCGAGACAACAGTGCTAGATTTTAACAGATTTTTTCTGATTGTCCCACAAACAAGTGCAAGGCAGATCACTGGTTGTCCACAACGAAAATTCACTGTTCATAGCACAAAATACAAAATACAAAAAAAAAACATTTAAATTGAATTAATAATATGAAGATATATAGTAGTATACTACAGTATATGTAGTGCTTAGTTTGTTTCTAAATAACAGCACTGCAAACCATATAGCTTAGTTAGCTCAAGGTGACATATTGCCCACTTGACAAAAAGCAATGAAACTTGTACAGTAAACATTTGTATTCATGTCACTTGACTTGAATTTCAAGAAAGCCAAATGAATGTAAAACATGCTGAACTATTACAATTTATCCCACAACTACAAAATAAAACTCCCAAGAATACACAAATTACTGATTCCTATAAAATGAATAAAGTTTGCAGTAAAGAGGCATCAATATTTACCTCTGCCCAGACAAACTTACAGCACTTTCACACCTAGGTCACTTGCAAACTAACAATTTTTTTTTAAGTTTGCTTCGGTTCGTTTCACGCCAGAAAGATTCAAGCGAACTTGAGTTTATTTTAAACTAAATTAATTTGTTTGGTTCATCCAGACAAGAGTTCTATTGTGTGACAGTGGCGATTCACTTTCCTTGGTGCTCGATGTAGTACGTCACCATTTGCTTCACTTTTTGGAGCGGTCCATTTCCAAGTTAATTGGAGTACGTTTGGTTTCATATTGCAAAATGTGCAAATGGAGCAAAGTGGTAAATGTACCGAGTCCACTTCCGGTTCACTTGGTTTGATGCACTTCCTGGTGTGATTACGTGGTTCTCAGAGGTTTCACATATTACTCCAAGCGAACCAAACCACACTTCAATTCGCATCAAAGTGTCAAATGAACTATGTGTGAACATGCCCTTAATAGAAATTACACAGGAGCAGTGAAACAGTAAACAGTGGAACCACCAGCACTTTTTATAACTAATTAAAACAAAGGCTTGAGAACTATGAGAAAAGTACAGAAAGTGATTTAAAGGGAGTTCAATAAATTCTACTCTGGGTGGTTGATAGACAGTGCTATGGACAATGAAATGGTCCAACCCTTGTATCTACAGTAGTTAAGAGAGGCAAGTAACTATGACTTGAATGTATTATTGTACCTTTCTGTCACGTTTCTTTGCCAATCCAGAGAGACTTTTGCTGAAATCGAAGTGGCTGAAGACTTCCCTGGCAGAATCTGGCCCTTGTGACACCATTGCAGACAACAGGTTAAGACACAGTCGAACATACCTGTGCAAGATTGAAAAATTATACTTAAATAGATATTTTGCTATATAACCATCAAACTGTTAAACTGTAAATTCTGTAAATGTATGTTTCCGTTTGCTTTCTGATGGATTTAAAAACATCTAGCAGTACCATCTGTGTGTTTCTTGTTATGTGTGTTATTCTCTTATCTCAAGTCCCCCCTTCATTTTTCCCCCTATCTTCCAACTAGAGTTACTTGTCGCTAACAGATGTTTTTTTTTTTTTTTTACAGTAAACATGTAACACTTACAAATGTGTGATTCAACACTTATCAATGGGTTTTAGAACTTGGTTCTATGTGACTTCCCTGGGTGTATGTAACACTGCTGATGATAATGGACAACACAGTAATGACAATATGAACATTATGACCATAAAAACTGGTGTTGCTTCCCATAGACCCGTCAATTTCATTCCAGAGACCTGGAATAAACAACTATAACATTGGCTTGGTTTACATGCAGTTTACAAAACTCCCAATTCCCGTGTCATAAGAATGCAAGTAGCACACACATCACACTACAGGAAGTGTGCGGCCAAAATTTGGAGTGGCTAAAAAGGGTGGGTAAATCTCAGCCCAAACTGAATAAAAGTTTTGGGGTTTCTTTTTGTATTGCAACAAGTTTGAAAGCCTAGCCTATGTTCATGAGACTTCAGCAGTGAAGATCCCATTTGTGACCTAATCTTGAGTAACTTTCTACTATAACTAAAGGCCATACCAAGCAATTATTTACAACCAAGACCTGCTGAAAGTAGCCCTGGCAAGATTATGTTACCAAATAGAAAATAGAAGCACGAGGGGTTTAAAGACTTCTTCACACAATATTTTTTTTTGACACCATTCATTCAACGTTTCAAATTATTGCCATTTGCAAGCGACTCCTAAAATGATGGTGCTATATACTGTAATTGTTTTATAAGCAAGGTTATAAACATACTGAAGCTACTACTAAGTAAAAACAAAAAAACAGCCTTTCGCAAACAAATTAAAAAATAAAATAACAAAGCCCTTTGCAAAGCATAAAAATACTTTTTACACCTTTACCCTTGCTTTAAGCTTAGCTGATTGCTTTAAGCTTACACTTTTCATTTCCTTAGCAGTAAGATAAGATGCAATTAAAGTTCCACTACCAAAATAACGTGCCAAAAAGGTGAGACTTATTTTTACTTTTTTATGTAAACCAAGCCGGTGACCTTCACTAACAACCAAAGACGTACCTGTGGCTGTCTGAATACAAAGCAGCATAGATCAATTTCATGTGGCTGCTTATAACTTTTTTCACAATGGCCATGCCCACCATGCTAAAATGGGACAGATCACTGGCTGTCCTCAGCAAGATTGCTTCCAGGGTTTGAAAGATCAACACCATCTTTAAAAAAAAATGACACTGTTTGCAAATGGTAAGTGGTTGCAAATTTTTTTTACAGATCACATAATCTTGAAATCTTTAACAAAGCCAATAAAAGAAAAAAATACTTACAAAAGAGTGTTACATTTTTTTTTTTTTTTAATGAGCACAGTTTTATAACATAATCACTGTTTTATTGCTCTCTTAAAATGTGCCTTTGCCTTGAACTTGCTTCATGGGCCACTGTGCCGAACATAGATAAAGAATAAAGGTTTTGGGACCTCTGGGTCAACCAGTCTTCATTCCATATGTTGTCATAGATACAGTATTACGTATTTATGTGTCAGATATAGTAATCTATAAAAAATAGAAGTACTGGTACTTACCTCACTTTCTTGATGCTTTTCTCCCTCCAGCAATTTAAAGATTTCAGCACATTCCATCGAAATTTTAATATAGCCTTCTACAACATCATATAATTCACAACTAGGTAATGTTTTAGAAATGGATATAAAAATGTCCAAACCTACAATAAGAAACAGTACAAATATTAGACAACAGCTTCAAACTGCACTGTCAATTACAAAGAATCTACTTGGAAGACTCGACACAGCCCTGCAAAGCACAGTGCAAAAAAAAAAAAAAAAAGAGGTATATAGAGGAATATCCCAATCAAGGTTAAGGCTAACTGCTTCACCTACGCCAAAGTATTGTTGTCTGATGAGTTTTATAAACAGGGGTAGGGCAAAGAAATTTAACTTGCCACAACACTATAAAACAGGGTATAGAGCACATTCTAGGCATCCAGCACTGCACTGATTCAAAGTTATAAGTCTAATGTATTGATCTGGAGGGATAAATACTGAATCCTCAATTTGACACTAGTTCTTATGTGAGTGAAAATATAGGATATGCAGCTATCTGTTCTCCACACACCAGACGCGAAAACTATCAACAATTGCTATTGACAACACTATGATCAAGCCTGGTACATATTTGTTATTATTATTTATTTCTTAGCAGACGCCCTTATCCAGGGCGACTGACAATTGTTACAAGATATCACATTATTTTACATACAATTACCCATTTATACAGTTGGGTGTTTACTGGAGCAATCTAGGTAAAATACCTTGCTCAAGGATACAGCAGCAGTGTCCCCCACCAGGGATTGAACCCACGACCCTCCGGTCAAGAATCCAGAGCCCTAACCACTACTCCACACTGCTGCCCTTTGTCAACATGATGTGGAAATTATGAGTGTCTTCTCTGATGGTATTTTAACATATGGCAATAAATCATACCAGGTATATCCAATTCCTTAGAAATTGACTCCCATATCTTTCATCTCTGTATCTTTATAATTGCGGTGATCTTTGTCATAAAGCTCTGAGTATTTTTCCACTGCAGGTAGCCTATTAATTATGTCTCAGTCATTCTGGATACTGCTTCAACCTGGAGAACCACGTGCAAATTAAGCTGTTCTCTGATCTGCTGACATAGTTGTCTCGGGTGTAAAACATATTTATTAAAACTAAGTATAAGTTATATTAATGTTGTCGCATCGTGTCTGGTGTGTAGGGGGCATGAGCCCTCAGTGAACAGAATCTGTGATTTGGAAAGTTCTGTAGACTCACGGAATACAATTATTTTCCTAGCAAATCAATCTGTATTGTGTGGGATAGTCAAATTGCAAGAGTGAGCTGCATGTCAGATGGAAAATGTATTTACATAATATCAGTCATTGTTTTAATGTAACCAAATAAGTTCTAGCCTCATTGTATCAAGTAAACATTTTGAAATTAAACATTCATCAAAGTTTATAAACAAAAATATAAAACAAACTTCAAACAAATTTAGAAAACAAAAGTGGTGCAGACGCTGATCTTACTCTCTAGTTCCACCGGTACAATTTTCCTTACATTTCAGTGCTTTCGCAGGGTCTTTCAGCATGCTTTTAAACTGAGTCCCAGTGAACTCAACTTCCATGACTTTAGCCTTCTTAACATTACCAGGGTTGGATTCCTCCAAGCCCTCGGTTTTGCGCTTTTTCGACATTTTCTTAAATTAACTAAAAACGTACAAAACAACCTCTAAACATGCCCAGCAGCACCCAAAAGACACAGTCTGTACAGGACTAGTACAACACACACACACACACGTGCGTTCTCAAACAGGAAACTGTCCGCGGAATTTCCAGACTCAACAGAAACAAGAACCACACAAATAATGAAAACCGATGATGTTATAGTAAGTACACGTATAGTGAATCTTGCATAACAAATCTAATATATTGTCACATATTGAAATTGTCATAGCTATTGCAAAAGTTAGACCGTCATTATGCATATAAACACTCTCCTCACATGATGCAAATTTTAAGTTTTTAAATACATATGTGGATAAATGAAGAGAAATAGTACAGAAGCACATTAATGCCACAAAGAAAAAAAACATTGCGTTATTACGAGATAGTATTGTGTTATTTCGCAATAACTATTGCGTTATTTCTCAATATGTATTGCGTTATTTTGCAAAAATAAAATATTTTTGGTAATTAACCCCACTCGTGTCACTATTACTATTCAGTCTCTTTATTTTGCTTTAAAATGGGTTGTTGATAGTACATAGTATTTATTCTACAGGTAAGACACGATCTCCATCAGTTGCACGAACTGACACCATTGCAAACGGATTTTTTCACATAGGAACCTGTAATAGAGATACTCCACAATCTCTCACTGTCCAGCAGCACTTGATCACTTCTGCTACGCCGACGTCTTTATCGATGATGATCTCATAACGTAGTCGTTATTGCGAAATAACGCAATAGTATCTGTCAATAACGCAATATTGGATTTAGAATGGTTAAGGATTCATCAAATCTGTGTTTCGTTTTCTGACAACTGTGTGACGTCATTTCATACAAAAAACGACTGTTGTGTGTCAGCAGAGAGCAGTAGAGATTTTAATTTTGTTTTAAATATGTTTCTGAAATCGGACGGTAGTGTTGCGATGTATCGGTTGTGTCGAGTTTAAATATTGCATACTCGCTAGTCAGTTTTATAAAGTGATATTTAGTTTAATAAGTATATGCCACTGCTGAATGTACAGTATATTACATGCTGAGTGAGACTTGCGTGGTGATTTCTCAGATAGCTTTTGAATAGTTACTGCTACTGCTTGCCTCAGAGTTTTCATTGTTCTGTTCTCTGACTAAATAAATACCACAGTATATTTGTAAAATTTTTCTGTAATTGTTAGTGACAGAGATGAAAAAAAAAAAAAAAAAGATTGTTGAGTGATTTAAATGCTGTTTCAGTTGTATGTTGACATTTTTATCGACAGAAACACTGTTTAGATAATTGTTACTATCAAGGCATAGTAATATTAATAGATCAGGTAAGTAAGTTGGTCTATGATGTCATAGCCGTGCGGTAAGCCAATTATTACTGCACGGTCATGTGATCTTGTTAAGCCAATCACAGCACTTAATTTATCCAAGCCATTTTATGATGTAGTTTATAGAACGCCGCTGGACAGGTTGACAACAATCGGGCTCAACAAAGATTAGCGAGACGGCGGCAAACCCGTCCTAGGATTTTTAGCCAAAGATTTTCTTTACTAAACATACCCAATGAGGAGGTAAAAAGAAGATTAATACTTGATACAACCGCAATTGCAATTTTTAACCTGTGAGAGAAATTAATGGAGGATTTCGAAAGCCAGACTGCATAAGCCATGCCTTGCCAGTACATAAGATCCAACTGGCACTGGGTTTATATGCGTCCTGATCATTCCGGTGTGTGTGTGGGGTTGGATTCAATTTTCTTTATTTTCATTGTCTCCTCAAAATTCAAAATCCAGCTTCTCTTCGCCTAAAATAAGTACAAGCATAGTTTCAAGTGATTATATATATTTTTAAATACATAAAATATTTCTAATTTGTCCTTTTTGTGTGTAGACGTGTAGAGTCTACACAGCATGTCGAACTAGATTAGTACTACTAATTAGAAGTAGATTCTAGTGTGTAGAACTAGATCAACGTTGATAATTCAAATGGAGACAGTTTTCTTTTACCTTGATATATTTTCCTTTTTTTTTCTTTTTTTTTAGGTAATGTAGATTTCTGTTTGTATGTTTCCAGCAAATAAACATAATAATTGGTGAAGTATTTTCTTTTGTTTTATCACTTTTGTTTTACAGATCAGTCATGGCTGCTAGCTAAAGTTAAAGAATGCTTAAGCATCCCTGTGAAAGGAGCTTGTGTGAGGTTACAAAGCAAGCACTGTGTCCTCCACCCCTACAAATATCACACAGTACACTACTGTCCTGGATGTCTAATTACATTACTGGAGTTGTACATTACAATGAAAAGTCACTGCCTAACTGTTTTAATATCAGGATATACTACCGATGCAACTGGGCCTCCTTGGTTTTTGTTCCTCTGAATTTTAATTTCTATTTTTATCATGAGCAGGTCCTATTAATGCAGTGGATAATAAAATGGGGAATGGGGTTCAGGGACTGGGGAAAACAGAGTACTCTGGACTACTTGGCTGCATCTACATCGTTGTGTATTGCCAGCCATCATTGTTTGTCTCAGTTTGGTCATCAGACCCTTAGATTAAAATAAACAAAAACCTTTTCACCCGTACTTTGTCTGTCGTTTCTTGTTGGATGACTGCACCACCTGCACGTACCACTTACCACTTTGCCACACGTGGTGTCAGAACACAGGACTATGGATCACGCAGCACTTGCAGTGCAGCTGGAAGCGCTGGACAGCAGACAGGAAGCTGCGGAAAGATGGAGAGAGGAGCGGTACACGATCCCCAGATACAGGGTTGTTGCGCAGCAGTTATGTGACCACATGTTGCACTGGCTAAGCCCCGCCCAGAAAACGGGTCTGCAAATGGGCGAAGCCATAGCAGTGGAGAAATTCTGCCATGTGGTCAGTGCCGAAACCCAGATATGGATACGGCACCACAACCCCGCCATCCTGGTCTCCACCCACACCAACCTGGCCACAGCTCCCGTCCACCGGAGCAGCTGCACACCACCTCCTCTCTCTGTTCCACCTACAACACCGGGACCGAGACCTCGATCTCCGGCCCCAATGGGCAACCTTGCTCAAGGCTCAAGATTGGCCCCCAGCAGGGGTAAAGCTGCTACCCCAGCTCTGTTGCCATACCAGCAACGAGACAAATGTGTAACCAATGTTCCCTCCTTCTCCCCTATCTGTTTTAAATGCAACCAACAGGGGCACCAGGCCAGGTCATGCCCATCGGCAATGGAGTGTGACATGGCAGCATGCAATTGGGCATCTGGAGTGGGTAAGCGACGGGAAAATGGTCAGGAGGGGCATTGTATTGTTAATGCAGTTTTAGGCAAGGTGACAACCCATGAATTAGTGGACACCAGGTGTGAGCAGACCTTAATTAATGCAGCTTTCTTGGGCGGTGTGTCGTGGCGATCTCCTGCATCCATGGAAATAAGGCGGCATACCCCACCCTAAAAGTATATTTATCGGTAGGACCGATAAAACACCACCTAGTAGTTGGGGTGGCAGAAAGGCTACCACACCCAATAATTCTGGGTTGAGACTAGCCAAATTATAGAGAACTAGTTAAATTAATGGCAGTCTCGACCGCACAAGTAAATGTGGCAGAAAAAAGAAAAAGGAATGAATTGGTGATGTGTTTCCTTTTCAAGCCGAAATATTTTCTCCTATTTTCTGTCCTAGAAAAATGAATAAAGAGAGAAGGACCGCAAAATGGGAGGGAGCATCACTAAGACAAGGCTGGGGTCTGGTGGAAGAGTGCTCAGATGGTAACAAACGCCAGTGTAGCAGGGCAGTAGAAAGCCCTGCTGTATAAATTTATTATTTGTTTATTTTTAGAACTGGGTTTCCCCCTCCGCCCCTGTGTTATTTTGTATTTTTGTTTTATGATTTATGTTTGTAAATATGACGGCGTAGCCGTGCATTTGTTGTTGGTGTTGTTGTTGTTGTTGTTGTTATTATGATTATTGTTGTATTATCGTTTTGGTTTATTGTTTTGTAGTTATGCGGCGAAGCGCCATGTTTTTTTTTTGTGTATTTAAATCGTGTTCTGGCAGAGGCGAGATTGGTGCTCATCTTCTGCCAGGAGTAATTAAAAAAAACCTTGTGCAGAAGGTGGCCATCTCCCGAATTAAGTGATTAATTTGTTGCTAAATCGGGAGATGGTCACCTGTATATAAACCTGCAGCTCTCTACCCTCTGGGTGGGTGTGTTCAGTGGAGGAACGAGAGCAAGGAGCGAGCGAGCAAAGTAATAGTAAATACAGGATCAGTGACAGCAATTGCCCAGCCTGACCTGTATTGTTTTGTTTGGTTTTGTGTTCGAGACTTGTTTTTGTTTACCTTTTTATTTTGCTCTGTGAGCACAGTCTTTTTGTTTAAATATTTTATTTATTTTTATTATTTAAATAAACGGCGTGCGCCGCGTCTTTTTGACTGCAGTACTGCCTCAGTGTGTTTGTTCCTGCTTCTGGCCTGACGTCACCACTCGTCCGTCCTGTCACAGCCAGTCAAAGGGAGTCGGAACGCAGTGTGACCGAGAGGGCGAGGATACTGGGCCATCTAGGGCAGATGCTACTCCAGCACCTCTCAATATACCGGACATGTGGCACTCAAGCACGGACATAGTGTGGGGCCAACATAATGACCCGTCACTAGTGCACGCTTGGGGACAGGTCCGGCCTATTGAAGGTAAGGATGTTGACGGTGCTGGGGCACTAGTATTTCTGCACTTCCATATCATGGGGCAATTACTGTATAGGGTAAACCATGAGGCTAGCGCATGATATCCCTTTTGCAGGGCACCTCGTGCTGACAAAACAAGGGAATGGATATTGGCTCGATTCTAATGGGTAGGACTTCATACTGATGTGTCGAAATATGTAGCCACGTGCCCAGACAGCCAGCGAGTAGCGCCAGGTCAAGTGTGCCCTGCCCTTTTGGTTCCACTGCCGATTATTTCCACCCCCTTTGAACGCATTGCAATGGACATAGTGGGCCCTTTGCTACCTTCTGATTCCAGGTATACGCATATATTAGTGGTGGTAGATTATGCAACGCGATACCCGGAGGCAGTTCCATTGAGGTCCACTAGTGCAGCTGCAAGTGCCAAAGAACTAGTACAGATTATGGCTAGAGTAGGGATCCCCAAGGAGATTTTGACTGATCATGGAAGCAAGTGTATAAAATATTAAAAATACGTCCCATCAGGACATCTATTTATCATCCACATGGTTTAGTGGAACGTTTTAATCAGACCCTAAAGCAGATGCTGAGATGTTTTGTAAACAAAGAACAAAAACATTGGGCATTGCTTCTTCCCTACCTCCTTTTTGCAGTGAGAGAGGTGCCGCAGAGTTCGACAGGCTTCTCCCCCTTCAAGCTCTTGTACAGCTGACAGCCTCGCGGTATCCTCAATTTGTTGAGAGATGGGTGGGAGGAGCACAAAGGCTTGTCCAAAAATGTAGTGCAGCATGTGCCGCTACTAAGAGAACGCCTGGATTTAGTCGGCCGTTTGGCCCAGGACAACCACAAATCGGCCCAGCACCGGCAACAGTAGCATTACAATCAAAATGCATTAATTCGAACCTTTCGACCAGGAGACAAGGTAATGCTGCTGCTTCCCTCCTCAGAATCGAAATTATGTGCTAAATGGCAGGGGCCATATGAAGTGATTCGGGCTATAGGAAATGTGAATTATGAAATAAGACAGCCCGATCGCCGTAATGAACGTGAAATTTATCATATAAATTTATTAAAGCCCTGGCAGGCAAGGGAGGCCTTATTTATAGCCACAGGCAATGTAGAGGATGATTTAGGCCCCTGTCCAGAGACCGCTAGCACTAAAATAATTTCGATGGGGGAAGAATTGGTTCCAGATCAGCAATGGGAGCTGTGTAAGCTTTTTGAGGAGTTCAGCGATATTTTTTTCTGACTTGCCCAGCAGAACTAACTTAGTTGAATATGACATTATCTCTTCACCAGGTGTCACAGTATGAGAGAGACCTTACAGGATCCCAGAAAGTTGACGAAGTGGCGTTCACAAAGAGGTATGGGACATGCTTGAACTTGGGGTGATTGAACCTTCCAGGAGCGAGTGGTGCAGTCCTATTGTCATAGTGACCAAGAAAGATGGCACCAACCACTTATGTGCAGATTTCCGGAAAGTAAACGCTATTGCCAAGTTCGATGCTTACCCTATGCCTCAGGTCAACAAACTTCTAGATAGACTGGTAAAGGCAAAGTTTATTTCTACTTTGGACCTGACAAAGGGATACTGGCAGATCCCCTTAACCTGCAGTTCGAGAAAGAAAACCACATTTTCAACCCCTGAAGGGCTGTTTCATTTCAAAACCATGCCGTTTGGGCTACATGTTGCGCCCGCTGCCTTTGAGAGACTGATGGACCAGGTTATAAGCCCACATCATGAGTATGCAGCAGCGTATATTGATGATGTGGGGATTTACAGCTCCACCTGGCGAGAGCATTTGGCTAGGGTTACAGCCGTCCTTCAGTCTCTAAGGGCAGCCTGGCTGACAGCTAACTTGGGAAAATATGCGTTTGCCAAATCAGTGATTCAATATTTGGGATTTTTAGTGGGGAATGGAAGGGTGAAACCCGTTGTCACCAAAATCCAGGCTTTGGTGAGGTCGCTACTGGGATTAGCCGGTTATTCCCGCCGCTTTATCCCAGAGTATGCCACAGTGGTTAAATCTTTAGTTGACCTCACCAAAAAGAGTGTACCAAATTTAATTAAGTGGTCAGCTGAGTGTCAGGGGGTGTTTGATATTTGATACTGTTAAGCGAAGACTCTGCCAGGCCCCCACTTTCATCACACCAGATTTCACCAAGAGATTCATCCTCCACACCGATGCGTCAGATGTGGGTTTGGGTGCGGTCTTGTCCCAAAAGGTTGACGGAGTAGAACACCCGATATTGTATAGCAGCAAAAAGTTGCTCCCTCTGGAGCACAACTACTCCGTAGTCAAAAAGGAGTGTTTGGCTATTAAATGTGCTACTCACTCCTTACGATACTACCCACTGGGACATTCATTTGATCTTGTCACAGACCAGGCCCCACTCAAGTGGTTAAGCACAATGAAGGATAGCAATGCCCAGATAACTCGGTGGTATCTGGCATTGCAGCCCTTCATGTACCACATGGTACATCGTGCAGGGAAAGACCACCAAAATGTGGATTATTTTTCCCAGGAGGGGGGAGTAATGGGAAAGGTAGATTCAGCCGAGTGTTCCTTTGGCTCCACTCTGAGCAGTGGGATATGTGACAGAAAGACAGTGATTCTTGGTGGTAAATCTCCCTCCTGACCTGTGAGGGCGCTAAGTAACGGGAACAGAGTACTCTGGACTACTTGGCCTGACACTTCGTTCCGAGGGTTAAAAGGAAGTCAGTCATGTAGAAAAGAGACAGAGCTTCGGTACACTAACTCATCGACCCGGAAGGGAAATGATGTGGCAGCCGCGGATTGGAGGAGCGGCTGCAATTGTTTACCAGGGGGTCATGAGTGACAGTATAAATAGTTGTCGAAGCGACCTTATCTGTTCCTTTGTTGTGGTTATGCAAATGAACCGAAAGGACCGGTATTTCTGTGTTTTGTTTGTTTTTGTCAGTCTGTCTATATCGTCTTGTTTGTCTTGTGTATTAGACTAGATGGCTAAACACGATCCGGAGCTGTCGCCCACGGCCAACACAAAACCTGGACAACAATGTACTGACTGTAATTCGCCATTTCATGTGTACATTGCCCGCATGGAAACCCCATGAATGTTTGTTCTATATGAGAAGAAAAAAGAAAAAGGTTATATTTTGGCAGTTCATTTAAGCACTAAAATGTGTCCCAAAGTTCTTTATCAGTAGTCAGACCCCTTTTCAAAGACAACCAATACACCTTTACATGAAGGGTAACTACTCACTAGTTTTGTAATTTCTTAATTGTATTTTTTATCCTGACTTACACCTGCCCTCCACTCCAATATCTACCTCACCAAGCCCCTCCAGAGCCTGCACATCCCAGGTGGACAGGATCTGTTCTTCAGTGGTGTTCAGTGGAGAGCAGAACTGGGTTCCACCCCCTGTACCCTGGTACCCCTGCCTCCGTTTTTAACATTGTATTTGTACCTTCTCTCGTAGGTCATGGTACCGCTTTTGTACTTTGCTTCGTTTTCTGATGGTGGTGGACCCTGGTGCATTTATTTTTGTGTTATTTGGTTCCACACTTTGTTTCTAAAAGAAACATTTTTCTTTTGTGAGCTAAATAAATCTGGATTGTTTTTAAGAACCTCCTTCACCAGATGTTCCAGGCTCTCATGGGATTTTTTTTTTCATTTTCCTCCATGTACTGGGCTTGGCTTTTTGCAGGTGTGCATATATATATATATATATATATATATATATATATATATATATATATATATATATATATATATATATATATAAACACACATGCATTAAACAATCAAGCTCGTATAAAAATCTAAACATAAAACTTGAAAAAAACCACTAAACACTAAAAAGAAATAAAAGCAGTGAAACAACAGTGAATCCCTAATATTTAAAATGCTATGGTGATCATCAGCATTATAATCTTGTTAACAGCAACAAACTTTACCTGTCTTGATATTTGTTCCTTTTGATTCATTTTTTTTTCCTGTATCATTGACAATATGTGATCGACTTGCCTCCCTTTTTATTCCTGTAGGTGTTCCACGGGAAACGTTTCCTTTAATTTATTAGGGCCATTATCTCGTAATAAAAGAATAAATAGGTTTTTATTTTTGTGAAGCTAATGAGCTTCTGTAAAATAGGCCGTCAAAATGGAAACAAATCTTGTTTTAACAGGCATGTGTGAAAGTTTTCCGTCTGTATGGAAGCCCATCCGGGTCAAAAACTAGTTATTTAGTACATGTTTCAAATAATTAGTACATGTTCTAATTAGCCTTTAGTACATGTTGTAATTCTAATTATTACAATCCAGCCAATCAGATCACTGAAAATGAAATGAGAACCAGTGAATTTAAAGAAAATAGTATGTGTAATAAATGATCCAAGTCGCCTGCATCTGCCATTCCCGCCCAATTTGTGGTAGTATATGGACTTGGCATTGGGTAAAGTCTAGTGAAAGATGGATAGACCCAGACCCTCCGAGACAAGCATCTACCAGCGGTTTCAGAGCCTTAGAAATTGCTTTGATTCAGTGGTAACCCCACTGTAACTAATATGCAATTTTTATCAAGTGTTGAAATATCTGACATTGAATCTAATATTAGCTATGGTAACTCAATATTTTAGTATAAAACTTAAATAAATATAATTAGAAAATAAAAAAAAAATTAATAAAAAATGGTGTACATTGTTAATACAAACTGAACCATGTCACGATCAACATTGTCTGTCTCAAGGGCCCTGAATATCAAAAGTATCTTCCGACAGTCCGAAACTCGCTGTCTCTGTTTGTTTTAACCCGACTCTGATCCCAAGCGTTGTTTCCACTTTTCTGCTGTTTTGGAATTGGTGCAATTTACATAAAGGTGGCGGAATAACTATTCAGTATTTAAATGAGAAACCTATATGTTAATGACGCAGATGACAGTTTTTACGTCATTTCATGACTCCAAGTGCAGCTGTGACCTCGGATGGATGATAAAACCCTTGTTATAGCAGAAGTTGTTTTGCTTAAAAAGCTGTTTTGATCATATGTGCAAACCACAATCACCCAGCTAAAACTGCTTCTAAACCACAAACTTCTAAACCAACTCTGTTCATTGGTGAAGGCAGGGAATTTCCACTCCTTCTAGGTGGAGTTCCACTCCCAGTGGGCAGTAACTTGCAAAGTATATTAATGCTTGTAACAGGTGCACTGTGGCCTTGGTAGCTCAGACAACACCTTGAGGCCAGGGCGGGGCTCGAAGACCACCTGCAGAAACGTATAAGTTTGCTTGCAGTCCTGTTGTGATTGCGTCCCCTGTACTATCTTTGAATTTGCTTTGTTCCTGATTAAACCTTACCTGAAGAAGACTGTCTGATTATTATTAAGAAGAAAACGAACATGATTATTATTAAGAAGAAAACGAACAAGATATCACATTATTTTTATATACAATTACATTTTTTTTTTTTACACATTATTTTTACATACAATTACCCAGTTATACAGTTGGGTTTGTACTGGAGCAATCTAGGTAGAGTACCTTGCTCAAGGGTACAGCAGCAGTTGCCCCTACCTGGGATTGAATCCACGACCCTCCGGTCAATAGTTCAGAGTCCTAACCACTACTCCACACTGCTGCTTTTTATGTATAAAATCAAGCTTTATATTACTAAATTGTTTCTGGACTATTGGTGTTTTTATTAACAGTAAAGAACAGTTTCATAAATATCAAACATTTATTATATTCATAAAAACGGACTTCAAAACGTCGGTTGTTAAAATTTTGTGAACAGAGCCCTATACTGCAAATAAAGATGTATTCCACGCAGCAACCACTAGATGGAGACAATGGTCGGGAATGGGATAAAATAAAAATCGATTGACGGTAACTATTCATCTTGAATATTGTCCGAATTTGAACTGTTCTGATGTCATAAAAATCCGTTTTAACATAAGTGTATCCCCATCCATGTTGGTTTCGTTCTACTAATTATATTTACAGAATACACCCTTTAAATCATATTTTCAACATGGTCTGAAAGGGTAGTATAAATCTTCCAAAAAGTACAGTTTTATGTAAGTACTATTCTTTTAACGATGAGTAAGGTACGTAATAAATTGTACTATTACATAAAGTAAAATGACATTTTTGCTGCTGGATGACGGTGTTCTTATTTTTGGTTTCATTCTGAAAGTTTTTTATTTCTTTGTTTTTGTTTTATAAATGGATTGTTGCAAAAGCACTTATATTCCACAATATGAATTATTATTATGATTATTATTATTATTATTATTATTATTATTATTATTATTATTATTAAATCTGGTACTTTAATAGCTATACTATACTGTACAATTCAATTGCCATTGTTTTGTTACAAGTTGTGTTTTTGTTTGTTATACTTACATATAATACGTTTAAAACATTAAATAATTATGGTAAAATGTGTATTTAAAATAATAATAATAATAATAATAATAATAATAATAATAATAATAATAATAATAATATCACGGCTAATGATTAGGTTTAATGTCAAAATCATAGCGATCACTTTTCAACATCACATGTCGGTAAAATATTGTCATCAGCTGTATGTAGATATATGTTGCCCCGCCCAGCTGGTGACGATCCAGCTGTTGTATTAGCGTAAGGTTCTGTACTATACGTACATCTTTTTAAAGAGGGCATCACAAGGTAACACTGCACGACAGGGTGGTCTGTCATGATTCGGCGTTCATCTGTCTGCTCTTGAAATGGTGGCTGTTGCAGTCTACACAGAAAGCGCTGGGTTTCTGGTAGTTTCACTTGTTGCGTAGGCGTTATTTTCAGCCTCAACATGGTTGCTTTGCTTCTTCCAGTGCTCTTAGTTTTATGTCGGTGCATCACCTGCTGTAATGTTGGCTGCTGTTAATTAATAGGGTTCGTGTATTTATCCAGATACTGTTGCAAAAGGCAACAATAATTATTATGTATGTTGCTTAGTCTTTTTTTTCTTGTAATTGAAGGCAATAACTAATTGTTTTTTCAAAATTCTTGACATTTACCGTGAATCTCTTACATAGTTTTCATTCTTTTTTTTTTTTTTTTATAAATCTGTAACTTTAAGAATGTGACTCAGTGCTGCACACATTTTTGGAATATTTTCATAAAACAATAAATAAATAATTAGCTCAAAGAATTTATGTCACCATATGTTGAACATGACATAATACATAGTTGTTTTCCATTTGACGAGGCAGTTTTTTGGATAGCTTAAATGAAACATCTGTTAAAGAAATTAATTGCAATGTACATTGACTGGCATGAACGAATAAGACTTACTGGACAGTAACTGGATATAATCAATAAAATCATTATTATAAGCTGGGCGGTCGATTGTGTGGCTGGTGGTGAAATAACGTGTCTATTCTGAGTCAATCAATGCACTCTGGTGTGCCTACGCCTGTGCTTTTTCGGCTTTATTCTTTGAGAAACTCTCTCTCCATTGAAGGTCGTGACGCAGGTCGGCACTCAGATCCTTGATGATTGAGAGCAATGCTGGAGACTCGAATATGAACTCGCTGGGTACAAGTTCACATCATGACCGAGTTTGAGGAGTATAAGTGGAGACAGAAATCGGCGCTTCACGTATTTTACTACATACTGCTGATCTGGACCAAAGAAATGAGTGCTTTAGTAGACTTCTCAGGTAAGATTTTTCCTTTTTTTTTATTAGTGTCTCTTATTACAGTACATTGAAATGGATATGCCTAGTAACTTATAGCCTTTATTTAAATTGACTGTGGATAGGAATATAACAGCAGTCCAGTATAACTTATAGCCTTTATTTAAATTGACTGTGGATGGGAATAGAACAGCAGTCTAGTATAATGAATGTTTTTTTCATGTTTTAGTTCAAGTTAATAGTTTACCTTTTTTATGTAAAACCAACGAATTTAAATTGAAAGTAAGTAAATAGATACCTGTAGTAGTGTTGTTTATAACAATGAAAAATGTAAGTTTGCTATAGAATTTCCACATTATTCAGAAGTTGTTTTTTACTGAGCTGACAGATGATAAAACATACACACTATCTTCCAACACATATTAGGGCAGGTTAGCATATGTGTTGGCTTAGAAACCTCTTATTTACCATATTATTTAGTTATATCTGAATACCTGGTAAACCATTGCATGTGTGCTACAGTTATGAAGTGTTGGCTATATTGTCCTGATACTGTTAGTGGTTTACAGGCAAACACTTCAGAACCCGTTTCTGCTTCTATCCATGAGATTAAATGCATTGTGCAAACATATAGCAAAGCATTAAAGTGCTTACCAGAGGCGTAGCTAAGGGGGTGGTTTAAGGGGTTTGAACCCTCCCCGAAATTAATGATTCAACTACATGGGACAAGAAAAAATATCAACCATGTACAAAACCACACCACACCACACACACACCCCACCCCGCACCACACCACACAACACCCATACCACACCACACCACACATAGCCACACACCACACCACACACCACACCACACCCATAAACCACCCCGCACCACACCACACCACACCACACCACACCCACACCACACACACACCCCACCCGGCACCACACCACACCCACACACCACACACACACCACACCACACACACACCCCACCCCGCACCACACCACACCACACACAGCCACACACCACACCACACACCACACCCACACCCACACCCCACTCCGCACTACACCACACCACACCACACCACACCACACCCACACCACACACACACCCCACCCCGCACCACACCACACAACACCCACACCACACCACACCACACACAGCCACACACCACACCACACACCACACCACACCACACCCACACCCCACCCCGCACCACACCACACCACACCACACCACACCCACACCACACCCACACCACACACACACCCCACCCGGCACCACACCACACCCACACACCACACACACACCACACCACACACACACCCCACCCCGCACCACACCACGCCCACACACCACACCACACCACACCCACACACCACACAACACCCACACCACACCACACACACAGCCACACACCACACCACACACCACACCACACCCACAAACCACCCCGCACCACACCACACCACACCCACACCACACACAGACCCCACCCGGCACCACACCACACCCACACACCACACACACACCACACACACACCCCACCCCGCACCACACCACGCCCACACACCACACCACACCCACACACCACAACCCCACCCCACACATCACACCACACCACACCACACACACACCCCACCCCGCACCATGAACTTTCCAATGTGATTAATTCAGTATTTTATTTGTAATTTTACTTTGGCACATTAATGTGATTTGTTTTGTGAGAATCATTTACTTTTTATGTTATAGTAATGCAAACAGAAAATGTTTCTGAAATCACCCCTTTAAATGCTTTAGTTAAAATCACTTCATACAATTGGGGAAAATAGGGAATATCTAAAAACTAAACACTTCAAATGACAAATACTGTCTCCTGCTGAATTATGTCCAGGAAGCACCAGGGTCTTAGCAGCAGCATCGATAGCAGTGTCTTTGAGATATCTGCATATTCCAAATTAAAAATCAAAGCAAAGAATCAAAAGGGTTAATATAGCTGGTGAGTGTCAACAGGGAGGTCAGTAAAACTGACTAATTTCCTGCTCTGTTCATACCTTTTTACTGTTTACATATGTTTACAGCTTTATAAAATATGTGTGATATTAAATAATTTGAAAAAGAAGAAAACGAGTTCCCATCTTTCAGAAACTGAGAAACGGTGCCTTTTTACAGTAAGACAGGAGGTAAGATGTAGACAGACATCGACTAATGATTTAGAGACCTGTTCCATGGTCTGTCCAGGTCTTTATCCCTTTGTGTCAGGACAGGTCTGTCTGCGTCCAGGCATGTCTAGCCTAGCTCTGAACAAAATGTCCCTGAATATCAAAGCTTTTCCAGCCGTCGGGGAGCACTTTTGTGGCAGTGTTTTAACTTTCCGACTGTTTTTCGTGTTTGGAGCAAAACTCAAAAATGTCCATGAAGGATGAAAACAGTCGCAATACCCTGATTATGACACTATGAAGAATGATATGCAAATGATAGGGGCAGCAGTGTGGAGTTGTGGTTAGGGCTCTGGACTCTTGACCGGAGGGTTGTGGGTTCAATCCCCAGTGGGGGACACTGCTGTTGTACCCCTGAGCAAGGTACTTTACCTAGATTGCGCCAGTAAAAACCCAACAGTATAAATGGGTAATTGTATGTAAAAATAATGTGATATCTGTATAATGTGAAATAATGTATAATGTGATATCTTGTAACAATTGTAAGTCGCCCTGGATAAGGGCGTCTGCTAAGAAATAAATAATAATAATAATAATAATAATAATAATAATAATAATAATAATGTGGCTACCTAATTAACATATACCCGTGCAAAAATCTGAAGGGTTGATGTGAGGTCGGAGTGAGTATTTTCAGTCTAAAGTGGTTCCACCTGTTTCAAAGAGTCCTAATGGAGGTGGGAACCTATTTCAAACAGGCTCCATGCTAAAATAAAAAGGATATTTTATGCCAAAATGAAAAATAAACGAGTAAATTAACAATTGTCTTTTTTTCTATCTGTCCTGACATACTTGCTTTATTATTGTGTTCTATTAAATTCTATATGAATCACATGTCTGTTTTGTTTTTCTCTGCCTTTACTACCTTTCAATCCCACCTGTCCATTGATCAAATCCTATAATGATGTAAAAAGTGCAATTTGCATCATTAACATAAGCTTCTCATTTAAATACTTAAGAGTTATTCCGCCAGCTTTATGTAAATTGCATCCATTCCACCTGTCAGAAAACCACAGAAGAGTGTTTTGTTTTATGATGGAAACAACGTTCGGGATAAGAGTCGTGTTAAAACAGACGGAGACAGCGAGTTTTGGACTATCGGAAGACACTTGATATTCAGGGCCAATGTGTCTGAACACATTTTTGTGGATTTTTTTATTTTTTGCTTACTGTATATGATAGGTACTGTATATGATAGGTGCTGTATAGACAGCATTAGAGAATGAAACCTAATAAAAGTTTACCACAATAAATTGGCACAGTTATGCTTTTACTGTGGTTATACTGTGACTTTACAATAGTTTACTATGGTTTGCCATGTTTTTAATATGCTGAACCATACCTTTCTGTGATTACAATGGTTGCCTATGCTTTCACTGTGTTTTATTACATGTTGATATGCAGTGCTTCTGCAGGGGTGAAATGCTGGTGCATTAACACATTGCACCACTATTTTATATTTTTAAAAGTATTGTTCAAAGTTTAAAAGCCATAATAGTTCAAAGTGCCTATTCACTGTAGCAATGATTACTATAACCCAACAGATAGCTTGACTTGGCAGCTGTAACTGTAAACATGTCTTTGGGAGGGCACAGTTGTGGATTCCAAAATAGATGGCTGTTATTATGGGTGTCCACAGAATTAATTCTGGAGGGGGGCAAGATGTTTAAAAGTGGTTTTGTATTGCATAATAATTCTTCTAAGCCTCATTTACATTAACAACTCAGACTTAAGCTAAAATCCGATGAAAACCAATACTGTAAATGTGCCTCCATTCTCTCCCTGTATGCACACTGAACACACACGTTATTTCCCGTCAGCGAAAAAAAAAAAAAAGATCCTGCCCAAGAATCTCGTCAGCCAGCTTGTTATCCTTTTGATCAGCTTAGTGTGCTTTCCTATAGCTTTCAAAAACACTATATCATCACCCGAATAGATGACTCCTCTGTACTGCTGCGTACCACTAACTGAGACAGTTAAGGTTTAAAAATAACACCGATAGAGTTTTTTCTTTCTCACTATTTATTATTTAAGATGTATAAATAAATGACTAACAATTAATTAAGATTGGGTCATTTTATATGCATTCTGAGACCAAAAAAACATTAAAGATCAAATTTTAGGGTAATGCAATTTAACAAGACCAATATCAATATCAATCAATCAATCAATATTTATTTTATATAGCGCCTTTCATAGTGTACCACCATCACAAAGCGCTTTACAAGATTGTGAGGAACAATGCATAATACATTACATACAGGGCATAGTACATTAAATACAGCAGTAAAAAACAATGCAATACATTAAATAACAGGTTCCAGAGATCCCAGCATACTTCTGAAGGCGGTCAAGAAGAATGCCATGATCTATGATGTCAAAAGCAGATGTTAGGTCAAGGAGGACAAGGTCAGAGGGAGCAGCAGCATCAGCATTAAGCAGGAGATCATTCACAATCCAGAGCAGAGCAGTTTCAGTACTGTTATGTGGCCGGACTTTAGCAGACATACCTCATTGGTTTTTGCATAAAAAACTTTTTTTTTAAAAAAATATATAAATTCGTCTGCTTTCTTTAGCCTTTAGTCAAGTAATATAGTGACCTTTCAATTTTATAGCTTTAAAATATTTCTTTAAATCTTTTCTTTGAAACAAAGCAAAAAAATACATCAGCGTTAATGTGTTTTGGTGTCTGAATTAAATCAGAGAATTTGTTAATTGTAAAATTAATTCGTAAAGGTGAAAAGTCAGAAGAAAACACCAAAAGCCAGAAGCCCTAGTGTGTGTGTTTGTGTGTGTGTGTATAACTTGTCTCAACACGTAAGAGAGGGAGGATGTATCTCTGAGAAAAAAAAAACTCAACTGAATATACATCTTAAAAAAATGCAACAAAGATCTAAAGATCAGTGGGAGGGGGTGGGGGTGTGCAAGTGCCCAGCCTTGCACTTATTTGCGGACGTTATTATTCTGAGTATGGGAGACAATGTGTGCTTTTAGAACTAGGATGCCTGCAGGAACCTGGCTGAAAACTGCACCCATTGTATCGCAAGAACAACAGTACATGAAAGGGGACTGCTAAACAAATTCTTTGACAATATGGAGCAGGGATAGTTATCTTAACATAAAGAGTCACAGCACAATACAGACTTGTTGAATGACTCATTGCTGTAGCCTTTCTGAAGCATTGAGTTGGTTTACCCCAGATTAAGTTGTATGTTTTGATTTTTAAGTTTCTCTCGGATGGCTTTTCTCCCTATTTAGTGTAGGCTATATTGTAAATCTTGTGTTTATGGTGTATGGTCTGTGCTCTAACAATGCCCCAAAAAAATGGCAAACCTTAGACAATAAGGCTCATTATACAGGTTTGAAACAGCTTATCTGAAGAATAGTTGTTAAAGTTAAAACCCATAGCCTGTAACCTTTTAAAACTCCTGTGACTAATATTTTGGGTTCTAGCAGGAATAGGGACTGCGTTTTTACTAATGTTATTGTGAGTAAAATGTGTTTTACATATACATACTAATATAACAAAACATGTTGAAACAAAAAGAACACATTTATGTCATTTGTTTTACATTTTTTGTTTTGATTCTTTGAGCTAGTTTACTGTAGTAGACCATTGTAAAAGCACAGCACAGTGTAGTAAAAGAGGGAAAACTGTGGTAAAGCACAGGTAAGCCACGTAAATCCAGACAAGGTCAGGCAGTGTAAAAAATAGTATTAATGTAGCAAACTGCAACATGACTGTGCAGGTGTACTGTGGTGAACATTGTTAAGAGATAGAGCAGCTGAAACTACCAGTTGGGAATGTAAATAAACTGAACAGCAAACAAAGTCTGATTTCTGACAAAGTTAGGGTGCACAGTAGGGTAAATGTAATGGCTGTAAAAATTGACCATGATGTGCGACACTGCAGCTTTAAGTGTGAATGTTTAGTTGTATGTCTGTACCTCCCCTTCAGTACACCTTGGATATCACAATGGGGAAGATTCACTTAGCATTTACTAACATGAAAAAGATGTACATCTGACCCCTTTATCCCTAACTTGACCCACTATGAATACATGAAATCTCTTGGTTAGATTGTGTATGTACAGGGTACACTGCCTGTAGCAATTCTCTGTTAAACCAGGGAGGTGTGTCAGTGGGAGCAGCAGGTGGGGACTGTGTCTGCGTAAGTTTTCAGGGAGATCAGCAGAGTTTCTGCTTTTCAAAAAGTTAACAGGTCTGAGCACCTACTCCCTGTTAAACTACAGTATGTTTGCTGGAAAGCCACATTGAGGAACACACATTTGACTAGAATGCCTCATAAATAGGGTTTCTCACAACTCCTAGTAGTTGAAGGGTAAGAACATTGTCAGATTGTATCTGTTTTGGAAGTAAGATGCAGTTTCTGAGGACAATGGAAGGCTTCCATAAATAGATTTTGTGGCAATGTTATTTGAAAGTTCATGACATACCCAATCAGATTAATGATATTTGCTTTGAGCCAGCTGGAAGTACAAGAGGAATAATTATTCAGGGGTGGATTACAGTGATCAGATGTAGTTTACTTTCATGAACAGTCATGGAGTTTCCATGCGGGTCAGTTTACATGTGAAATGGCGATGCACGTGCACGTTTGTGAGAATTACTCGGATAAATCAGGTTTGTGGCTGAAAAAAACGGCCAAAGAGAGGGATAGGGTAAATCTCATTTACTCGTGTAAATGATGAAACACACGGGAAAACCACTCCCAGTTTCGCATGGAAACCTACATTTCACATGTAAATGTTAATGAGTGTGTTATTCTTAACTATAAATATTGCAAGGGATCAGGTCAGTTGTTACTGTGGATTCCAAGACGGCAAAAAGTAGTGGCTGATGGGCGATTTTATGGTTAGCAGTGGAATAGTTCACCTTAGATAATGCGGGAGGCTTTTTTTGTATTATTGTGTTTTGCTGTGTCTGGTCTGTCATGTTGTATATCTCTTGTGGGTTTACAGTTCTGTATAAAACCACTTACCATGAACTGCATTATGCCCTTGTTATAGTATTAATGCAGCTGTTTGAGAATACCCTTGCTGCTTAAATGTCTAACTGAATTAATTCCCGTCCTTTTTTTTTGGGGGATCCCAGCTATTTCCAAAGACAATGCGTGGATGCCCTCCACGTTAATAAATATAGTTTGTGAATTGGATGTCATGAGCCAGCTGGATCGCCCAAAACAGTGCAACAACATCCAACAAGTTGTTGATGCTCTCTCAGAACTGACCAAATAAAATTGCAAATTAACATATGATTGTGTTTTATTTGTTTGCATCATTAATATTTAACAAAGCAGTAAACACTTAAAAGAAAGGAGAGAATCTCTGACAGCACGAGCCTCCTCAGATCGCTCCTGTCAAATTGAAACTGGCAACTGAGGTAACCTTCAGTTGCCAAGTCCACTTATAATAAGCAGGATTGGGCTTGTTTTTTTGAGAGTCGCGGGTTGTAATTTGCATAAACACCCATACTCTAACAGGGGTTGCTTGTTTTGGGCTTGTTTTGAAAGGCACTCGGTCCATTTCATTAGTATCCGCCACCTCCCTTTCAGGTGCCCACTACCCGTATTTGCCCAAGCGTGGTGTTGAATGCTTCCTCAGCAGCTGATGTGTATATATATATATATATATATATATATATATATATATATATATATATATATATATATGCCGGTTTTCAGCCATGGTGATCTGCAATACTTGTTGGTCAGTTTTATTTTATACCTCTGAGTTTATTTTTAATTAATAAGTCATAAGGTACATTAGTTGAAACAGTATTCACTACTAATGACATTTGAAAAACAATTTGGGCAAGAGTAGTAAAACACATTATTAACCAGCCAGGCACGAGGTATTTTGCTTTATTACAGCAGCTTAGATTCACTCGTGTACAAGTTATCTGTGCATGGAAACCACATTTTCACAAAATGTCACTAGTAATCTTCAAAAACAGCACGAGTACTTTACGCATAGCTAATTTACATATCAACCCCTACCTTTCCCATTCATTTGCATGACGTCGGGTGAAAAGCCCGATTTACTCGAGTAAAATAAACTGAGTGAATGGAAACCCAGAAAAGCATTTTACGCGAGACATTTTTCTCATGTAGTTAAAAATAAACTTGCATGGAAACCCCATGAGTCATAATTCAGTTGTAAAACTGGGCTCGTTTTGTAGGAAATATTGTCTTACTGAACCCCCATTAGTGTGTGTGTGAATTTTGTAATTCTCTGATAGTTATTTTTGTTTTTTTGTGTTCCTGGAATACAGCAGTACTCCTTTCTCAGATGTGTTTTTATCAGTTTGTTAAAGCTACAGTGTTCCACTACATGTTTACATTCTTAGGAAAGCGCAGTGGGAAGAACTTTCCATGAGCTAGAAATTATTTATGAGGTTACCTTTAAATGATTCCTTCACCCAAACACGTGGGCATGGTTACTAAAATAACCCTATATTGAGGTGGAGTTCTAGTATTTGTATGGAGAAAATCTGTATTACAAATGAAAATGTTGGCTGCTGAGGATAGATTGTAAAGACAATATTGCTACAGAGGGTGGCAAATGATTGTATATACTGGGGAGACCACATTTGGAATACTGTGTCCAGTTATGGTCCCTACAGTACCAAAGGTACATTGTATCCCTGTAGAGAGTCCGAAGAAGAGCAACCAGGCTAATACCAGGGCTTCCACGACTGAGCTACAGACTGATAGAACTGAATCTAGTTAGCCTGGAACAAAGAGAATTAGGGGGTGCATGATTGAAGTCTTTAAAATTTGAAAAGGACTTGACCCTAAACAATACTTTAAGTGCAGTAAATAAACTAGAACCGGAGGACACAGTTGGAAATTAAGTGGAGACAGACTTACAGTAGGACAGAGGGAAGGAGACACTTGTGCACATAGAGTGGTAAGGGTATGGAATGGGATACCTAGTCATTTTGTTGACGAAGTTCTGAGATCAATCAGCTACTAGGAACAGGAGGAGCTTTGATGGGCCGAATGGCCTCCTCTTATTCGTAAATGTTCTTATGTTCTTATATGTGATGCATCATATTTGGACTCAGTATGTCAGGAATTACATGCATTTTGCATTCCAATACATGTAAAAAATGGATAGTGTCTCTTATTTTCCCTGACTGGGTATGAAAGCTCCGGCGAAGGGAATATTTTGGAGGTTGTCGTTCATACGTACTCTATGTATGTCACACTTCACATTTTCCATGTACCTGGAGAACTGCATTTAGAATTCACATCCTAGCCTTTTATTTAATGTATTATGCCTGTATGTAATGTATTTGCTAATGTACCATGCCCTGTATTTCAATGCATATTTGTATTTTAATGTATTCTGCATTGTTCCTCACTATCTTGTAAAAGCGCTTTGTGGCACTATATAAAATAAATATTGATTGATTGATTGATTGATTAAATCTATATAGTTTTAAACATTTTACTATGTTACTCTGTGTGGCAGGATGGCTGTGTGGTGACATCCCCAGACCAGGAAGTTGACAGACACACAGACAGGTACTGCGAGTTGAAGGCGCTGGTGCGTGTTATTTATTATTCAAACAAAAACAAAACACTTTGACGCAAAACAGCTCACCGAGCAAAATAAAAGTGTAAACAAAAACAGTCACGCGCAACACAAAATACTACCTCCACCCAAACAAGTACTGTGCTTGTTCGTACAGCACGAGTAGCATTTGTTTTCTTTTTCTCTTTCTCTTTCTTTTTACTTTCATTTTCCTCTCTTTACCTTGCGGAACCTCTGAACAACCACCGCAAACACACCAACACACATGTTTATATACACATGGCCATCTCTGAATTAACAACCAGTTAATCAATCCGGAGACGGACACATTCTGCACGAGTTTGTAGGGATGGGGCTTTAACCCCATCCACGCTGCCAACAATAACCAACAAAACCACTCGTTTAAATAACACAAACCAGTACATTTAAATCATACAATAATGCATTGAATCACCCGTGCTACATAACCCCAACCAATACATACAGTAACAACAACAATAAACCACCATTCTTTTAAATAAATACAATACACTGCAATACATTTATCAGCAGTGATTAAAGATCGACCTACCAAATAAGCGTGTTGTGTTCAGGCAGTTGGGCTTTTTCAAAAAGAAATACATAATTGAAACATAATGTGAGGAAATGGCCATTTTTATACTGTTTTGATGTCTAAAAAATACATTTTGTTGATACCGAAAGTTCACAGTTAAACCACAGCAATGAATAGTGTAACACAGACAAAATTCAATGAAATGCTGACGCATTCACATAATGCAAAATTCGGCATGCAAGGGGAGATGAAGGGAGGTTTCAGTTCTGAGTGACTGTTTTGTAAGCATTATGAATGTTGGTTCCCCGCTGCTACACCCAGTTAGACAATGGGCTTTTCCTGCATTTTTTAAACGCAGGCCTGTGACCGTAAGTGTAAATCTGTACACTTTGATAGGCACTCGCCCACAGGACTACTGAGACACAGACATCAACTAGTCCTCATAAGTTTTAACTCACCTTGGGCAAACGGGCAAACATTAGTTTCTAACCCTGCCTACTATTAGGCTAACACATGTTTGGCCTGCATATTTTTTGACAATGGCAAACACGATTCGAGGGGGAGAAAACTTGTGATATCCGCTTGACCAAATTATATTTTAATTTAAAACTGGGGACACATTATGGGACACTGAAAATAAAAAGTTTAAAGATGTACTTTATTTTTTTTATGTCCTGAAAATCACCCAACATCCACGTTACCAAATATTTTGTGACTAAAAGTACTGTACAAGACCATTTTGCTGATTAAAAATCAAAATGAGAGCCTAGAAGCAGTAGCTGAATACTGTAATAGAGTTTTAAAGCAATGGGAACAACATGGGCAAACTTTGTGATCAACCTGCTTCATTCTGCTTTCAGAGGCAACACAAATCAAGCATGGCAGTTACATTCATCCCCACATCATGTAAATTTAAAATGAGAGCTTTCAGTAACATTAAAAAGTTGATCACCATGACCTATATACACTGCATGTAAAAACTGACAGACTGACGGAGTGATGCCTTGTGACAGGATAGCGTGTGTGGTGACGTCAGGCAAGTACTGCAGTTCAAAAGAATCGGCTGGCTGCCGTTTTTATTTATAACAAAAGTAAAATAAATATTTAAACAAAAAAACACACTTGCTCACCGAGCGAAAATAAAAGGTTTGAACATAACAAAATCACGAACAGAAAAATACACAAACAAAGGTCAGGCTGGGCAAATAGCCGTCACTGATCGTTTATGTTTTTACTCTTACGTTTCTCTCCTCGCTCTCTCCACTCTCGCTCCTCATACACCCGCCTCGAGCTGCAGGCTTTTTATAACAGGCGACCATCTCCCGATTAGCAACAGATTAAATCACCTAATTAATTCGGGAGATGGCCATCTTCTGCACGAGTTTACTAAACAAAACGGCGACACCGTCCTAAATACATAATAATCATAAATACAAAAACAATAACAAAACCTGCGGCGCTCGCCGTCGTAAATATACAAAACATTACTAAATCATAATAAACACAAAACAATAATCTGCACAGGGGCGGAGGGGACTCCGTTCTAAACTAAAATAAACAAAACAATGTACAGGGCTGCTCGCCCTGTTTCATGCCTTCACATAGACTGATGGAGCGATGCCTTCACATACAGACTGATGGAGTGATGCCTTCACATACAGACTGATAGAGCGATGCCTTCACATACAGACTGATGGAGCAATGCCTTCATATACAGACTGATGGAGTGATGCCATCACATACAGACTGATAGAGTGATGCCTTCACATACAGACTGATAGAGCGATGCCTTCACATACAGACTGATGGAGCAATGCCTTCATATACAGACTGATGGAGTGATGCCATCACATACAGACTGATAGAGTGATGCCTTCACATACAGACTGATAGAGTGATGCCTTCACATACAGACTGATAGAGTGATGCCTTCACATACAGACTGATAGAGTGATGCCTTCACATACAGACTGATAGAGTGATGCCTTCACATACAGACTGATAGAGTGATGCCTTCACATACAGACTGATAGAGTGATGCCTTCACATACAGACTGATGGAGCAATGCCTTCATATACAGACTGATGGAGTGATGCCATCACATACAGACTGATAGAGTGATGCCTTCACATACAGACTGATAGAGCAATGCCTTCACATACAGACTGATGGAGCAATGCCTTCATATACAGACTGATGGAGTGATGCCATCACATACAGACTGATAGAGTGATGCCTTCACATACAGACTGATAGAGTGATGCCTTCACATACAGACTGATAGAGCGATGCCTTCACATACAGACTGATAGAGTGATGCCTTCACAAACAGACTGATGGAGTTATGCCTTCACATACAGACTGATAGAGCGATGCCTTCACATACAGACTGATGGAGCAATGCCTTCATATACAGACTGATGGAGTGATGCCATCACATACAGACTGATAGAGTGATGCCTTCACATACAGACTGATAGAGTGATGCCTTCACATACAGACTGATAGAGCGATGCCTTCACATACAGACTGATGGAGCAATGCCTTCATATACAGACTGATGGAGTGATGCCATCACATACAGACTGATAGAGTGATGCCTTCACATACAGACTGATAGAGTGATGCCTTCACATACAGACTGATAGAGCGATGCCTTCACGTACAGACTGATAGAGTGATGCCTTCACAAACAGACTGATGGAGTTATGCCTTCACATACAGACTGATAGAGCGATGCCTTCACATACAGACTGATAGAGTGATGCCTTCACAAACAGACTGATGGAGTGATGCCATCACATACTCCCATATTCCATATTTTCATTATAATTGAAGTGCTTTTCAAACAGACAACTTAAAGAGCTACCAAATTAACCTATGTAAATTCAACCGGTATAAATATAAAATAGGGGGAGAACATTTAATTTAATCGGATATGATGATAAATTGATTTGGTTCTCTTAAAACCAAAGCTCAGAATAGTAGAAATTTCTGAACTTCTGGGAACAAATATACCGGTCAACCTGCATCATGGATATTACTCAAAGGGATTATAGTTTAGCATTTCAATATTATTACTACTTATCCAATTGAGATGAAACTTCTTTACATACTGCTGTGTCCCCTCCATTTTTACATGTGCATACTGTCGATGTACTGTAGGTCATGGCGAACTTTCTTTTCATGACACTGCTGACTCAATTTTTTAATTCACAACATTGTGAAAAGCATAATCTTACTTTTCTTTCATCAGGCTGAATATTGTACTTTAGCATTAGCAATCCTACAGCCTTACGTGACTTGAGATTTAAATATGAAATGCTCAAGCATTCTTTGTTGCTGCAGTCAGACAGTATATGAGTGAAGTTTAGTATCTCAGATGACTCCTGGGTCTTTCCTGCTCAAAAGCAGGATTTACTTGACCTTTTGTAAAAATGCCCTTGAAACATTCTTTAAAGTACTATAATAACCAGTGGTGAAGTCCTAAATCTGAAGTTACCGGAATGGCACTAAAATATCAATTTTCTTAAACAAAAATGTATTTTTATACGAATGTACATGTTATTTGTATACTACAGTAGCCGCTTCACTGTATCCATTCTGGGAAGAGTGTTTTGTGTTTGTGTCCTCAGTCGTAGCTGATACACTGTTGCTGTCATCTTCATCAACACTTCATTTTAGCCTTCTTAAATAAGTAGCTTGTAATAGAAGAAGTTCCTAATGATCTTTTTATTGCATCAAGAGGATTACTAACTGAATCACACAGTTATGTGGGAGATGTGAGTCATGTGACTTAACTTTCCTATTATGCAAGTTCTGGCTCAAATACATTACTGCTGCCTATAGAAAATAGTACCGGAATGGTGTTCCGGCACGTTCTGGCTCTACTACACCACTGGTAATAACACCATGTTGGATGTGCAGTACAATGCGTGATAGAGTTAGTTCTCTTTTAGGTGCCTCTGGCACTTTATTCAGGTTGCTTAACACTCAAAATGCTTTATCAATACAGGTTACAGTAGAAAACCATCAAAATAACAAAACCCCTTGCAGTGCAGCCACCACCTGCCATGTCACGCTAATCGCACCCTTCCCACACTCCCGCCTACCCCCTTGAGCACCAAAATAAATAAATAGGTACCCACCATCCCCCTCCTCACTCCATCTTTTGTGTACCAGCACCCTCCTGAATCTCATATTGACTACAATGAGGTGCACTGCACCTCTCATGTCCATGGGAAATGAGGTTAAAGGTCAATTAAATAGACACTTTTACCAACTTCACACAGGAGTTCAGGCATGCATTACACAGCTCTGCCCTTTCACTATTGTGTCAATCACACTGGTAGCAGCAACCATCTATGGAAGAAAACCTCCTCAGAATTTGGAACATTTGAGCTAGTATGACCCTGCGTTGAATCCAGTAAAATGTGATGATTTAAAAATGATCTAGGATAATGTAACTGATATAAAGCTAGAGGTATAGAAGGTACATGTATATAATACCTGTACCTTGTAAAAAAATATATATTGTTGTAGCCCGACTCTAAATCGTATTGATATTTGAGGGAATTAACATTTCTTGTCCAACCTGTATTTTTCTTTTTCTTTCAGGTTACTTGTCCAGAATATTGCAGAATCACTCTGCCCATGCCTGTGAAGGTGAACAGCTCCATCTGCAGTGCCCAAGACATTCAACAATCAGTATACTGTCAGCATTTTATGGGCGCAATGAACTTAGTTCCCACATGTGTCCAAACAATTTAAGATGTGTGGAAAGAGAGGAGAATCAAAATTGCTCATCATTTACTGCATTGCAGGTACAAAGTTGCAGGTTAAAGTCCTGTTGTCTTCTCCATTATTGTATTATTACCTACATTTTTACCCCCCTTCCTCTTTCTAAAGAATGTGAATACGCCGATGTGGCAGGACGGAAGCCCTGCTGGTGTATATAGTGTGTGGGGGAATGTAAGGTTGGCAGGGATGGGGTTAAATCTGCCCCTGCCAACAATCACAGGTGTGGCCATTTTCCAATTAGGTAACTGAGTGCTAACTGGGGAATGGTCACCTGCATATAAGGGAGGAGAAATCCTTTGTGTGGTGAAGGGAGTTTGGTGATCTGTATTGTGACGAAGGTGATTGCCCAGCCTACGTAGTATTGCTTTTGTTTAACCCTTTGATTTTGTCCCCTGTACCCTGTTTATTTGCTATTTGTTTAAATAAATGTGGACGCAAGTGATTGAACTGCAGATTCCTTGTCTCCTGAGTCGCATTCCTGCCAAATAACATCTGGAATAGCACCCCCTAGAGACTCAGAGCAGGACTGCAGTTTCCTCGTATATGGGACATTGCTTTCAGTTGCTGGTAATAATGCCTCGTATGAAAATTGGCTTTTCAAAAATAGATTCTCATCTGTTTTAAGTTTCATCACAGTTTTACCATCTTCTCCCGTTTCCTTTTGTAGAAAGTGCTGGCTGAATGCCAGGCTCTGCGTGCCTGCCAGCTTCCTGTCAATAACCATGTTTTTGGACTTGACCCTTGTCCAGGCGTAACTAAATACCTTCTTGTCTCATATAAATGCAAACCAAGTAAGTAATACTCTTAACAGGCAAATGTACATTTTTGGAAAAGGAAACCTAAAGTTACATTTGGTCTACGCTTTCAGAACAGTGGAGAACAGTGGTGATATCTCCACTACATCCTCTGAGAATTTCTGCTGTTGAGAAATTCTCACCAAGTTTCATCTCAGTTGGAGAATTAGTGTATAGATCTAAAGGGGGCTCATTAAAATTGTCGTTCTCAAACTTTGCCTTTTACATTTTTTGCATATTCAGTTACATTACAAAAAAAAGCAGATGGACCTTTCTCTCTGAAAAAGGTTCAAACAAAGTTAAAATCAACTTGTACATACCTACTAGTACGATATGCAACATTTCTGTAAAATCTTTCTTCTATTGCTTCATGTTTTACTGTATGTTTGACATGTATGGACATACAGTAAGAACATAAGAAACGTTTTGGAACAATAAGAGGCCTTTGGCCTGTCAATGTTGCATGTCATATTAGTAGGACAAGCTCTGCACAGAAACATTGGAATAAAGGAATCCCAACAACTGGAATAACAAAGGGATACGTTATGTTAACAATTAATCTTGGGAAGACTTTTCAGAAGCAATTTTTGTGGAACAGTTTGTCAGGGTTCTATAGTGGGTAATATATGGATGAGGGGCATATTTCTCTTTTTTTTTTAACCCAAGGGGCAATAATATTCACTGTAATGTGAAAACTCTGGTCAGTATCTATTACTTAACCTGTGATGTAAGAGGTCAATGGTTTATTTTACTACTGACCATTGGTGACTATTGGCCTTTTGTGGGCAACAACACAAACTATTTTGTCATGTCATACTGTATTAGCCAAACAGATTGTAGGTAGGGTTAAATAAAAAAAAAACAAAAAAAAAAAAACTATTAAAATAGATAAGAAATGAATATGTATGTAATGTAAGCAAAAAAATAATAAATCCTTTGACCTTTCGTCCTGTGCTGATAATATGTAGATATGGTATGTTTTTCCCCTCTTTCTATACAGTATTGCTTAAAACATTTTTAAAGAGACCACATATTTATTTGTAGGTTTCACATCATTACTTTTAATAGTATATTTCTGTCAAGACCTGTCATAAAAAGTACTGCAAAGGTTATAGAGATGCCTGATAACATGCCTCTGCGTATAGAAATTATTATTAATAATAATAATAATAATAATAATAATAATAATAATAATAATAATAATAATAGTAGTAGGAATCTTATATTTGCCACTATTTAAACATCAAAATGGCATCTTCAATAGTCGTTTGTTTTTAAATATTTGATTAATCCAGTGACCACAGGCACATAGAGTATTACAGTAGACTTTCGTTAATCCGTGTTTCAATAATTCATGTTTCGATAATCAATGCGGTTTAATACACCGAAGAGCAGTTACAACAATTAAACACTTGGAGCAAGATCAGTGATTTTTTAAACCAGCTCCTCTGCCTCTGAACAATGCTGACTATGTACAGTATATATTTTAACTGTTGTTGGGACATTATATTTTATTTGTATTATTGCATTTTTTTCATGTTTTCAATTAATTGCGCAGGGATTTCCCATACAGTAAACTTTTCAATGTATTCCAAAATATGAACTAAAATGACATTAAATACAATATTTAATATATTTATCAAATGGCACAACCACAGGGCTTGAGAGAGGTTATACTAGTTTACATACTCATGTCGGCAGTATTCTATATAATGTCAGTTAGTATTCGCAGGCCCAACACCGTGGTCTCTTGGGCACAGCTTTGAGGACTACAGTTTTCATACAAATCTGACTAAGGTCACCTTGGCCAGCTGTATATAGCTACAAAAAACATCGTCTATGCTTCACTTTCTATCTTTGATTTAAATTAAAGTGAGGCTTGTTTTTTTTTTCTAGCGGAACACAAAACCAAAGTAGGGTGTGAAGGGGAACAGTTGAAACTGCAGTGTAAGGATCCTAGAGTGATTAACATCTACTCGGCAGTCTATGGTAGATGGCAGGATGAGAATGAGGTCTGCTCCTTGGGTGGCAAATTACCTCAGTTTGGTGAGTAAACACATTCAAACACTGGTAACTAACTTCACATGAAAACTATGTACATTTATACTGCATTTTAAATATTCTGGTTATGATAACATTACAAAAATATGTTCCTAGAAAACATTTTATTCAGTTATGTTTAATTAGAAATTTCTATATGGTGCAAGATGTATAGGCTCTGTGTAAAGGCTAGTTGTAGTTGCTGGATAATTAGACGATGAAAGTCTGCATTTGGGAACCTAGTGCATAGTTCTATAGGGTCAAAGTGAGCTTTCAGTAGGTTCTCAGTGGAGTTTCTGTGATTTGGATGAAGTTGAAGAAACTGATACTGCTAATGCCAAGCCTTTAGCTTCAAAAGATAATCAAATTGATGAACTACTACAGTTAATGAAGGGATTAGTAAATATTGTTCATTAGTCAGCTGCTACGCAAAGATCTTGGAATGTTGGACAGAATTCCTAAACCACTGAGATGTCTGGGAGAGCGTGGAAAAATAAATGTCATCTGTAATCGGCAAGCATGGCTTGTTAAAGGGTTGATTTAGCAGTCTTGGGGAGAAGCACCGAAAGTAAGGTTTAGCTCTGTGTAAATACTGTGTGAAAGAGGTGCAGATGTTGAGCCGGTTATAGAACCCTGTCTTAACGCTGAGACCTAATCATCACTATCTTCAGAAATTCCATTCCTTCAATTACCATATTATAGGGACTGGAGCGGTGCGAGTAACAGAGCTCATTTAATAAGTTTATAAATCTTACCATCATTATATTGTCATTCCCGATGTAGATCCCACATTCTGGAGTTTGAAAAAACACACATCATTGCAAACCCGTATTTCTTATTTTAAAACGTATTTGGAAGCTGCATGTGGATGGCTATTCCTGATGCCTCAATTGGTTTCATTATATATAATATCTATATCTTTGTTGTGAATAATCTTTTTTTATTTCTAAAAAGGAATTATCCTACTATTCCATTGTTGCACTTGTTCTTTCCTTAAAATGCTAAGCTTTTAGCGCCAAAACCAATAATTTAGCACACATCTTTGGATTTGGTCTGAACTATAGGACATGATGTGTTGCACAACCCCTGTGTCTTGTTTACAAAAACACTCAAGTTCACATGTTAATGACACTACTTCCCAAACGTTCAACTGACATCTGGTGCTGATGCAGACACCCCAACATATCCTGTTTGAACTAGGGATGGGCATTTCCAGATATATTTCAAAAATCAAATACAGTCAGCACTCACATATCCGACCCTATAACATTTTTACTTCAGTGGCAGTTAAAAGCATGTGACACTTTGGCCTGTTCCAACCCTTGTCCATTTATCAGGGAACACAAAAAAGATACAATATCAAAAATACAAATCTGAAAGGACTGTGTTTTAAAATAAGTAGGCTTCCATAAGATGCACTGTATTGGTTTTGTTGGTACAGTACTATATTTTCAACAGAAGTAGTATTTTAATTCAGAACAATGTGAATCTGAATCTGAAAAGAGACGACACGTGGACTGTAATATAGTACATAATTTTAAATCCGGTACGTATTGAAGCAGTATGTAAAATTACTGTTAATGACAAAACAGCAAAATGAAATCAAAATGTTAACCATGCACAGAACTGCATACAAAGTAAAAGGCAATGCAATTTAGCAAAAGATTAAAAAACAACAGTTTCCAGAATTAAAACAGTTTCCAAAGTCAGAATATAGTGCTCAATAAGGCCATAATGTCACAGTTCATTTGCAAATTAAAATGCACAAAAACAACTAAAGAACAGATTTTAAAAAAATACATCACAGTATATAAACTGTTTAATGATTAACTGTTACATTATCGTAGCTTGTCTTGTTCGCTTTGTTTTGGCTGCATTTTCATCAGGTGAAACTGGAGGAAGCGCTGTGTAACTGCACAATAAAAACATACTGATTTGGCATGCGAGAGAAAAAAAACACGCTCTGACGGATATTCTAATAAATTATAACCAGTGGCGTAGCGAGGCTTGGAAATGTGGGTGGGTCCCAACTTAGGGTGGACGGGCAATGACCAAAGGTCACAGGAAATAGTTTGCAAAAGTTATTTAAATCCATTAAAACCCTGAATACATCAATATTTCCCCTGTAAATCCATTTAAAATGTTTGAAGTAGACACAAAAATACATTTCTATACAGTGTCATGAAAAATTTGCCCAATGTCAGATCTGCATTTTTGCATATTTTTGACACTGAATGTTATCAGATCTTCAACCAAAACCTAATATTAGATAAAAGGGACCCAGAGTGAACAAATAACACAAAAAATTGATACATATTTCATTTATTTATTAAAGAAAGTTATGCAACACCCAATGCCCCCGTGTGAAAAAACAATCGCCCCCTTAGACTCAGTAACTGGTTACGCCACCTTTAGCAGCAATAACTGCAACCAAATGCTTCCTGTAGTTCTTGATGCATGACCCAGCTGCGCTTCAGCTTCAGCTCACGGACGGATGGCCTGACATTCTCCTGTAGAATTCTCTGATACAGAGCAGAATTCATGGTTCCTTCAATGATGGCAAGGCGTCCAGGTCCTGATGCAGCAAAGCATCCCCAAACCATGACACTACCACCACCATGCTTGACAGTTGGCATGAGGTTCTTACTGTGGAATGCAGGGTTTGGTTTTCGCCAGAAATAACGGGGCCCATGTCGGCCAAAAAGTTCCACTTTTGACTCATCTGTCCATAGAACATTGTTCCAGAACTCTTGAGGATCATCCCAGTGCTTTTTGGCAAACTTGAGACGAGCATTCATGTTCTTCTTAGTGAGCAATGGTTTCCGCCTTGCTACTCTGCCATGAATCCCATTTTTGCCCAGTGTCTTTTTGATGGTGCAGTCATGAACACTGACCTTAGCCGAGGCGAGAGAGGCCTGCAGTTCCCTGGATGTTGTTCTTTGTGACTTCCTGGACGATTTTACGCCTTGCTCTTGGAGAGATTTCGGCACGACGGCCACTCCTGGGAAGATTCACTACTGTTCCAAACATTCTCCATTTGGACAATATGGCTCTGACTGTGGTTCGGTGGAGCCCCAGAGCCTTAGAAATGGCTTTGTAACCCTTTGCAGACTGATAGGCATCAACAACTTCAGAAATTTCTTTTGTTTGTGGCATGATGTGCCTCTAGAACCTGTGTGCTGACAACTTCACTCTGATGGTAAGGGCCAAAGTTAGTCAGATTTATATTGGGCAGGGCTGGCCCAAATCAGGCCTGGTTATTAACCAAAGTACTCAAACAGCTGACCCTGATTATTCCTTTAATTGGGTTGAGTTAACTAGGGGTGGCAATAACTTTTTCACATCTGAAGATTGCATGTTTAAACACCTTGCACACCAAACAAATGAAAGAAACACCAAACTTTGGTGTCATTTTTCTCTCAGACTCCCTCTATATACTACTACAACCCACAAAAAAATCTGACCAAATACAATGTGAAAAATGTGCAAAAATGCAGAAAATCAGACAGGGCAAATACTTTTTCACGGCACTGTATATCCACAGTGAATGTGCTTTAAAAAGCTGTATGGGGAGCGTCACCAAACCAGCAAGAACACAGTCATATCACATTAAGCAATTATTAAATAAAACAAAAGTTAGTAAATGACTTGCCATTGCCTAGTTAGTAACAGGGTGAGGCGTCAAGGCTTGCCGCTGAACATTGCAATTACCAAGTCACACTCTAGAGAATCGCACAGGTCTCTTTCAAACGACAGGAGAGAGGAGAGACCGCATGTTCAAGCAACTTGTCAGCATTGAGGCACGCGCAGCTGTCTTAATCCTGTTCATATGGAGAAGAGCCTTAAAACTGCGTAAATATTTGGAAAGATAATCAAGTGGCAATCATCTCTTACTTAAATTAGGGTTGGATCATTTTTCCTCACAGTCGTTTTGCGCTTTATTTGTTGAACAAAGACTAAACACTTCAGCTTCATCCATATTAACGTTGTACAACAAAGTGCATGGCAGTAGACTTTCTCTATTGCTGAATGCGTCCAGTGTTGGCAGGCATGCAGACGCGGCTTTCATGAGGCCATATCATGTGTCATTTGGAATTCAATTGCTGTTCAATTCGCAAAGTTGACAATCTAGTAAAATATGATTCCACACTGCTCTCAAGTCTTCATTAGAGTGCTCCCTGGTTGATTTTCCCAAAGATGAAGAAACAAACGAATCATCCAGTCGATTTGGTAATTTTCTCTTCCAATATTTATTTTCATATGTTTCCATTTCCACTGCTGAAGTAGATGTAAATTAATAATTCGGAGAAAGAGGATGATATGTGAATTGCTTTTGTGGCTTCGTTATCTGTCCGTTGTCTTTAAAAAAAAAAAAATAATAATACTAATTTGTTTTGGCATGTTGACCGCTGCACTACTACTAATTAGCATGCAAGTTTGCTTAAAAAACTGCACATTTTAAATAAAGTTGGAATATGGAAACGTTTGGGACTTAACAGATCCGTGCCAACTGCCTCACAAGCTGTCGATCAAATGCAACTTGCACATGATTCGTTGTGTAAGAGGAAGATCCCACCCAAACATTGCATCACAATGACTACTTTGCATTGATTGGCAAAAGCCTGCAACATTTTCTCTATAGCCTATTTGTCCTAAACTTGGGCTCTCGCCTTCGTGGTGCACAGTTTGAAAAAAAAAAAAAAATAAATAAATAAATTATACATTTACTTAAACTTGGCATTCACATAGACTACGCCCCTGATTGTAACATTGAAGCGATGGGCTTCGTGTCAGAAAACTGGTGACAGGGTCAGAAATCTTGGGTGACGGGTAAGTGCATTCATTTGTTACATATATATAATGGGGATTGATTTTATTCTTAATACAAGGTTGGTAAAACACGACTGATGTGTACCTGGGTAACGGGTATCCGAGTGCTGACTGTACATGTAATTTACTAAACTATTGCATTATTATACTTTAAATCAACATTCCACTGACTAAAAAGAATGCTTACATAATACCAAAAAAGTAATGATATAAATCCTGGTACTGTTTGACAATACTTGAATTAGTAGCTATTTTTATTAACAGGAAGTGTAATGGAAGTACAGTATGCATCAAACCTAACATGTATAATTTACCAAACAGCAATTAAAGGCAACATAATAACGTACAGATTATAATGAATCAATAAATGATATCGTCATTGGATAACTATAAAATATAAATACATGTTTACATTAAGTAACACGTCATATTAAAAATGGTCCATACCTCCCAGTCATGGTATACGTTCTGCTACAGAGTTGATGTTAAATCACAGAATGTCATTAACGGAAAGTCAAGTTAAAACTACAAAACATGTTTGTTAGTTTTTATTACATCTTTCATTTATTTAATCCTATCCTTCAACAGTGCTGATAGTCCATGTGTCTTCAGTGATGATTTCAACCATTAGGTTCATTATTTTCTCCTTTGTGGAGTGCATTTGGTGGAGCGAGCTGTAATGGTTCATTATGATTTACCAGTACTTCTGCTTCTTGAGCAAGGCGTACTGTCAGTCTCACAGTCACCAGAGCCCGAGACTTACGGCTGGGCCTCTCTCTGCAGGTACACATGGATACATGCTGCTTGTATTGTAGGTGGTTTAATATTGTCCCTATGCTGTTCATGTAGCTCAGTCTTTTAAGTGTGAATTGTACTGTTTTAGTGTCTACTTTGGTTAAATGTCCCCAAACAAAACTTTTTTCATTTTATTTTTTCAAATCAGACTGTAATTTTTCAAAAGTTGAATGGCTGCAGTCTTGTTCATGTTCCGTTTGAGATCAGCTTGCTTATTGATATTAACCACAGCGGTTTAAGTATAACTAATTATACCATGACCATGACAATATCACATTTTATGATATCTTTGTTTTGTAAAATACTATTTGTTAGTCTCTTGTATTAATTAAATATAGTTTTAATATGTGCAATGGTGCATTCCAAATGTCAGTAAAACTGGCAAAGAAAATGTACAAAATTAAATGTACTGGTTGCATAAGTATTCAGCCCCTTAAGTCAGTACTTGGTAGAAGCACCTTTTGCAGCACTTACTGCTATGAGTCTATTTGGATAGGTCTCTACTAGCTTTGCACAGTAGGATGATGACATTTTTGCCCATTCTTCACGGGGAAATTGCTCCAGTTCTGATAAGTTTGTTGGGGATCGTCGATGGACTGCAATCTTCAAGTCTCGATATTATTTTTTGATTGGATTCAAGTCAGGACTTTGACTGGGCCACTCAATGTGGCTTTGTCTTTGTGCGTTGGGTCATTGTTTTACTGAAATGTGAATTTCCTCCCCAGTTTTAGAGTCTTGACTGACTCAAACAGGTTTTCCTCAAGGATTTGCCTTTACTTTGCACCATCCATTCTCCCCTCTGTCCTGAGAAGCTTCCCAGTCCCTGCTGAAACAAAGCATCCCCATAACAAGATGTTGCCACCACCGTGCTTGACAGTTGGGATGGTGTTGACTGGGTGATGGGAATTTAGACTGAAATTTTTGACAATTTTTGTCTCGTCTGACCACAAAACCTTTTCCCACATGTCTGCAGTATCATCTACATGCTTTTTCGCAAACTTCATACGTGCTTTAAGATGAGGCTTTTTGAATAATGACTTCTTTCTTGCCACCCGTCCATACAGGCCAGCTTTGTGTAGGGACCGGCTTATTGTTGATGTGTGAACACTGACTCCCATCTCAGACACAGAACTTTGCAGATCTCTCAAGGTCATTGTTGGCTTCAGAGTGACATCTCGAACCAGTTTCCTGCTTGCCCGGCTGCTCAGTTTGGGAGTGCGATCTGATCTGGGTAGTGTCTGGGTGGTATGATGCATCTTCCGCTTCTTAATGATGGACTTCACTGTGCTGAGAGGGATAATCAACACCTTTGAAATTTTCTTGTACCCTTCTCCTGCTCTGTGCCTCTCTACTACTTTATCCCAGACTTGTTTCGAAAGCTCCTTGGTCTTCATGGTTCTGCAAACCACTGTGTGTGTATATACATATATATATATATATATATATATATATATATATATATATATATATATATATATATATATATATATATAACGTGTGTGTATCTTACTGTACATCGTTGGGTTCAATAAATGCAGGGGGAAAAGTATACAATAGCCTCCCCAAACGAAAGACTCACACGCCACCTATAAATCAGTGGAATTGGGAGACATAAAATAGAGCATTACACCATTACTGGAGAGCACAAAGTTGTTGGCACTTGTTCAGACTGGCAAACACTTCTGCTGTTATCTACATTTAAAAATAATGCATTGCTCAAACATACCATACAGCATTGACTGAGAAATTTTAAGCATCCCTTTGTTCAGGCAGAGAAATGGTTTCAGAAGCAACAGGGATATGCATTTCAATGGTCATGTGTCAAAGGAAATGCTGATTGTTTGTCACATCCACCCTAGCAACAAATTGACCTGCTGGTCATTTTGAAGACCTACCGGTTATACACTGATTAGATAACTACATACTCCACACATTTTAAACAGTAGAGAACCTTATGCAGAAATGTGGAATCAATGCAACAGTTTCTTGAAATAATGCAATGTGTAAGACTGCAAGAGTCTCAAACCAACTGCAATGTATGCAAAATTCAGCAAAGTGGCGAGTGCTGTAAAGTTGGTTGTCATGCATCAGAGCAGCGCATGGTAAACAATACAGAACATACTGCTACTATACAAGGTTCTAATGGTGATTTTCACAATGCTAATTCAAGTAAATGAACAAGAATGTACTGTTCTGATTGTTATACTACATACAGTAGCATACATCGTATTCATATTAACTAGATATCTGTCTATATATATCTCATTTTTCTACTCAAATCGGAGCTTCCTACTGTCCCAGACTAACTTAGTGGATGCTTGTAGCACTAAAGGTCTCCACACACCAGACGCGATGCGATTTTTTAAAATTGTGACGAGACACTTTCACAGCGACATGACCATACACACCAGAAGCGAGAGGCGATACGACAGGTTTGAAAACTGTCAGATCTATACCTGTTCAAAATTGCTATTGATAAAACTATGATTAAGACTGGTACATATTTGACAACATGATGTGGAAATTATGAGTGTCTTCTCTGACGGGATTTCAAAATATGTATCAATAAATCATACACACTGGGCTTATCCAGTTCCTTCGAAATGGACTGCCATATATTATCTTTCAAATCTATCTTTATAATTGTGATGCCCTTTGTCATAAAGCGCTGGGTATTTTTTCAACGACAAGTATTATTGTTTCCTCCATCATTTTGGATACTGCTTCACCCTGCAGGACCACGTGCATTGAAGCTGTTCTCTGATTGCTCAATGCCCTAGTTGGCGCGTGTCAAATTGCATAAAATAGGATTCAATCCTATTTATTTTGCATTGCTTCAGTGCCACTCCGGTGCCACCCTGGTGCTGCTGCTGTGTCGCCGGTCGCGTGTGGTGTGAAAGATACTTATCAAAAGTATAGGTTCTGTTCATTTTGACGCATCGCTGCACAGTTCTGCTTGCCGCATCACGTCTGGTGGGTAGCAGCCTGAACTCTAAAACCTCCAACATCTAATACATTTGCTTAACACAAAGATGTCCCAGAAGATATTCATGGCTAAATTATCTGACAGATTTCACTTCCTTTTGAGAGCTACTGTTAAGCAAAATAAATTGTACAGGAAAAATATGTTATGATCCAAATTTGGTGTTAGTCTCCACCTAATAAATACCATTATGTAGCTATTACATATAAAAATATCATACAAATATTTCCTGTGCCTTGTAATGTTTTGCGATTGAGATTCTGAGGTACCAGTAAAAGTTATTTACAAATTTGAATCCAGGTTTGCAATTGTGATCTAACTTTTGAGAACTTAGCTATGAAAAAAGTGCTTCTAACCTTTTAAAAAGAATGTGCATGATGATTTTCTCTACCTGTGTGCAAGCAACAACTTGCACAGCTTAAAGGATAGATTGTCTTTTTTATTCATTTTTATCTTGACTTGCAAACAAAACACAGTATTTCTGTTCTATCAGTTGTGAATAAGGTTGATATAACATTTCATTTAAGAAGTTGCAAGATAACTGTGTTAAATAAAGAGAGACCACATTCTGTACAGCAAATCCAAAAACATGCGGATGGAATTACATAGAATAATTACAATGGCAAAGGATAAAACCAAAGGGAATGAGTCATGTAACAACCCTTCTTTTACAGGTTTGTGCTCTTGGTGAGGCGTGTTCATGTGTAGCTTTCTGGGACATATTTTGAAGTAAAGAACAGGTACTGTAACTTTAGAACTCGTTTGAAAATCAGCCCTTGATTTTTACATTCTTTATTTTAAGAAATGTTTGTCTGTAGTACCATACTAGTTAGGTGAAAATAAACAACTGGAAGTGAAATTAACACAAATCTGGAAAAGAGCTACAGTACTAATCTTCCTCAGGTTTCCATGGTAATTTGCTCAAATTCACCCCTGTGTAAGAGTAAGAGCTTATAGTGTTTTAATGGGAGTTGTCAACATTCCTACCCACTGGCAGATATTCTATTGGCGCTGATTTGGGAGAACAACATAGAAGAACAAATAATGCTCAGGAATCCAAGTAATGGGCGGTTACCATAGAGAGGGCATGGAGACTTCAGGTCACTAAAAATCTCTGGGTTGCAGACATACAAACGATCCTTATAACCAGGGATCCTAGGAATCTGTTTGCTGCAGAATAACGCAGAAAAACACAGCTTTTCTATGCTGTCTGAGAATTTTTAGTTTTACATTTGCAAAAAACATGCAAGGCTTTTTTGCTTTAAATTTAGTAAAACATACTTATTCAATAAAACTGCTTCTGGTGAGTGAGACACCATCATGTCACAGTCATGCTGAAACATAGCTGCAGTTTACTTCAGTGCATTTTTACTACTCAACAAGCTGTTTAAAGATGCCGAAAACGATAGAAATCACCCCTAAAGACCGGGTTAAAGAGTTAGGCAATAGCCATCCAGGTGACAAAGACTAACTCAAGATGTTTTTTATTATTACTACACAGACGTATTTGTAATGTTTAAAGTAAAATATGCTGATTGATGGCACTGTGGTGAGCTTGTACCTTCCTTCGAATTTGAAAGTGTACCAATAAATACTTCCTGTAAAAACTGTTTTTCAGTAGTACTGTTTATGTATGTTGCAATAACAGAATAATGCAGATTTTAATTGCGGAATAACGCAGATTTTTTTTTTTTATCAGAGAATTTTGTTTTTTTTTATTGCAGAAGACTAGGACATCAAAGTAGTCAAAAGAAAGGTTCTTTGGGATTTTTAACCATGGTTACATTTCTTAGTGCATCCAACACTTCTGTAAGTTCTTGTTTCAAATATGAGAGGGCTTAAATTAGATGGCCATCGCTCGAAAACATCTGTAAACACATTCTTTTTTTAGGCCTTGTAAGGAAGTGGACAAATGAACAGAGTTCAGCAACAGTTTCAAAATAAAGAATGTTGTTTTAATTCAGGGTCATAGTTTTCAAGAGAAAAAGTAAAAACAAACACTAGTGCTATATTCCTTGTTTCCTGTGCATCAGAATAGGGGAGACACAAAATAAACTAAACTATTCAACAGTCTAGTAAGCGTGGCCCTCTTTCCACCCACTCCTGTACAGATCTAGTAGTTCTCCAGAACACCTCCCTTTGTCTCTCTCACAGCTTTCTTACCGTGACTAATCAGTCAACAGAGTTGCCTGTGCACAATAGTCAGTTAACCAATTAAGTTCCCTGAAACCCAATACTTGTGATTTTCCCATGGAACATTAACCTTCTCATGCTTGGTCCTGTGCACCAGGACTCTAGGCTTGTGTGGCAATGTGCTCCGCCCCTGTGTGCGTTTCTGTGTTGTATGTTGCGTGTGTTGTGTTAATGTTGGTGTATTGTAGTTGGCTGCACGGGATATAAATGGGTGTGTGCAGCACGAGTTATTTAAAATGTATAATTGGATTTAGGCACGGGATTGCACATCACTTCACGTGCATTTAAAGTAATTAATATGCGAGCACGAGGTTGCACAAAATTAATTCACGTGCTGGGATTCAAGTGAATAATTAATTAGTAATTGAATCCCGGCACAACAGTATATATAGGTGCACGTTTCATTCACTCGGGGTTGGGTGTTCAGTGAGTTGTGAACGGGAGCAAGAGAGAGGAGAAATAAAGTTAAAGTTAAAGTTTAAATATCAATTGCTATCGCGTGCTGGTAGGACCAGCACGATACTTGTTTATTTAATTATTATTATTATTATTATTATTATTATTTATTTCTTAGCAGACGCCCTTATCCAGGGCGACTTACAATTGTTACAAGATATCACATTATATTATTATTATTATTATTTATTTCTTAGCAGACGCCCTTATCCAGGGCGACTTACAATCGTCATATTATACATTATTTCACATTATACAGATATCACATTATTTTTCTTACATACAATTACCCATTTATACAGTTGGGTTTTTACTGGAGCAATCTAGGTAAAGTACCTTGCTCAAGGGTACAACAGCAGTGTCCCCCACTGGGGATTGAACCCACAACCCTCCGGTCAAGAGTCCAGAGCCCTAACCACTACTCCACACTGCTGCCCTCACCGTGTTTGTTTGTGTGTCTGTCCGTGCACCGTTTGTTAAGTGTTAGTCCGTTTTTGTTTGTCTATTTATTTTGGCGTAAAGTGCCGTGTCCTGTCTTCTGTTTGTTTAAACCTTTTATTTATAATAAACCGCGCAACAGCGCTTTCATCATTTCACCTCATCTGTTCTCTGTGTATTCATTTCCTGGTTCTGACGTCACCACTCAGATAGCCATGTGACAGCTTGTTAAACCAATTAATCCCCAAAACTGCAGTTTTGCACAAGAAGAGTACATATATGGATGAAATCCGTTCCATGTGATTATGTTGTAATAATAATAGAAATGTTTTGACTGCAAGTTTTTAAAAATGTTTTACTATAGTATTTTTCTTTTCATATAACTAAATAAACCTGAAACAATGGATTTGTTGTAGCCATTCAGTTGATATTTTTACAAATAATCTGCTAAATTAATTTAATAGGTTATGATTTATGCAAAGACTTTGTATGTGTTTACAATGCCAAATGAAGGGCCTGCTGCTCAGTGATATATAGAGAGAAAGAGAGATGGAGATGTGCTACAATGGTTGCTATTGGCTGGTGACATTGTACATCACAAGAGCTTAGGTGCTTTATGATTAAGTTACCTGAAACAAGAAGTGCAAATTATTATTAAAAGTAATTACAACAATATACTGTATGACACCAAAACAATAATCACTGTATCTAGCCTCTCCTTCTGATTGTAGGTGCAATGCCTTATCAGGCAGTTGTCTTTGTGGTGTTTGAGTGATGCACTGTTTTTAAAGTGGGAATTTCAAAAGGGGCCGCAACTGATGCAGCCCGCAATATAAAAAAAATAAATAATACATTCTGAGGAAACGCACAGAAAATCATATTTGTGGCTTTTTGTACGGGCCTGGACTTCATTACAGAATAGGGCTTTTCATATTATATCACTTTTAGTAGTGAGAATAAACAGGTCTTGAATATGTTTTTGTTACACTTAATGTTTTTTTTTAAGTTCACAGGGTAATAATATGCTGTTGGTAATATCACAAACTACACTCCTCTTTAACACACATGAGGTAAGGTTATGTCACAAAGACAGCCGGAGTGGGTGGCGTCAGACCAGAAGCAGGAAATAAAACGACAGAGAGGTGTGGTTTGGTGGAGCTGAGCAAATGGTTTCGCTCAGCATTTAATAAACAGAACAGAAAATAAAAAGGTTGTACAAACAGAAAACAGGACACAGCACTTTAAGCCAAAATAAATAGACAAACAAAACGGATTAAACTGACAGACACGGTGAGTTATGATGATGCTGTGGTTGTGATTGTTATTATTATTATTTTACTTTACCTCCGTCTCCAAACCTGTACTTCCACCCTGTACACTCTACCCCGAGTGAGTCAAACGTGCATCTATATATACTGTTGTGCTGGGATTCAATTACTAATTAATTATTCACTTGAATCTCAGCACGTGAATTAATTCTGTGCAACCCCGTGCTCACATACTATACTTTAAATGCACGTGAAGTGATAGTGCAATCCGGTGCCTAAATATAATTATACAATTTAAATACTCGTGCTGCACACACCCATTTCTATCCCGTGTACCAATGACTATACACCAACATTAACACACACAACATACAACATATAACACAGAAAATACACACAGGGGCGGGCACTTCGTCACAGGTTACCATTATAATATACTGGTATTAGACACAAGAAATCCGAGTAAAATAATTTGCAGACCATAACATAACCAGCAATGGCAACATGCTGAATTTGGAACAAATACTGTGAAGTCCTGATATGGTAGCATGGTGTCACTGGTTGTTGTACAATAGTACCACGGAACCACAGTACTGCAATGGATTACCAGTGTCATAATGGTTTATACCAGAGTTGGGCTACCTGAGACCAGCGAGCCACATGCATTACCCCAAGGGTCAAACTGCTGTTTTGGAGGTCATAAGAACTGCATATAAACTTGAGATGATTAAACATATTTTTACTTTGATACATTTTTTTTTTTTAAAAAGGCAGTTTATCTAAAATAGCAAGTTTATTATCAATATCAAAGAATTCAACATTTCTAATCAAGCCTTGTGGTAAAGCTTGTTTGAGGACCACAAACATGCTTATACTGTTGGCATTTGAAAATATCAAAATGCTCTCCCAGCAGAACCAATCAAAAACTGGCTCATCATTGTATCTGCCCCAGTGCTACCATTTCATTGCCATTGACGACCATTTGGTTGGAGCATGTTTAAAAAGTTAAGTAAAGAGAGTTGTAGTGGTGTTTAATGCGAGCAGAATTTGAAGGAATGCATTCACATCACACGAAGAAGCTTTTGTTATTTAACACGAGTGTTGTCTCAGCTTCTTCTACTCAGTTCTGGTTATTATCTTAAGAAGTCTTTGGCTCCCAGAGGTATCGCTTTATTTGGTATTTTGTTTTCTTGGACATTTTATCATGATATACTCACCCTATAGACAAGATCAAAAGCAATACAATCCAATATGTCAGTGCTGGTTAAGTTCACTGTATTAATAAAGTACAAGGTGTATCATTTTGTAATGTGAGGCTGCCAGTAAGGCTGTGCACCAGATGTTGCTTTTCAGTAGATTTCTCAGTAAAAACATTTTTAAATTTCTGGTTCTGCTTCATTGTTGTTGCCACCACAGTCTATTAATAGTCCTACCATGTACATTTAATTTACTAGCTAGAAAAATCATAGTACAGTAGTCCTATAACAAAATGGCAAAAATGGTTTAATAGATCAATTAAAAAAAATATTCAGCGAAAAAAGGCACTTTACAGAGCGTTTAAAAGGGACCAAAAACAAAGTACACAGAAAAAGTACTTGGAACTGCAAACACAAGTCAAAAAGGAAGTTAGAAAGGCCAAGAGAGAGATAGAAATCAATATTGCTAAGGGGGCTAAAACCAATTCCAAAATGTTTTTCCAATATTATAACAGCAAGAGAACATTCAAAGAGGAGGTTAAATGTCTAAGAGACACAAATGGCAATATCAAAGATGAAGAAAAAAAATAGCAAATATATTAAATGATTACTTTTCACAGGTTTTTACAAAGGAGGACACGGACAACATGCCCCACATGTCGACCTGTTCCTATCCGATTTTAAATAACTTTAGCATAACAGAGGCAAAAGTGTTAACGGGACTAGGAGCTCTTAAAATAAACAAATCCCCTGGACCGGATGAGATCCTCCCAATAGTACTCAAAGAAATGAAAGAAGTTATTTACAAACTGCTAACCAAGATCATGCAACAGTCTCTTGACACAGGGGTTGTACCGACAGACTGGAAAATTGCAAACGTAATACCGATCCACAAAAAGGGAGACAAAACCGAACCAGGTAACTACAGACCAATAAGCCTGACTTCTATTGTATGTAAACTTATAGAAACTCTAATACGATCTAAAATGGAAAATTACCTATATGGTAACAATATCCTGGGAGACAGTCAGCATGGTTTTAGGAAAGGGAGATCATGTCTAACTAACCTGCTTCACTTTTTTGAGGATGCAACATTGACAATGGATAATTGCAAAGCATATGACATGATTTATTTTGATTTCCAGAAAGCTTTGACAAAGTCCAGCATAAAAGATTAATTCTCAAACTGAACGCAATAGGGATTCAAGGAAATGCATGCACATGGATTAGGGAGTGGTTAACATGTAGAACACAGAAAGTACTGATTAGAGGAGAAACCTCAAAACCAGAGGGATCAGTATTAGGTCCTCTGCTATTCCTAATCTACATTAATGATTTAGATTCTGGCATAGGAAGCAAACTTGTTAAATTTGCAGACGACACAAAAATAGGAGGAGTGGCAAACACTGTTGCAGCAGCAAAGGTCATTCAAAATGATCTAGACAGCATTCAGAACTGGGCAGACACATGGCAAATGACATTTAATAGAGAAAAATGTAAAGTACTGCATGCTGGCAATAAAACTGTGCATAATAAATATCATATGGGAGATAGTGAAATTGAAGAAGGGAACTATGAAAAAGACCTAGGAGTTTATGTTGACTCAGAAATGTCTTCATCTAGACAATGTGGGAAGCTATAAAAAAGGCCAACAAGATGCTTGGATATATTGTGAGAAGTGTTGAATTTAAATCAAGGGAAGTAATGTTAAAACTCTACAATGCATTAGTAAGCCCTCACCTAGAATATTGTGTTCCTTTCTGGTCACCTCGTTACAAAAAGGATATTGCTGCTCTAGAAAGAGTGCAAAGAAAGGCATGTTGTACACAGACAGGTTAAAAGAATTGAATCTATTCAGTCTTGAACAAAGAAGACTACGCGGTGATCTGATTCAAACATTCAAAATCCCAAAAGGTATAGACAATGTCGACCCAGGGGACTTTTTTGACCTGAAAAAAGAAACAAGGACTAGGGGTCACAAATGGAGATTAGATAAAGGGGCATTCAAAACAGAAAATAGGAGGCACTTTTTTACACAGAGAATTGTGAGGGTCTGGAACCAACTCCCCAGTAATGTTGTTGAAGCTGACACCCTGGGATCCTTCAAGAAGCTGCTTGATGAGATACTGGGATCAATAAGCTACTAACAACCAAACGAGCAAGATGGGCTGAATGGCCTCCTCTCGTTTGTAAACTTTCTTATGTTCTTATGTTCTTACTTTTACAGGCACCGTTCTGCCTTATATTTGATCAGGCCCGACATAACATATGTCCCCCGATAATATCCAATTAAGTGTGACGCTAGGTCACTGTGAATTACAGTACATGATCCAGAGAGACTCACTGGAAAAAAAAACAGCAGTGTGAACAGGATGGCTCGTGTGGTGAGGCCAGGCTAGGAAGTAGACAGACAGCAGTGCTGGGATAATGAATGCCCTGGTGCGCAGATTTAATAATAAATAAAAAGTTTAAACAAAACAGAACACTTACACAAAACAAATGGCACAATGGCCAAAACAGTCAACACAGACATGAAACAAAAACAAGTATTGTGCTTTTGTAAACCAGTACGGGTAGCAATTACTTTTTCCTACTGACTCTCTAGTCTTACGTCTCGTTCCACCTCTGAACACCCAACCCTGATTGAGTGATCCATGCATCTATATATACAGCTGTGCTGGGACTCAATTACTAACCAATCATTCACTTGAATCCCGGCATGTGAACTAATTTGTGCAATCCCCTTGCCCACCTACTAATACACATTTTATCTGCACGTAAAGTGATTGTAAAATCCCTGTGCCTAAATACAAATATACATTTTAAATCACTCATTCTACATCGCCCAATTTATACCCAATTGTGACACGATGAATGGTGCAGTGCATGAGATGAATGATGTCCAGACTGTTGTCTCCCAAAAATAATCAACTTTTAATCAAAAAACACAAATAGTACAAAAATAATCCACACTGGAAAATAATAAATAGCCCCACTACCAGCAATGGAATTGGGGCAAAACACGCCAGGGTCCAAACTAAATAAACAGACACTCCGATAACCACAGTCCTCCGTGCACGAAAATGTGCTCTTCTTCACCGGGGCTTGTGGTGCGTGCGCTGTGCAGTGTAGTGCTGTGTGATGAGGGGCGTGCTTTGGGGTAAGTGCTGGCTCGCAGGCTACAGCCTCCCGTCCTCCGGCTCCTCTATTAACAGACAAAACAAAAACACGTAATACACACAAAACAAACATCGGCTCCGGCCGGTCGCTTTCATTACCTCAGCGCAAGGGGAGGTTTTGACGTAGCTGCTTCCCCTTTGTACCCAGCAAACTCCTCCCTGCAGTCAAGGCGTCGCCAGTTTTCTCCAATAGAGGGCTGCCCCGCAGCTGACTGCAATGGAATCGTCCTGAGTACTTGCAGCTACGCGCCCCTCCTAATATGGTTACCTTCTGGTTTCCAGCTACCACCGAGGTAGTAGATCTAGGAGACAGCTTACCTTCCCCCTTACACAGCGCCCTTTCTAATCGGGAGGGAGATTTACAGCATCGATCCTTTCTCTCGCTATCACACCAATGCACTGATATATGTACACCAACAATAACACACCACATACAACATAAAACACAAAATACGCACAGGGTTGGGGTTAGGTTTTAACTGACACCAAAGACAGGACGACAATAAATAGAAGAACAGATACAAGTAGCCAACAGAAAATAAATACATTAAAAGGGGGCATATAAACTCATACTCTGCAGAGTTTAAACTAATTGCCATTGATCGGTTGGAAAAGGGTGAGAAGCTGACTGCAGCAGACACTTGGTATTTCTCAGGTTAGGAGACAATCACCATTTTTCCTGCTCATGGCGTAACAGCTGTGCAAAACTGGTTTGCTTTTAGACTCATGCTATTTTAATGTAAATAAATTATTTATTGCCACCCATTGGTGGCGCGTATAAGATTCTTGGGGAGGCTAAGCCTCCCCAAAATAAATTGCCCAAACCCTCACAAGAAATTGTTCTGACCAACACAAAAAATATTTGTGAGAGAAGATTTTTTTTCCCTGCAAGCGCGCAAAGCAGGTCTAACAAACATATTTCTCGTTTTCCTATTGCGCAACCGCCAGACCGCTAGGGCAGCTGGGATATCAAAATCAACACTGTAGTACAGATACAGGATTTAGTCAATGTCATTCGAGGAGACAGTTCTTGGCTGGTTTAACGTCCATTCTTCCTGCCGATTCGAGTCCCCCATACCACTGCAGGAAGCAGCTGACGAAAACTCTGAACCCTTTCACTTATTCCCTTGCCTGGAACATCCTCTTCACAATTTCTACATTTATTCAAATTGCTGCTATCTATACAAACAGCTTGATCTGAATCTAATTTTACAGAACTTGTGGCAAAATATTTTCGTGGAATAGTGTCTTTTCACGCACCACCATTTTGTGAGAATTTGATAACTGTGACTCTACAGTCAGAACATATTTCCTTTGACTGTTTGAACAAAGGCCACCTTTCAGAACACTGTTTGTGGTGCCAGATTATGAATGTTTCTGAAGTTTTTTCTTTAGATTTTTCCAGTCCTTCACTCCATTTTCAGTGAAAGCGGGGGTCTTTTGAACTTCTGAAAAAGTGTCTGCAAGGAAAGCAGAAAACCCCAACTGCCTGCTTTACTGTACTCTAAATATGAAAAAGGATTTTAATAGTCTGATGAAAATTAATGGTTTTGTTTACCAACGACACTTTTCGGATGTACAGGTAAACAAGTCTATGACGGCCCTGTTGCAGTATCACCAAGGTCCAAAATACAGGATTTAGTTGCATTTAAATGTCATTCATGGAGACAATGCTTGGCTGGTTTAACGTCCATTCTTCCAGCTGATCTGAGCCCCATATAGATATTTGAAAGTTTACTGTAAGAGTGCAGTTATTTTTTTTTTAATATACCTTATGAAATACGTTGAATGCCCCTTGATTATAAGTATGATAGTAAGAGTGTGTTTAGAAGCTTAACAGTCAGTATTAATAATTTATTTAAATTGGTGTGAAGTGATGGAAATGGTGTTTGAAATTGGTGTAGGTACTGTAGGACTGCAGAACAGGTTAACGGATTTAAAGGTTTTAAAAAAACAGTGCAGCATGTTATCCTTACTGTTTTTCTAATTTGCTTAAATAGGCATAACATGTTTTAAAGTACAAGCTAGTGCTATGTTAAACTTCATTTACTTGGCCGCCTTACGTTGGAAAAAAACAATGTCAAATATATTTGTAGCATCCCTGAGTGGCTCCAAGGTCTGTTTTGTGCTATAAATTATTATACAGTACAAGTTCTCAAAAAGACGCAGGAGAAGGTTTACAGCTTTTATTTGTGTCCGTCAGTCTGACTATTTTTCAAACTCAACACAATGAATGAAACTTAGTATTCAGACTCACTAGTAACAGAATAATAAAAAAAAATAAAAAATGCAAGTCTTAATTATATATATATATATATATATATATATATATATATATATATATATATATATATACAGACATGCTCAAATTTGTTGGTACCCTTACAGCTCATTGAAATAATGCTTCATTCCTTCTGAAAAGTGATGAAATTAAAAGCTATTTTATCATGTATACTTGCATGCCTTTGGTATGTCATAGAATAAAGCAAAGAAGCTGTGAAAAGAGATTAATTATTGCAAAGATATTCTAAAATGGCCTGGACACATTTGTTGGTACCCCTTAGAAAAGATAATAAATAATTGGATTATAGTGATCTTTCAAACTAATTCGTTTCTTTAATTAGTATCACACATGTCTCCAATCTTGTAATCAGTCATTCAGCCTATTTAAATGGAGAAAAGTAGTCACTGTGCTGTTTGGTATCATTGTGTGCACCACAGTGAACATGGACCAGAGAAAGCAAAGGAGAGAGTAGTCTGAGGAGATCAGAAAGAAAATAATAGACAAGCATGGTAAAGGTAAAGGCTACAAGACCATCTCCAAGCAGCTTGATGTTCCTGTGACAACAGTTGCAAATATTATTAAGAAGTTTAAGGTCCATAGAACTGTAGCCAACCTACCTGGGCCCGGCCGCAAGAGGAAAATCGACCCCAGATTGAACAGAAGGATAGTGCGAATGTTAGAAAAAGAACCAAGGATAACTGCTAAAGAGATACAAGCTGAACTCCAAGGTGAAGGTACGTTTCTGATCGCACCATCCGTCGCTTTTTGAGCGAAAGTGGGCTCCATGGAAGAAGACCCAGGAGGACTCCACTTTTGAAAGAAAAACATAAAAAAGCCAGACTGGAATTTGCTAAAATGCATATTGACAAGCCACAATCCTTCTGGGAGAATGTCCTTTGGACAGATGAGTCAAAACTGGAGCTTTTTGGCAAGTCACATCAGCTCTATGTTCACAGACGAAAAAATGAAGCTTTCAAAGAAAAGAACACCATACCTACAGTGAAACATGGAGGAGGCTCGGTTATGTTTTGGGGCTGCTTTGCTGCGCCTGGCACAGGGTGCCTTGAATCTGTGCAGGGCACAATGAAATCTCAAGACTATCAAGGCATTCTGGAGCGAAACGTACTGCCCAGTGTCAGAAAGCTCTGTCTCAGTCGCACTATGGGTCCTCCAACAGGATAATGACCCAAAACACACAGCTTAAAGCACCCAAGAATGGATAAGAACAAAACATTGGACTATTCTGAAGTGGCCTTCTATGAGTCCTGATCTGAATCCTATCGAACATCTATGGAAAGAGCTGAAACTTGCAGTCTGGAGAAGGCACCCATCAAACCTGAGACATCTGGAGCAGTTTGCTCAGGAAGAGTGGGCCAAACTACCTGTTAACAGGTGCAGAAGTCTCATTGAGAGCTACAGAAAACGTTTGATTGCAGTGATTGCCTCTAAAGGTTGTGCAACAAAATATTAGGTTAGCGGTCCCATAATTTTTGTCCGTGCCATTTTCATTTGTTTTCTTATTTACAATATTATGTTGAATAAAAAATCAAAAGCAATGTCTGATTTCTATTAAATATGGAATAAACAATGGTGGATGCCAATTACTTTTGTCAGTTTCAAGTTATTTCAGAGAAAATTGTGTATTCTTAGTTTTTTGTGGAGGGGTACCAACAAATTTGAGCACGTCTGTATATATGTATATATATATATATATATATATATATATATATATATATATATATAATGTGTGTGTATCTTACTGTACATCGTTGGGTTCAATAAATGCAGGGAGAAAAGTGTGGAATAGGCTCCCCAAACAAAAGACTCACGCGCTGCCTATGTTGTAACCAATTGTATTCTCTTACTGTCTGCACCTGGTTACAAAAGCAAATGTGAAAGGAGTAATCTGAGTCATGATTCATGATTTGCTAGTTATTTATCTTGATTGATCATGAAGAAAAATACACACATATATGCCCTTTACATTATACAGTAGGCTACGTCATACAACAGTTCACAGCTCCTGAAGACTAAAGGCCTCTACATACCGGACATGGTGCGACAAAAATAAAACATGTATTTTTGATACAAGCTGTTCACACTGCCTGCGATGCGAATCCTGAAAAAAAAATAGGATTGGTATTTATTTTTGCAATTTTGTCGCGCAGCAGCTAGGAACTGACCAATGAGGAGCTGTACAATAAAGGACACAAAAACTATAAAGACACGGCAATAAGGGAGAACATCTGGCAGTCCATTTCCAGGGAACTGGATATAGCTGGTGTGTATGATTCGTTTACCTTTACCGAAATAAGTATTCTGAAAAGCTATTATGTATTGTACATTTTTATTAGCTGTGTAACAGGACTATCATACCTGTGATTTTTTCCAGCTGATGATACAATCAGAGGAGAGTCGCCGATCACATTGCGTGCCTGACGCTACTGGTGTGAAAGGTAGTGATTACATGACATAACAGCGAGTCCAAAACCGTGCCGACATCACTGCTATGGACATTACAGCGCTGACCATTACAGCAACTGCACATAACAGCACTACGACATCACCACGCCGAACTACAATTCCCAGAAGACTCTGCGAAGTTCACAAAAGCGTCACTTACCAGGAACTCGGACACACCACGCAGTCAGAGCGGGGTTCACAACAGATTTTATGATTGCAGAAGACTGTAGTTTTTCTTTCACTGTTCCAATACAGCTCCATCATAACTAGACTGGTAAATACGATAAGTATAACCGCCATGCAATAAAAGCGTGTTTCCACAAGCATTTTTTATGTAGTTGGGCTGCATATTGATTTTTTTGTTTGTTTTTCACTTGTCAGAATGCGCTGTAATGTCCCTCGCGGTGATGTCGTAGCGCTGTTATGTGCAGTCGCTGTAATGTCCCTCGCAGTGATGTCCCTCGCGGTGATGTCGTAGTGCTGTTATGTGCAGTCACTGTAATGGTTGTCGCGGTAATGTCCCTCGTGGTGATGTCTGTGTGGTCATGGACTCGCGGTGATGTGGTGATACGGTAGTGTCACAGCGAAAGTACCATTGTATCGCAGGACAAATCGCATCGCGTGCGGTGTGTGGAGACCTTAACTCGCAAGAGAAAGCTATTTTACCCCATGAAAGTCTTCATGATAAGGAGTAAATTGAGTCATGTCTCCGTGATTATTATTGGCACCGACACATAGATGATCGATCTCAGAAAGTGGAGCAACTGCAATGCAAATCGATGGCTCATCTACCAAAATGACAGTATTGAAAAGACAGAGAGAAATTACAAAAGAGAAAATCACATGATAGGTGACTACAATCTCTGACAAGTATTAAGTGCTCGTGAGATAGTAAGTCTCTAAAGTTACTACTGAACTAAACTTTTATTTATTTAGTTTTTAATTCATACCATGTCCCTTTAGGGGTTCCATACGGTGTACAGTGCAGCAACATGATTTATTTTGTGTTGCCGGTAAAGTAAAAAGAAAGTGCGCTAGTTATTAATTTGAGTGCTAGTTATTATTATTTCAGCGCAATGATTTATACATTTAAAATAAATAAATGTATGTGTGTGTGATTTATTTTATTTATTTTTTAAACTGGACGCCTCATTGTTTCGGACAACTTGTCCGTCTCCTGTCATAATTTATTCTAATAAACATAACTGTTACACAATGCCAGCGTATGTTTAAAAATGTACTGTATACAACACTAATATAGCATTTAGATTTCAAGACCACGCCACAGTGTGCGATTTGTCAAATTTCCAGTAGAGGGGATAAAATATACAAACTACAAAACAGTAGGAAAGCCTCTAGTAAAGAAAATCACGTTGATACACCACTAATATGCTAACATCTGCCACCATGAAAATGTTGTTATTGTTTAACGTGTATTATTATTATTATTATTATTATTATTATTATTATTATTATTATTATCATCGATAACTAAAAGGTAGTAACAACATGTGGAAGGGTGGTGGGCAACTCACTGACACAGAGGAGACAGAACTTTATTTGTAACGCCGCTGAGGCGCACTGATTTATTTTTGCCACAAGGTGGCACTGTGGTACTGCTGCAGAGCACAACCTAATACCAGCAATGGTAAAGAGGTTGGCAGGTCATAGCGCACACGCAGGTGCTCAAAGTAATAATGAAAAGAAAAGGCGAAAGAATTAAGGGAAAGTAAAACTACAAAATAAAGGTGCTGCACTCGGCAGCGTTACCCCGACCGTCGCTATCCGCACGGCTCGGGTCTCCGTCCTACGCTCACACGTTCCCTCAACCTGTGGAGACTGTTCGGGGTTCTGCCAAGTTTTTCCCCGTTACTAAAAATTGCTTTTGTTTTCTGTTTAATTAATTATTTGTTGTGCTCGTTCTTCTCTGGCCGTGCTCGGTCCGGCAGCAGAGCTTCTGCCAGCTGCCTCGTTTCGTCTTAGAGGGGCAGGCCGAGGGAACAACAGAGCGTTATCTTATAGGGTGAGCAATCCCCAAAGGCCTGCCTCTCAGCCACTCAGAGAGAGGGAAAGAACACACACTCTTCCCCATCTCTCCTTGTCACGGCCTTGACTGACAGGCGGATCTACGACGCTGCTGCCCCCTTCCTGCAGTACCACGCATGTGCCAGATAGTCAGCACAGATCTCGCCCCTGTTACACAACATATTCTATAATGCTACAAACAACATTTGCCAAACTAAAAACGGAGTGGTACTGTACTGTACTGTATGTTTGAATATCATCTGTATACATGAAATTTTCCAGCAGAAAGACATTGTTAGTACAAAATCAATTTTCCCTGCTGTGGATGAAAATTGAAAGAGCAGGCAGAGCCTGCGATACAAAAAGCAGAGCCAGGGAAGCCCCCATCAGTTGTTATGGCAGGAGAAAGGCAGACAAAAATCAAGCACATCCTACTGACTTAATTTATAAACATATAAATGACCAACAAAATAATTATAGACCGTACTGTACTGAGTGATAGCTGGTGACTTCTAAGTCACAAGAGGCACAATTACAAACCTGTTGTTTCATCTACTCAATCTGCCATGCAAAAAAAGGAGCTTCATTCATTTATGTATTGATTTATTCTAGCACAGTAAAGGAAATGGATGAAATCAGATAATTCTGTTGGTTTTTGACATCCTAGTAAATATGGTTCCTTATTTCCATGTGAGCAGCAAGTAACTCATCATATTGAGCAATTATTTCCCTAAGTTCCCTGTTTCATGCCAAATGATGCTTTACTTTAAGTATATAAGAACATAAGAAAGTTTACAAACGAGAGGAGGCCATTCAGCCCATCTTGCTCGTTTGGTTGTTAGTAGCTTATTGATCCCAGAATCTCATCAAGCAGCTTCTTGAAGGATCCCAGGGTGTCAGCTTCAACAACATTACTGGGGAGTTGGTTCCAGACCCTCACAATTCTCTGTGTAAAAAAGTGCCTCCTATTTTCTGTTCTGAATGCCCCTTTACCTAATCTCCATTTGTGATCCCTGGTCCTTGTTTCTTTTTTCAGGTCAAAAAAGTCCCCTGGGTCGACATTGTCAATACCTTTTAGAATTTTCAATGCTTGAATCAGATCACCCCGTAGTCTTCTTTGTTCAAGACTGAATAGATTAAATTCTTTTAGCCTGTCTCCTTTTAAACCCGGGATAATTCTGGTCGCTCTTCTTTGCACTCTTTCTAAGCAGCAATATCCTTTTTGTAACGAGGTGACCAGAACTGAACACAATATTCTAGATGAGGTCTTACTAATGCATTGTAAAGTTTTAACATTACTTCCCTTGATTTAAATTCAACACTTTTCACAATATATCTGAGCATCTTGTTGGCCTTTTTTATAGCTTCCCACATTGTCTAGATGAAGACATTTCTGAGTCAACATAAACTCCTAGGTCTTTTTCATAGTTCCCTTCTTCAATTTCAGTATCTCCCATATGATATTTATAATGCACATTTTCATTGCCTGCGTGCAGTACCTTACACTTTTCTTTATTAAATATAATTTGCCATGTGTCTGCCCAGTTCTGAATGCTGTCTAGATCATTTTGAATGACCTTTGCTGCTGCAAAAGTGTTTGTCACTCCTCCTATTTTTGTGTTGTCTGCAAATTTAACTAGTGTGCTTACTATACCAGAATCTAAATCATTAATGTAGATTAGGAATAGCAGAGGACCTCACACTGTGGTACACCACTGGTTACCTCGCTCCATTTTGAGGTTTCTCCTCTAATCAGTACTTTCTGTTTTCTACATGTTAACCACTCCCTAATCCATGTGCATGCATTTCCTTGAATCCCTACTGTGTTCAGTTTGAGAATTAATCTTTTATGCGGGAGATATGCGCATACTAATTTATTCATCGCCATGGTTTCAATGTGAACTTTCGGCATTATAAATGAAATGCACTTTTTAGACATCAAAACAGTATCAAAGCACAAAACAGATCACGTGAAAATTAAATAAACAACAGTAGTTATCCATTCTGCCTATTTTTTGTTGATATATTTGCTTTGAAATATGCGCTATATCTAGCCTTAGATGACTCAATGCTAAAAGCATTGAAAATCATTAAAATGTATACACTACATGTATGTGTAATACGAGTACAGTATTAGTAATAATACTAGCACAAATTTGTAGGTCATTATATTTCAATTTTATATTTTTCAATCTTTTTTTTAAAGATATATATATATATACAGCTCTGGAAAAAATTAAGAGACCACTGCAAAATTATCAGTTTCTCTGGTTTTACTATTTATAGGTATGTGTTTGGGTAAAATGAACATTTTTGTTTTATTCTATAAACTACTGACAACATTTCTCCCAAATTTCAAATAAAAATATTGTCCTTTAGAGCATTTATTTGCAGAAAATGACAACTGGTCAAAATAACAAAAAAGATGCAGTGTTGTCAGACCTCGAATAATGCAAAGAAAATAAGTTCATATTCATTTTTAAACAACACAATACTAATGTTTTAACTTAGGAAGAGTTCAGAAATCAATATTTGGTGGAATAACCCTGATTTTCAAGCACAGCTTTCATGCGTCTTGGCATGCTCTCCACTAGTCTTTCACATTGATGTTGGGTGACTTTATGCCATTCCTGGTGCAAAAATTCAAGCAGCTCGGCTTTGTTTGATGGCTTGTGACCATCCATCTTCCTCTTGATCACATTCCAGAGGTTTTCAATGGGGTTCAGGTCTGGAGATTGGGCTGGCCATGACAGGGTCTTGATCTGGTGGTCCTCCATCCACACCTTGATTGACCTGGCTGTGTGGCATGGAGCATTGTCCTGCTGGAAAAACCAATCCTCAGAGTTGGGGAACATTGTCAGAGCAGAAGGAAGCAAGTTTTCTTCCAGGACAAATCTGCCCGATTCCAGCCTTGCTGAAGCACCCCCAGATGAGTCCAATTTTCAGCTTTGCCCAACACCTGGTCGTCTAATGGTTAGACGTAGACCTGGAGAGGCCTACGAGCCACAGTGTCTCGCACCCACTGTGAAATGTGGTGGAGGATCGATGATGATCTGGGGGTGCTTCAGCAAGGCTGGAATCGGGCAGCTTTGGCATGAATCAAGCCAAGTACAAGGTTGTCCTGGAAGAAAAGCTTCCTTCTGCTCTGACAATGTTCCCCAACTCTGAGGATTGGTTTTTCCAGCAGGACAATGCTCCATGCCACACAGCCAGGTCAATCAAGGTGTGGATGGAGGACCACCAGATCAAGACCCTGTCATGGCCAGCCCAATCTCCAGACCTGAACCCCATTGAAAACCTCTGGAATGTGATCAAGAGGAAGATGGATGGTCACAAGCCATCAAACAAAGCCGAGCTGCTTGAATTTTTGCACCAGGAATGGCATAAAGTCACCCAACATCAATGTGAAAGACTAGTGGAGAGCATGCCAAGACGCATGAAAGCTGTGCTTGAAAATCAGGGTTATTCCACCAAATATTGATTTCTGAACTCTTCCTAAGTTAAAACATTAGTATTGTGTTGTTTAAAAATGAATATGAACTTATTTTCTTTGCATTATTCGAGGTCTGACAACACTGCATCTTTTTTGTTATTTTGACCAGTTGTCATTTTCTGCAAATAAATGCTCTAAATGACAATATTTGTATTCGGAATTTGGGAGAAATGTTGTCAGTAGTTTATAGAATAAAACAAAAATGTTCATTTTACCCAAATACATACCTATAAATAGTAAAACCAGAGAAACTGATAATTTTGCAGTGGTCTCTTAATTTTTTCCAGAGCTGTATATATATATATATATTGTGAGACAGCAGGGAGGGGGTTAAAACCTCTCTGCAGTAAAAACATGTGCGGAATGCACATTTGTCTGGGTTAATTGTTTTTCTGTTAATTGTTTTATTGTTAATTATCACCTGCACCTGGCTATGATTGTAAATTAGAGCCAGGTGCAGGGTTTATAAGGAGAACAGTCAGTCTGCTCTAGGCTGCTGAGTAGGAGGCAGGAAGAGGTACTCTGCTTCCCAGCAGTCGTAAGGTAAAAGTGTGTTGTATTAAACCTGTGTGGTGTTGGTGTAGTCGGGAAACAGCCTAGCTGTCCCACTGGTAGTCAGGGTGTTCCTGTTTGTTTAGTTAGTGCTCGTACAGAGCTAGGTGTTTGTTTTGTATTTTGTTTATTTTGTGTTTATTAAAAATTAGCGCAACCGCGCTGTAAAAATCCATTTCTGTGTGCCGGGTCAATTTTTAAAGGGGCAACGAACCCGAGTGGGTGAGTGTCTTTTACAATATATATATATATATATATATATATATATATTGTAAGGCAGCGGGAATGTGAGACAGCAGGGAGGGGGTTAAAGCCTCCCTGAAAAGAAAAGACACCGGTGGTATCATTTAACTGTTTTATTATTTAATTATTCCCTGCACCTGGGCAGTAATTTAGAATTGGGACCAGGTGCAGGGTATTTAAGAGGAGCAGTCAGTCTGCTCAGGGCTGCTGAGTAGAAGGACATGGAAAGGAGTACTCTGTGTCCCAGCAGTCCCAATGTAAGTCCTGTGCTGTGTTTAGCTTTGTAAAGCGTGTGTTTTGGTTGCTACGGGTAAACGGGGTATCCGTCCCGTGTTAGGAAGGGTGTTCCTGTATGTTTAGTTAGTGCTCGTATAAGAGCTAGGTGTTTGTTTTGTGTTTTATTTTGTTTCTGTTAATTAAAAGTAGCGCAACCGCGCTGTAAAAATCCATTTCTGTTGTGCTGGGTCGTAATTTTAAAGGGGCACGAACCCGTGAGTGGTGAAATCTTTCAATATATATATATATATATATATATATATTTTTCAAATTCCATTTCAACCATAGGTCGAGTATTGCATGGTGAAGGTCTCAATGATCACAGGTCAAGGAAAAAGCCACTCTTAGGAAAACGTCACAAGGACAATCGCTTAAAGTTTGCAAAACGGCATTTGATTGATGGATAGGAGTTCTGGTCAAAGGTTTTGTGGAGTGATGAAAGAAAAATTAAGCTATTTGGTCACGCTGATAGTCGTTAGAAAGTCTGGTGAGGCGTACAAAGAAAAGAACACCATACCTACTGTCAAGCATGGAGGTGGTAATATCCTTCCATCTGGCTCTTTTACCTCTAATGGCACAGGAAATTTAGTTCCAAAACATGGTAAAATTGATTCCATAGCATACCAAAAGATATTGGCCAATCATCTGTAACCTTCCGCTTCAGAACTTGGTTTAAAGCGCAACTGGACGTTCCAACACAACAACGATCCAAAGCACACATCAAAATATACTTCAGAATGGTTAAAGAAGAATAAAATCAAGGTTCTGGAATGGCCTAGTCAAAGTCCCAATCTAAATCTGATTGAGAATCTTTGATATGAGTTGAAGAAGGCTGTGCACAAGAGAAGTCCTCGGAATTTGAATGAACTGGAACAATTTTGCATTGAAGAATGGTCAAAAATCACTAAAGAATCATGCCAAAAGCTCATTGACAAATATCCTAATCATTTATTTTATTGCTGAAGGTGCCTCAACTAGCTATTAATTACATTTTCCTTGTCGGTATGAATCCTTTTGAATTTGCATTTTTGGAGATTTGCAAAAAAAATTGCTATTTCTTGTGACTTTTTTTCCTCATCCACAAAAGCAAAACTTTTGCTACAAAAGATGTTTCCTAAAATTCCTTGTTTTCGAGAAATTTCTAGAAATTATAAATTTCCATTGGGGTATGTAAAATTTTTACTACAACTGTATATATAAAAAATCTTCAGTGTGGAACAACCTATTCTTAAACAGAACCCTCATTGTCCAGCAGCTTGAATGAAATGCAAACTAAAACCTTAATGTACTGCAATAGTCCAAGATATTAGACACCATACATCTATTAGCTGTTTTGATTGTCAATATGTGGTGTTTATAACACATTGCCAAAAGCTTTTTGAAGTTTTTATTTTGTCACAGGCCCAAAGATGTTTCACTTTGCTGCATGACTGTTCTTGTTGACTAAATTGAGGCTTCAGAGAAAACAGGTCAAATGTGCTGTGATCAATGGAGTTGTGATGAGTGGAGCTGTGATCAGATGTGCTGTGATGAGTGGAGTTGTGATCAGATGTGCTGTGATGAGTGGAGTTGTGATCAGATGTGATGAGTGGAGCTGTGATCAGATGTGCTGTGATGAGTGGAGTTGTGATGAGTGGAGCAGTGATCAGTGGAGTTGTGATGAGTGGAGCTGTGATCAGATGTGCTGTGATGAGTGGAGTTGTGATCAGATGTGATGAGTGGAGCTGTGATCAGATGTGCTGTGATGAGTGGAGTTGTGATCAGTGGAGCAGTGATCAGTGGAGTTGTGATGAGTGGAGCTGTGATCAGATGTGCTGTGATCAGTGGAGCTGTGATCAGATGTGCTGTGATCAGTGGAGTTGTGATGAGTGGAGCTGTGATCAGATGTGCTGTGATCAGTGGAGCTGTGATCAGATGTGCTGTGATCAATGGAGTTGTGATCAGTGGAGTTGTGATCAGATGTGCTGTAATCAGTGGAGTTTTGACCAGTGGAGTTGTGATCAGATGTGCTGTGATGAGAGGAGCTGTGATCAGATGTGCTGTGATCAATGGAGTTGTGATCAGTGGAGTTGTGATCAGATGTGCTGTGATGAGAGGAGCTGTGATCAGATGTGCTGTGATCAATGGAGGTGATCAGTGGAGCTGTGATCAGATGTGCTGTGATCAGTGGAGTTGTGATCAGATGAACTGTGATCAGATGTGCTGTGATCAGTGGAGCTGTGATCAGATGCGCTGTGATCAGTGGAGTTGTGATCAGATGTGCTGTGATCAGTGGAGCTGTGATCAAATGTGCTGTGATCAGTGGAGCTGTGGTGAGTGGAGTTGTGATCAGATGTGCTGTGATCAGATGTGCTGTGATGAGTGGAGCTGTGATCAGATGTGCTGTGATGAGTGGAGCGGTGATCAGATGTGCTGTGATGAGTGGAGTTGTGATCAGATGTGCTGTGATCAGTGGAGTTGTGATTAGTGGAGCAGTGATCAGATGTGCTGTGTTCAGTGGAGCTGTGATCAGATGCGCTGTGCCCACTTCTCTTGGGCAGGGAGAGCTCCACTTCCGTACTTCACGGGTAGAATATTTAACTGTTTTGCTCCTATTAATATATGGAGATATACATGTGTATAACCCATACAAATAAGCAAAGAATACAGTAGCCATAAGAAACCCTTGAGAGATAAATAATGAAAAAAGTGAATATAGCGTGCCTGGTCTGGAACAACAGGTGTGAATAATGTAGAAAGGTGAAGGGAACCTGTATTAACGCTGTGCTGAGGTGTCAGCATTTTACAATTACATGTAATAATTGGAACAGTTCTTATTTTTAGATCCATATATAAGAAATAATGTACATAAAATAAGCTAAACATTTATTTAAAAGCTAAAACTCAATCGCAACAAGCAAATAAAGGGTGCCTGTAGCCTTACACATCTTTTTTTGCAAATGGATGCACTTTTGTTTCAAAACCTCAGTCTCATTCACTAGCAGCTGTGAGACGAGCTGTGAGGCTGTGAGATGAGTGAGACAAGCTCATTCTGGACCAAACCATTCAATATACGAGAAGGGGGAGTGTTACGCATAGAATTATTGTGAAAATATGTACAGTATTTGTGTATTTAGTTATCTTTAATATAAATAACTGTAAGTCTAGTTGCTTTACAATAATACCTGACTGTCTGAATTTGTAATCAGTTGGTACAGTTGTTAGCCCTTTCAGATAGGAGGGGGGAGGAGATAACGACCCCTTGCTTCTAAATATAGCACTACACCACTGTTTGTAGTATACCAGCAAATACTGAATTCAAAGCAAGCATGATTTTTTTTTTTTTTACATTGATCAATATAATATGCGTTAGACAATTGATTATCATTGGCTGTGACCTGTTTATTTTTATAGCAACAGGGAAAAACACTGAAATATAAAAAAAGAATCACTGTAAAATGCATTATCTTTACTTTAGTCCATTCAATTAATATTGCAACCAATATTCAGTGCCATATTCTAATATTTTAAGTAACAAGATGCCTTGCACAATGACAATACATGTCAAACATAAAGTTTTCATCATTACTGTAATAATTATTGCATTTGTAACAGAATATGAACTGAGGGCTAAGTCAAGTAAACCAATTAGGAGCTGTAGTCTGTCAGTTTCAGTTTATTGAGCTGCATGGTTATTGCTACATTAACCTTTTGGAATTTTTGACTTAAACATAAATTGGAGTTTAGTCGTTGAAAAATGGGGTCACTTCAGGTTGTCCGTGGCAGTTAGAATTTTTTTTTGTTCAGCAATTTGTCAGAGAAATACTGTTACATTGTGGTATGATAACGACCTAATGAAGTGACAAGTGAAATAAAGTTATAGAAATGCGAATCCAGTGAGTTACATTACCACACATTTTGTTTAGATATGTTCACCTTATAGTGCTATTTTTATCCTCCAGTGAGCAACACAAGGCCATATCAAACCTATTATCAATCGCATATAGGAAAACAACTAATCATTTATTTGTCAATTACAGTACATCTTATCCTGTGTACATACATATGGCAAAACATACTAACAATCAAATTCTTCCACACTGTTGTTAAATAAGCCAAAAACAGTCTGGATTAGAATAGTTTCAAGAATATATATATATTTCAGAGGCTTTAAAGAAACAGTATAGAACGAGAAGTATCTGACTGACCTTCTGTTAACTAGATGCAGAATTTGAAAGAGTTGCCAAGTTATCATTATTTTTGGGCCATGATGTATTAAGCCTTCCAAGTGAAAATTCAGCAAAGCTAAACTACTACATACTAAGAAATGCAGCAATTAATGAGGATCGAAAGCAAAGTGATAATAGCTTGGTTTAGATCTCTAAAAGTCCTTCTGGTTTACATGTACATTTGTTGTTCTTTTTTGTATTCCCTTTATAGATCTATTTTGGTTCACAAATCATTTTCTTTACAGTGGAAACTGTGCACCTTAAAGTGCTGTTTAAATGATTCCTGTTCACATGGTTAATTGCTGGACAAGAGCTACTTTGTTGGATGTGTACAAATAGTTATTGTCTTCAAATTACAGTCTAATCTGATACAGTGAAAAAATATTTTTTGTTTTGATTAAGTAATCTATTTTTGTCACGGAAAAGGAATCTTTACTCTTCCTGATGCCCGTGTTTTATAAGTTCTTGAGCAAAATACGATTACAAAGGAAAAAGGATGTGCATTTACTTTTCTAAATGCAAGAATTAGTTTAAATAATAATAAGGTAGCAAGGAATGGTTAGGCATGATTTACTGATGAATCGGATCTTTATGTATTCCTACAACACAATGACTTGCTTATATCTGTAGGCCTATCTGTTTCTCTTAATGTCCACATTGCAGTTGCAACAGACAACCTTATGGGATTTATTAGGTTCCCTTGGCCTTCTCCTCTCATACAAATGCTTCTTGGTAGCCATCTTGTAGTTTTGCTTTTGATAGTTGGTGGGATCAATTTGTCTGAAAGAGCTGAATGGATTGTATTTAAACAGTAACAAATACATTAGCAATTGGAGAAGTACTTAAAATGCATTAATTTTATTATACAATGATATGAATATATATCCCTGTCAGTGGGTATAGTGGAGACAGAGTACGTCAGTACATACAGTATGTTTGACTTCAGAGTTTATATATTGAGAACCGCACATGATTGGGTGTATCATAATCTGGGGATATATGGAGGCTGTCTGCCTGTTCTACCATCCATCTGTATGTCAGGCTTACATGTATCTGCAAAACCACTAATGAAGAAACTTGAAAAGAACATTCTTAGGCACAGGTTATTAAGAGTATATAGGTGTATATAGAGGCATCCTGACTGTTTGTCTGTAACACAAACCTATCAATATAGTAAAGAGAATATTCAATTGTGTCGAAACTTGTATCAGAATCTGTGGTGTATGAAGGAGTATGATGGTGTATGCAGGTGTATGATGGTATATGATGGTGTATGAAGGTATATGCAGGTGTATGTCAAACTTACATTCTTACTTGTGTATACAGTGGACGTAAGCCACAGTGATCTACCTTTTCATCTTACTGATGGCTTTTATTTTGAATTTACAGCCATGTTAGGGATGAACAGCAGCCTTGTTTATTATGTTGCCAGTGTAAGAACAGTAAAACTATTTACCTTTTGCTTTCTTTTCAGAATGTTTATTCCATGGAGCTGTGGAGTTTGTATCACAGATGTGCTATGCCAAACAGAGATGTAATCTAATGGTCAACAACCACCATTTCAAAGACCCATGCTTCCCTGGAGTTAGAAAGTACCTCCGAATAATCTACAAGTGTGGTAGAAATATTTCATCTTATTTAATTACCTAAATTTAACATAAAGCATCAGGGTCAGTAAGGCCTATGTGTAGCCACTGAGAGAAATGTATGCTGTTAACACTGTGGATCAAAACAACTCACGTGTTTCACATTTCTTTTTTTAGTCTTTGTTTGTTTTTCCTACAAAAATAAAAAAATATATATGAGCCATTACAATCTAATCCTGAAATATATTAATCACATGTAGCAAAGTACTTGTTTGGGGCTGGTCAATGTTAGGGATTAAACCGTTCAGAGAAGGTGTGTACTGTGTAGTGCAGCTGTGTATTCAGTGTAAAAAGCTGTGTCGGGGGGGGGGGGGGGGGGGCATCTATTTTAATTCTGCCCTCTTTTAAATCTATATTAATACAGTTGTTTCATTTAAAGGATAATGTATATACCCCCATATTAGCATTACCTAATACAATTAAAATATGTAGGTAGAGCTGATCCACCACACGATCATTAAAATTTATCCTTAATAATTCATAATAGTGTCAAGTGATCTAACACCATCTGTTTTTCCTTTATTGGCTGTAGTTCCAAAGACTTTACTCAAAGAAGTAGATCCAAGTTTGTCAAAGCTGATCCCTTCTTTGAAACAAAATCATGAAAATGGTAAGTTTGAACATGTACTAAATAGGTATAGAGTTAAAAACAGTGGAAGGTACATTTATAACATTATGACTTTGATCCCATTTAACAATGTTAACCTCCAATATTATCCCCCAATATTGAGAATATCAGAATCTGGAGGTGTATGAAGGCATCTGTGGCAGGGTGAGAGCCCTGCCAGCGCACAGGTGTGTGAGGGGAGGAAGGGGTATTACTATCAATGTGCAGACAAAATTTGAGTAAATGTCCCCACAAAGATAATAACTCCTGAAAAAACGACTTGTGGGAACCTCCCTACTTTGTAAAACACTTTTTTAAGAACTAAAAATTTCTTCCAAAAAAAAAAAAAAAAAAAAAAGTGCCAAAATATTTAGTTTGTTGTCGACTTTCACCCTGTGTGGAGTTTTGTCTGACTGGAGTTAGAAATAGTAAATAAAAATATAGTGAGTCAATGAGAAGTCCCCACAAATATAGGCATGCAAACATGTGTTTGTGTGTATGTGTGTGTTTGGGGGAGGGAGTTAAATTCCTCCCTGTCAGAACACGTGGGAATGTGGCTGGAGCTGTAAATTGAATAAATGATTAATTAGGTGTGTAAAAAAAAAACAATGTAATCCTAGTGTTTATGTGAACGTTAATGTCAGTGTTGGTGGAAGTACGTGTTGCTGTCCTGTTAATGTTGGTCAGTTTTTGTTTTGGCCCTTGTGTCTTTTCATTTTGAATGTGTTTTCTCTGTACTCTTCAGTACGGTCTTTGTAAGTAAACGTGTGCACTAGTGCTTTAAACTTGCAGCTTTCTTGGCCGTGACACTGCCCTGTCACACTTGGTGGGATAGCGGCCCTGAGACTCAGAGACAGAAGGGCAGGTTTATTTGAGAAAAATAAAAAGGCACAAGGGCCAAAACAAAAGGTCCACATAAAAAATCACGAACATAATCAGGACAGCAACACATACTTCCACCAACACTGACATTAACACCTGTGATTACCTTTTTTACGTACCTGTGACTGGAGCCTAATTAATCATTAATCATTTATTCAATTTACGACTCCAGCCACATTCCCACGTGTTTTAACAGAGAGGAATTGGACCGCCTCCCTGCCAACCCAATATTCCCCACACCCACCCACACCTGAGCACCGGCAGGGCTTTCACCCTGCCACAGCATTTGCACATCTTAATTCAGAATATATATCTAGACTCCTAATATACATTCTCATGATACTTCTACCAGCCCATCAAATAAACAACATGCACATGAGTTATCAAGGATCATTAATGGTAAAATACACACTGGGTGGACAAAAAAATGTTTGATGTTTCATACCCATTTGTGAAGTCACCGAGATCCTTCTGCATGACCATTGTTTTTGCTGAATAGTTGCACACGTCAAACACCACTCTTTACTGCATACATTTGCACACACTGCAGATAATTCTCTAATTTTATCATTCTCTATTTTTTGTTAATAGACAAAGTAATTGTAGCTAACAAAGTAATTTCATAAATCTTACCCACATTGCACTTCCACTAGGTACATTGGTCTCAAATGTGCAGTTTTTAAATAAACGCATTAGGTTGAAAAAATGTTCCCATTTTGCTTGCTCTGCCTTTCCTTGTTAATGTTACCCTGGCAGTGTCTCCTTAAAGCTGGAAAAATTTCACTCTGGGAGTTGAACCTCCTACGACTACAGTGACTGCAAAAAAAAAAAAAGTGCTACCGCTTTAAACCAAGCGGTGTTGAACACGAAGTGAAATAGCCTTCCATTCCTCAGGAACAGCATCCGGTTTCTTGGCATTTCATAGTCCTGGAGGTTTGGTCCTCAAATTATATTCTAGCATTACAGTGGTATACTAGGGTTCAAACTGTTGCTGTGTGGCGGTTGCCAGGTTAAAGGGGTGCAGTCTGGCATAGGGCATTCCTAAAAGAGGTACAATATATACCAAAACATTCCATTAGCATTTGGATTGCTTTGTTATCAATTACATACAAAAATCATTCCCAAACCTTTATGAATTCATCAGCACTGTTTGAAAGATTTCCACACAAACTAAGTATTGCAGAGTTGTGAGTTTTCTTTGAATGGGGCCACATCTGTAGACCAGTCATCTTCCATTTCTTGACAAGTTTACAGACACACATAAAAGGATTCAAGCTCCCCTGTAGGGTTGTGGATCTTGGGGATAGAATATTGTTGCCTGTTTCACCGCACTCAGACCACTTGTTCACTAAATATATTGGCATATAGTCATCTGCCCTTCAAAGATATCGAAATGATTTCAAAGAGCAAGACTTCACACAAGTGCAACAGCACCACATGTTATCCATTTCCTACCAAAGTAGAATGATTGGGTGGGATATTGATCTTTGTTTTTGCAATCATGACTGTCAAGACTAGTCCATCCAGTACCCATCTTGGCAAAGATAGCAGTGACCATTATGTTTTAAATAATATTATAACATTTACACAAATACAATATTCTATTTTATTCTCTTTAGTGTTAATTATTTTTACAATTTTGTTTTTTCTTTTTTTAAAAAGGGATAATTTTGCAACCCAAAGGATCAAGACTTCCAGACAATAATAGTATTCTTTTCAGCAACTCTCTGGCTGTGTATGCTTATATTAAAGGTAGGAGACCCTAATTGTATTAATTATAATTTCAAAAGGTTAGACCAGGGTCCTCAGCAGCTTACCTATAACATTACAGCTGTATGGAGCTCACCAGTTCAAACCCTTGGTTGCTCCACTGGGTGCCACAGGGAGTGCTGCATTGGCTGAGCGAGGCTGGCATTAGTTCACCACACAGAGCCGCATTGATCCCTACCTGTCAGGCAATGAGGACAAGTGGAGACCTCCAAGCTGAATTTTGTCTTCCAGTGGATGTTGCTTGGCTATGTTTGCCAGCTGAAAAGAAGCTACTGGCTAGACAGCGGCAATGTTAGTTAATCTTCAATCCTCCTGGGTTGGCACAGAGGTACAGCAGCAACGATACATTCAAATTGAGAATTTCAAATTGGGGAGAGAATGGAGATAAATACCTAATTTGGCACTAGTATAAGTAAAGTAAAAAAATGAATTAATACATAAATGTTGTTCTATATAAAGGCATTAAGTTTAAAAAATGAACACCAAATCCACTACAACTAACACATATGGCAAGATTGCTTATAAAAATCTAAACATTTGAGATCAGTTAGTAAATGGTCATAAGCATAAGAGATGAAATCAAGATTTATTTCATATTTCAACAGATCACCCAGAAAGGACGGCCCTGCTGTTTGTTTCTAGTGTCTGTATGGGCCTGTTCATCACCTTGTGTGCGCTGGTGCTCCGAGTGTCCTGCAGGAAGGAGCTCCAGACCCCGTGTCACGGGAGATTACTGCACAGCAGAGACTCCAAAGGGGAAGAAGATACTAACGACACTAACGAGGAGGGCTCGTCAGACTCCTGCCATATGAACGGCATCTACAGAACTGCAGCCATCGATCTGGACCCAGCGGAGGCAGCCGAACTGGCAGAAAGAATAGAAAGACGGGAACAAATAATCCAAGAGATCTGGATGAACAGCTGCTTAGATGGGACAATAATCAGAAGTATAAACCAGTATTATTGAACAATGGAACTGTAAAAACTTTTGTTTTGTTTTCAAATGTATTATTATTATTTTACATATTTATAATAACCCTTTTAGACCTTGGGTACTTTTAGACGATCCCTGCAGATTCTTGGGAATTATTGCAGGATTGTCTATGGTATTTTGAAATTAGCATAAAAACATCCTATTTATTTTATTTATTGTAGAAGGACAAACTGTTCTTTCAAACAAAATATAGCTTGGTGGTTATCCACACTTTTGTTTAAAAAAAAAAAAAAAAAAAAAAACACCTCAATGTTTTGATAAACTGTCCTTCTGTAACTCCCAAGATAGATTGCATCAAAACATGACATGTCTGGAATATCCTTTTCCAGGTTATAGTGTACAGTAGGTCTCTCCATCTGCTGTCCTTATGATGGGGTATAGAGACCCCAGTGAATTTTAAGGGTTAATATGCTGTACTCCTTCTGTGACGCTCAGATCACAAGTATCATTGCCTCATACTGGCTTCTTAGGTGGACAGAGGTCAACCTAACAAATTGCTTGAGCGTTCCAGAAGAGAATAGCATTGGGTTGATTTGAGGTGCGCTGCTTGCAGACCTACGAGGGAAAGTGAAGCTTCAAACCTGACCCTAGCCAATGCCATTGTTTTTCACGTTTTATGAGGACTGAATTCACAAAATAAATTATCACTAATGACCATCATTGGTCAGTGGTCTTCACTCCCTGGGTGCCACTGCAAGCAACTGCTCTAAAGGTGCATGGCCTCCTTAACCGAGGATTGAACCCCAGCCTCTAGTTCCAACGTCCTGCCCCGTGCCAAAAAAGCTAGGCTCCAGTTACATAAAGGCTTTTATGAGATCTACATTCAAAACCTAGAATATTGCCAGCAGTGTTTTGTATTTTGAGCTTGCAAACGACATCCAGAGCAAGAATGTGCCTATTTATTCACAAAGGGAGATGGCAAGAAGGCTTCAACATGTTCAAAGAGGGAATAAGCTTGTTGTAGCTGGAAGTATTAATCCATGAAAGCCAAAAAAAAAACCAAAAAAAAACTGTGCTACCTCAGCTAAACCTCAGTTGAGATGGGAATGAGGGTATCATCCACAGTGGATGAAATCACATACCATGTGAATAAGCATAATCTTGTTTTTGACACTGCAGCTTTAAAATTACATTTCTATCTTGTATGTTTATAAGTTTTCGTTGGCTACCTCTAATGAAGTTGACAGTGTTTTCTTGGTCACTCTTTGCTGTGTAAGACCTGTGAGCCAAACAAAAAGTGCAAGAGTAAGGCCACCGAACACTTATACATACTATAAGTTATTATTATTATTATTATTATTATTATTATTATTATTATTATTTATTTCTTAGCAGACACCCTTATCCAGGGCGACTTACAGTTAAATCAAAATAAAAAGCAGACTAAAAGCTGACAACGTATTTAATCTGTTTATACCCTGTTGCAGTTCAAACATTTAGAATGCTTTGTCAATGACATTGAGTGCATGACCTACACGCTTGCTGTTATGTTTAAGTATTTTATGTTTAAGTATCATTGTCTTTTGTTATGCCACATAAAAAAAAATCTAAAAAAATAATGATCATGATTATAATTGAAGTATTTTTTCTTACATTAGATGCAGATTACTAATGAAAAATATGTTTACACAAATACAACACTGTCTGTTCTGGGGACATTCTGTGTAGTGTACTTATTAAAGATTCCATCATTGCTGCATTAATTGGTTTCCTGTCATTAGGGTTTTCAAGTAAAATCTTAAGCTTTTAACCTCATGAATAGGCAGGAGCACAATTGTAGTAACAAGAAAATCAATCTGACACATGCTTGACAAATAAATAAATACAAATAGAATTAAGATGCCCAGCTCAAGACTTGATACAAATATTAGAGTGCATCCAAGCAGCTGACTCTTAGCTTCTCTCCTGAATAGATCATTCTATTGTGCTTTATACAGGTGACCTGGTTAGATTGGAAATATAACCTGACCACATTACGCACGTGGGTTTTTTGTTTGCCTCCAATTAGGTCAGGGCTCCCATTTAGACAACATATTCTCACATATTTCTATGTCTTGCCAAATGTGCAGGTCCTCTACCCTGCCACAGCTTCTCTATGGTTTTGTTCAGATTTGTATACAAAATGTATACAACGTTACCCTGGTTCCCTGAAATACAAACGTAACTATTACTGAATGGGTATTTACCTCCTAAAGACCCAAAACTTGAATAAAATATATCAAAGCTGCTCGCTGAGCCTATGACGCAGTCATGGCAAGCCCTTGGGGGCACAAAACGACAGCGCTCACAGACCTCAGCGTCATGACTTCTTCAAGCCTGCTGCAATCATGGACGCAGCAATTTTGAAGGTTAATGGTAACATTTCAATTTCGGGGAACCAGGGTTATGATAATAACCTAACGTTCCCTTTCAAGTATGAAATGTAACCATTACCGAATGGGTCAGTATACCCAAGCCGTCGCAAGGGCAAGACTGCTGCATGACCGGAATGCTACAAGGCTAATCAGAGACTGCCTTGTGCGTTACCATTCAGAACCCAGTAACAAGTAGCCAAGGCAAAAAAATTGACGGAGAAACTCACATCTATGCCTGTGTTGTAAAGGTCGACTGAGTAGCAGCCCTTAACACTAGTTCCAAAACCAGGGTTTTGTGGATCCACAACCTAAGTCTGTAGAACTTAGTAAAGGTATGGGGAGTAGCCCACAATGCTGCATTGCAAATGTCCTTGACAGATGCACCCTGGAATAAAGCCCACAAAGTTGCCATGCCCCTGGAGGAATGGACAGTGAGCTTTCTGGAGGGGGCAATTTGGCCAGCTCATAGGCAGTCCTGACTGTATCTGCTTGCTTTCTCAACTAATCGTGTAGCAGTAACAGTGATACAGCACGCATGCAAACTGAAGGTTATAGTTTCAAATCCCAAGAACCTTTTTTTATATATATATTATATAAAAATATTTTTTGCATGCAAATGTTCTATTTTAAAACAGAAATAAATCATTTAATATAAATGATATAGACGTCACAAAAAGTGCTTTCCCTAGTATATTTCAATATTGACAAAACAAGTTTATTGTCATTAAACTTGGATGTCCTGTAATATACATATTGATGAATAAAAGTGCCTGGGGTCTGCAAAAATACAGGAGAAAAAGGACATTTTTACCTTACTTTGGGACATATTTCTCTTACTGTATGACAGGTTCTGACAGGACGGCTGAGGGTGGTGACGTCAGGCCAGCAAGAACTGAAACCACAGACAGGTATGTACTCAGGTGCAATGCGCACTGCAGCACTATTTTTATTGACAAAAATAAATCAAATAAGTATTTGTAACAAAAACACTGCTCACAGAGCGAAAATAAAAGGTTAAACAAAAACAAATCTTGCACACAAAAACACTGTGCTTCCACCAGGTCAGAGAGCCATTGGCAAACTCAGACCACAACATGGTCTCATTTGAAGTGATTTTTAAAACCCCAAAAGTAATGACTAAAGCTAAGGTTTACACTTAGAAAAGCAAACTATGAAGGTATGAAACAGAGACTAACAGAAGTAAATTCTAGTAAAATAGAGAAAACATCCACGAAAAAAGGATGGCTGTTTTTTTAAAAATGTAGTACTAGAGGTGCAAAACAATTACATCCCAAACAAAATGGCCAAAATGGTTTAATAGATCAATTAAAAAAAATATTCAGCGAAAAAAGGCACTTTACAGAGCGTTTAATAGGGACCAAAAACAAAGTACATAGAAAGAGTACTTGGAAAGTAGTTAGAAAGGCCAAGAGAGAGAGAGAAATCAATATTGCTAAGGGGGATAAAACCAATTCCAAAATGTTTTTCCAATATTATAACAGCAAGAGAACATTCAAAGAGGAGGTTAAATGTCTAAGAGACACAAATGGCAAAATCATAGGCGAAGAAAAAAAAAAAGCAAATATATTAAATGATTACTTTTCACAGGTTTTTACAAAGGAGGACACGGACAACATGACCCACATGTCGACCTGTTCCTATCCAATTTTAAATAACTTTAGCATAACAGAGGCAGAAGTGTTAAAGGGACTAGGTGCTCTTAAAATAAACAAATCCCCTGGGCCTGATGAGATCCTCCCAATAGTACTCCAAGAAATGAAAGAAGTTGTTTAAAAGGCATGTCGTATGCAGACAGGCTAAAATAATTGAATCTATTCAGTCTTGAACAAAGATGACTACACGGTGATCTGATTCAAGCATTCAAAATCCTAAAAGTTATAGACAATGTCGACCCAGGGGGCATTCAGAACAGAAAATAGGAGGCACTTTTTTACACAGAGAATTGTGAGGGTCTGGAACCAACTCCCCAGTAATGTTGTTGAAGCTGACAAGATGAGATGCTTGATGAGATTCTGGGATCAATAAGTTACTGTGACAGAAATACAATGAGTTCTGGTGATAAATCTTCCTCCCGACCTGTGAGGGCGCTAAAGAACGGGAGGAGAAGTATCTGGAAGGGCTGGCCTGACAGTTCGTTTCCGGGACCGGAAAGTGGGTCAGCCTGGAAGGAAGCGAGACTCTGTTGTAAGACCGTATTGATTTGACAGGTAAACAAGGGGCAGCTGCAAGTAATAAGGCAGCTGCAACCGTTTACCTAGATATCATGCGGGATTACATATAGGGGCCAGGGTAACGCTGTTCTTTTCCTTCGTTTGGGTTAAGCCAAGGACCGAGAAGGACGGTATAGAGTGAAGTACTGTATTACTCTGTAAAGAGTTGAGTGTGTGTGTGTTTTTGTTTGTTTATTGCTGTACAATAACTGTCTGTGTTTTGAAACCACCAGACAGCTAAAGCACATCCGGAGCTGTCGCCGTGGGCCAGCACAAACCGGATCACCACCTCACAACTGTCACCGAATAAAAAGTGTATTCATTCACCACCAGCACGACTGCACGCACCCGGGACGGGTGAACGTGTTTTTGTTTTGTTATTCAGGACTGTAACCTGTCGTTTCATCCCCGCGCTCTACACATCGTTGTGTATTGCCGGGGCTTATTATTTACGGTCGCTAGACCAGGATTTAAAATAAATAAAAACATTTGTCACTGGATTACCGTTGTCTGCCTGTCACTCCTGCACCGCATCACCGCTACACCTGTTCCCCTTACTAACCACTTTGCCACACGTGGTGTCAGACTACGGGATCATGGACCGCAACGCACTGGCGGAGCTGCTGCAGGCGCTGGAGAGCAGGCGCGACGCAGAGGAGAGAAGGAGGGAGGAGCGCTACACGGCGCTCATTGAACGGGTAGGGCTGGCCGTTGCTGCAGCGACGACCCCTACCACAACACCGCTGATGTCGCCCCCGAAGGCACGGGCAATGAAGATGTCGGCGGAGGATGACCCGGAGGCGTATTTGGTGGCGTTCGAGCGGCTGGCTACCGCGGCGGCTTGGCCGCGGGAGTTCTGGGCCAGCCAGTTGGGACCCTGCCTGATTGGGGAGGCTCAGGCAGCCTACCAAGCCATGAGCGACCATCACGCCACCGATTATGACTTGGTCAAGCAGGCTATCCTCCGCCGGCTGAACATCACCACGGAGACCCACCGGGCGCGATTTAGGGAGTACCGGAGAGCCCCGGAGACACGCCCCAGGGTGGTTGCAGAGCGGTTGTGCGACCACATGGTGCATTGGCTGACCCCCGGGAAGAAGACCGCCCAGCAGATGGGGGAAGCCATTGTGGTAGAGCAATTCTGCCATGTGGTCGGCGCCGAAACCCAGGCGTGGATACGGCGCCACAACCCCGACACCCTGGAGGAGGCGGTCAAACTGGCCGAAGACTTCGAGGACTCCCTGACCTCTGCCCGGATCGGGATCCTGTCGGCCCCTGCCCTTCGGAGCAGCAGACCTCTCCCTCCCTCTCCTCCAACACCACCACCACCACCCCCCACGTTCCAGGGACCCAGACCTCCCAGAGCACCGACCCCATTGGGCCCCCTTGCCTCCCCCCCATGGAGACCAAGGTTGGCCCCCAGCTGGGGTAGAGGTGCTGCCCCTGCCCCGTTGCCATACCAGCAGCGGGACAGATTTCTGACCTATGCCCCCTCTGTCCCTCCTATCTGTTTTAGGTGCCACCAGCCGGGACATCTGGCCAGGTCATGCCCCGCTGCCATGGAGTGTGACGTGGCCGCGTGCAATTGGGCACCTGAAACTGGTAAGCGTGGGGAATATGGTCGGGAGGGGCCTTGTTTGATTAATGTTGTGTTAGGGAATGTGAAAACCCACGCATTAGTGGACACAGGGTGTGAGCAAACCTTGATTAGGACAGCTCTCCTGGGCGGTGTGTCGTGGCGGCCACGAGGTCAGGTGGCCATCTCCTGTATCCATGGAGACACGGCGGCATACCCCACATTAAAAGTATATTTATCGGTAGGACCGATAAAACGTCACCTTGTAGTCGGGGTGGCGGAAAGGTTGCCACACCCAGTTATTCTGGGTCGAGACTGGCCAAAATTCAAAGAATTGATGCAAACAATGGCAGTCTCAGCCACACACGTAAACGTGGCAGAAAAAAAAAAAAAGAGGAACGAATTGGTGATGTGTTTCCTTTTCACACTGAAATGTTTTCCCCTCTTTTCCGTCCTAGAAAAACAAATAAGGAGAGATGGACCGCGAAATGGGAGGGAGCATTTGTGAGACAAGGCTGGGGTCTGGTGGGAGAGTGCTGCAATGGTAACAAACGCCAGTCGAAGGGAGTGGGAACGCAGTGTGACCGAGAGAGCGAGGTTACTGGACCGACTAGAGCAGAGGTTATTCCAGCCCCTCTCAATGTACCGGACCCGTGGTACTCAAGCGCGGACCTAGTGTGGGGCCAACAAAACGACCCGTCACTGGTGCACGCTTGGGGGCAGGTCCGGTCCATTGAAGGTAAGGATGTTGACGGCGCTGGGGCGCTAGTATATCCACATTTCAGTATCAAGGGGCAATTACTATATAGGGTAAACCTAGCCGCGGGCACAGGACAGCCTGTAACACAATTGTTGGTTCCCCCGTCTTGTCGGACCGAGGTCATGAGGCTGGCGCATGATATCCCTTTTGCGGGGCACCTCGGAGCCGAGAAGACGAGGGAACGGATATTGGCTCGATTCTATTGGGTAGGTCTTCATACTGATGTGTCGAGATATGTAGCCACCTGCCCAGACTGCCAGCGAGTAGCGCCGGGTCGAGTGCGCCCCGCCCCTTTGGTCCCACTGCCGATTATTTCCACTCCTTTCGAGCGCATTGCAATGGACATAGTCGGCCCTTTGCTACCTTCTGACTCCGGGTATACGCACATTTTAGTAGTGGTGGATTATGCAACGCGATACCCGGAGGCAGTTCCATTGAGGTCCACTAGTGCCGCTGCAATAGCCACCGAGTTAGCACAGATTATGGCCAGAGTAGGGATCCCCAAGGAGATTTTGACCGATCACGGAACTAACTTTTTGTCCAATACGTTACAGCAGGTGTACAAAATATTAAAAATACGTCCCATCAGGACGTCCGTTTATCATCCACAATCGGACGGTCTGGTGGAACGTTTTAATCAGACCTTAAAGTCGATGCTGAGGCGATTTGTGACACAAGAGCAGAAACATTGGGCATCACTTCTCCCCTACCTCCTTTTTGCAGTGAGAGAAGTGCCGCAGAGTTCAACGGGGTTCTCCCCCTTTGAGCTCCTGTACGGCCGGCAGCCTCGCGGCATTCTCGACCTGCTGAGAGAGGGGTGGGAGGAGCACAAAGGCTCGTCTAAAAATGTAGTGAAGTATGTGCTCCTACTCCGAGATCGCCTGGATTTGGTCGGTCGTTTGGCCCAAGACAACCTCAGATCGGCTCAGCACCGACAAGAGCAGCATTATAACAAAAATGCACGGATTCGAACCTTTCGACCAGGGGACAAGGTAATGCTGCTACTTCCCTCATCAGAGTCAAAACTGTGTGCTAAATGGCAGGGGCCGTATGAGGTGATTCGGGCTATAGGGAAAGTAAATTATGAAATTAGACAGCCCGATCGCCGGAATGAACGTGAAATTTACCACATTAATTTGTTGAAGCCCTGGCAGGCAAGAGAGGTCTTATTTATAGCCCCAGGCAATATGGAGGATGATTTAGGTCCCTGTCCAGAGACCCCGAGCACAAGAGCGATTTCAATGGGGGAACAATTAGTTCCGGATCAGCAAAGAGAGCTGCGTAAGCTTATTGAGGAGTTCAGCGATGTTTTTTCTGATGTGCCCGGCAGGACGAACTTAGTTGAATATGACATTATCTCTCCCCCAGGTGTCACAGTGCGAGAGAGACCGTACCGGATCCCGGAAAGTCGACGAAGTGGCGTTCGCAAAGAGGTACGGGATATGCTCGAGCTTGGAGTGATTGAACCTTCCAGGAGCGAGTGGTGCAGTCCTATTGTAATAGTGGCTAAGAAGGACGGCACCAACCGCTTCTGCGTAGATTTCAGAAAGGTGAATGCTATTGCCAAGTTCGATGCGTATCCCATGCCTCGGGTCGACGAACTTTTAGACAGACTGGGAAAAGCGAGGTTTATTTCCACTCTGGACCTGACGAAGGGATACTGGCAAATCCCTCTAACCCGCAGCTCCAGAGAGAAAACCGCATTTTCAACACCAGAGGGGCTGTTCCACTTTAAAACCATGCCGTTTGGGCTACATGGTGCGCCCGCTGCCTTTCAGAGACTGATGGACCAGGTTTTACGCCCACATCATGAATATGCAGCAGCGTATATTGATGACGTGGTGATTTACAGCTCCACCTGGCGAGAGCATTTGGCTAGGGTTGCAGCCGTTCTTCAGTCTCTAAGGGCAGCCCGGCTGACAGCTAACTTGAGAAAATGTGCGTTTGCCAAGACAGAGACTCAATATTTGGGATTTGTAATGGGAAATGGAAGGGTGAAACCTGTGGTCACCAAAATCCAGGCTTTGGTTGATGCAGCGATCCCCAAAACCAAGACTCAGGTGAGGTCACTACTGGGCTTAGCCGGTTATTACCGCCGCTTCATCCCCGAGTACGCCACAGTGGTTAACCCGTTAGTCGACCTCACCAAAAAGAGTGCTCCAAATTTAATTAAATGGTCAGCTGAGTGTCAGGGGGCGTTTGATACGATTAAGCGTAAACTTTGCCAGGCCCCCACTCTTATTACCCCAGATTTCACCAAGAGATTCATCCTCCACACCGACGCCTCGGATGTAGGTTTGGGTGCAGTCTTGTCCCAAAAAGTAGCTGGAGTAGAACACCCGATATTGTACCTGAGCAAAAAAATGTTACCTCGGGAGCGTAACTACTCCGTAGTCGAAAAAGAGTGTTTGGCCATTAAATGGGCTACTCACTCTTTACGATACTACCTGCTGGGACACTCATTTGATCTTGTCACAGACCACGCCCCACTCCAGTGGTTAAGCACCATGAAGGACAGCAATGCCCGGATAACTCGGTGGTATCTGGCATTGCAGCCCTTCATGTACCATATGGTACACCGTGCGGGGAAAGACCACCAAAATGCGGATTATTTTTCCCGGGAGGGGGGAGCAATGGGAAAGGTAGATTTAGCCGAGTGTTCCTTCGGCTCCACTCTGAGCGGTGGGATATGTGACAGAAATACAATGAGTTCTGGTGATAAATCTTCCTCCCGACCTGTGAGGGCGCTAAAGAACGGGAGGAGAAGTATCTGGAAGGGCTGGCCTGACAGTTCGTTTCCGGGACCGGAAAGTGGGTCAGCCTGGAAGGAAGCGAGACTCTGTTGTAAGACCGTATTGATTTGACAGGTAAACAAGGGGCAGCTGCAAGTAATAAGGCAGCTGCAACCGTTTACCTAGATATCATGCGGGATTACATATAGGGGCCAGGGTAACGCTGTTCTTTTCCTTCGTTTGGGTTAAGCCAAGGACCGAGAAGGACGGTATAGAGTGAAGTACTGTATTACTCTGTAAAGAGTTGAGTGTGTGTGTGTTTTTGTTTGTTTATTGCTGTACAATAACTGTCTGTGTTTTGAAACCACCAGACAGCTAAAGCACATCCGGAGCTGTCGCCGTGGGCCAGCACAAACCGGATCACCACCTCACAACTGTCACCGAATAAAAAGTGTATTCACTCACCACCAGCACGACTGCACGCACCCGGGACGGGTGAACGTGTTTTTGTTTTGTTATTCAGGACTGTAACCTGTCGTTTCATCCCCGCGCTCTACACATCGTTGTGTATTGCCGGGGCTTATTATTTACGGTCACTAGACCAGGATTTAAAATAAATAAAAACATTTGTCACTGGATTACCGTTGTCTGCCTGTCACTCCTGCACCGCATCACCGCTACACCTGTTCCCCTTACTAACCACTTTGCCACAGTTACTAACAACCAAACGAGCAAGATGGGCTGAATGGCCTCCTCTCGTTTATAAACTTTCTTATGTTCTTATACGTGTGGCAATTGTTTTTAGTTTTACTTTCGCTTCGCTTTTGTTTCTTTTCCACTCCCATCTCTCACGTTCGCTCCTCTCGAACACCCATCCTGAACGCAGAGAGCTGCAGGCTCTTTATACATGCGAGCAAGGACGTAATTTACGTGGGGGACGGGGGGGTCACATCCCCATTACTTTAAATTATAGAGCAGACAAAGGAGAAAAGAATGTTGGTGCAGTAGCTCAGCAGTAGCACTAGCGCGAAAAGAGAGTGTGAGTCTGAGGTGATCGAGAGGATAGAAACAAAACCAAAATTAGTGTAACGAAATAGGTGTGATTTCTAATATAGCCAACACGGTTATAAATTCTAATTTATTTTTATATTCCCTTGTACATACCCTTGTTAAATCCCCCTTGTTTTAGTGTAGATACTAGATAGTATTATTTTATTTTTTGTTGTCACGTCGTCTGGAAGACTCCTCTGTATCGGTTACCGCTCTTGGGGCGACCGGCAAGCTCTGAGTTCCGCCGATACCAACCAAAGCAACCCGGTAACTTAGAGGGAGAATAAAGAGGCTGCTGAGTTCAGTAGGTAATCCAGTTTCTCAGGTGAGGTTGTATGTCATAATATATCTTTATATCTTTTGAGCTTGGTGACTCTCTTAATCTGTGGTCATATTAACCTTAGGATGAGTTGCAGCAGGAGAGGAAAGCTAGAAACAGAGAGAGAGATGAAAGAGCAGGCAGTAGTCCAGTTTCTCAGGTGAGGTTTTATACACGTCACACACACTTTTGAATATTGGAGAGCATATGATCACATAGCGTATTTCTGATTGAATATTACAAATTCTGTTGTAATTGTAAAAATATTCCTTTATATACATGTTTAAATAAGAATGTATTTAAGGTCAATGTAGTTAATTCTATTTTTCTATTAACTTGTTTATTTATAAACATGTAGCCATGACTCACAAATGAATTGACTTTAGTATAGTACCTGAATTAAAATGTAAAATGTAGTACCTGAATTAAAATTTGACATGATACTGTATTTCAGGAAGTGCAGATGCTGGCTATTAATGATAGCTTAAGAACAGACAGAGAGAGTGAAAGAGAGAGCAGCAGTGAGACTAGAGAGACTGAGCATCAGCAGAAGTTGACAGAGGAAGGGGATGATCTTGAAATACGCCCAAATCAGCCAAACTCAAAAGTGATAGTTTCCCAAAGGTTATCAAGTAAGACTCTACATTTTCAAGATAGATGGTTTAAAGATTACACGTGGCTCCACTACAGCCCCTCGTTGAAAGGAGTGCTGTGCTTCTATTGTTCGAAATATTTCCATGCCAAAAAATCTCCTCTGGCCAGCAAAGCAGACCCTGCTTTTGTTTCGTCTGGGTTTTGCAACTATGTCCGGGCACTGCTCAGGAGCACAGGCTTTTCTAAGGAAATAGCAACCACTAGCAATGTATGTCCATTGTGGTCCTCACTGTGTTAATTTGATTACTGAAGCAGCCTGCTCAGCCTGTCCAGTAGTTAGATATTCCATGCAGTGGGTTCACGAGTTGGGGCGCTTATTCAGACAGTCTGGCAAATTCAAAACAATCTTTACAGAAGTAGCAAAATCAGAAAGCGAAAATTTCACTTCTCTTAAACCTCTGTGCCCCACTAGGTGGACAGTTCGCACCCCAGCCATTCAGTCTGTCCTCAACCAGTTGGAGTTGATTGGTTTGGAGGAAATGGCCTCATCTAGTTCCTCTGATTCAGCTTCAAAACCTAATGGCATTCTTGAAAGATTTCAGAAGGGAACTACAGTCCTTGGGCTTATCCTTGCTACAGATGTGATGGGGGAGTTGGAGGGTCTGAACATCTCTTTGCAGAAGAGAAGCCAAACCATAGCAGGAATGTTAGCTGCAGTGAAACATGTTAAAATCAGCCTTGAGGGGAAAGGAACAGAGGAAAACTTCACTGCATTGTATGAGAGGGCAACAGGAGTAATTCATTCTATTGGCATCCAACCAATTCAGATGCCTCACGTGAGAAAGCCACCCAAACGCTACACAGGTCCAGCTGTGCCCTATGCACCCTCCACCTCTCAGGAGTACTACAGAGTACAGTACTTCAATGTCCTAGTGTGGCAAAGTGCCCCGCCCCTGTGTGCATTTGTGTGATCTGTGTTGTATGTTGCGTGCGTGTGTGTGTTAATGTTGGTGTATAGATTGGTACACGGGATATAAACGGGTCTGTGTTTCACGTATATTTAAAGTGTAGATTTGTATTTAGGCACGAGGAGAGCACAAATCACTTCACGTGCTGGTTAAATGTAATATGTGAGCACGGGGTTGCACAGAATTAATTCACGTGCTGGGATTCAAGTGAATGATTAATTAGTAGTTGAATCCCAGCACAACAGTATATATAGATGCACATTTTCACTCAGTCGTGGTTGGTGTTCGGTGAGTGGAGAACGGGAGAGAGAGGAGAAACTAGAAAGTGAAAGAAAGAGAGAACGTAAATATTGCTTTACTCACCGTGTTTGTTCGTCCCTGTTTGTTAGTGTGTGTTCGTTTTTGTTTATATGTTTCTTTTGGCGTCAAGTGCCGTGTCCTGTTTTTTGTACTGTTAAACCCTTTTATTTGTTAAATAAACGCTGAGTGCAGCCATTGCACTCAGCTCCTCATCACCACCGTCTCTGTCTGTGTATTCCTCTCTGGTCTGACGCCACCCACTCCGGCCGTCTTTGTGACACGTGGTGTCATCGTGGGATAACAGCGCCTCCAAGCGTCAGACCAGGAGAGGGGGTTTTGTGTTTAAAAAAAAAAAAAAAAAAAAAAAAAAAAACCCACAGGACTGGTTTAAAAAAAAAAAAAAGTGAAAATGGAAGGCTGGAGAGACGGCTGCCGGGACCTGGAGGACCTCCTCGGGGGCCTCGAGGACCAAGGCTGGTGCATGGCCTGTGGAGTCTACGGACACACGGTGGCGATCTGCCCCTTCCAAGGTGAGGAGGAGGAGGAACCGGATAAAGAGGTGAAGGACAGGGAGGAGGAGTGCCGCCTAAGGGCCAGGCATCCACGGCGATGTAACAAGCCATCGCCGGGGTGCCTCCTCTGCGACCAGGATCACCTGTTCGCCCACTGTCCCTTCCGCAGCTATGGGGAGGAGCCTGAGCGTCCACAGACCAAGCGGGAGGAGCCTGAACGTCCTACGCCTGAGTGGGAGGAGCCCGAACGTCCTACGCCTGAGTGGGAGGAGCCCGAACGTCCTACGCCTGAGTGGGAGGAGCCCGAACGTCCTACGCCTGAGTGGGAGGAGCCCGAACGTCCTACGCCTGAGTGGGGGGAGCCCGAACGTCCACAGCCCAAGAGGGGGGAGTCGGTGCGTCCACAGCCCAAAAGGGAGGAGTCGGTGCGTCCACAGCCCAAAAGGGAGGAGTCGGTGCGTCCACAGCCCAAAAGGGAGGAGTCGGTGCGTCCACAGCCCAAAGGGAGGCAAGTCGGGGCTTCCACAGCCCTGGGACCCAAGCCACCAGCAGAGGGAAAATGCCTGCTGGTTCAGCCCCAAGGGCCGGAAGGGGAGGAGTTACAGGCCCAACCCCCTGGAAATTTTTTGGGGGGAGAGGGGCAGGAGGCTGGTGTCCCCCAGCAGCCTCTATTCATGCTGCTGAAGGCAGCACGGCGCGCACCAGCCCAGCCGCCACAGCGGAGGGAGCCAGCGCCGCCAGGAGCAGAGGAGCTGCCTCTGCCTCCGCCACCTCCACCGCTTCCTCCACTAGGAGCAGAGGAGCAGGAGCTGCCTCTGCCTCCACCACCACCAGGAGCAGAGGAGCAGGAGCTGCCTCTGCCTCCGCCACCTCCACCGCTTCCTCCACTAGGAGCAGAGGAGCAGGAGCTGCCTCTGCCTCCACCACCGCCAGGAGCAGAGGAGCAGGAGCTGCCTCTGCCTCCACCACTTCCAGGAGCAGAGGAGCAGGAGCTGCCTCTGCCTCCACCACCTCCAGGAGCAGAGGAGCAGGAGCTGCCTCTGCCTCCACCACCTCCAGGAGCAGAGGAGCAGGAGCTGCCTCTGCCTCCACCACCTCCAGGAGCAGAGGAGCTGGAGCTGCCTCTGCCTCCACCACCGCCAGGAGCAGAGGAGCTGGAGCTGCCTCTGCCTCCACCACCTCCAGGAGCAGAGGAGCTGGAGCTGCCTCTGCCTCCACCACCGCCAGGAGCAGAGGAGCTGGAGCTGCCTCTGCCTCCGCCACCGCCCGGAGCAGAGGAGCAGGAGCTGCCTCTGCTGCCCGTACCTCCGCAGGGAGTACGGTGGCCGGAGCCCCAGAAAGGGGAGCTGCCGGCCACGAAGAAGGGGGACGAGGTCTGGAGACCACTTTCCCCAGCAGCAGTTTCGCTGCAGGAGTTCTTGTGGCCGGAGCCCCACAGGAGGGAGCTGCCGGCTACGAAGAAGGGGGAGGTCGGGGGACCACCTGCCCCCGCAGCTTTTTCGCTGCAGGATGGGACCAACAGGCTGTCAGCCGTGCCACTACCGGCAGGGGTGCTGACAGCATTGCCAGCCAAGGGCCCACTGAAGCCTCCCTTCCCAGCCCGAGACTTTGTTCTGGACTGCTGGGTTTTTAAGGGGGGAGGTGGCCGTTGAGGCCATGTGTGCTGCGCACAAGGGGGGGTATATGTGGCAAAGTGCCCCGCCCCTGTGTGCATTTGTGTGATCTGTGTTGTATGTTGCGTGCGTGTGTGTGTTAATGTTGGTGTATAGATTGGTACACGGGATATAAACGGGTCTGTGTTTCACGTATATTTAAAGTGTAGATTTGTATTTAGGCACGAGGAGAGCACAAATCACTTCACGTGCTGGTTAAATGTAATATGTGAGCACGGGGTTGCACAGAATTAATTCACGTGCTGGGATTCAAGTGAATGATTAATTAGTAGTTGAATCCCAGCACAACAGTATATATAGATGCACATTTTCACTCAGTCGTGGTTGGTGTTCGGTGAGTGGAGAACGGGAGAGAGAGGAGAAACTAGAAAGTGAAAGAAAGAGAGAACGTAAATATTGCTTTACTCACCGTGTTTGTTCGTCCCTGTTTGTTAGTGTGTGTTCGTTTTTGTTTATATGTTTCTTTTGGCGTCAAGTGCCGTGTCCTGTTTTTTGTACTGTTAAACCCTTTTATTTGTTAAATAAACGCTGAGTGCAGCCATTGCACTCAGCTCCTCATCACCACCGTCTCTGTCTGTGTATTCCTCTCTGGTCTGACGCCACCCACTCCGGCCGTCTTTGTGACACGTAGACACTGTTAATATACAGTTCAGACAGCGATTTGACCAGGAAGGCCTGCACAACCTACAAAATTTCGAGAAAGTTCTCCTTTTTGGAGAGGTCGACAATGTTGTGGACCAGTATCCTGAATTGCATTACAGGTGCAGTTGGCCATGTTCTTGTCAAATTACACCTACAATTCTAGCACAGAGGTAGCTAGCATTATGAGGAGCATGTTGCCTGAGGTTCGTGGGCTTTTTAGTCAAATTGAGGCTATTGCTGGTCGTCCCTGCCTCCTCTGCTGAGGCTGAGAGGAGCTTCAGTGCCCTGAGAAGGCTGAAGACCTGGCTTCGCACCTCAGTGACCCAAATTTGGCTGAACAGTGTGGCTGTATGCCATGTGCACCAAGAGAAACTGGATGAGTTGGGTAGAAATGCAATCTGCCAGAGATTCATCGATGCCAACGATCGTCACAAAAAATGTTTTTGGATCAATTCTGTGAATTATTTAACTCACTTAACCTCAGACAGCCAAAAGTAGTGTAGTTATTGCTTTTGTGAGAGCCATACTCCATAATGCTGTTTTATGTAAATATGTTGGTAAACAGAATAAAATCTAGCTCAGCATTATTGAGGTAAAAAAGTACAAGGGGAGGAGCCGATTTTAGGGAACAGTGGGACAGCTCATTTGGGAGGAGAATGTAGAGAGACTGGAAGGAGAGATTGGAATGAGTTATAGATCACAGTCATAACATTAGTGAGGTTTATTATTATTTAGCACTCCATCCAACCCTCCAGGTTAGTCTGTTCATTGAGTAAATAAAATGCCCCTTGGCAATGGCATTAAACTCTACCTAACATCTCCTAGTCTTTTATGCATTTGTTTATTGTTCAAGTTCAATTGTAGGATATGTTTTTACATGAGTTACCAGCCACTTTACAAACATGCACATAGATGTGAATGTACTACTGAAACACTATTTCATTTGACTATTTATTGTTACACTGACAATGTGGGATACAAATACAACATTAGTTTACCTGTACTCACTTAAACCCCAAAAAACATGAATATTAGACATTTCAGTTGTTCGATTGCAATGCATGCTGGGACACGTGCATATTATAAAGTTATGCATTTATATTGGCAGCCACCAGTTCCTTACATACACCTGATCTGGTGTTTCGTACATCATTTACAAGTTCACTTGGACAAAAGTAGTGTTTTGAAACACATCCATAACCTATCCATTTATCACTTTTAACACCTCACTTTTGGGGTTTCAGGACATTGAAATGGTGTATTGAAACATGTTCTTTTAATAGTATAGCAGAAGTATGATTTTATGTTTGCTTGACTATATTTTGTTAGTAGAGTTCCTATATGGGTTTTGCTCATAAGTCATAACACCTGGCATCTGCATATGATTTAACCTTTTTCATTACGTAATATTAATTCTATTCTATAATACTAATTTCTTTATTACATTCTGCACAGGTTTTAGTGGATGGGTTTCTAATCCCATCCACTCTGCCATACACAATAACAAACATGTGTTTTTAAATTAACCCAAAATGCATTCAAATCATACACCAATAACAAAATATATTTGTTTTAAATACACAACCCCATACATTTTTAAATCAATTTACATAAACATACTTACTTAAATACTTTTTAAACAACACAAAATACAAACAACCGTTTTAACTAAATAAATAAACCCCACATTTTCACATCACCAAACAATATATTTATTTACACGCAAGGCTTTGCCCTGCCCCCTTTAATTATGTGCAGGGTTTTCTCCTGCCCTGTCATACAGGTACTGACTTTTTTTTCTACATTTCACCTAAGAGTGGGAACTACAAATTAAAAGTGAAGTGGTGCTTTTGGCTGATTTACTTTTGCTGCTCCAATACCCTGAAAACACATAAACTATCCTTGCTGTATAGAGTCTGGCAGTTCTCGCTGATAACTTGACGCGAGGAACTACCCTTCCTCTCAATTTCGTACTTGACAGGGAACTGTCCAGGGTCATAGAATGTATTGTATGTGTTAAGTGTACCCCATTTTATAAAAGCTAAACTATGATAATACTTTGTCCAAATATTTCTTCTAATTGAATTTTACACACTTTTAAAATTTACCTCATACATGGATTAATACAAGCTTAGCATATTTCATAAAATACTAGTCTATCATAATGATGATGGATTAAAACAGGCAAATCTGCTGAACACTTTTGAAATATTAAAAGCTGCTGTTTTGAGTAACTGGCCTGTAATAAATCAGTCTGTGCTAGTAAGAGTGAGTCCAAAAAGAACAAAAAAGAAACTTTGCTCACAGAGCAAAATAAATAGTTAAACAGAACAAAATCACGAACACAAAAGTAATAAACAAAACCCAGGTCAGGCTGAGCAATTCCTTCACTGTTCCTGGAGTTTTTAAGTTTCGTTTCGTTTCTGTTTCGTTTCTTTTTCGCTCTCCTCCTCACTCTCTATGCTCCTATGCGAGCGCAGAGAGCTGCAGGCTTATATACCGTGGCCGAGGGGTTTAACTGGCTAGTAATTATCCTATTACCCATCGGCCACAATCTGCACGAGTTTATTAATTAAAGTGCTGTGGGTGGGGCTACCCATCCACGCTAAACAAAACAAACAAATCGGCTACGCCGTCCTAAATACATAAATAACAAAAACAATAACCAAACCTGCAGCGTTTCACTGTCATATTTATCCTAAACACAATAATAATAATAATAATAATAATAATAATAATAATAATAATAATAATAATAAAATACAAAATAACACGGGGGCGGAGGGGGAAAACCCTGTTCTAAAATTAAATAAACAAAACAATGTACAGGGCACCTCGCCCTGTTACATATCCCCCCCCCTTGTGCAATGCACACTTGGCCCCGACGGCCACCTCCCCCCTCAGTCTCAAAGTCCCGGAAGAGGGGGAAGCGCAGTGTCCATGGGGGTGGCCATGGTGGGAGGTCCGGCACCCCCCAATTCTTTGTGGCTGGCAGCTCCCTCTCCCGGGGCTCCTGCCACACACTATCCTGCCGCGAAAGTGCAGCTGGGGGAGCTGGTCTCCTGACCTCCCCCCCCTTCTTCATGGCCGGCAGTTCCCCTCCGTGGGGCTCCGGCCACCCAATTACCAGCAGCGAAACTGCTGCGGGGGGAGCTGGTCTCCTGACCTCCCACCCTTTCTTCATGTGCACGTTCGGCTTCCCCCCTCTTGGGCTGTGGACGCACGGACTTCTCCCTCTTGGGCTGTGGACGCTCCGCCTCCTCCCTTTTGGGCTGTGGATGCTCAGTCTCCCACTCCATTAATTAATTTCATTAATTTCTTAGCAGATACCCCTATCCAGGGCAACTTACAATTGTTACCAGATATCACATTATTTTTTACATACAATTTCATTATTTTTACATACAATTACCCATTTACACAGTTGGGTTTTTACTGGCGCAATCTAGGTAAAGTACCTTGCTCAAGGGTACAGCAGCAGTGTCCCCCACCAGGGATTGAACCCACGACCCCTGGGTCAAGAGTCCAGAGCCCTAACCACTACTCCACACTCCAGGTCCGTGTCCCCTCTCTGCCTCCTTCTCCTCACCTTCTTTTCTCCCTTGGCCTGTGGAGGTGATGGGGTCTGCTGCTCCAGCAGCCAAAACCACCCTGACGCACAGGACACCCTCCCCATTGTGTAGGCTTTCCAGAAGCAGGGGTCTTCATAGGGGCAGTCCCCCTGGTCATGCCCAAACTCCATGCAGATGACACACAGGGGGGGGGGCCCCTTCAGCTCTCCACTGCTCCTGTTCCGTGTCCCAGTATGGGGGTCCCAGTTGGGTGGGGTCCCATGACCACCATCTCCTCCCACCTCTCTCCTGCTGCTGCTTCCTCCTTCTTCCTCCCATTCTCCTTCCTTACTCTCCACGTAAGTAAAAAAAAGGAAAAAAAACATAAAAAATTGCAGTACCCTACTTCTGCCTGAGTCCAGGAGGCTGTGGTTTATCCCACGATGACACCACGTGTGACAGGGTGGCTGGGCGGTGACGTCATGGCAGAAGCAGGAAGGAAGAACTCTGACACCAGGCACTGCAGTTTTTAAAGAAATACGCAGCTGGCCGCCGTTTTATTTACAAATAACAAAAATAAATCAAAGGTTTGAACAAAAAGAAACTTTGCTCACAGAGCAAAATAAATAGTTAAACAGAACAAAATCACGCACACAAAAGTAATAAACAAAACCCAGGTCAGGCTGAGCAATTCCTTCACTGTTCCTGGAGTTTTTAAGTTTAGTATCGTTTCTGTTTCGTTTCATTTTCGCTCTCCTCCTCGCTCTCTATGCTCCTCTCGTACACCCACACCACGAGCGCAGAGAGCGAGGTATGACACAGGCCCGGTTTTTGGGATGGAACCGCATAACAGTCTTGCGTTTTGATTGGTCCATGTCTGCCACATGAATATGTCGTCAAATGAGCGGAAAAGCTTGCAGGCATTTTTAACATTGTGATCAGAGAGAGAGAGAGAGTGATCTGCTTTCCACAACCTTACCATTAAAATATAATGTGGTATTACGCTGTATTGGTATAACAAACTATGGGTAATTATTTTATATGAATTATCATGTTATGCAATTGGCTTTCTGTAATGGCGTACTTTTTAGCATATACCTATAATCCTTAACGCGATATATTTTAATATCAAATATATGTCTTCCACACTATTACAGTTTTGTTAGAGGATGTATTAGTTTAGATCTAATGTAATCACAGTTGTACATATAGACTGCCCATGTTTTCATTCACGTCCCAAATTCTGGGCTGCTTTGCTTTTCAGATAATGTCCCAAATTCTGGGCCGCTTTGGTTTTCAGATAACGTCCCAAATTCTGGGCCGATTTGGTTTGCAGATAACGTCCCAAATTCTGGGCCGCTTTGGCTTGCAGATAACATCCCAATTTCTGTGCTGCTCTGGTTTTTAGATAACGTCCCAAATTCTGCATTTTCGAATTCAGGCCAGTTTTTGAGATATTCTGCTTAGCTGACAGCCAAGTTTCTAAGTCATGCATGCACAGTTTACCATAAACTGGACCGTTAATTCATTTAAGAGTAACCCTTAGTACATGAATCAAAGTTAATGTATTTTTTACTCTCCCCAGAAAACATTTAGGAACATGGTATACCATAAAAAAAAAAAAAAGGACATCTCATTTTCTTATGTAATGTGCATCAATATATAGTGAGGCATAGGGGTTTATCAGAACTTCTGGGTTTAAGAGACCAGTGCCCTTCAGCAACTTCAAATAAATCCTATTGTATTGTATTAGTCAACATTTCCCTTATCTATTCCTGATAGTTTATACTGTAGGTCAGGGGTTTTCAACCTTTTTTTTGAAACTGTACCCCTTCTATCTGGAGGTTTCAGCTCGAGTACCCCTTTACAATTTTCACTCAACTGAACGGTACCTCAGTTACAATAAAATGCAGAATAATCTGATGACCCCCCCCCCCCCCCCTGTTTATTTAATAAATTTGGGTGACAAACTGCTGGTTTAGGACAGAACAACAAACAGTAGGCTTAATTCTTAAAACTTTTAACTACATGTATTTGGATGCACAGAATTAAAAAGACAAGTATTGGGTTAGGAGCACACCTATTTTTTTGTAACTTTGACGGCCTTTTTTAAATTTTGACAGCCTTTTGTAAAAGTGAAGGCCTTTTGATACCCAGCATACACTGCAAAGTTATACACTGATATTCTGATAGCACAGCAATGCAAATGAAGTTTGTAATTGGTTGTGTTCCTCAAATACACAATAAAAAGTGATATTTATAGGGTATACAGTTATACAGCGATAGAGTGGTTTCGGACATCTAAGAACAGGTACTGCGAGCATCTGGACTTGTTCCTACTGTCGTACCCCATGAGTCTACAAATCCTGGGCCAACAAACTCGCTAGTACTCTCTTTAGATGCACAACAGTCTTAGCTAAAGAAAAGGAGTTCCTTCGAGTTCGTACAACCCACGACCGCCATTGGCCGAGCCTTATCCCGATGGTGTTCTTATAATGGGATTTGCCATAGGGAAAGGGGTGGTCTCTTATCATACCCGTATCTCCACGACCCCTGGGCCAACGAACTCAGAAGGGCACTCTTTGCGTGCACAAGAGTCTTAGCTAAAGAAAGACATCGGACATGGGTTCATACGCCACCCCACTGCCAGATGATGGGTGCTGCCCCAAAGGGGTTTTATAATGGGATTTTCCATGGACATTTTTCAGGGTGCTATATCTCGGGTTCCGGGGGGTCCCCGAGACTTGAAAATTGGTACGGAGGTCCACCTCGGGGCCCCTGTCAATCCCTCCAAGCGACGTGTCCCCAGCTAGAAAGAACACCAGTTTAGACTTTTTTTGCCAACCTGGAGCTCAAAAGCTATTGGAAATGCAACCTTGACATGCCATCATGCTAAAAATGTGTAAATTTGTTGAAAATGGAGCATTTGAAAATGGGTGGCTCCCTGTGAAAGAGGGCCCCCAGACAGGAAGTTCAACCTGGTTTCTAGGCCCCGGGGTCATGGAGATATGACCCCGAAAAGGGTAGTTTTTGGACATTTTTGACAGGGCGTATCTCGGGTTCTGTGGAGGTTAGGAACTTGATTTTTTTTTTTGCGGCGGGGCCCCACAAGGAGTCCCATTTTCATGGTCCAGATGCCAGGACGGCTTGGCAAAGTGAATTTTTTCGTCATGACATGAGTTTTTGGGTGAACCACCACACTATTTTAGGGGGTGGTTTAGGGTGCTCCTCTGAGTCGATATCACTTTGAATGGTGGTTCTACGTGCTCGGGTTCGAGAGATATGCCTGAAATGTGTTTTTCAACCCTGCCATAGACATGAATGAGGCTGAACACCCCGAATGCCCTGAAAATATTTTTTGCAAAGAATTGCCATGAAACTTGTTACATTCAGGCTGGTCTAGAACCCTTCGAACGGTGGTTGTAGGTGCTCTGATTCGAGAGATATGACTGAAAATGTGTTTTTTTAATACTGCCATAGACATGAATGGGGCAGAATACCCGAAAATATATTTTGCAAAGAATCGCTATGGTGGGTGTATGCGTGCAGGGGTTGCATGTTGGTGTGTGCGTGCAGGGGTTGCATGGTGGTGTGTGCGTGCAGGGGTTGCATGGTGGTGTGTGCGTGCCAGGGTTGCATGGTGGTGTGTGCGTGCCGGGGTTGCATGGTGGGTGTATGCGTGCAGGGGTTGCATGGTGGGTGTATGCGTGCCAGGGTTGCATGGTGGTGTGTGCGTGCCAGGGTTGCATGGTGGTACACGTGTGTGGAGGGGAATTGGAGTGCATGTTTTGCGCAAAAGAGAGGCGGGGAAAAGACTGGGAAGGGTAGGGTAAAAGAAAAATTACTACAATCATTTATTTTCACTTTCGACTCCCAGTCTCCTTTCCCTCACTTTATGATTTTATTTTGTGATTATTTAATTATTGTCAAAATAAACGGCCTTCATCTACTCACAGTTGCAGTCTCATTTCTGTCCAAAAAGAACCTGAAACACTTCAATATATTGATGGACGTTACATAAGAAAATGAGATGTCCTTTTTTCTGAATACCATGTTTCTTCCCAAAAATGTGTTTTATATTAGCCTTTAATAAAGGAAAACGACTGCTTTAATTAATTTTCATGTATCTATTTCAGTGCAATGTAGTTTCTTCATGGAATAAGAAATACGTTTTTTTTTAACATTTACATTTTATTTCTGCTTTTTCATAAAAAAAAAAGATTCTGGGGATTCTGATTCATGTACTAAGGGTTACTCTCAAATGAATTCACGATCCAGTTTATGGTAAACTGTGCATGGATGACTTAGAAACTCGGCTGTCAGCTGAGTCCCCAAAACTGGGCTGAATTCGAAAATGCAAAGCGGCCCAGAATTTGGGATGTTATCTAAAAACCAAAGCGGCCCAGAATTTGGGACATTATCTGAAAAGCAAAGCAGCCCAGAATTTGCGACGTAAATGAAAACAGGGGCAGTCTATATGTAAAACTGTGATTACATTACAGATAAACTAATGTATCCTCTAACAAAACTGCAATAGTGTATACATTTTATATTAAAATATATCGCAAAAACGATAATAGATATATGCTACTTGAAAGAAAAAAGTACACCACCACAGAAAGCCAATTCTTACATTCGTGCATAACATGGTAATCATATAAAGTAATTACCCATAGTGTGTTATATCAGTACAGCATAATACCACATTATATTTTAATGGTAAGGTTGTGGAAAGCAGATCACTCTCTCTCTCTGATCACAATGTTAAAAATGCCTGCAAGCTTTTCCACTCGTGTGACGACATATTCATGTGACAGACATGGACCAATCAAAACGCGAGACTGTTATGCGGTTCCATCCCAAAAACCGGGCCTGTGTCATACCTCCAGAGAGCTGCACAATTTGCACGAGTTTATTAATTAAAGTGCTGTGGATGGGGCTACCAATCCACGCTAAACAAAACGAACAAATCGGCTACGCCGTCCTAAATACATAAATAACAAAAACAATAACCAAACCTGCAGCGTTTCACTGTCATATTTATCCTCAACACGATAATAATAATAAGAATAAGAAAATACAAAATAACACAGGGGCGGAGGGGGAAAACCCCGTTCTAAAAATAAATAAACAAAACAATGTACAGGGCACCTCGCCCTGTTACACTTGGATAAAAGTATTTTTGCAGACACAGATGCGGTGAAATTCTTTAAATCGCCTCTGTTATGTTTAGATAACCTTACTGACTCGAGTAGTAGAGCTTCTAGTTTAATCTACAAAGAAGTTCACAAAGCAGTGCTTTCCTGTCTGTAAACAGAAAATCGTTTCCAGTATTGTAATCGCCATCAATATAAATTCAATCTGACAAAGGGAGGAAAAGTGTCACATCCTCCTGCCAATACAAGTTGAAACTGTTCAGTACATGCACAGAGTTCACCGAAAACTGAGTTTATACCCAATTGTTAAAGTTTCCCATGACAAATGTTTGAGACAACAATATAATCAAACATGTACATTCATGTCACCTTGTGCTAATTAATATCAGGAAGGGAAGGATATGTTTACGTCATATTCCCAGCGGCCTCCATTGAGCTGGCAACCTTGAGCATTTCCAAAGAAGGAAATAAGATTATAAGAAGTCTGTTGTTCATGTAACATTTAAATACATCAGCAAGAAAGGTAATAATGAAGAATGCTTCTGGAGCCTAATAAACTGGAAACATTAACAATTGGGTATATTTTTTTACAAGATCAAATCTATAATGGGAAGGTATAAATATATGTTTTTTTTTTCTTTTAAGAATAGAGGGTCTAGTATACAATGCTGGCTATGCTAAGTAAATTAATAAAACATAGGGACTGTGTACAGTGTGTACAATGAACACTAGGACACGTTACTGTGAAATGAACAATACTATTTTTAAATATACCTGCTCTTGAATGTACAGTACTTGAGACACATGTTAAAACAACATTGAGTTTACCGATTCCTCTGAGCCTCCGATATCCCTGCTTTAGTCACAGCAATTGAAATATCTCCTGTACAATGTGAGGGGGTCACAGTTTACTGCCTGTTCACTGTGCCGCTGAATCTGTAATATTCAAGATGAATTGTGTTTATTTACAATGCCTCCAAGTCCCTTTCCCATAAAATCAATGAATGGCGAAACATTTGGGTAGCTCCAACACACAGAAAAAATGTAATGCAATGGATTAAATCTACACAAGACACTGCCGATTACATTCAGTAGTTTTGCTAATACTGACATGGGATTACATGTATAGTATGGTAAACAGTATGGTCAATCGCATCTGCTGTACCTGTGCTTTGTTCAAGAGAACCTTATTACATTTGTTCTAAACAAAGTTGGGTTTTAGACCAAAAATAGAGCCCTATGAAATCTGTTTTATTATTTTGAATTTTTGGATTTATTTTTTCCTGATTTCGGATTTTTTGGTTTTAAAAATCTGTAATTTGTTAGTTTGTTAGTTTTTTATAACCACAAGTGTCTGATACATTGACAGCAATGATGAAGCTAGAAATGCATGAAAATATGACAAAAAAACTTTCTAAACGGTATTAATCGAAGTGCTTTCAGAAAAAAAAGGTACAAATTGGCACAATGTAATAGAAACAAACTAGGAACATTGTAAATTAAAAATCAAAATGTAGGCTTTTTTAGTAGTTTCTTTTCAACACAAGCTGAACTATAACATTGCAAAATAGATTTAATGTTTTCATTAATAATTAATGACAATGCAAATAAAAGCCTACATATTTTGATTGATTCCAATTTAATAAAAAGGCACATAGAAATATCTCCCTGATAACTTTTGAGAAAAAATGCTACATTCTGCAGTAGTCATTACAGTACTATCTGCTCAGAATAACTTATAGGTAGTCGTTTTCCTCCAAGCGATAACGGTAGCTAGCAAGTGATGTGGCACTAGAGGCAGTGCTTTTTTACAGTTAAAATCACGGTCGTGTACGGTGGCTGAGAGGTGCAAAAATAGTTTTTTCATGCGTTCCCATGACGTGTGTTTCTTGAAGCCTCTTGTCATACAAACACCATGCTATTTCAATGTAATTTTTAAAATATATATATATATATATACACACACACACACACACACACACACACACACATATATATATATATATATATATGGTAATTGTCCTCGGGTGCCTAGTTCTGTTTTTCTCTCTGAAGTCCGCGATTCCGTCCGTGTTCTCTGCAACACGGATTTCATAGGGCCCTACAAACATGGAAGCCTCCGATTCCCTATTGAAACTCCAATTAGGGGGATTATAAAATGCTGAAAGCATTTGTAAAATAAATGTCAATCGAGCCTACATTAAATATATATAGCTACATACCTGACAGCGCAATTTAGCAAGATAAATGGTTTAAAAAGTGGATTGAAGGACTTTAAATTTAGGCAATTAGTGTAACATTCACCACTCCCTTTCACTTACTTATTAAATTCTGAAATCCATATAGAAAAGGCACTGTACATTTAAACAAAGAATCTGCATTTTATTTGATTCCTAAAATCCAGAGTCAAATCTCTTGAGATCCCCAACATTATTTGCCTTTAATGGACAGATCAAAGCTAGTAAACACAGTGATTGCTCTTGTCTGGGGATATCATTATGTCAAGGCAAAACCCAATAAGAAATTTGATTCCTTATATTGCAATTTTACCATACTGTCTTTATTTCATGAGTGTACAAAGTTTAAATGGGGTTAGACCAACAGAACACAATGTGAATACACTTCCATCGAACTGTCGACTGAAGATTTTGCTACATTTATTAACCAGCAGGTGAGATGAATATTCCCTGCCCCCCGTATGTTTATTCATACAGTTTGGGTAAAAAGTTTAGAATCTGCAAATAAAATTCATAACAAAAAACACATCTAATCATGTACATTATCTTTAGTATCTCAAGGATAAGTGTCAGTCTGTATCTTCCACCCTATTCATACTACTTTAAGAAGGCTGTGTGGTCCAGTGGTTAAAGAAAGGGGCTTGTAACCAGGAGGTCCCCGGTTCAAATCCCACTTCAGCCACTGACTCATTGTGTGACCCTGAGCAAGTCACTTCACCTCCTTGTGCTCCGTCTTTCGGGTGAGACGTAGTTGTAAGTGACTCTGCAGCTGATGCATAGTTCACACACCCTAGTCTCTGTAAGTCGCCTTGGATAAAGGTGTCTGCTAAATAAACAATAATAACAATTATCAGTGGCGTGATTTCCATTTGTTTCATTCACAATCACGTTGATCGTGATGAAACAGGTAGTGTGAATTGGATATATACAAGTGACCAGGGCCCTGTTTCAGAAAGCGGGTTTAGTGAAAACTCAGAGTTAGTTGACTCAGAGTTGAAGGAAACTCTGGGTTTTCAGTTTCACGAAGCCAGTTCAGCTTAACTCTGAGTCAGTTACTATGGCAACATACTCTGTGAAGCTAACCTGCTCGCTAGCAGGTTTTCTTCAACTAACCCTGAGTTTCTCCTCCTCTTTAGCTGAAGCCTGCAGAATGAAGGAGGTGTCAGACATGGCGTGTCCTTTTCTTGAAGAGCCAGTTGATATTGAAGCACAAATACTCCGCAGAAATCTCCGTCGGGAGAGGGTGATCAGACCCCGCTTGGATGTTTTATCATTCCCTGATGATCATCTGTTTGAACGTTACTGTTTTTCTGCTCAATCGATCATTCATCTGAACAATATTCTCAGCCCTCATATCATTCATATGACACATCGTGGACATGCTCTCAGTTCGGAACAAATTCTTTGTGTTGCACTTCGTTTTTTTGCCAACGGGAGTTTTCTATATAACATCAGTGACGCTGAGCATATTTCCAAGGCAACCGTCTGTCGGGCTGTCAGAAATGTGACTCTTGCACTGAAACGTTTACTGTACACTTTTGTGGTGTTCCCAAGTCACAGACCTGCAAGACTCATCAAAGAAGAATTCCACAGAATTGCAGGTATCAGTCTAAGCAATAATTAATTTATTTAGTATGAAGCTTTGAGACTTGAAGCACTAATCAGTTAATTTGATATATTTTAGGGTTTCCAGGTGTGATTGGCTGCATAGATGGCACTCATATTCCTATCATAGCTCCTTCAGTAAATGAAGGAGATTATGTGAATAGGAAGTCTTTCCACAGCATTAATGTGCAGGTAGGCCTAAATAGTAGCCTTTAGCATTCCAAATGAAAGATATTTCACAATACAGCTACTGCAGCTAATTACTGTTCTGCACTGTGAAGATCATATGTGATGCAGCCCACATCATCAGCAACGTGGAAGCAAAGTGGCCTGGGTCTGTGCATGATTCGCGAATGTTTCGTGAGTGTACACTGAGCGTTAGATTTGCCCGTGGTGAGTTTATATATAGCTATATCCTATTATAATCAATATTTTGTTTCCTCCTATTGCAACTGAAAATTTAAACTGTATCCTCATAGGAGAGTTCGATGGTTACCTGCTCGATGACAGAGGGTACCCCTGCCAGCCCTATTTGCTGACCCCTTACCCTGATCCTGAGCCCGGCCCACAGCAACGTTATAACTTGGCTCACTGCAGGACACGAGTCAGGGTAGAGATGACCATTGGGATGCTCAAGGCCCGATTCCAGTGCCTTCGTAGGCTCAGGGTGACCCCAGAAAGGGCATGTGACATTATTGTGGCATGTGTGATTCTCCACAACATTGCCACAATTAGAGGAGAACAATGTCCTACTCAACCAGTGAACGATCCTGATAACGATCCTGACCACCCTGCTGACGCACGAGATGGAAGAGCAGTCAGAGACACAATATGCTACCATCATTTCTGATTGACCCATCACCTCCTCAGTGTCAAATGTAGACAATATGCCTTTCTTTTTATTAAGTCTTCTTTATTTCCTGCAAGTACAAATGCAGTACAGTAGTTAATATTTTTTATGTTGTTCAAACAAGTAAAATCATCCACCTGTGGGCACCTCACCCACCTTTAACTGATGTTCCAGCAGTTGTATTTCTAGTTTTGCCTTTCGCATCTGCAGCCTTATGTGCTCCTTTTCTAAATTACATTTTTCTATTTGTTTATTTAAGTACACCTTGTACAACTGTTTCACAGGGAGCTATAGGAACACAAAAAGATGACATTGAATTTCACAGTGCCAGGTCTACTTAGTTTCATTGTAAGTCATGGGCCAATGCTGAACAACATCTTACTGAGGTAAGTAGTGCTGTGGAGGTGGATGGACCCTCTTCCTCATTGTAATTTCCAGCATCTTTTTTGCTCTTAGAGAAAAAAAATGTGCAAGTTTTATTATGGTACAACACTATCATCAACTGTTAGATGTTATTTTTAAGGTGTGAACCTCAGTAGGTCTCTCTGTATCTTCCCTCTCTGTGGCAGCTGACAAGGTGTCTTCATCATCATCCTCCTGTAATGAAAATTAACAATTTTTGTGTTCTACTTTAACCCATTATGAAAAATCTGTGGAGTATTAAGAGTACTTACAACTGCATGGAGGTCTGTTATGGCAGAAGGCTCCACCAGACAGATTACACCATCAGTAACTGGTAGAAGATGAAGAAGATTAGACAGTTAAATTATAACTTTACCCAGAAAAGTGCCCCACCTAATTTGAACTTTGTTTTTACAACAGTGTGCAGGCCACATCACCATTTTTCAAATATATAACTCTTGAGTCACCTTAAAATAGATTATGATGTCTGAAGGAGTAACAGCAGTCAATTGCAAAGAATTGTACCACTACAAGAAAATCAGTGTGCCAAGTTGTGTCTAAAATGGATGGGTGGGCGTCACTGAGCTAACACTGGCAAAAGGATGAATGTACATATATCATTAATTTGAATAACTAACCTCTTATGTAGGCCCCTGTGTCCTGGGGGGTGGTTGGGTCAGATGAGTTTCCTCCAGAGATGCCTTCAGCAATAGGTCACTGTGGCAAAGTGCCCCGCCCCTGTGTGCATTTGTGTGTTTTGTGTATGTATGCGTGCGTATGTAAATGTTGGTGTATAGTCATTGGTACACGGGATATAAACGGGTCTGTGTTTCACGTGTATTTAAAAAGTGTATATTTGTATTTAGGCACGGGATTGCACATCACGCACGTGCATTTAAAATATAATGTGTGGCACGGGGTTGCATGTAATGAATTCACGTGCTGGGATTCAAGTGAATAATTAATTAGTAATTGAATCCCAGCACAAACAGTATAAATAGACGCACGTTTCGTTCAGTCAGGGTTGGGTGTTCGAGAGTGGAGAACGGGTGAGGAGAAGTAGGAAAGTAAAGTGAAAGAGATCGTAAATATAAGTGTTTGTACTCACCGTGTTTGTTTGTCTCCGTGCACCGTTTGTTAAGTGTAGTACGTTTTGTTTGTCTCTTTATTTTGGCGTATAGTGCCGTGTCCTGTTTTTGTGCTGTTTACAACCCTTTTATTTGTTAATAAACGCTGAGTGCAGCCATTGCACTCAGCTCATCACCATCACCGTCTGTCTGTGTTTGAATTCCTTCCTGCTTCCGGTCTGACGCCACCCACTCTGGCCGTCTTTGTGACACGTGGTGTCTTCGTGGGATAGCCGCGCCTCCAAGCGTCAGACCAGGAGGGGTCTGGATTAAAAAAAAAAAAAAAAAAAAAAAGATTACAAATATTGTTTTGCGGGAAAAAAACAAAACAAAAAAAAAATCAATGGCAGAAGACGCCATCAAACTGCGGGGCTGGTTCCTGGAGAATGCTGGGCTGGAGGCCCAGTCTCTGCCCATAGTCGTCCGGGTCCTGTGGATGATGGACAGTGAGAGATGGGAGGCATATCAGCAGGAACACACCCCAAACACCTTGGAGGAAGGTGTGGAGTTTCTCCTCAGCTACCTGGAGGCAACGATAAACGGAACAGCAGCCCAGGTAGCAGGACCACCAGCAGAGGAGTACCTGCTGTCCCCATCTCCACCAGCAGAGGGTGAATGCCTGCTGGTTTTGCCTCCACAGCCCAAGCGGGAGACAGATAAAGAGGTGAAGGACAGGGAGGAGGAGTGCCGCCTAAGGGCCAGGCATCCACGGCGATGTAACAAGCCATCGCCGGGGTGCCTCCTCTGCGACCAGGATCACCTGTTCGCCCACTGTCCCTTCCACAGTTATGGGGAGGAGCCTTAGCGTCCACAGCCCAAGCGGGAGGAGCCTGAGCGTCCACAGCCCAAGCGGGAGGAGCCTGAGCGTCCACAGCCCAAGCAGGAGGAGCCTGAGCGTCCACAGCCCAAATGGGAGGAGCCTGAGCGTCCACAGCCCAAATGGGAGGAGCCTGAGCATCCACAGCCCGAGCGGGAGGAGCCTGAGCATCCACAGCCCAAATGGGAGGAGCCTGAGCGTCCACAGCCCAAGCGGGAGGAGCCCGAACGTCCTACGCCTGAGTGGGAGGAGCCCGAACGTCCTACGCCTGAGTGGGAGGAGCCCGAACGTCCTACGCCTGAGTGGGGGGAGCCCGAACGTCCACAGCCCAAAAGGGAGGAGTCGGTGCGTCCACAGCCCAAAAGGGAGGAGTCGGTGCGTCCACAGCCCAAAAGGGAGGAGTCGGTGCGTCCACAGCCCAAAAGGGAGGAGTCGGTGCGTCCACAGCCCAAAAAGAGGGAAGTCGGGGCTTCCACAGCCGTAGGACCCAAGCTGCCAGCAGAGGGAGAATGCCTGCTGGTCCCACCTCCACCAGCAGTCCAAAGAGCCAGAAGGGGAGGAGTTACAGGCTCAACCCCCTGAAAATTTTTGGGGGGGAGAAGGGCAGGATGCTGGTGTCCCCCAGCAGCCTCTAGCTATGCTGCTGAAGGCAGCACGGCGCGCACATGCCCAGCCGCCACAGCCTCCCTCTGAGTGGCCAGCATCAGCCCCATCGCCTCTACCTCCGCCACCTCCACCGCAGTGGGAGGACTGCTTGCCCCTCCCACCTCCACCAGCAGAGGGTGAATACCTGCTGGTTCCACCTCCACCGCAGTGGGAGGACTGCTTGCCCCTCCCACCTCCACCAGCAGAGGGTGAATACCTGCTGGTCCCACCTCCACCAGCAGAGGGTGAATGCCTGCTGGTTCCACCTCCACCAGCAGAGGGTGAATGCCTGCTGGTTCCACCACCGCCAGGAGCAGAGGAGCTGGAGCTGCCTCTGCCTCCACCACCGCCAGGAGCAGAGGAGCTGGAGCTGCCTCTGCCTCCGCCACCGCCCGGAGCAGAGGAGCAGGAGCTGCCTCTGCTGCCCGTACCTCCGCAGGGAGTACGGTGGCCGGAGCCCCAGAAAGGGGAGCTGCCGGCCACGAAGAAGGGGGAGGAGGTCTGGAGACCACTTTCCCCAGCAGCAGTTTCGCTGCAGGAGTTCTTGTGGCCGGAGCCCCACAGGAGGGAGCTGCCGGCTACGAAGAAGGGGGAGGTCGGGGGACCACCTGCCCCCGCAGCTTTTTCGCTGCAGGACGGGACCAACAGGCTGTCAGCCGTGCCACTACCGGCAGGGGTGCTGACAGCATGGCCAGCCATGGGCCCACTGAAGCCTCCCTTCCCAGCCCGAGACTTTGTCCTGGACTGCTGGGTTTTTAAGGGGGGAGGTGGCCGTTGAGGCCATGTGTGCTGCGCACAAGGGGGGGTATATGTGGCAAAGTGCCCCGCCCCTGTGTGCATTTGTGTGTTTTGTGTATGTATGCGTGCGTATGTAAATGTTGGTGTATAGTCATTGGTACACGGGATATAAACGGGTCTGTGTTTCACGTGTATTTAAAAAGTGTTTATTTGTATTTAGGCACGGGATTGCACATCACGCACGTGCATTTAAAATATAATGTGTGGCACGGGGTTGCACGTAATGAATTCACGTGCTGGGATTCAAGTGAATAATTAATTAGTAATTGAATCCCAGCACAAACAGTATAAATAGACGCACATTTCTTGCACTCAGGGTTGGGTGTTCGGAAGAGGAGAACGGGTGAGAGAGAAAGGAGTAATTAGAAGTAAAGATCGTAAATATAAGTGTTTGTACTCACCGTGTTCGTCTGTCTGTCCTGCACCGTCTGTTTAGTGTTTAGTCCGTTTTGTTTATGTTTCTTTTGGCTACCAGTGCCGTGTCCTGTTTTGTGCTGTTTACAACCATTTTATTTGTTAATAAACGCTGAGTGCAGCCATTGCACTCAGCTCATCACAACCACTGTCTTTGTTTGGATTCCTTTCTGGTCTGCCGCAACCCACTCTGGCCATCTTTGTGACAGTCACCCACTGTTTTGACTGAGGGCCATCTCTTCAGCCTCTGTGAGTGCTGGTGGTGGTGGACCCCCACCTGTTTTTCAGCCCTCAGCCTTTTTTCTATTGGCTATAATGGAGGTCAAATTTGAACATGTCCAGTAAGCACAAATTTGGAGACTTGTATGTATAAAGGCATTTAGGTGTTACTTTCAAATAGACAATATTAAATACTGGCAGTGTTGGGATGGCTGAAAAATTTACTTTTTTTTTTGCTTAGAAAATTTCACTAACTACTTAAATATATCACATGTTGAATGTAGCCACTGAATGCGGTTTAATTAGGTAGGTAGGCTAAACAACATAACAATTGCTTGTAATGAAATTATACCTTACCTGTTTGAAGTATATTTTTATATTTCATCTTCAGTTGCTGCCAAGTACGTTTTGTGCCGGTTGGGTTGCACCTGCATAAATATTAAACACGCGCACACACATATATATATTATAAATGTTGAATAAGTGGAACACTCGAGATAAAACTTTTCTTTTTTTTCAATTAATACTCATGCATTGACTCGGTCAGCAATTTTCTGCCACGCCAGCGTACGTTCTTTTGCTGCTGCTACAGTATTGCTTTTTTCCTTAAATATATACTCGTATTCTGCATACGCATTCATTAATATTTCTATCTCCACTGGGGAGAAGTAGGAGGTTCGAGCCCTTTTTTCTCCTGTTGCCATGACGAATCAGGTTATCTGCGTTCCTTTGATGAGGGCTTTTTATCTCCTCATGCACGCGCTTTACTCAGGGTTAACTTAACTCAGAGTTGATTGAACTCATTGTCATCACCTGTTCTGAAACCGAAAACTCTGAGTTTGACAACTCAGAGTTAGTCAACCCAGAGTTCAGGTTTAAACTCAGAGTTTGTTAAACCTGCTTTCTGAAACAGGGCCCAGGTCTGTGAAATTGAAATTGGATATAAATAGGCTTGTTAGGTACCTATAAAATCTTTTAAACGAACAGTCTCATCTAGGTGTGGAGCTCATACTTCTGTCAATTTTATTGATTTTGTAACATCAGTACTTCCAGTCCAGGTCGTTGTTCCAACCATGTCCTTAATTATTAAAACAAACCAATGAAGCCCCTAATTAAATCCTAATGCAGTTAATCATTTAACTATACATAATAAACCCAAGTTACCTACCTGTTCTAAAAACTGCAAATCAGAATACCGCTGCCCTAAATCTTATGACAGGCTTTTTACAGATCTTTTCCCACTATTTCTATTGCATTTTAATGTTAAGAAATAGAACAAATTAATCACCCTCACATGGAAAACCCCCCAGCAGCAGTTTAAGGTTGTGTTTAGATCTGCCACTGGTCACATCAGTAAAACAGACCACAGAAGGATTTAAGTGTTTGTTTTATATATATATATATATATATATATATATATATATATATATATATATATATATATATATATATATATACATACAGTGCCATGAAAAAGTATTTGCCCCCTGTCTGATTTTCTGCGTTTTTGCACATTTTTCACATTGTATTTGGTCAGATTTTTTTGTGGGTTGTAGTAGTATATAGAGGGAGTCTGAGAGAAAAAATGACACCAAAGTTTGGTGTTTCTTTCATTTGTTTGGTGTGCAACGTAATCAAACATGCAATCTTCAGGTGTGAAAAAGTTATTGCCCCCCCCTAGTTAACTCAACCCAATTAAAGGGATAATTAGGGTCAGCTGTTTGAGTACTTTGGTTAATAACCAGGCCTGATTTGGGCCTGCCCTGCCCAATATAAATCTGACTAACTTTGGCCCTTACCATCAGAGTGAAGTTGTCAGCACACAGGTTCTAGAGGCACATCATGCCACGAACAAAAGAAATTCCTGAAGACCTCTGGAAAAGAAGTTGTTGATGCCTATCGGTCTGGAAAAGGTTACAAAGCCATTTCTAAGGCTCTGGGGCTCCACTGAACCACAGTCAGAGCCATATTGTCCAAATGGAGAAAGTTTGGGACAGCAGTGAATCTTCCCAGGAGTGGCCGTCCTGCCAAAATCTCTCCAAGAGCAAGATGTAAAATCATCAAGGAAGTCACAAAGAACCCTAGAACAACATCCAGGGATCTGCAGGCCTCTCTCGCCTTGGCTAAGGTCAGTGTTCATGACTCCACCATCAGAAAGACACAATGGACAAAAATGGGATTCATGGCAGAGCAGCAAGGCGGAAACCATTGCTCACTAAGAAGAACATGAATGCTCGTCTCAAGTTTGGCAAAAAGCACCTGGATGATCCTCAAGAATTCTGGAACAATATTCTATGGACAGATGAATCAAAAGTGGAACTTTTTGGCCGACATGAGCCCCGTTATGTCTGGCGAAAACCAAACACTGCATTCCACAGTAAGAACCTCATACCAACTGTCAAGCATGGTAGTGGTAGTATCATGGTTTGGGGACGCCTTGCCATCATTGAAGGAACCATGAATTCTGCTCTGTATCAGAGAATTCTACAGGAGAATGTCAGGCCATCCGTCCGTGAGCTGAAGCTGAAGCGCAGCTGGGTCATGCAGCAAGACAATGATCCGAAAAACACAACAAGTCTACATCAGAATGGTTGAAGAACAAGAAATTTAAAGTTTTGGAATGGCCTAGTCAAAGTCCAGACCTAAACCCCATTGAGATGTTGTGGCAGGACCTGAAACGAGCAGTTCATGATCAAAAACCCACAAACGTTACTGAGTTGAAGCAGTTCTGCATGGAGGAGTGGGCCAAAATTCCTCCACGGCACTGTGAGAGACTAATCAATAACTACAGGTAGCGTTTGGTTGCAGTTATTGCTGCTAAAGGTGGCGTAACCAGTTATTGAGACTAAGGGGGTGATTACTTTTTCACACAGGGGCATTGGGTGTTGCATAACTTTCTTTAATAAATAAATGAAATATGTATCAAATTTTTGTGTTATTTGTTCACTCAGGGTCCCTTTTATCTAATATTAGATTTTGGTTGAAGATCTGATAACATTAAGTGTCAAAAATATGCAAAAATGCAGAAGATCAGAAGAGGGCAAATACTTTTTCACGGCACTGGAAATATATATATATATATATACACAGTGCCTTGCAAAAGTATTCAGACTCCTGACCAATTCTCTCATATTACTGAATTACAAATGGTACATTGAAATTTCGTTCTGTTTGATATTTTATTTTAAAACACTGAAACTCACAATCAATTATTGTAAGGTGACATTGGTTTTATGTTGGGAAATATTTTAAGAAAAATAAAAAACTGAAATATCTTGCTTGTATAAGTATTCAACCCCTGTGCTGTGGAAGCTCCCAGTTTACACCGATGAAAGAAATTGCCCTAACGAGTACACAATTACCTTACCATTGGCCTCCACCTTTGAACCATTAAAGTTGCTGTCACATTTTCTGGATAAAAACCCCACTGTTGAAGGATCATTGGTCAGGCTGTGAATCTGAAGGAAAATGAAGACCACAGAGCATTCTACAGAAGTTAGAGATAAAGTAATACAAATGCATAGATTAGGGAAAGGGTACAAAATAATATCCAAGTGTTTGGATATCCCAGTGAGCACAGTTGGATCAATAATCAGGAAGTGGAAGCTGCATCACACCACCCAGGCACTGCTAAGAAAAGGCCATCCCTCAAACCTCAGCGCTCAAACAAGGAGACTTGTGAGAGAAGCCACAGAGAGGCCAACAATCACTTTGAAGGAGCTACAGAGTTCAGTGGCTGGGAGTGGAATAATGGTGCACCAGTCAACCATATCAAGAGCTCTGCATAACACTGGCCTGTATGGGAGAGTGGCAAGAAAGAAGCCATTACTCAAAAAGTACCATCTGAAAGCACGTCTGGAGTTTGCCAGAAAGCATGAGAGTGACCCAGCTGCGATGTGGGAAAAGGTTTTGTGGTCAGATGAGACCAAGATAGAGCTTTTTGGCCAAAACTCAAAGCGCTATGTGTGGCGCAAACCTAACACTACCCATTCCTCAAGACACACCATCCCTACATTAAAGTATGGTGGTGGCAGCATCATGTTGTGGGGATGCTTCTCATCAGCAGGGACTGGGCATCTTGTTAAAATTGAAGGAATAATGGATGGAGCAAAATACAGGGAAATACTGCAAGAGAACCTGCTTCAGTCCACTAAAAAACTGAAGCTTGGGAGGAAATTCACCTTTCAGCAGGACAATGATCCCAAGCACAAGGCCAAAGCAACATTGGAGTGGCTCAAGAACAAAAAGGTGAATGTCCTACAGTGGCCCAGTCAAAGTCCTGATCTCAATCCCATTGAGAATCTGTGGCACTATTTGAAAATTGCGGTCCACAAGCGTCGTCCAACCAACCTGAACAACCTGGAGCAAATCTGCCAAGAAGAATGGGCCAAAATCACTCCGACACTGTGTGCAAAGCTGGTACATACTTACCCCAAAAGACTTAAAGCTGTTATTGCAGCGAAAGGTGGCTTTACCAAATATTAATGTGTTGGGGTTGAATACTTATGCAAGCAAGATATTTCAGTTTTTTATTTTTCTTAAAAATATTTCCCAACATAAAACCAATGTCACCTTACAATAATTGATTTTGTGTTTCAGTGTTTTAAAATAAAATATCAAACAGAACGAAATTTCAATGTACCATTTGTAATTCAGTAATATGAGAGAACACATTTAATTTTTGGTATGCTGGATTCAGCCTTGTTCTAAGTTACTTGCTATTCCCCCCCCCAAAAAAACAAAAAAAATAAACAAGCTTTGATCCCACAGGATTGTTTCAAGGTGATACGGTACAAATCAGATATGGAGTTACCATTGTTGGAAATAGTGTCGCTATTGTGCTGTCTGGATTTATATAAAAAAACAAATCTATTTATTAAATAAAAAGATATATGACGGTGAACTCCCTCTGGCATTCACTTTAACTGGGATTCCAAGTGATAATTCCTGTGATAACAAGTCACAGTACAGTTTGGATAAACACATAAAGGGTCCATAATGACAACAGCCAGTCGGCAAGCCAAAGAACTAATTGGTTGGAAGTCGGACATAGCGCAGAAACAACATAAATTAAGTTTAAAAACTCCTGACCCCTACACACATCACACCATCCACATCTGGCTTATCAGAGCAATATAAATACTCCTCTATTGCGTTTGATTCAGTCACATGCCTCCGCCTCCTCCAACTCAACCCTTGCACAGTCAATCCTCACCACCCCTTGGTACTCTCTTTTTGGCCAGGTGATGGACCTTCAAACCAAGCAGGTGTGAGGCAATTGATCATTTCTGTACTTTCCATAATCAGCATTAAAATATGAATGATTCAAATCTGTGTTGTGGGGGTTTGTCCAGATTTACTGAGCTAATTTATTTTATTACATTCAGGGGCCGATTGCCTAAAACACCTAAAGAATTAAAGTTTAATACTTAAGGATATATTTTCTCTCAACTAGATTACTGACTCAAGGAACACTTAAGGGGAAATGTAACTTTAGATTGTCTTAGGCAACTGGTTCACAGGACCTTAAAGAAATGCTAAAACTCTAGTCATATAATAGAGTACATGGAGAAAACAGTCACCCTCGCAAGTGTAACATCCTCAACGCCCATCTGCTCAGACTTCTCCTCGTACAGTTGATGCATTCTGTAGTTACCTTTTACATATATGCTTAACAAGATTTTAGAAAAGATGTATTAAGAATTAGTGTGGGTTCTAGGGGCTCCCGAGTGGCGCATCCAGTAAAAGCACTCGCTAGAGTGCAGGATGCACTCTATAGCCTGGACGTCGCGAGTTCGAGTCCAGGCTATTCCACAGCCGACCGTGGACGGGAGCTTCCAGGGGGCGGAGCTCAATTGGCCGAGCGTCGCCTGGGGGGAGGGAGGGTTAGGTCGGCCAGGGTGTTCTCGGCTCACCGCGCACCAGCAACCCCTGTAGTCTGGCTGGGCGCCTGCGGGCTTGCCTTGTAAGCTGCCCAGAGCTGTGTTGTCCTCCGACGCTGTAGCTCTGAGGCGGCTGCACGGTGAGTTAGCAGTGTGTAAAGAAGCGGGCGGCTGACGGCACACGCTTCGTAGGACAGCGTGTGTTCATCTTTGCCCCTCCCGAGTCAGCGCAGGGGTGGTAGCGGTGAGCTGAGCATAATAAAATAATTGGGCATTTCAAATTGGAGAGAAAATAATAAAAACTAATTAGCAATGACTAAATTATTTAAAAAAAAAAAAAAAAGAATTAGTGTGGGTTCTTCCAAGTACACATGGGAATACTGTGTCCTATTCTTTTAAGCAAGATGATTTATAATGTCACGATTCATAATACATGCCATTCTGTAATAAAAAGTAAATATGCATCCCCTGCGAATATAAATTCTTGTATATAGTGGACAAAGGCTATTTTCTTGCTTGTGCTATGTAATAAAGCATACCATTTATTATAATACATTAATGGCACTGTAGAGCCCCCCTACCCTTAATGTCAAACCATGACAACCCAAAGGATAAGTGATACAAAGGTAAACGATTGTGTTATTTATTTAAAGTATGACCTCATTTTAAAGAAAATACTACTTTACCACATGATTTTCTTTTCCTATTCATTTAACTGAAAATGTATGGCTGACAATATGACTGGCGCCCTCAGTATGTGGGATCTAAGGACAGCAGTTACAAGTATACATTGAGTATACATGCTTAGGCAGAAAATCAAAATACAAAATGAAGAAAATTGCTTTTATTAACTTAACAGGATTGTTACAAAATGAATTTGAGTATACTGCATTTTAAAATAAATAGTATGTTCAAAACAGAATCTAATAGAAGTGAATGCCAAAGCCTCAAAAATCTAAACAGTGTATGTGTTTAAAGTTACAAAAAAATACTGACATACATTTATTATATAAATAGGGGGGTTGAATTGATTTGCTCCAATCTGATAGTTTCTGAGAAATAAGTAGCAGCTCATAGATCAGGGCTTCTTCACATTTTAATTGTCCAGAACATAGTGTACTGAATCCATTTATCGAGTAAAAGCCAGTAGGCCAATATCAATACATTCAATACCATCTCACATATGAAGAATGCATCCTGCCATGGTAACAAGCAAAGCCAAAACTGATACTTGTATCGTCTACAGGGAAAAATGATCATTGGAATTCAGGAACACAGGAACTTGCGTTAATCATCTTGGTCCCCATTTGATATCACTGAGACCTTGAAACTGCTTTTTTAAAGAATGTCGGTCAGCCCATTCAGAGTCAAGGTAAGAGTCATCATCAGCTTTTTGCAGCTTCTGTAAACCAAAAGAGTTGTATTTAGATCATGAGCTTTAAAACCTAATGAAAACACCTAATGGATCAGGTTCTGAGTAGAGCAGTCATTGTCACACCTGTAAATGCCCTCTAAAGCCAACAGGAGTTTAGAATCTTGAAACTTGCTTAACAAACTGACTTGAATTAAAACAGCCATAAGCGATTCAGTCCAAAATATAACCTTAAAACATGTATTTATATAAAAATATATATATATATATATATATATATATATATATATATATATATATATATTCATTTTATAATAGCATTAAGCTCAGGACTCAAGTGACACCACAGTCAATTATCTAGCAGGTAATGAATACAGTGTTGGACATTATACAAATAATAAGTAGCAGTCTTTGATAATACATTGAAAAAGTGCAAAAGCAGGTTAACTAAAGAAATAAACAGTGTGTCATCACCATGGTTTTTTTTTTTTTAGGAGAGATAGATATGTACCTTAAGTTCCTCCTCACGCCTGGAGTAATACATCATCATCTGCTTCTGGTCCTCAGGGCTGATTACTGGCTCACGAGCTGGTGCCCCTTGCCCTCGCTTGGTTATGAAAAACAAGTATAACTTATGTTCTTTAGTATAATGTAAGAGCAGTCACGTTATATTCCTTTTTTTTTTAAAGCAGGTTTTGCAGATGAAAAACTACTTTGCATAAATACAACCATGGATAACTATAGAATACTACTAGAGCAGTCTGTAGTTTTGAGAAAATATGTCTGCAATTTACAACAAGTAAATCAAATGTTTCTTCTGGGTGTGTTTTAAGGGCTTAACAGTAAAAACCTAAAACCTTATTTATAATCACTTAGGACCATATACTGAGAGAAATAATGCTGTATTAATTGTATAAAACTCATGGCAACCACAGCTTTATCAGATCTCAACCTTCTTAACTAACCCTTCAACAGAGCACTACATTTTACTACTCACCTTTTGTATCTTTACAATAATTTTAGTTTTCTCATTTTTGCCCACATATTCTGTTAGTTTCTTCCCTTGATGCAACTCCTTTGCTGCCCACCACAACTGAGCCTCTGAATCTGCAATCAACTGCAAAGCTGCCTGCAATGTAAGAAATACACAACGTAAATCAGTGCTTCAAATTGAAACCCAAAGTTCACTATCACCTTCAACGATTGTATAGACAATTAAAAAAATGTTTTGGAGGAAATCGACGCTTAACCTTATCTGTTGGACCATGCATGTTTGGAGGGAGGGTTGATGCATATTCTGCAAGATCCTCAATTTCAATAATGAAACTGGTGCATTTGGTCAGAAATATCTTTGTAGTGGTGTTTGACTAACACCACCAGTCAGCAATCACTTTGCTGTGAGACATGCTTTGATTGCACCAAACTTTTTTTTTTTAATTGACCGATATGTTTGGAAAGTTTAATGAAATTAATCTGATAATTCAGGTGTTACTGATTCCAAGTGTAAATGTAACACAATGTTTTAATTTTTTTTTTTAAATATATCAGCTTTATGACCAATTCCCAATAAGCAAAATAATTGTGATAAAAGGACATATCCCGGGGCTCCTGAGTGGCGCATTGTGACAGGATAGGCGTAATGTGGTGTAAAAATAAGAGACTCCAGTCCTTTATGCAATTAAGCGCCTTGGTTTTATTTCTTCACAGAAAACCAACAATAATAACGCCGGGATCCACAGCAATGTGTAACCCGACAAAACAATAATAATAATAATAACGCCGGGATACACAGCAATGTGTAACCCGACAAAACAATAATAATAATAATAACGCCGGGATACACAGCAATGTGTAACCCGACAAAACAATAATAATAATAATAACGCCGGGATACACAGCAATGTGTAACCCGACAAAACAATAATAATAATAATAACGCCGGGATACACAGCAATGTGTAACCCGACAAAACAATAATAATAATAATAACGCCGGGATCCACAGCAATGTGTAACCCTACAAAACAATAATAATAATAATAATAACGCCGGGATACACAGCAATGTGTAACCCGACAAAACAATAATAATAATAATAACGCCGGGATCCACAGCAATGTGTAACCCGACAAAACAATAATAATAATAATAACGCCGGGATCCACAGCAATGTGTAACCCGACAAAACAATAATAATAATAATAACGCCGGGATCCACAGCAATGTGTAACCCTACAAAACAATAATAACGCCGGGATACACAGCAATGTGTAACCCTACAAAACAACAATAATAATAATAATAATAATAATAATAATAACGCCGGGATACACAGCAATGTGTAACCCGACAAAACAACAATAATAATAATAACGCCGGGATCCACAGCAATGTGTAACCCGACAAAACAACAATAATAATAATAACAACGCCGGGATACACAGCAATGTGTAACCCGACAAAACAATAATAATAACGCCGGGATCCACAGCAATGTGTAACCCGACAAAACAATAATAATAATAATAACGCCGGGATACTCAGCAATGTGTAACCCGACAAAACAATAATAATAATAATAATAATAACGCCGGGATACACAGCAATGTGTAACCCGACAAAACAATAATAATAACGCCGGGATACACAGCAATGTGTAACCCGACAAAACAATAATAATAATAATAACGCCGGGATCCACAGCAAAGTGTAACCCTACAAAACAATAATAATAATAATAATAATAACGCCGGGATACACAGCAATGTGTAACCCGACAAAACAATAATAATAACGCCGGGATACACAGCAATGTGTAACCCGACAAAACAATAATAATAATAATAACGCCGGGATACTCAGCAATGTGTAACCCGACAAAACAATAATAATAATAATAATAATAACGCCGGGATCCACAGCAATGTGTAACCCGACAAAACAATAATAATAATAATAACGCCGGGATCCACAGCAATGTGTAACCCGACAAAACAATAATAATAATAATAACGCCGGGATACACAGCAATGTGTAACCCAACAAAACAATAATAATAATAACGCCGGGATCCACAGCAATGTGTAACCCGACAAAACAATAATAATAACGCCGGGATACACAGCAATGTGTAACCCGACAAAACAATAATAATAATAATAACAACGCCGGGATCCACAGCAATGTGTAACCCTACAAAACAATAATAATAACGCCGGGATACACAGCAATGTGTAACCCGACAAAACAATAATAATAATAATAACGCCGGGATCCACAGCAATGTGTAACCCAACAAAACAATAATAATAATAATAACGCCGGGATCCACAGCAATGTGTAACCCGACAAAACAATAATAATAATAATAACGCCGGGATCCACAGCAATGTGTAACCCAACAAAACAATAATAATAATAATAATAATAATAATAATAATAATAACGCCGGGATACACAGCAATGTGTAACCCTACAAAACAATAATAATAACGCCGGGATCCACAGCAATGTGTAACCCGACAAAACAATAATAATAATAATAATAATAACGCCGGGATCCACAGCAATGTGTAACCCGACAAAACAATAATAATAATAATAACGCCGGGATCCACAGCAATGTGTAACCCTACAAAACAATAATAATAATAATAATAATAACGCCGGGATCCACAGCAATGTGTAACCCGACAAAACAATAATAATAATAATAACGCCGGGATCCACAGCAATGTGTAACCCTACAAAACAATAATAATAACGCCGGGATCCACAGCAATGTGTAACCCTACAAAACAATAATAATAATAATAATAATAACGCCGGGATCCACAGCAATGTGTAACCCGACAAAACAATAATAATAACGCCGGGATACACAGCAATGTGTAACCCTACAAAACAATAATAATAATAATAATAATAATAACGCCGGGATCCACAGCAATGTGTAACCCGACAAAACAATAATAATAACGCCGGGATACACAGCAATGTGTAACCCTACAAAACAACAATAATAATAATAATAATAATAATAATAATAATAACGCCGGGATACACAGCAATGTGTAACCCGACAAAACAATAATAATAATAATAACGCCGGGATACACAGCAATGTGTAACCCGACAAAACAATAATAATAATAATAATAACGCCGGGATCCACAGCAATGTGTAACCCGACAAAACAATAATAATAATAATAACGCCGGGATCCACAGCAATGTGTAACCCGACAAAACAATAATAATAACGCCGGGATCCACAGCAATGTGTAACCCGACAAAACAATAATAATAATAATAATGCCGGGATCCACAGCAATGTGTAACCCGACCAAACAAAGGGAAAAAAGGTTGCAGTCCCAAAATAAACAAACAACAAAAACAATCCGTCTTCCTTTTGTAATCCGAAAAACACGGGGGGTAATAAACCCAGCACTTCCGGGTTGTCGCTCCTACGGCGTACTCCCGGAGCGTCCCGTTAGTGCTCTAAAAATACAGAGTAGAAGGGTTAGCACACAAATCCACAGTAGCAAAGAAAACCCGTTATCCAATTCTCTTCCTCTGTTTCTCTGCTTGTTTCTCTGCTCATTTCTCTTTCTCTCTCTCTCTCACACGCACTGTACCTTGCCAGAAGGAACAGAACCCCGGGCCACGCCCCCTTTTGTACGCCCCGTCCCGTCCCCATTGGTCAGCGAGGGCAACCACCGTCAGTTAATGCGTGATTGCCACCGCGCTTCCCGACCGGGTCTGTGACGTTGCGCACCGCGGCTCCGCCTGCTCCTCCTCCCCAGTGCCCTCACCTCGGAAGGGAGATCTAAAACAAGAGTTCACTCTCTCTTTGTCACACGCATCCAGTAAAGGCGCTCCACGTGGAGTGCAGGATGCGTTCTATAGCCTGGACGTCGCCGGTTCAAGTCCAGGCTATTTCACAGCCAACCTTGGATGGGAGCTCCCAGGGGGCGGCGCACAATTGGCCGAGCATCGCCCGGGGGGAGGGAGGATTAGGTCGACCAGGGTGTCCTCAGCTCACCGCGCACCAGCGACCCCTGTAGTCTGGCCGGGTGCCTGCGGGCTTGCCTGTAAGCTGCCCGAGAACTGCGTTGTCCTCCGACGCTGTAGCTCTTGGGTGGCTGCATGGTGAGTCTGCAGTGTGAAAAAAAGCGGTTGGCTGACGGCGCACGCTTCAGAGGATAGTGTGTGTTCGTCTTCGCCGCTCCCGAGTCAGCGCAGGGGTGGTAGCGGTGAGCTGATCTTAAAAATATAATTAGCCATTCTAAATTGGGAGAAAATAATTGGCAACGACAAAATTTAAAAAAAAAAAAAAAAAAAAAAAAAAAAAGATAATCCCAATTAAGGGAAACGCAAACCCAGAGTTTAAAAAGGGGGGAAAATAAAAGTGGCTTGCTAGTTTTGTAGCAGTTTGAGAACAATTATATAAGGCAATAGAATTGTTCTCAAATTCTATCATTGGAGTAAGGGTGGAGTTTGCATAGCAGCTACAGGAATATATAATGGTAATGTACACCTCTTCATGGTGACCCCCCCCCCCCCCAAAAAAAATGAAATACGCTTGGGCAGTTGTATTGGATTTACCACTGTATCATGTATAAAGGGTTTCGCAGCCTCGCAAAAAATAAAAAAAACTTTGTATTATTACTTGTACTGTGATTCTTGAAATGTATTTGTTTACGACTGTAACTCGCCCTGGAAAAGGGCGTCTGCTAAGAAATAAATAATAAAATAATAAAAATTGAGAGTAAACGGGTAAACCTTGAGACTTGACAAACATGCTTTTGTAGCTTGTTCTTTATGGCAATACAACCAATGCTCTTTAATTCTCACTTATCACATGGTGACCATTAAATACTGGAGCTAGAAAAAGTGGTCTGCTCACAGGTGAACTGAGGCACATTAAAAGGCCAACATAGAACCCTGGGACCTCTGTGATCAGCAAAAGAATGGCAACTGTAAATAAATACATAAATACAAATAAATAATTAAAATGCCTTCGAAAACAGTCAAGGTTACTGTACCTGTGTCCCCGACAGATCTTCTCGATCTTCAAACTCTAGCCTGATTGGGTCATGAGGAGGCAGTCCCATGGGATAGACAATCATAACAGCTCCACGCAGCTGGTCAAGCGCTTCTTTCACCATCTCCAGTGTAACACACACATTAGCCTGAACTTGTTTCTGAAGGAACAAGAAGCAAAGTTTGATGTCTTCACTTTTATAGCTGAGCACGCTGCTGCCCACTTGTGGACACAGACATTGATGAAGAACATGTCTGAATGTTAGGCTTAAGCATCAAAAATATACCTTGGAAATTAATGACTTTGCTTCCTCGATTGTTTTTTGTAAAACTTGCTTCATTTTTTCATTTGGAGCTGTTGAGAGAGAGAAAAAAGGAATGTTATATTTGTTTCCAACATCAGTATTTTCATAAAGCAGATGCACTTTATATACTCACAACAGCAAAAAATAAATAAAGAAAATAAATAAATAAGCAGCTCACATAACTGAGTTAAACTCTTAATAAGAGCTCTTTGGTATTGAGATCAGCAATAAGCGACCGAAAGGCTTAAACTCCCTCACCAGACTGAACACAGGATGGACTTTTAAAGCCATCACCCACATTAAACTCCACCTTTCAGGAGAAACCACCACTACGTATAACAGGTAGGTATAAAATCATGACTCCCGTGTAGAAAGCTGAGTGTGTGCGGCGTGCGCGCCTCTCAACACATACGTGTAACAGGTCACCAGCATGAATACACGCTGGCGAAAAAGCCCTCTGCTCTCCCCCAGGTAAGTATTAAATATAGATTAACAACAACAGAACTAAAAGGGAAAATACGGTTATTGTTTATATAGCTGAACAAACTCTCTTTGAAAAGTAAGGGGTGGATATTGTTTGAATTATTTTTTCTTATATCTTGACAATTTTTTTTCACTTTTAAATTGCAGTGAACTCTGGCTGTTTCTATTATAGCTCCAAAATGGCCTCATGTATTTCTCAGAACTACATTTCACATCATCCTCCTGCTCACTGGTAAATCCATCTCAGTTACATATGTGAGCATGAGGGTGATGGGTAATGTAGTTTGAGTGGTCCACTAGGTCCATATGAAGCCATCTTGGAGGCAGTGGAATGCAATTTAAATGTTTAAAAAAAGTGGTCAAAATGTAAAAAAAAAAATTAAAAAAATTAAAATACGCACCCCTTACTTAAACATTTGTAGCAACACATGGGAACATGTAACAATAAAATAAAACAAGTCCTTATATACCCTTTAAGGCAGGACTAAATGGCTGTGAAAGACATTGTTGGATTGTTTTTCAGTTGGAAAATAAGGAAAGGGAAGTTTTTATTGTAAGACCAAGTTTTTGTACAGTACTTCAAAGTAACATTACAGTTAAAATGGAAGGATGTAGTTACTGCATACCCCAAATAAGAGTGAACTTGCGCTGCATTGTTTTGTTAAATTAGCAAATCACTGACTTGGTGGTAGAATACGTGCCTCTAAAGACACAGTCTCTTATCACCTGTCGAAAGTGGAAGGCACCGACTGAGCTGCTGCCCCACTGCACTTAAGTCTGTACTGCAATAAAACATGCAGGGGTCATTCAAAAAGGGTAAAATGTATGTGCCCTGATGATCCAAAGTGCCCCATGAAGTCACTGGAGAAATATATAATGAAACGTCCGAAGAATCTTCCAGTATCTATCTTTATCCACGAACCAGACGAACATAATGGCAAAAATGTGTTTTACACTAATTTTATAGAGCTGCTCATAGACAACGTTGTTATAATGGAGGGCTATATTTTGTAGAATGATTACTTTAGAGTGCTTATGTGTAAAGATACATACAAAAACGGAACTAAATTATTTATTTATTGTAACTATTTCATTAATTGTGCTGTAACATTGAAGTATAAAAGCAATAAGACCCTCCACATTGGGCATTATTGACCAGTTTGGTTGTAATAGCAAACTGTCCCTAATACCTGGTAATGCCCTCTCTCATTATATACACACATCTATCCTACCAAGTGGAGAGTATGATTCTCCACCAGCCAAGCACACACACACACACACACGTACGTACACGTACACAATAGAACTCCAGAGTTACAAACTGACCGGTCTACCGAACCCTCCCTTTCAACCCGAAGTATGCAAATCACTCAAATCATGCGTGCAATGCAACCAGATAGGCGCGCCTACATAAGCGGCGTGCTGGTCATGGGGAAGGCAATATTACTGTACGAACAAATGTATTCAGAAAGGGGAGGCAGATTTCAAAGCAAGTACAGGCAATTTTTCTCGGAGCATTTTAGTTTTAAACAAAGCACAGCCCCCCCCCCCCCCCCCAAGCCAAAGGAGGCTGAATGATTGAGCAAGCTGCACGAATACATTTTGTTTAAAAACAAGCACAATGTTAACCCAGGTTTTCCTGGATGTTTAATTCTGTGTTTTTGCTACAGTTACGATTTCAACTTCAATGTAACCTTTTTCTGTTTATAGTACGGTTTTACAGACTTTAGAACCATAACAATGAGTATTACATTACTGTGCTGTAGCCTTGTATTATTCTTCAGATTGACGGTGTAGATAGCAGGTGTACATTTATTAAAACCATTGAAACTAATTTTCAGAGTTACGAACAACCTCCATTCCCAAGGGGTTTGTAATTCTGAGGTTGTACAGAAAGGAAGAAGACTACATCACCCGTTAATAAAATCCAGATCTGCAAGTATATTAATTAAAACAAAAAGTTTTAACAATTGTAGTTTGGAGTAATTATCTTTAAATAGAAGTAGTAATAAAACAACTTTCTGACACTACATCTGAGTCTCAAATGATCTTACTCAACAGCTTCAAAAGAACAAACAATCACATCTACCATCATAACTGCCATCTCTAATAACTTACTACCAACATCTGCATCTAATTTAATTGTGTAAAACCCTCGCTATAGCCAAAATTCACAAGCCTCCCAATCCTGGTCGGCCCATTGTTACAGCATGCTCCTGCCACACGGAAATCATTTCAAAGTTCCTTGATGTTACTTTCAGACCATTTGTAGAATCTCTACCTACTTATGTCAAAGACTCCAACCATTTTCTGCAAATACTGGATAATTTTGCCTACACAGAAATAATGAAAATCTCATTCTCTTCACAATGGACATCAAAAGCCTCTACACAGTTATCCATAACAGTGATGGTTTACAAGCACTTAAGCACTTCCTTGATATACGGACAATAAAAGAACCTGCAACCAATGTTCTTCTGAAACTTGTCCTTTCTTTGAATGGTTTTTCCTTTATGGAGATTTTTCTAAACAAGAGGTGTCAGCATGGGAACTAAAATGGAGCCCTCTTTTTATAGGATAGATTGAAAATAAAGTACAGTGAAAATACACCTCTTATATATCTTAGATACATTGATGACATATTCGGCATCTCAGTTAAAACTAATTAAGAATTAAATGATTTGACCAGTTCCATCAAGCACTGCGGTATACATGAAACATCTCTAAATATATATAATTCTTAGACATCACCATCACTGCTTCTAACTATACTACCAACACTACCATTTTCTGCAAAGAAACAGACTCTCAGTCTGCAGACTGAGATGCATTTGCAGACTGAGATTTGCATGACAGTGATTTTTTAAAGAAAACAAATTAAAATCTGTGCATTTTTCAGAAACTGTTTTCCAGCCACAGCCATTAAAGAAGCTCAGTTACTACCTAAGATAAACAGAAAGGATGCTTTGTACAAAAGCAACACATAAAATACTAATAATGTATTGCCTATCATCCTGTGAACACAAAAATCCATCATATCATACAGACACATTTTAGTACTCTCCAACAAGATCCCTCTACAGCTCCTATTTTCAATAATCCACCACTGATGTCTTCTAAGAGAGACAAGAATCTAACAGAATATTTAGTCCATAGTAACATGCAACCTAGTTGTGACAATTTTAAAGGCTCATTTCCATGCAACTGGTAATGCTGTGCTACTTGTAAATATATCAACACCACCACACGAATTAAAAGGGGCAAAATCTTCATTTACTATTCATGAGACTTTTACTTGCACCATAATGGAATAGTATACTGCATTGGTTGTGTGAAGTGTGACAAACTGTACATTGGAGAAACAAAATGCTGTTAGCGGACTGCTTCGTGGAACATCTACCAAGTATAAGAATTAACACCTCACTGCATAAGACATCACAATTTATGCCGGTAAACGGCTTAGCCATCCGGTTTTATAGTTTAGGGTTTTTCTCTAAAAGGTTCAGTTGGTACTCCATGTGAATGGATACGGGCAGTTGGAGCCTTGTCACATATTTGAAATCACTGCGCTAGTTTACAGTTACAGATGTACAGTAACTATAAAACTGAGTTACCAGTTACCAGAAAGAAAATCCCAAAAGTAGTAAGTAGACATGCTGGTCTGAATGAAGAACAACTACATGAACTGGAAGATAGCAAAACGGAAAAAAAAATACAAAAAAAAAATAAAATATGCTATCTTTCAGGACTGGCTGAAACAAAAAACAAATTGTCTTACCTGTGGAAGATGCACATCTTAGGAAAATCTTTAATATTTATAGAAATATAAGAAACACCCAAAGAGAAGAATATAACATTTCAAGCTACATTAGACTTGGAATAAACTGCTGTCTAAATGAAAACAAAACTGGGGAATCTGTCAATACACACGCACCCCGACTTCATCACTTCAAATAATGTATTTTTAGCGGTTTGTAAAGGCTACAATAAAACACAAAAAGACAGACACGTCTGCACATTATCCACCCCTCTGACACAGACCTTGAAAAATTACTGAAATCCAAGACAGTGTTGAATTTATTTTTATTCCTCCCATCTGTTCTGCTCAAACAGTGTCTGCACTGAGAGGAAAAAAATAATAACTCAGTGCCGTCTCAACTCCACCCCTGGTGTATCTTTTCAATGGCAATGTATACAATATGAAAAATAACTTATTTTTGCATGTTTCAATTAAAATAATTTACTCAGCTTAATTGAGTATATTATAATTGAGTAATTGTGTAGTTCAAACCCACAGTTCTATCTGGATTATAAATGCAATAAGGCCCTTAAGTGTGTCCATTTATGTCGAATATACAGACTTCTCAGGGGTTGGAGGCACTCGACTTTGTCTCGTTTGGATATTCATTCATTTTCAAAAAGTAATAAAATCTGTTATATTGCTCAAAACACAGGCAGAGACAGCATAGCAGCAGGAGCAGGGGGGCGTAGTCCCTGTGTGTGCCTTTATTTTATAGCAAGATGTACAAAGAATATCCCAGGGGTGAAGAATACTTTGTGTAGGCCTTACTTTACCCCCAGTGAATTAACTACAAAACAAAGGATGCCAAATAGCAGTTCAAGTTAAACGTTGTTTTGTTTATTCCTGAAATAAATAGTACATAAAGTTGACACTGCATTTTATTTCTTTTTTTAATTCCTTGCCATTGCCGTTTCTTCACAGTAAACAGTGGCCATAGACACGTTTTCATAAAGTAATAACATGAGGTTTACTTGTGCCTTTCTGTAGCTGAACAAGCAAAGGAAAGCTCAAATTTAACTTTAAATTAAACGAATGTGAAAATGGCATTGTAAAACGAAGGGGAAAAAACCTCATCGTTTTGGTTCTCGTTTCTTACATTCCACATAAAGTTGCAACAAAAATATATAATATATACAATCTATATAAAAATCACTACACAACATTTCCAGCAAGTTGGGCACTGTTTAAGCGAGGCATTGTCTTTTGTCTGTCCCATGAGAGTCTGACTTGCTCTAAAGCAGCACAACGATTTTTTGATCCAGATGGCTTTCCATAGCAATCACTATACATGTGTGCACATAATTGGTTTGTTTACTTTTTGCTGTCTAAAACTTTTAAACAGAGGCTGGAGCTGCTGTGTTGATCCCGTGTTTTTTTTTTTTAATATATATTAAATCACACCTATCACACAGAGCTCTTTTTCATTTGCCATTTTTTAAACTGTTGCGCAACTTCTGGTGAGGCTATAAATAAGTGCAAGATATTTTTGTCATTTCTAGCGAATACGAACATCTGATTTTTGTATCCACATGTCAAAAAATATTCGTACAACTATTCTCTCTCTCTCTCTCTCTCTCTCTCTCTCTCTCTCAGCTGTCCAGTTTCTTAATAACCACCTCTTAATAGTTTCTTAATAACCAATACTTCCTCCCTCAGCAAGTTCCATTTTATCTTTAAGCAATGCTGTTGCGTTGCCTCCTCCTGAAAACTCCCTGATCTTCAGCCCCAAGCAAGTCTCGCTTTCCCTGCGCCACCAGATTTTAGCAGGTGCAGATATTAATTTGGTTTCCCTCCTTACAAACACCCCAGATTCAGCCAGTACCAGGGTGGTTCAGTGCACAAATCGTTCAGTTACCCTCAAAACATCTGACCCCCGCTTATTCAAAACTCTCACCATTTCTGAATTTATCCTAGCTTTCAGTCATTTTAGAGATATCATCTGTGAATTCTATCCTGACTGGCGCAGTGAGCTGGATGATTACATGTCAATTATTCTAGACCTTTCTGTTAATTTGGAGGATCACACTTCTTTGAATACCACAAAGCCTTTTCTGCAAAAGTCGCTGCTCGTCTCCAGCAATGGAACCAAAGGATTTACTGGGGAGCCTTGGATCAAGATTTATATTCTCGTTTTTTCACTGGTCTCAGGCTGTTGGCATGCTCCACATGTAACTCCACCTCTCACTCCATCTGCACCCTTACTGAGTTAGAAAATCAATTCATGATAGGCCCCTTTGAATCGCCTCCTTTTCCCGTATTTCGCATTAACCCCATTGGCATTGCAATTAGAAAATATTCTGGCAAAAAGAGACTGATAATTGACCTTTCTGCACCTCATAACTCCTCTACTCCAAGCATCAACAGTTTAAATTCCCCATGAAGATTTTTCACTACAATATGCAACAATTGACCATGCAATTTCATTAATTAAAGTCACCAGGAGAAATGCATGGTTGTCCAAGGCTGACATCTCAAATGCATTTAAAATCATGCCTATAGATCCTGCTCTATGGCACCTCTTTGGAGTACAGTGGTGTCCCAATTTAGTTTTTTCGGTTCGTCTGACTTTCAGCTGTAGGAGCAGCCCCAAGATTTTTAACACTCTGTCAGAAGCCCTGTGCTGGATTCTTCTAAACAACTACTGCATTCCCTTCCTGCTGCATCTCCTGGGTGACGTTCTCCTCACTGATTTTCCTCACGCTCCTCCTGCCCAGAACATCCCCATTCTCAGATCTGTGTTTTCAGATCTAGGTGTCCCCCTAGCATCAGAAAAAACTTTGGGACCACTCACTTCCATTGAGGTTTCTAGGCATCACTCTGGACTCTCAATCTTTTTCAGCTTCACTACCTCAGGAAAAAATAGATCGCATCATATCTATCATTTCTACTTTCCGTGTAGGTCCTCCTCCTACCAAACATGATCTCCTGTCCCTACTAGGCCATCTGAATTAAGCCATGCGGATAATTCCTCAAGGAAGAGATTTCATATCCTATCTTCTACAATTAGTCCCATCTGTTGATTCTCTCAATGATGTTATATGTCTAGACTCTTTCTGCCGCGAGGATCTCTGCCTTTGGGCACTCTTGCTGAAAGAATGGAATGGAATTACTTTTTTCTAAGATGACTGCCTCCTGCTCCCCGAAGACATTCAACTCTTTACAGATGAAGCTCCTTCCCTAGGCTTCGGAGGATACTACAAGGGGAAATGGTTTTCGGCTACATGGCCCGAAGAATTCAGCGCCATTCCCTTGTCCTCGTCATTGTATGAAATGTATCCGGTGGCCGTAGCCGTATTTCTTTGGGGGTCCACTTGGGCCAAAAAGTCTATCCTCATACACTCAGATAATTTAGCTACAGTCCAAACCATAAATAAAGGTTGCTCATCTTCTTCCCTTTTAATGAAAATATTCAGAAGAATTACCTGGTTATTTGTCTGCCACCAGTTCATTCTCGGAGCCCAACACATTCCGGGCCACCTAAACCTAATTGCTGACTCTCTCGTTTACAATTTCAGAAATTCAGATCGCTTGCTCCAGAAGCCGACCTGCTGCCAACCGCAGTTCCTCCCTATTCAGACCTGATATTCCTGTGAACCATCCTCTGCATCCTCTGGTTCTGCAAGCTCAAGAGACAGCTCTTCTCGGTATTGCTCCCCGCACCCTGCAGACGTACTGGTCAGCTTGGAATTGTTTTAAAAATTTCCATTCTGTATTTAATATTTCTTTCCTTCTTTTTCAATTCAGGTAGTTTCATCCTTCATTATTTCCCTTCAAAGCAGAGCTATACGAGTCTCTTCTATCAAAGTATCAATTGCTGGTATCCAGTTTTTTCACAAACTCATATTTGGTTCTCCTAGTTTGACACTTGGCAACTCTCAGATTTCATTAATTTTGAAAGGGCTTCAAAAGGTCAGAATCGCCTTCCCCCTAAACCTGCCCACCTATCACTTTTGACATACTTTCCCAGTGCATCTTCTTTATTCGTTCCGGTTACTCATCTCAGTTTTTAGACAAAACTCTTGAAGCTCTATACCTCCTAGCTTTTTTGGGGTTTCTGAGGTGCTCAGTTTACAGCAAACTCTTATAAAATTTAACCCTCAGATCCACCCGTGCATTTCCGACTTGTCCATACTCTCTTCTGATGCACTTACCTTTTTGCTCAAAAGAAGTAAAACTGATCAGGAAGGAAAGGGATCCCTAATTTATCTGTTTAAATTAAAATCCCATGTAAGCCCCTATGAATCTCTTCTCTCTTTTCTTCAACTCCGCCTTTCTCAGGGTGCCACAGCTACCGACCCTTTGTTCATTAATGAAAACAGAGCTGTCGTTACTTGGCATTGGTTTATTTTCCACCTTCACCAGATCCTTTCCAGAGCCAGATTCTCAGCCAAGCAGTTCTCCGGTCATTCATTCAGGATCGGGGCAGCTTCTTCAGCTTCTTGTCACGGAGTTCCAGACTGCATTATTAAGCAGCTAGGTTGTTGGTCTTCTGGGGCTTATCAAGGTTACATCAGGACAAACATAGTAGATCTTAAAAATGTTTTTTCGAAGATATGCTCTTAGTATCGGTAACCCTGTTCAGGGCTAGTCCTTTAGTGAGCTAATACTCCTACTTGTGGCATTGAGACCTGCTTGTTCTTTTGGGGTCTCTGCCTCTTTCTCACGGACAGACGTGAGTCCTTAAACCAAGTAAGGTTTGATGCCAAATTAATGTTTTCTACGGAAATAATGTATTATTATTTCTTCCACAGCTATCGCATACCTCGCATTTCTTCAATAAATAGTTTAATTCAAATTTGTGTGATTGGTGTTTTGTACCGAACTACTGAAATGCATTTTGTTTATTGAAATGTGCAACTCAAAGGAGTTGCCTCGTAAATGCAGAGAATTTGATCACTGTCCCATTTCTGAGTTAATTTGAATAAATAATCAATTGAGGTTGATAACAAATTATTAGTTTGGTACATCACCATCTAAACTAAATTAACACAGTAAAGCTAATTTGCTAAAATAGGTACTGGAATGTTGGATTCCGTTCTGAATGGGAAGTTTAATTAGTTCTCGTGCACATTGACATGATCGATTACAACGAGAAACGGGTATTGGAAATACTAATGCAAAGTAGACACTTTGTGTGAGAAGCCATATTTAATATTAGTATATTAACCATGTATGCTAATGATGTTATGGTCGTTGTAATCGTTTGACTATGGAATCAATGAACTGTACACCTGACGCATATCTCTAACCAATAGCCTTTCCTTTCTGTAATATTAGATTAGTTGTGCACCCCTTTTTATTCTTAAATAAACTACTGTTTTATATTTCTGACACGCTGTGTGAATGTCGGTTATTGTCTAAGGTAATCCGAGTTCTACATGATCCCACAAAACTATTATGGTATGTCTCAGTTATTAACATTTGGATGTTCTTAAACAGGGAGCCTAGAGACTAATTTATATTTAAATAAACTGTATACCTAATTAACTGCAACTGTTTACTTACTGCAGTGTACTGAGTTTCTATAATCCATAAAGATAGCGGCTGAGAATCACGTACTACAGAATTCAGTCTCGCAGAACTTAAAATATCCACCACTACTTTTATTTATTTATTTTAACCAGAACTACTCAGAATGCGGCTCACAGTGTTTTCATCACTGTCACCCACTTCCTTAGAGATTGTTGTAGCGTTTCAGGCATTCTAAACTGGGTGAAAAATACAGTAGCTTAAAATATCTGTGCAGGATTTTCCCTGCATTGAAAGTTGCAGATATGCGGGAGCAACTTGGAAAATGTGCAATTCCCACTATCCTGTGCTGAAATTCAAGCCCTGTATATATATAAGGTGCAAACTCCAAAAGGAAAAGGTAATGTAGGTGCACAAAATTGTGAATAAATATTTTATATATATATATATATATATATATATATATATATATATAAAAATAATTTATTTTCTTATTTTCTCCCAATTTGGAATGGCCAATTATTTTTTAGGCTCAGCTCACCGCTACCACCCCTGCGCTGACTCGGGAGGGCAAGCCCGCAGGCGCCTGGCCAAACTACAGGGGTCGCTGGGGTGCAGTGAGCCGAGGACACCCTGGCAAACCTAAACCCCCCAACCCCCCCACCCCGGGCGACACTCGGCTAATTGTGCGCCGCCCCCTGGGAGCTCCCGTCCACGGTCGGTTGTGGAATAGCCTGGACTCAAACCGGCGACGTTCAGGCTATAGAGCGCACCCTGCACTCCACGTGGAGCGCCTTTACCAGATGCGCCACTCGGGAGCCCCTGAAATGTATTTTATTATATTTTTTCAGTGTTTGTAGTCATGATGAATGCGCTCAGTTTAAAAATAAAGCATTTATGTTTAACTTTCCATTTAAATACAGTGCGTCTGTGATGCAAATGTTAGATATGATGTTCATGAATAAAACTTTTCAGTTGTATCCGATAGCATGTCTTTAATTTTCATAACGAAGCAGTTTAAAAATGTATGGGACACAGTGACCCACGTGGCAGTTCTAGGTAGTTTGAAAATCCGGCGGTTCTAGTGTTAATCACTATTTTAGTGTTTGTTGTATCTTTATTTTGTAGTATATTTTGTAATTCATTTTCTGTTAATTCACAGAATTGGCGTTCAGCCATTTTCTCTTGTGAAGAGTGTAGGGGAGAAAGACGTTCCCTTGAAAAGGGTCGAGGCGGACAGATGTTAACCAGTCACATGACAGACAGAGACTATTGACAGGTGGTTTAAGGGTGTTCAATCTATTTTTCCTATTCTATTAATGTCTAGTATATTTATTTATTTATTTATTTTTTATTTATTTATTTTTTTTAAAAGTATTACTGTGCAGGACCCGCTTTAAGACTATTACCTTTATTTTAAAATGTGCACCGATTAACTAATGACCATAAATTAACCAATCAAATCCAGTGACAACCCTAATTATTTATGTGTATTTTATATATATATATATATATATATATATATATATATATATATATATATATATATATTACACACAAACCGTATTTACTCAAATTCATGTCACACCACCAAATATGAAAACCAAAGAATAAAACTATATATATACACACACAGTGGTTTGCAGAAGTAAACCCCCTGCAAATTTTTCACATTTTGATGGCACCCTCCACGACGCTTTCAAAATTAGACTTTACATGTAGAATCTACACAAACTACTTCACATTGATAAAGTTAAAGAGATGCATATAGAATACAAATAATTAAGATTTACAGGGAAAAACAGATTCTCAGTTGCATAAGTATTCAATCCCTTTGCTACTGCATCCCTAAATCAGCTCAGGTGCAAATGATTTGTTTGAAAGGTCACAAAATTAGTGAAATGGTTTCAGCTTGCGTGTACTCAAAGTGGTTTAACTTGAAGATAATTTCCCTCAGGTATATAAAGTGATCCAACAAACTAACCGTGATGACCAAAGAGCTTTCGAAACAAGTCAGGGATAAAGTGGTAGATAGGCACAGAGCAGGAGAAGGGTACAAGAAAATTTCAAAGGCGCTGATTATCCCTCTCAGCACAGTGAAGTCCATCATTAAGAAGTGGAAGATGCATCGTACCACCCAGACACTACCCAGATCAGGTCGCCCTCCCAAACTGAGCAGCCGGGCAAGCAGGAAACTGGTTCGGGATGTCACTCTGAAGCCAACAATGACCTTGAGAGATCTGTAAAGTTCTGTGTCTGAGATGGAAGTCAGTGTTCACACATCAACAATAAGCCGATCCCTACACAAAGCTGGCCTGTATGGACGGGTGGCAAGAAAGAAGCCATTACTCAAAAAGCCTCATCTTAAAGCACGTATGGAGTTTGCGAAAAATCATGTATTATTATTATTTATTATTATTATTATTATTATTATTATTATTATTATTATTATTATTATTATTATTATTAGTATTTATTTCTTAGCAGACGCCCTTATCCAGGATGACTTAAAATTGTTACAAGATATATTATTTTTACATACAAGTAGTTTTTTTTTTTTACACATTATTTTTAAATACAATTACCCATTTATACAGTTGGATTTTTATTGGAGCAATCTAGGTAACGTACCTTGCTCAAGGGTACAGCAGCAGTGTCCCCTACCTGGGATTGAACCCACGGCCTTCCAGTCAAGAGTCTAGAGCCCTAACCACTACTCCACACTGCTGCCCTGCAGATGACACTGCAGACGTGGAAAAATGTGTTGTGGTCAGACGAGACAAAAATTGAACTTTTCGGTCTAAATTCCCAGCGTTACATCTGGCGAAAGCCCAACACTGCACATCACCTAGTAAACACCATCCCAACTGTCAAGCATGGCGGTGGTAGCATCATGTTATGGGGATGCTTCTCTTCAGCAGGGACTGGGAAGCTTGTCAGGATAGAGGGGAGAATGGATGGTGCAAAGTACAGGCAAATCCTTGAGGAAAACCTGTTTGAGTCAGCCAAGACTCTGAAACTGGGAGGAAATTCACATTTCAGCAGGGCAATGACCTGAAGCACAAAGCCAAAGCCACACTGGAGTGGTTGAACAAGAATATAATTAACCCTTTGCGGTCCATTGTCGGACTGGGTCCGACATTGCAATTATTCCTCACAGGTCCTTTGTCGGACTGGGTCCGACATCATTATAGCAACGCAATAAACGGGTGTTTAGTCGTTTTTTCTCCGGAAAAAGCAGAGAAAACCATTCAATTGCCGAGTGGGAGCGACAGGAGCCGAGACAAGTCGGAAAAAAAAAAAAATGTACGACTATTATTATTATTATTATTTATTTCTTACATAGGTGAACGCTATAGCAAACGAAAGGGTGGGGCGGGGCTGGAGATGCCTAGTGAGTGCTTTGTTGATATGCAGGGCCATTTAAACCCGTTTGACTGTGAAAAAAAATACTTTTAAACAGCGCGTATAAAATTAACTGCGCGTGTGAAAATTAATTAGACCTGGCGTGCCTGACGCGCAGTTAATAAATGGACTGCAAAGGGTTAATGTTCTTCAGTGGCCCAGTCAAAGTCCTGACTTGAATCCAATCAAAAATGTATGGCGAGACTTGACGATTGCAGTCCATCAGCGAATTTTCCTGTGAAGAATGAGCAAAAATTTCACCATCCTACTGTGCAAAGCTATTGGAGACCTATCCAAAAAGACTCACAGAAGTAATTGCTGCAAAAGGTGCTTCTACCAAGTACTGACTTAAGGGGTTGAATACTTATGCAACCAGTAAATTTGATTTTGTACATTTTTCTTTGCAAGTTTTGCTGACATTTAACCTCCTCCTCATATAACAGTGTTCAGTTTAACCACTACAGCTTTGAATAAAAAAAAGTTTGCTTGAAAAACTGTGCATAAATTATTTGTAATTCAACAAAACGTGACATTATTGGTATTGGGTGAATACTTCTGCAAAACACTGTGTGTGTGTGTGTGTGCATGTGTGTATATATATATATATATATATGACACACACACACACACACACACACTCTGGTGGCTTTGCATCCCATTTTAAAATGGGGCCCACAGACCTTAACTGAAACTTTTGGTTTGGATGGCAGTTATAGATTAAATAGTGTTGTGTTGGAACTGTTCCTGAAAACATCATTCTGTTTCTTACCATGACCATTCCTTCTTCCAATCTCATCCTTTTTAAACTCAGCTCCTCCACTGGGCACACACTTCAGTGCCCACTCATCCCGTAACTTCAGCTCTGTAATCTGCTCATCCGTCAGTCCTTGCATGTTCGGAGGGAGGGTTACGCCATGTTCTGCCAGCTCCTCCATTTCTAAGCCATTCAAACAGTTGCAACAAAACAATTTTGTGGCATTACATCACTTTTACACACACAGAAACCATTATCATTTTCATGTTTTGTCCCCCCAGATAGTGTATGTGCATTACTTTGCAGAGCAGTAGTACAGCATCAACATGCATTTGCTTTTGCTTGAGGTGATGCTGATAAAGTCTACATTGAAACCTAAAAATAATGGCCCTGAATATCAAAAGTGTCTTCCAACAGTCCGAAACTCACTGTCTCCGTCTGTTTTAACCCGACTCTTATCCCAAATGTTGTTTGCATCATGAAATGAAACACTGATGGCACGGTTTAGAACACTATAAAATACTGGTGTTGAAGGGCCCAAGGCATATGCAAAACGTAACACTGATGAGAGCGCATCGAGTGCTTTTCACCTATTGATTGACATGCATACGCTTCACCACATACAACGCTGCACTGAAGCAGAAGCCCACCGACAACTACAAGATGATTCCCAGCCAATGCCCTTGGAGGAATTAGAAGCTTGCATTGATCTAGTGTGTGCCTGTGGAGCATTTGGTGCCAGAAGCCTGGGTTACTGTCTGTGCCAACAGTTACCCAGGCTTACTGTGCCAAATGTGCAAAGAGTCTGCAGTAAGTGCACTGCATATGCTGAAAAGCAGGATCTGTGTGATTTGTGCAAGCGCTTAAGACTTTGTAAACGACTATAAATGAAGCCCATTCTGTTCAAATGTTTATTTATTCATGTCATTGATTATAATATGTCTGTGTATAAATGCATAGCTTCAGTTGCATATATGCATTTTGTTATGTAGGCAATATAAATCTGTTTATTTAAAAAAATGTTGTTTCAGTTGCACAGTTTTGTATGTACATACATTCATTTATTTTCAATATTTGTTTATTTAATTTTTTAGTTTTGAGGTTGCACTTTATTGAATATGTCTGTATATAAACACATATCTGTTCAAAATGTCTTATTTACAATGTTTCGGTTGTGTAGATCAGGGATTCTCAAACATTTTTGTTAACAGACCCTTTTTCAAATGCAATATTAATCACGGACCCCCAACTGAGAAACTGATTGACAAAAGTATATAAATGTACATTATATAAACACATGCTGTTAGTGATGCTTTTAGAAAAAGATTATACAGTACTTACAGTCAGTGAGATGGGTGTGCCTGTTTCTTACTGCAGAGTCTGTCTGTCCTTGGTGTGATGGTTGACAAGCAAACTCGTAAATCATTCTCCACTTCCAGTCGGGACCTGAACTTTGTCTTCATAGCTGCCATAGCAGAGAATGATGCCTCACATACATATGTTGTTGGGAAAGGTAGCAACACTTTCATGGCTTCTGTTACTAAAACTGGGTACTCCGCAGCAACAGTTGGCCCAAACTGACAAGGTGCCTGTTCCTGAAACGTAAGTGTCAGCGTGCGGTCACAGGGCAGTTCGAACAGCTCCTGTTCTGCTTTTCCACTCAAGCGACACAATGACAAAAGTTGAGAACGGATCCCAAACCAAATCATATTCCTCCATGTTTATATTTTTTAAGTAAAAACTTAAGTACGCTGCCAAAGTTGAAAGGTAAATCTGTCATTCACCTCAAATATGGTTGTATTACCCCCTTGTGTGGACAGGTTCAGCGTATTCAACAAGTTATAAATGTCTGTGAGGTATCCAAGCTTTGTGATCCATATCGTGTCAGAAAAGTTCACGGCAAGAGTGGGATTGTGCACAGAAAGAAAACCCAGCAGCTCATTGCAAAGCTCAAAAACTCTTTCCAAGACTCGGCCACGAGATAACCAACGCACTTCCGTATGAAACAATAATTTGTCATGTTCTGCACCCATTTCTGAACACAGCTTTGCAAATAGGCGTGAATTCAAATTTCTGGACAAAATTCACAAGGCCTTCAGTTTCTTCGCTGCATCTTCGCTTACCATCACTTTGCACATTTCTACAGCAGCTGGAAGAATCAGTTCTTCTCCAATAGTATGGGATTTTTTACTTTTTACAAATTAGAAGACTGTTAAGAAGGATGCTTTCAGAGCCTTTTCCAGAACAGACATTATGTTTGTCACTAGAGTTTTTTGTTTATTGTATTATTCTTTCTTTCATTAAAAAAGTCTCTGGATTTATTTTTATACTCCGGGTACCTTGTTGTGAGGTGTCGTTTCAACTTTGCAGGTTTCATTTCTTTGTTAGATAGGATTTGTAAGAATACAACGCATTGTGGTCGGCCATCCCTAATTTCCATAAAACCAAAATCAGTATAACTTTCATCAAACTTTCTGTTCATTTGCTTCTTGCTACTGGACTCGGCACCGTCAGTGGCTTCAGCACAACTAGCAGAATTACTAGGAGGACGTTTTAAATACATATCCATTTTCAATGTAGTTTGCTCACACACTGTAACAATATCTTCCCTTTCCACCCGCCAAAGACGTCTCAGAAAAACGAACATCACTTCTGATTCACTATCACAAAGCAGTTTTTTTCTATTATGTTTTCGTCGTGCTATCGAGTCATAGTGTCATCCTAAATGTGATTATTAAGTGGTTGTTCATGCATCATGGAATACTATGTTGTGTAAAAAGAAACCTTAGTTTTGTCCGTTTTACTCAGACATAGACTCTTTATGTGTAGGTGCTTTATATGACGTTCCTGAATAAACCTATGACTTATATTAAATTGTTTGTCCTTTCATTACAATATTTATGTAAGGCTGGGGCGATGCCAAATTTTTCACTATCGATATATCGTGCTACAAAACAGTTGATGCATCGATTCATCTATTATGAAAGGGTTAAAAAAAAAAATACATGTGGAGCTGTGGATTACTGTGTAACATTGCAAGTTACACTTTAAAAACTATGCAAAATAATAGTAGTACGTTTATAAAACACAGATGTAAAAGACAACATTTCCCCTTTTCATCCCTATCCAATATTACAAAGTAGTTTTATGCAATGTAATGTGTAAAAATGACTCTACTGCTCCCTGGATTCTCTTTACAAAAAAAAAGCCAGAGGTCTCAGTATCCCATGTAGCACTGCGCACGTCCCTGGTAGCGACTCGGACTCGAGATTCCAGGTCAAGGATTTGTAACTGGAACTCGAATGATAGTGACTCGGACCCGGATCCTGACCCTGACGACTCAAACTCGACTACAAGTCTGAGAGATTATATATATATATATATATACACACACACACACACACACACACACTGCTGTGCAAAAGTTGTAGACATTTCGCATTTTCTACTCTGATGCATTATGAGCATCAACAATTTACTCAAAGCCTCCACTAGTGTTTTCTACAATTATAACAACTTTGATTGTTATTAATACAGCTGGGTGAGAATAGCTCGCATCACTCGATTTTCAAGGTGTGGTATCCAAAGCACAATCAACAAGTACAGATAAACATCATCTGTAATTGACTAACCCAGGACTGGAAGACCCAAAAAGCTGTCTAACAAGGATGAGCAATACTTGAAGATAATATCTTTAAGGAATACAAAGAAGACAAGCGTTGAATTGACAACAGAACGGGCAGAAGGCTCTGGTGTCATCCATCTATCTCCAGTACGAAGGTAACTCTTGAAATCCGCTATTCTCAACCAAACTAAGCTGTATTATTAACAGTCAAAGTTGTTATAATTGTAGAAAACACAAGTGGAGGCTTCCGAGCAAATTCTTGATGCTCATAATGCATCAGAGTACAAAAATGCAAAATGTCTAAGACTTTTGCACAGCAGTGTGTGTGTGTCTATACACACACACACACACACACACACATATTTACTTCTATACTTGTTTATTCATTTATTTTTCATTTTGGGATAGCAGATACATTATCCCTTACATCCTCTAAAATCACAGCAATCTCTAGCAGCACATTGGGCTCTGTCGGCAGTCAGTCACTGCACCCACATCAGACAGAGCCTGTTTGAAATAGGTTCCCATCTCCATTATGATTTTTTTAAATAGGCGGAACCACCTAAATTACTTAATTGGACAGTGCTCTAATTAGCATGTATTTGGTCTGATTAAGTAATGTAGGGTACAGTTGTAACAAAAATGGTCGGAGAGAAGCTTTGATATTCAGGGCCAGAGACTAACTGTTGAAATTGTCATGGCAATACCCTCCAAGTTTGGTCCAGTATATACAATGTCATGCCAATAACCTCTAAGTTTGGATCAGTATATAAAATACTGTTATCAGTTTTAATCCTTTTTAAAATTGTATTTGCAGTGTGTCTTCATTCTTATACAGAACAAAAAATCTTTTTTATTTGTGCGTTTTGTTATTTGACACAATAGCCCATCAACAGGCACCAACACTACAGTATTAAATAATATATTTGAATCTGATTTTTTTTTTTTTTTTTTAAATCTAACTTACCTGAGCAAATCCTGTCCACCTTTAGCCTCCCATTATAAACAGCTGTAACTTGCTTGGTCAGCTCTTCCACTGGAACATCCACTGTTGTAGTGAAGAGAAACTGGCTCTCATCCCCACGCTTTACATGTAGTTGCACCATAGTTGTACTGGAGCTTAACAAGTCAAAATGCAAACATTTTCTCATTGGATAATACTTTAATATACAAATATGATTCATTGGTCTATCTACTACAAAAGTACATTATTCCACAGTTCAGAAAAGCAGCCTGCCAGTTTGTTTAAACTTCCACAGATAGTTACATTTGATTATCCCCCACTGAAACTAGCTTGTAACTCTTACATTTCTGTTTTGTAGAATTACTGACCACATTAAACATGTATTAAACCACATTAAACATGTTACAAGTCGGGTTTCCAACGTTCCTCTGAAAACCATTGATTAGCAACCCTTTTTTTAACACAAATAATGTCGGCAATAAAACAAACTTGAAAACGTGCAATTAAAAATAGTGTAAATAAGTAATTTATAGAAAGCAATGTTGTCTGTGAGAGTTTAAGCTACTACGAACTCTCCAGAAAAGTCGGTTGCCATGGTGATAGAATACAACTTAGGTACATTTCTTAATATATCTGTTAGTAACTTAACTTTAATCAGCATGACGGTAATTTACACATCTAATGTCCTGAAATATAAATAATTAAATTCTCAAAGAAACCAGAATTATTTCATTTTACAGTACCTTTTAAACTATTCAAAAAACGATGCTTTCAACTGCCTTCTGATGTCCACATAACCAGTACTGCGCCAGCAAGCACAGAGACTAAACTCCTAAAAACCGGGACGAGATTGCATGCTTCCTGTCCACTGCAACCATCAACAAAGAGAAGGTCTTTGCCACTGCAGATTGTGTTTCATGACGGCTTTTCTGCACTGCTGCCATCTATGGTGGCTGATCAGAATGGCAGGAACATTGCATTCGAATTATTCCAGAGGAAACACAAACTCATTGTATAGCATCAGCTATCCCCTCAGGTAAGGACGATTTCGCTTATTATATGAATTCAAGTAATTTTATCTTATAGGAACCAGACCAAACACCCCTTTGTTCATTTAGATTTGAATACCCCATTTGCTATTAAAAAAAAGAAAAAAAGGTGTTGGTATAAAAGCCAAAAAATCTCAAGTGCAAAATTCTGACTTGGATTTTATGAAAATATAAAAATACGGAAAATTAAAATATATATTTTTTACGGGTGTAGATCTATGCAGAATAGACTATGGACCTGGACTGGTTTCTAACTCATCTGGGATTCAGTAGATACACAGTAATACCTGCAATGAACACCACATGCTGTAAGTGGTGGCCCCAGTAACTATCCTATCCTCTGTCTGGGTCAAAACTCTGGCAATGTCCCAGTATAGTGTTAGGAGGGGCTGTTGTTACTACCTTTCTTTCTGTTTTTTTTTTTTTTTAATTTAGTCGTTGCCAATTATTTTTTATTATTTTCTCCCCAATTTGGAATGGACAATTATTTTTAGGCTCAGTTCACCGCTACCACCCCTACGCTGACTCGGGAGGTCGAAGACAAAGACACGCTGTCCTCCGAAGCGTGTGCCGTCAGCCGACCGCTTTTTTCACACAGCGGACTCACCATGTAGCCAGCCAAGAGCTACAGCGTCGGAGGACAACGCATCTTACAGGCACAAACTACAGGGGTCGCTGGTGCGCGGTGAGCCGAGGACACCCTGGCCTCCCTCCCCCCGGGCGGCGCTCGGCCAATTGAGCGCCGCCCCCTGGAAGCTCCGGTCCTCGGTCGTCAAACTCGCGACGTCCAGACTATAGGGCACATTCTGCACTCCACGTGGAGCGCCTTTACTGGAGCCTACTCGGGAGCCCTTCTTTCTGTTTTTTAAATAATATTTTATTGTTTTCACAAATTAACACCAATAGATTATCAGTATCTGCTAGAGAAAATAAACAAATCACAAATATCAATAGATGCAAGAGAAGCTGTAGTGACATCAAGTGGTCAAAATAAAAGTTTAAATAAATAAATACAGATATGAAACGGGTGAATTCTGATAATTTTATTAAATAATTAATACCAAATGAATTATTTCTAGCTCAGAATTTTTTCAAAGTGCTAATATTGTGGGTTCAAGTTACTGCCTTTCAATGCTAGGTTAGGTCTGCTTGAGGAGATTCAAGATTGCAGGACTCTGCTTGCAAGAAAGCAACATCCAGTCTAACACAGGTTGATGAATTTCCCTACACCCAGTTTCATTTCCATTATACTATTCTTTATTTTATTTTTTCACTAGAAATGTGCATCACAGTACATTCAGTGTGCCGCCTCATAGGATATCTAAACACACTGACATGTGAGGTAAGTCAACCAGCAAGGTGTGCAAGGCAAACTAATGGCTGTTTTGCAGTTTTGGTCGAGTCAGCTGACCTTACTGTGCAGTACTTACAAAATTACCAGTGAAAAGAACATCCTATTTTTAACAACTACAAGACTACTATGACTACTATTACTAATATACATTTACATGAAAAGTCAAATGTTAATTAATGTAGTGTGCTAAGAAAAGAAAATCATTCATATATAATAGCTTAAAATAATTCTAAATTGAGGCAAAATGTAATTTTTTTTAAATAAAACTCACTTTGTATATCGTGGTTACCCAAAGACACGCATTTACTGTGTGACTGTTACTTTTTCATGGTGTAAGCATTTAGCTAAATGTTTTTAACCCTCTGTATGGAACACTGTACATGTATTGTAAACTTTTTGTCACAATTTATTTCAAAAGACATAATTGGGTCTTCCATGTCAGGCTCCAGACAACTAGTGCCCTTTGTTGGTTTAGAGTTGAAACTTAGTATGTCGATTCCAGCATAAATTGTCCATCTGGGTCTTTGGGCATCAAACCTTTTGAAATAATAGTTTCTAATACATACAATACACATTCCTCCTATAAAAATCATTATAAAAAACTTGGCACAAACAGTTCCATATTGTTCACGAGTTTATTATTGCATAAAGACAACATCAAATACCTCACATACAGTATGTGCAATTTACTATGCACACCAATACAGTTTATAGTGGGATTTTAAACAAATACCATAACATGAATCATGCTTGCGATAGATATACAGATAGATACGACAAAACATGGTCCACAACATTACCAGTGTTACTATTTGTTTTCAGTAGTAAAGGGGCACCAATTTCACAAAAGGTAAAAACTGAGGGATTTAACTATAAAAATACTTTTGGTAACATTTGAACACACGAATCTGTAATCACTGATTAGCTTCTGAATACACTGATTCTACAATCAAGTGCCTCTCTTTACCTTGGCAGCATAAATAATATGTAGAATCAGAGTCAATAAAGCAGGCATGCTTTGCTGCTAGTGTGATTGTATACCACTGTATTTCAGAAACGTTATATTGCAAAAATTAAATGTTTTATTATTGAATAACAGACACGGAAACCCAAACTTGTGTTTATTATTATTGTTATCATTATATTTATTTGAACACATCTTTGTCAGTTGCCTACATTTAGGAATGCCACTCAGGAAACAGTTAAAATGGTGCATTCTGCTTTGAATATCTGAGTTTCATTTCTTGTAGTAATAAACACAGGGAAATGAACTTACCACAGAACAGTACTTTCTACAACAGCACAGTACATGTCATATGTCAAATGGATACAATCTTAAAATAATCAGAACATTGCATGATATAAAATTAAAAGTTTAAAGCAAGATTACTTGAACAGCACAGAGAACACCTTCCCGCACAGTTTGCCTTTACTGTCGGTATGCACGCAGAGGATTAGCACTTGACATTCTTAGAATAAGCAGCAGTATTACACTGCTTTGCTAATAGCTGTTGATTTCACCCAGCTGTACAAAAGGCAGAGTCACACGTCAAAATGCCACTTGAAACATCAATTTAAAAAAACTACTGAACTGAATTTTCAATTCTGCTTAAGCACATATTAAGCAGCCTTTCCAATGATTCAAGGTTTCAGTGCAAATATTTATTCTTGGAATATCATACAGAGTACATTGATTATCTCCTACACTCATTTAAACACACAGAGAGACTGATAATCTGTGAAAAGCACACTGGCATTATAACTGGTTATTTTTAATAATGATGAAATGCAGTACAATGCGCTTTTAAAGCACTGACTGCCATCACGGTAACAAGAAGCACAAAATAAAAAAATAAAACTTAAACAAACATTCATACTATTTAAACAAATATAAATAAGCTGGCATAACCTCATGAATATTAAGCAGTGGTAGAGAAACAGTACATCCAAGTAAGTATTTGAGTATGGTTACAACCAAATATTGCACAAGTTTTTTTTTAATTATTATTACTTTTTTCTTTTTTAACAATAACATCTAGTTTTCAGTAGGTAAATAAACAAAATCACTCATTTCTAATTTTCTGTAAAATCCTTTTGGAATGGACAATTAGCTTTCTTCACCACCTGTGGGTCTACATTATTAGGTTGCGGGGGAGACACAAGTGGTCTATGTGCTGGGAGGGTAGCAGAGTAGCTTGTGTTCCAGTCATTGCTATGGCTGAAACCTGTATCAGGGAACAGCTTCTGTGCATCTATAGGACTTGTATTCAAGCTCCCATGACACTCAGATGCAAAAGTTGTACCTACTCTACTCAAACTGATGCCACAGTCATCATCAAATGTTACCCAGGGCTTTGCTTTTGTTGTCTCGAATGTGACATCCTCTGGAAAAGGATCTATGGAAAATACAGCTTTGTTTTCGTTAAACCCAGAGATTGTTGACATAGTCGTGGTAATAAAGGGGTTGCAGCCCTGGGCAGCAGGAAACTCTTGAGTAGCAGACCTGAAAGGGTTAAAAGATGTTTTACCTGTGAAAGGGTTTATGCTTGATGGCTGGTTATCTATCACAACAGCAAAAGGATTCGGAGAGATTTGCAGGCTTCCCTGGGATTTACTACAAGGAAGGACAGCCGGTAAAAGTGGGGCAGAACATGCAGCTTCCTTGCCACTAACAAAGCCTTGTGTTACTGAAGTGAACTGTTTGGAATTCAGAGTGCGTACGTTTGGTAACATTGGTGGTTGAGTAATTGCTGGCTGCAGGAAAGCGCTTCTTGCAGAGGAGTGGGTTTTTGACCAGGGACCAGAAAGCAAGTCAATTTTTGATTGTGCTTCGTTTTTGATGCCATTTACTCCATTGGTCATTGCCTGTAAAATGAATTTGGAAGTGTGAAATGAAGAGCAAAAAATGTCCATTGTACTGATTCCTTTGCATTTAAAAAAATAAAATCACATAATAAAAGGGGACTACTAATGTCGCTTACAACATTATCACTGGTGAATCATTAAATGAGACCATTACAAAAATAGAAATTTAATCAAGGTTCTAAAGGACATACTGTTTAAGAATATTCAGTACTTGCATTTTAAATATAGGTTACATAGGTTTACAGATTCAATTAATAATGTACAGTATGAATATGAAACAGTGTGTTAAGACTGAGAGGTGATTTAGAATTCAATATGGACCAACATATATATGAAAACAGGACACAAATGATTCTACTTTACCTTGTTTCTAGTACTGGTCAAAGTTTACATGTGTTAGTTAATATTTAAGGCAAAGACATGCTTGTAATAAAGAGCTGAACTGTAAAGGCCAAGGTCACCTTATAGATACACAATGACCAGAAGAGGAGTAAAAAGGGCACTTTAATCTAATGCAATGCCAACACACCTCCTATTACTGCACATATTTAAACAAAGCCTAATAAACTAAACAGCCTAAAGGCCATCACAAGTTACAATTCCCCTGCATGTATTATCCTTTATCGTTAACTGTATCGTTTGATGGCAAGCCCATGGTACATTTTTAATTCAGTATATTACACTGTTTCTACCAATACACATTAAAAATAATATGTATGTGTGTGGTCTACAGGTTTGAATCAATTAGAGGTTTATGGAATAAGAATGTCCTTTTAGAAATTGTGACGTGTGTGACATGTATGTGCAAGACTGACGGGCACTCCCTTATACACCCATACTTTGATTTTTTCAAGAACTAATAATGTCCTAATCAAGCTTGATCACAACTGGATAAGAGATTCTTAAGATGCATGTAGAAATGTAAAGTGTGACATGCATATGGCCCCATGAACTATATCCCCATCGTTAGGGTTTCAATCAGTGTCTTTCCATTGTACTGTCAGCTCGATTAAAATATCAGCTTTTGTCACTGTTTTTGTAGAACTGTTTTTTGTGTGTTTTTTTCAAGTTAAGTTGACAGCACTTAATAACTTGGTACTGATTCATTAGATTATACTTCAATATTTACCTGTGTTGTTCTCCACGTTTGCAATAACTTTGATTACCAAGGCTTTCAAATTATTTTTCTTCTCTCATATTTGTACTAGTAAAATTAACACTGGCACTCCTTTGCTTCTTTGTTTTAATTTAATGCAGATTTATGTGGTTAGCACAGCCAGCAACAGATACAAAAAACTGCTGTTGCTTCCTGTGTTGTAAAATAGATTCACTCCATTGGCTTAACAGCAACCAGGTATGCTTAAAGCCCTGCTCTGGCCTCTTTATCAATGTAAATGTAACATACTCCTTGTGGGAGATGATGGACCAATATGATGCTTCTTGTGCAGCAACATCCAGGCTGTGCATCATTATAGTTGATTGATTTTAATTAATTAAACAAATGAAGTATAGGTATTTTTTTATATATAAATTTAGTCATTGCCAATTATTTTTTATTATTGTCTCCCAATTTGGAATGGCCAATTATTTTATTATGCTCAGTTCACCGCTACCACCCCTGCGCTGATGCGGGAGGGCGAAGACGAACACATGCTGTCCCCCGAAGCGTGTGCCGTCAGCCGACCGCTTTTTTTCACACTGCGGACTCACCGTGCAGCCACCCAAGAGGTATAGAGTCGGAGGACAACGCAGCTCTCGGGCAGCTTACAGGCAAGCCTGCAGGTGCCCAGCCAGACTACAGGGGTTGTTGGTGCGCGGTGAGCCAAGGGCACCCTGGCCGACCTAACCCTCCCTCCCCCTGGGTGGCGCTCGGCCAATTGAGTGCTGCCCCCTGGAGGCTCCCGTCCTCGGCCGGCAAAGGAATAGCCTGGACTCGAACTTGCGACGTCCGGACTATAGGGCACATCCTGCACTCCACGTGGAGCACCTTTACTAGATGCGCCACTCGGTAGCCCTGAAGTATAGGTATTTTGACCTCCATGAAAAGGAATGTGAAAGTAGAATAAAACAGAACTTACCTGTACAGAAAATAAGAACCTTGAGAAGTTTGGAAGTATGGTTTACATAGACACGGTATTGACATGTCTGTAACACTTATTGATACAAAACGTTTTTAAAACAACTACAGTACAGTATATTGATTTTATAAATTAGCACATGCATGTTTTACATATTTTGTGGAGTCACTATCATTTAATATTTGAAATGTCTGATAAATATAATATGCAGAAAATTAAGAGCACTCAAATATACCGATATCAATAAACACTATGAGCTAATACTCGAACAAACTCAATTCAAGGGCCAGTGTTTTCCTTTACATTTATGTTTACATTGAAAAAAGCGATTTGTTCAAAATGTTGGTCAGCTTGACTATGGGTTGATTTTGGTTGACACACCTCTGGGATTGCCACTGCTGGATTTTATTGGAATATTTTACAGCACATGGTGAGATCAGGGCTGAGAGAAGCAGGGTGGAGAGCACATGGAGAGATCAGGTCTGAGAGCAGCAGGGTGGAGAGCACATGGTGAGATCAGGGCTGAGAGCAGCAAGGTGGAGAGCACATGATCAGGGCTGAGAGCAGCAGGGTGGACAGCACATGGTGAGATCAGGGCTGAAAGCAGCAAGGTGGAGAGCACATGGAGAGATCAGGTCTGAGAGCAGCAGGGTGGAGAGCACATGGAGAGATCAGGTCTGAGAGCAGCAGGGTGGAGAGCACATGGTGAGATCAGGGCTGAGAGTAGCAGGGTGGAGATCACATGGAGAGATCAGGGCTGAGAGCAGCAGGGTGGAGAGCACATGATCAGGGCTGAGAGCAGCAGGGTGGAGAGCACATGGAGAGCACATGGTGAGATCAGGGCTGAGAGCAGCAAGGTGGAGAGCACATGGAGAGATCAGGGCTGAAAGCAGCAAGGTGGAGAGCACATGGTGAAAGCAGGGCTGAGAGCAGCAGGGTGGAGAGCACATGGTGAGATCAGGGCTGAGAGCAACAGGGTGGAGAGCACATGATCAGGTGTCACAAAGACGGCCAGAGTGGGTGGCGTCAGACCAGACAAGGAATACACAGACAGAGACGGTGGTTGTGATGAGCTGAGTGCAATGGCTGCACTCAGCGTTTAATAACAAATAAAAGGGTTGTAAACAGCACAAAACAGGACACGGCACTGGTAGCCAAAAGAAACATATAAACAAAACGGACTAAACACTTAACAAACGGTGCACGGAGACAAACAAACACGGTGAGTACAAACAAAACACTTATTATACGCTTTCTATTTACTTTACTTTCACTACTCTCTCTCTCACCCGTTCTCCTCTTCCGAACACCCAACCCTCACTGAGTGAAAATGTGCATCTATATATACTGTTGTGCTGGGATTCAATTACTAATTAATTATTCACTTGAATCCCAGCACGTGAATTAATTCTGTGCAACCCCGTGCTCACATATTACATTTAACCAGCACGTGAAGTGATTTGTGCTCTCCTCGTGCCTAAATAAAAATCTACACTTTAAATACACGTGAAACACAGACCCGTTTATATCCCGTGTACCAATCTATACACCAACATTTACATACGCACGCATACATACACAAAACACACAAATGCACACAGGGGCAGGGCACTTTGCCACATCAGGGCTGAGAGCAGCAGGGTGGAGAGCACATGGAGAGATCAGGGCTGAGAGCAACAGGGTGGAGAGCACATGGAAAGATCAGGGCTGAGAGCAGCAGGATGGAGAGCACATGATCAGGGCTGAGAGCAGCAGGGTGGAGAGCACATGGAGAGATCAGGGTTGAGAGCAACAGGGTGGAGAGCACATGGAAAGATCAGGGCTGAGAGCAGCAGGGTGGAGAGCACATGGAGAGATCAGGGCTGAAAGCAGCAGGATGGAGAGCACATGGAGACAGCAGGGCTGAGAGCAGCAGGGTGGAGAGCACATGGAGAGATCAGGGCTGACAGCAGCAGGGTGGAGAGCACATGGAGACAGCAGGGCTGAGAGCAGCAGGGTGGAGAGCACATGGAGAGATCAGGGCTGACAGCAGCAGGGTGGAGAGCACATGGAGACAGCAGGGCTGAGAGCAGCAGGGTGGAGAGCACATGGAGAGATCAGGGCTGACAGCAGCAGGGTGGAGAGCACATGATCAGGGCTGAGAGCAGCAGGGTGGAGAGCACATGGAGAGCACATGGCGAGATCAGGACTGAAAGCAGCAAGGTGGAGAGCACATGGTGAGAGCAGGGCTGACAGCAGCAGGGTGGAGAGCACATGGTGAAATCAGGGCTGAGAGCAGCAGGGTGGAGAGCAACAGGGTGTAGAGCAGGGCTGAGAGCAACACGGTGGAGAGCACATGGAAAGATCAGGGTTGAGAGCAGCAGGGTGGAGAGCACATGGAGAGATCAGGGCTGAAAGCAGCAGGATGGAGAGCACATGGAGAGATCAGGGCTGAGAGCAGCAGGGTGGAGAGCACATGGAGAGATCAGGGCTGAGAGCAGCAGGGTGGAGAGCACATGGAGACAGCAGGGCTGACAGCAGCAGGGTAGAGTACATGGAGAGATCAGGGGTGAAAACAGCAGGGTGAAGAGCACATGATCAGGGCTGAGAGCAGCAGGGTGGAGAGCACATGGAGAGCACATGGCGAGATCAGGGCTGAAAGCAGCAAGGTGGAGAGCACATGGTGAGAGCAGGGCTGAGAGCAGCAGGGTGGAGATCACATGGAGAGATCAGGGCTGAGAGCAGCAGGGTGGAGAGCACATGATCAGGGCTGAGAGCAGCAGGATGGAGAGCACATGGAGAGCACATGGCGAGATCAGGGCTGAAAGCAGCAAGGTGGAGAGCACATGGTGAGAGCAGGGCTGAGAGCAGCAGGGTGGAGAACACATGGAGAGATCAGGGCTGAGAGCAGCAGGGTGGAGAGCACATGATCAGGGCTGAGAGCAGCAGGGTGGAGAGCACATGATCAGGGCTGAGAGCAGCAGGGTGGAGAGCACATGATCAGGGCTGAGAGCAGCAGGGTGGAGAGCACATGATCAGGGCTGAGAGCAGCAGGGTGGAGAGCACATGATCAGGGCTGAGAGCAGCAGGGTGGAGAGCACATGGAGAGATCAGGGCTGAGAGCAGCAGGGTGTGCTTGCCACCCTACACTGGGATATTTGTAGCTTGAGTGCCGTTTTGTTAATTGGCGATGAGAGTTTGTTTGATGTAAGCTTTGTTTAAACCTTTTATTTCTGAATTAATAACAGTGCACAGAAGTTCTCTGTCTGGGATTGCTATTTCTGCCGCTGACCAGCCTTGACCGCCACCACAACGCCACACTCAGATATTAAATCAGCTATAGGTGTATCAAGATCAAAAGAGTTCAAAACAAGATGCACTACCTTTGATACATGAAAAACAGTACTAAATATCCACTAGAACAGGGGTATTTGTTTAATCATCTTAGCAGTTTTATAAATCACATATCAGAAATCTACCAATCACAATTAAGTGTTTGTCAAAGTTCCAGTACATCTCATCCTGTGTACGGGTGTCATCCCGTGCATAGAACACCTCACCTAATTCCAATATTAAAAAATAAAAATAAATAAATAAAACGGAGTGATTAGAACCAGTAGAAAATCTACTTTTTGGGGTTTCCTATTACCAGTACAAATTCTACTGCCAGTAAGAAAGAAGCTCCCAAAAGACTGCTGCCAGTAGTTTAACATCAGAACTGAAGAAAAAATAGATACTTATATTTAATTGACTAAGTTTAGAGAAAGGGAAATGGGTGGTTATATTTATAATTTGTTTTGTGCAGCTACTGGCAGAAGCAGAATCAGCTGCCTTAGTGCTAGTAAAAATCATGGTAGTAACAGTTCATTTGGATGCAAGCTAAATTTAGTTTTTGTTTTGGTCCTTTTCCATTTTTTTCAGGACCGAGTTAGTTTGTGTTCACAATGCAGTTTGCAAGTGCACTCGTCTCGTTAACATGGTGTGTGAACCGGATGTTTACAATGTCCTGCAAGATATCTTGAAAGATGGCAGGTACTGAAGTATTGCTTCAGTTTAATAGCATGATTTACATTCTTTTTTTATTTTTTTTTTATTTAGTCGTTGCCAGTTATTTTTTATTATTTTCTCCCAATTTAGAATTGCCAATTATTTTTAGGCTCAGCTCACCGGTACCACCCCTGCGCTGACTCGGGAGCGGCGAAGACAAACACACACTGTCCTCCGAAGCGTGTGCCGTCAGCCAACCGCTTTTTTTCACACTGTGGACTCACCATGCAGCCACCCAAGAGCTAAAGCGTCGGAGGACAACGCAGCTCTCGGGCAGCTTACAGGCAAGCCCGCAGGCGCCTGGCCAGACTACAGGGGTCACTGGTGCGCGGTGAGCCGAGGACACCCTGGCCGACATAACCCTCCCTCCCCCCGGGCGATGCTCAGCCAATTGTACACCGCCCCCTGGGAGCTCCCGTCCACGGTCGGTTGTGGAATAGCCTGGACTCGAACCGGCGATGTCCAGGCTATAGAGCGCATCCTGCACTCCATGCGGAGTGCCTTTACAGGATGCACCACTCAGGAGTAATATTTAGATTCTTACATATTGCTGTGGAAGAAAGCACTGGGGGAGCACTTCACTAATTTAATTAATGCATTTGTTGAATGCCTACAGTAGCAGAACAGTGCAGTAATCAGTTATGCAATACTGCACTGTTTTCCTACTGTAGGCATTAAACAAAGTAATTTGAAAAAAGACCAAATATATTTTACTGACCACATTTCTCGCACTGTCCTTGTAGTTTATGGTTACCAGATTTCCAGAGTGAAAAACTAGGACGTATTTGACTCTGTAGCAACTCTGAAGCAATAATAGTTTAAAAAATAAACATTGTGTATTTATTGCAGATCATAACAACTCATTATTTTCTTTCTATTGTCATCTAGTCAAAATATGTTAAATGTAAAAAGTCAGATTAAAAAAATAGATCAGCTATTACCATTTAAATGTGATATACACAATCAAAACGATTAAACAAATAATCCATACAACTTATAAATGAATAAAAAATACAATAGCAAAACCGGGACGATTTAACAATTGGACTGTTTCTGACCAGGACAAAAAATGAAGTCTGAAAACGGAGACAAACCCAGCTTTCCCGGTTGTCTGGTAACCCTAATGAAGTTCCCAGGGACATATTTTGTTTTTTGCTGTACTTGTTTCCTCAGAATATGAACTAAACTACACGCAAAATGTTTACTTCCGAGTCATTTTGCCCATATAGTTTGTTTCCTACGTGCACAAGGACCGAGTCCCGCAGTTGTTCACATTAACGTTTAGCAAGCGAACCAGACTCGTTCTTTTGCCAAACAGACCAAGACCACCTCTTTAGGTGGACTCGGTACGGTTCATTTCCCAAGTGGACTTTGTTGTTCACACTTCACACCAAACGTACCAAATTGTACAGAGTGCGGACTAAACCCTCTTAACAGACCCAGTGTGAACAGTCCTAGACTTATTTGTAAATGTTATTTTGAAATGTTTTATTATTGCTATAATTACTGTGTTATGAGAGCTCAGGTTTGACACTCCCCCCAGAGGGGGGTACTCCCGAGTTGAGAACCACTGCACTAGAAACAACATTTTATTGTAAGATAGAATGAACACATTCACATTTATTTAAAATGTGTAATTTAATTTAAAACTGATGGAAACAGCGAAAGAACAAAAAGTATGAAAGAGATAATGTCAATGCTTGAAGAAAAACATTTCATACATCAAATTACTTCCACAGTATACTTAATATGAACATCAAATGAAGACTTATAAATGATCAAATACCTGTCAACCTGAGGGTTGCTCCTGCTTGTGAGACAGAAATCAGACAAAGGAAAGAGATCAATAGGAAAGTTAAAAAAGAGACTAAAATCTGCAGGATCTCACAAAAAAATCAATCACAACAAATACAGTAGAAACATACTAGGGACTTCTAGTAAAGCTCAAAAAAGAACATTGTGTTGCAACAGGAAGCAGTTTGGTTCTATGCATGTTGGGTTACTGTTTAAAATACACTTGTGCAGCTTGTTAGTACAGTGCAACCCTGTTTATTCAAGCACCTTTTACATGCTACTTCAATAATCTGTGCCAGGGGGTATGCCCTATGAATAACAAATAAACAGGGTAATGTTCTGACGAAGGCCCCAATTCAATTAACTTCAAGCTAGGAAGCTACAGTTTAGAAAATATAAATACCTGTATATGGACTAAACAGAGGAAATGTGCATCAATATGGACTCTTGTCCCTTGAAATCCACTTATACACTATGTTGCACTATAATCCTATATTCCCTATCAAAAGTTGAGTAGAATTCTATAAACTTTGCTTTATAATTTCTATAGGGCAGTTTCTTGTGTACCAGTCCCTCTCTGTTTTCTAGAATACAATGCCAACAGTTTTAATGGTAACGCTTTATATAGCTTGGCATAAATTAATATTAAATAGATATGCAATTGCATATTAAATGAATGTTAAATTAATATTTAATAAATATGCAATAGCTGGTTTCTTGCTAAATGTTAACCAAATGTTGATTGAAAAAGTAACTGCAATCACGTCCATTTATATTATGTTTTGTTACCCTTGAAAATATGTAATAATTTCCCATTGTTCACATGTTCTTAATTGAAAATACAGTTAATCTGACTTAAATGTTAATGGAAAACAACAAGGTATAATTGAACGTAAATTTAATATCAATTGCATATCTATTAAATATTAATTTAACATTAATTTAATATCAATTGCATATCTATTAAATATTAATTTAACATTAATTTAATATGCAATTGCATATCTATTTGATATTAATTTATGCCCTTGCATATCTATTTGATATTAATTTATTTTACGCATTATAAAGTGTTACCGTTTGAACACAGTTAATCATTCACTCACAGCACTGGCTATGGTCCTCGTTACAATATAGAAACCATGGGCTAAAATACAATTTGATTGTACTTGTAGTACAATCCATAAGAACAAGAATACTAGAAGCTCTACCAGTATCATTTTTAACAACACTCAAGAACTGTACTTACATCTGATACAGAGCCAGGCTCTGGGATGGCATGGGTGGACCTGCTGCGAGGAGGAGCCATTGGGGGGGGCTCTAAGATCTGCGCTGGGGCCCCCTGAGCTGCAGGGTGGGACATCACAGGTACCATGGGCTCTGGGAGGGTTCTTGAAGAAGATGGGGGTTGCATGGGTTGCAGAGGAGAAGCCATTTGAGGCTTCATTGGTTCAGGTAGCAGAGGAGGTCCTAATTAAAAAAAAAAAAAATATATATATATATATATATATATATATTCATGATCATTTTCATAATGTATTTCTCCAAAAATCAGTTAGCTGCTGTACAGCTTATTAGTTTATGAAAATTGATTTATAATGCTTGTGAGGTTTAGAACATTGAGATAATAAATGTATAACTGAATTAAGTCATTAATAGTAGGATCTACTGGTACTGGTTTGGAGTAAGAAAAGCTCATGATGGTGATTGTCAGGTTATGGTACAAGGGTTGTAATATTACAAAGGTATTTCTTTTTTAAACTCCAATATAGATTACTAAATAATATCAGGGCAGAAATGGCATTTCACTCCAAAATTGCCTTTTTTCAGCATTTTGTGAATACTGAAAAATACAACTATTGTAGTGGTTTTATTTTGCTAGTTCTATCTTATTCTTCTCTCTAACTCTAACTAAAACTGAATCTGTTGAATTACCAACACCTATAGCTTTTACAAAGCAGCTTGCAGACAGCTTTTGACAATGTGTTGACTTTAATGTACATACATCATATATATATATATATATATATATATATATATATATATATATATATATATATATATACACACACACAGTGTAGTTCTAATCAAGGATATACTATACATAATAAAATACAAATAACACATTTCAGATAAAATGAAGGCAGGCAGGCTTGTTTTACATTAAACAAATTGTAAAAGAAATTGTAACATTTAAGAATCTGTGACCTGTGCAATTAAATGAAAAAAAGAACACAATGATGTACATCCTGTTCTGTAACACACAGTGCTGGCAGTACAGTTCATCTCGTGTATATATGTACCTAATGGAAGATCTGCAGGTTTGCTTTGGATTTCTGGTGTCAGTCTGAGCCCATGTGGTCTGGGATGTGGTGGTAAGCTAATAACACCGGCGCGAGGAGGCAGAGTCTGTAAAAAGAAACAAGATAGTAGAGAAACATTTTGTGCATACTGTAAAGCCAAAAATATTTGTGACCAAAATATTTGGTGAATCACACCCATAAAACCTATTCTGCTCCAGAAATGTTGGTGACCTGTTGCAATATACCAAGTATGTATTGTTAGTGGAATTTGATATTTGTGCCAACAATGTTTGAGATTTTTTTCATATGCAAAAAACACATAATAAAAGGCTTGCGAATATTTATGGCTTTACAGTACTATAAATAGTATAATAACGATCAGAATATATTGTCACACAATAATGTATGTCTCGAGTTGGTTTTGGGCAGTAATGCATGAGTGGAACCCATATTTTTTATATATATATATACACATTATATGATTCTTAAGGCATAGAAAAGTGAATATGACATTTCTATATTTATTGTCAGTTTTTCATCTGTTTCAAGTCTTACAGATTAACAAGAAATTGTTTTTGTTCTTGTATTTTCATTGTCTTGTTCTTTTAATAAATGTCTCTTTAAATTCTTCTGTTATTGGTCTGACCCTCATTGTTTCTGAGTTCTTGTCATTGTTTGGTTGACTGTCCACGTCTTTATTTTACAAGTATTATTTCTTCTCCGTTGTCCTGTGCTTGTGGTGAGAGTGATAATGGTGGCGGTTTGTTAATTGAAGCTGCCGAGCAGGGAGTGTCATGACTAGGAACATGTAGATATTACAGGAATGTATTTTTTACACAAACATACATATGTACATGAAGATTACAAGGACATCTTTTTATCAAAATACATGTAGCTTTCTGTTTCTATAGCAACATAGAATATATTTAATTGAATTGAATTGAATTGAATTGAATTTAAACGTTTATATCCATGGAATTAAAAAAGAAGAACCCTGTTACTTCTCATATGCATAACAAAATACTTCACTCTCGGGCTGATTTACCTTACACCTACACCCCACCGAAATAAAACAGCTGGATTTTTAATCATTTTATATTACCAGGGAATCCACTTGGATTACATTTACCATGGATAGGAGGCTAATGCAATCCAGGATGATTAGCCAATGCTGTAGAATGCTCCAAAAATATACATCTGTGGCTCAACCCCCTTGATTCGTATGAAGCCCATTTTTCCTGCCACAGCAAGTTTGCTTTCTGTGTTACATGCAATAGTACCAACCTGAGCTTTACACTCGCTTTCCATGCTGTATATAGGAAACGAGGCAGGGCAGTGAAAGGGAGAGAAAACCTGGTACTTCCAAACTTATAATGTTATTATACATGAGCAGGATAAATGGCCTTAGCATCCAAAATGATTACATTAAACACTCAATTATACTGAACTTAGAAATACTAAAGAAACTAACATGACTTGATTCTCCTGTGTCTTCCATGACTTGACTCTTAGTATTTCTATAAATGGGCTTAAACTGATTTAAAAGAGAAAATAAAGTCTGGAAAAATAAAAGATCAACAGCACTTGACTTGTGGGAATGTTATAATGTTAATGATAGGTAGAAAATATTTTAAAGGTTATTGCACCTTCAGCCAAAAAAATGTATTCATGTAACACACACAACACACACACACTATACCATAAGAGTTTTTCCACTATACCCATCACAAGATACTTACTGGTTTTAGTGCTCCACCGGCTCCTTGTCCAGCTAGTGGAAGTGTTTGACTTCGAACTAAAATGTAAAACAATATACTTTTGAATATTTCTTTCTGAAACACTGCCCTGCTTCAACTTACTTTCATTATAAACAAACCATTTTATAAATAATGCAAATACATTGTGTAAGTAATGAAAGTAAATGCAATTTGATTCTGCATTCATAACATATAGCCTGAAAAGAAGTGTGCTGCAATTAACATTTTTATGAATATATCCTTAAAGCTTTATTTCAAAAGAAATTATAACAAAAGAAACATGTATTTTTTTTCTTGAGAAATATTGAACTTTAAAACTGACCAACTTGACTTACCTCCAACATCCTTTCTTACTAATCCTGGGCTTTTGGGTGCTTTGCAGCATTAACAGAAGAATTTGGCACAGTTACATTCCATTTATTTTAAAATGCCAAGTGCTTTTAAATAAATGTACCTTGAACTTAAAGAGTAAGTAGCGGGGTTCCATAAAATAGAGTTACAAGTCCCCACGTGTTGCTACAACTGTTTAAATAACGTACCTGCACCCCGATACTTACCCTTTAATACAGCAATGAATGCACCCTTTTTTTTGTAATACAGTATATAGGTCCTACTTCATGGAGTGTACAATTTTTTTAAAACTTAAATTCAAGTACAATATTCCAATGATTTCTAGTCATAACACTGCTGTTTCACATCATGCATTAAAAAGGAGTGATAACCAATGCTTTACAATCCATTGTCTTGCTTCTTAATCATGTGATAACTGGATTCAATGTGATTACAAAATCTTTTGGTTCTTGTTTTTTAACTTTAAAATTGGGATACACAGAATTTTCCAGATTTTCACATACAGATGTGCTCAAATTTGTTGGTACCCTTTCAGATCATTGAAATAATGCTTCATTCCTCCTGAAAAGTGATGAAATTAAAAGCTATTTTATCATGTATACTTGCATGCCTTTGGTATGTCATAGAATAAAGCAAAGAAGCTGTGAAAAGAGATGAATTATTGCTTATTCTACAAAGATATTCTAAAATGGCCTGGACACATTTGTTGGTACCCCTTAGAAAAGATAATAAATAATTGGATTATAGTGACATTTCAAACTAATTAGTTTCTTTAATTAGTATCACACATGTCTCCAATCTTGTAATCAGTCATTCAGCCTACTTAAATGGAGAAAAGTAGTCACTGTGCTGTTTGGTATCATTGTGTGCACCACACTGAACATGGACCAGAGAAAGCAAAGGAGAGAGTTATCTGAGGAGATCAGAAAGAAAATAATACACAAGCATGGTAAAGGTAAAGGCTACAAGACCATCTCCAAGCAGCTTGATGTTCCTGTGACAACAGTTGCAAATATTATTAAGAAGTTTAAGGTCCATGGAACTGTAGCCAACCTCCCTGGGCGCGGCCGCAAGAGGAAAATCGACCCCAGAGTGAACAGAAGGATAGTGTGAATGGTAGAAAAAGAACCAAGGATAACTGACAAAGAGATACAAGCTGAACTCCAAGGTGAAGGTACGTCAGTTTCTGATCGCACCATCCGTCGCTTTATAAGTGAAAGTGGGCTCCATGGAAGAAGACCCAGGAGGACTCCACTTTTGAAAGAAAAACATAAAAAAGCCAGACTGGAATTTGCTAAAATGCATATTGACAAGCCACAATCCTTCTGGGAGAATGTCCTTTGGACAGATGAGTCAAAACTGGAGCTTTTTGGCAAGTCACACAATGTTCACAGATGAAAAAATGAAGCTTTCAAAGAAAAGAACACCATACCTACAGTGAAACATGGAGGAGGCTTGGTTATGTTTTGGGGCTGCTTTGCTGCGCCTGGCACAGGGTGCCTTGAATCTGTGCAGGACACAATGAAATCTCAAGACTATCAAGGCATTCTGGAGCGAAACGTACTGCCCAGTGTCAGAAAGCTCTGTCTCAGTCGCAGGTCATGGGTCCTCCAACAGGATAATGACCCAAAACACACAGCTAAAAGCACCCAAGAATGGATAAGAACAAAACATTGTACTGTTCTGAAGTGGCCTTCTATGAGTCCTGATCTGAATCCTATCGAACATCTATGGAAAGAGCTGAAACTTGCAGTCTGGAGAAGGCACCCATCAAACCTGAGACAGCTGGAGCAGTTTGCTCAGGAAGAGTGGGCCAAACTACCTGTTAACAGGTGCAGAAGTCTCATTGAGAGCTACAGAAAACGTTTGATTGCAGTGATTGCCTCTAAAGGTTGTGCAACAAAATATTAGGTTAGCGGTCCCATCATTTTTGTCCATTCCATTTTCATTTGTTTTCTTATTTACAATATTATGTTGAATAAAAAATCAAAAGCAAAGTCTGATTTCTATTAAATATGGAATATACAATGGTGGATGCCAATTACTTTTGTCAGTTTCAAGTTATTTCAGAGAAAATTGTGCATTCTTCGTTTTTTGTGGAGGGGTACCAACAAATTTGAGCACGTCTGTATCTGCAAATGTCAAATTACACACAGTTTAAAAAAAAAACATTTTGGCTCTAAGATGATGTACAAACCCATATACCAGTGATGCTGCAAACCCTTCCGTACGAAATATGGGTACAGAAAATAAGGCATAGCATAAGTATAAGCAGAATTTAAAAACAATTGATTTTCACTAGTGTTTTTTTACTACAACAAGATCTAGCACATTTGTATATATCTACTGGGATTAAAGACAATTGCTATTTGTAAAACAGTATTACAACAGGATTGGACAGTAAAACCGAGACAGACACAATCCAATCTACTAGCATAAACATGTGCACAGTAATGAGCTGTTACTCTGTTGACAAGATCAGCCATCACGTCACTCTGCTATGAACATGTCTTGTTATTACAATCAAATACACCAGTTTTAATAACATTAAACACATTTGTATGGGGAAACGTACACTTGACTTCCGTAGTATGTGTCAAATAGGTTTAAAATATACTGCTTCTGGGCACAAAATGCAAACGAAAATAATGTATTGCCTAACAATTTCAATCAATTACCTACTGTAGTTATTACTGAAAACTGATTAGCAACTTAACTACCCATTAAAATATGTTGTTATTTGTCCAGCTCCAAGCAACTGCTCAAGTCAATTACTAAACATGTCTGACAGAGACAGAATGATTCTTGGTGTTAGATCTCCCGACCTGCGAGGGCGCTGTGTAAAGGGAACATAGTATCCTGGACTAAATGGCATGACAGTTTATTCCTAGGGTTAGGTGGAAGTCGGCCATTTAGAAAGGGACGGAGCTACAGTACACAAACTCAATGACCCGGATGGGAAACGACGTGGCATCCGCGGATTGGAGGAGAGGATGCGCTCGTTAACCAAGGGGTCATGAGTGAGGGTATAAAAAGGGGACGTAGTAAAGTGATCTGTTCCTTTGTAAATGGTTAGAGAAATCCTAAAAGGAGAACCGGTGAAAACGTGGGTGTTGTGTTTGTTTGTACTGTCTTACGTAAAAACTGTTTGTTATTTAGACTACCAACACGATCCGGAGGTGTACCAAACCAGACACCAGCACTTCCCTTGTTTCACGGAGAACTGTATTTGCACCACGAGCACTAATTCACTCACTAAAGAACCTGTGTATGTGTTTTGTGTTACGTGTGGGTGTATAAAGAACGGGACTATTGGTTACGAGTCAAACCCGGGGATTATAAATAAATTGATACATGCCGCTGTATCACTTTGCATCATTATTGTTTACTGTTGTTTGTCAGACTCTGGACAAAATACAATCAATAAACACCATTGCACCTGGATATCGTTGTCTGTCTGTTTCTTCTGCACTGCTGTATTACCTTCACCTGCACACACTTACCCACTTTGCCACATGTCAGACAGCAAAGAATCAAAACACAGGTCTAGGACCTCACATTCCCCAAAGCACTTGCAAGAAATATCCCAAATATTACCTCTAGCTAATCCAGGACTGGGTGGCGCTCCCAAACCTTAGAGCAAAAAGAAAAGGCATTGTGTTTTGCAAGAAAAGAAAACTGGTAAAGCAAACACCAGAAAGTCAGATTCCTTTTTTTCTCCACAAGATTGATTTAGGAAAGTTGATTTATCTACCGTCTATCTATCTGTCTATCTGTCCCCTGCATGTTAGATAGAAAGATAGATAGATAGAGACAGATAGACAGATAGATAGACAGGTAGATAGATAGACAGATAGACAGATATGCACACTACATAGCATTGACATTTTTATATATCTATTCCTCAGTGTATATTCAGAATGTAAGTAAAGACAAAGATCAACACATTCACTGGGCAACAATGCCACCTACAAGCATGAAGAAATTGTTATTTAAATAAAAAATGAAGCATATACAACCCCACCATGATCACCGCTCAACTAGCCCACTGGAGCATTTTAAGCTAACACGGAGAGGACTAGAAATCTTTCTGTTGAAACAAATCTGTCTCGTTTATAGTGGAAATAAAGTACTATGGGCCAAATATTCAAACGCCTTGCGAGTGTTGCAAGGGGAGTCATAGAGATTTCATAGAGTCATAGAAATCTGGGGGAGGTATCATGAATAGTCCCGCAAGTTCACCACCACAAGCTAAATTCAAAAGTTAATTTGCTTGCAAATCACTACGTTGAGGCTTGTGATGATGCTTTTCAGGTCCTGAAGGCCAGGTTATTTTCTGCACCTGTATTGGCCTATGCTGATTTTCCGTGGCTTGGGGGCAGCATTGGCTCAGGAGTGCGATGGCAAATTGCGCCCGATTGCCTATGCCAGTCAGGGTCTGAGGCCCACTGAACAAAACGGTAAATTATAGTTCCATGAAACTAGAATTTTTAGCGCTTAAATGGGCTATTTCAGAAAAATTCAGGGAGTACCTGTTGGGGCATCATTGCATTGCATACACCGACAATAACCTTTTAAGTCATTTGCAGACTGCAAAGTTGGGAGCAGTTGAACAGAGGTGGGCACCACAGCTGGCCTCATTTGACTTTGAGGTACGTTATCAACCTGGCCGAGTGAATGGCAATGCAGATGCCTTGTCTCGTCAATACCTGGAGAATGCCATTCCTGGGACCAGTGTACCAATGGCCCTACAAGACCAGAGAAAACAGCACGAGGGGCAGGGGGAGGTAAGGCAGGAAGCCATCACAGCTCTCCCTATCAGACCAAGGGCAGATCTTTTGTCTTTGCAGGCAGCTGATCCAGTGATTGGATCATTTGTGAAGTTTTGGCAGAGAGGACGGGGCCCAGATCAGAATGAACATGGACAGCTTTGTAAGGATGTGCTTGAGCTCCTGCACAGTGGGATCGTATTGAGCAACGTGAGGGGGTTTTGTATCACTGTATCTACACCCCAGACGGGGGTAAGCTCCTTTATCAGTTTGTGTTGCCACAGGTTCTGCGGGAAGAGGTCCTGACTTCTTTGCATGATAACCATGGGCACCACGGAGTGGAATGGACAACACAGTTGGTCCAGAGATGATGCTCTTGGCCCAGAATATCAGGTGAAATTGAGCGGTGGTGTAAAGTGTGTGAGCGGTGTACCTTTGCTAACGCTGTACAGCTGAAGGTTTGTACTTTTCAGGACAACCTGCTAGCATCCTACCTGCTGGAAGTTCTGGCTAGACTTTACACTACTGGAGCCATCTAGTGATGGCAGAGAGAATGTCCTGGTGCTGACGGACATATTCTCCAAGTACACGCAGTCAATACCTATGTGAGACCAGCGTGCCACTACAGTTTCTAAAGTTCTGATTCACGAATGGTTTTATCGATTTGGAGTGCCCGGATGAATACATTCAGACCAGGGATGTAATTTTGAGAGTGCTGTGATTCAACAACTCTGCCAGCTATATAGCATTCAGAAGAGCCGGACTACATCATACCACCCACAGGGGAATGGGCAGTGCAAATGCTTTAACCGTACATTGCACAATTTACTACGCACCCTTACCCCTGAAAAAACGTTATTCGCCTATAACACTTCTGTCCCTCAGTCAACAGGTTGAACCCCCTACTTTTTGATGTTTGGACGTGAAGAAAAACTGCCAGTAGATTTTCTCCTAGGGTTTGAAGATGTGGAGCCTACTGCAGGAGCCATTGGAGACTGGGTTGCAGAGCATCAAGACGGACTGAGGGCTGTGTATGACGACACTAGGCAGCGGTTGGAGTATATAGCAGCACAGCGAGGGAGACTGAATAATGACAAGGTAAAGGATACATTTTTACCAGAAGGGCAATTAGTGGTTGTCAAAAATCATAGTGTCAGGGGGCGCAATAAGATACAAAATGTTTGGAGCCCTGTTTTATATAGGGTTGTGCGTACACCAAAGGATCAGGGTGCTGTATACGCCATCCTGCCTGTGGAAGGCAAAGGGGGGGGGGGGGGGGGGTCCGACATGTGCATCATTACGACCCTAGGGAGCTGGCTTAGCCTTAATTAGATTACTGATTAATTATCACCTGATGGCTTTTACCTATAAAAACGCCAGATCTGGCTGTATTCAGAAAAGGCTGCTTAGTTTCTTTAATCCTCTCCTCCTGGTCTGCTGTGTTTTCTGATCGGAGTTCCAAGTTGGCTGCACCGCTTCACCCAGTGTGATTTTACTTTACACGTTCACTTTTGTGTGTGTATTAATTTATTTTCTCTATTTTGAAGTTTACCTGATCGGCGTATGGTCGGAGTTTCTAATAGAGCTACAGTTTGCATTCTCGGCACATTTGATGAGCATAAACATACCTTCGTTAGCTAGTAAAGAAGATTCTGTCTGATAACTCATTCAATTCCTGTTTCACTCGATAATAACTGCACTGCTGTCTCTGTTATCCTTCATTCATTTGAGGAGGATCTGAAAGTTTTATGATTACTGCTCCACAGGACATCCGGGATTGGGCTAGGACTATATAAAAAAGGATAGGACAGTCAATCACATGATGCAGTTCGGTACTCAATTACAGGCGTCATTTGTGAAGCCCACTCAGTACTGAATACTTTGTGGTGATGCTGTGTTAAATGTATATTTTGTACAGATTTTTTCTTAAATAAAGAGTTTAACTTATCTAACAATATTGTTGTCCTTGCTTCTCTGCCCTGTCGTATCCGTACTGAACCCACTTATTTCTTACTGTACACTATTTCTAATAAACAAATACATCAGAGATATTTACATCTGCTATTTTTTAATTGTCAAAGGCACAAGCTTGATCCAATTCTTCCAGTGACAGCGTGAGACGTGCAGCTCTTCCCCATTCTCCTGTATCTGAGTTCTGAGCATAAGCTTTTATTATTATTATTATTATTATTATTATTATTATTATTATTATTATTATTAATAATAATAATAATAATAATAATAATAATAATAATAATAATAATAATAATAATAATAAATTGTGCATTATTTGAGTGAGTTTTCCACCCTCAAGGTCTCAGCGTATATTGCAATTGGCCGATATCCACAGTTGTTTGTCAAAGGTATCCCAATGTATGCTTCTGTTGCACACATTAAATGGTGATTTCTTGTGTCTTTGAAAATAAATTTATTCAGGGCTACAAGAGCACAACACAAACAAAGCAGTACGTAACTGTAACAAGCTGAACTGACAGTTTTTTTGTTTTGGAACTTTATATTAGAAAATAGAAGAATAGGTGGATTTTAGGAATGTACCATCTACATATATTTACCATAAATAAATAGGGGTGTTTATAGGAAAGAACTATATACATGTAGTTAACATTAATTGTAGGGTGTTACACTTCCATAAATGAGGGTTTGTAAACTTTGGACGACCACTGTATACACACACACACACACGGTATAAATCTATTCTCCAGCAGTTTACAGGATTACATTTTTAGGTGCTCTGCCAAACGGGCAAACAAATGTTTCTATGTATTGTGGTGGCGGCGGACAAAAGAAACACATGAAAGGCAGTTTTGAGGCCAAAATAGTGTTAATAACAACCACTGTTTATTTCTTCCTTGAGAAATGGACGCTCAGAGAAATAGGATGGGGAGCTGCTAGTAATCAAAGAGAAAACATACGCATATCCAAAGTCTTTCAAGGTGCAGGGTAGAAAGATTTTAACATTAAACAAACATAGTACCCGCACACTTATATATTATATTCTACCCAAGATCAACGTTTCGATCTGCAAGAGATCTTCATCAAACCTGGAATGCAACTGCTTTACAATACGAGTCTCACCGCCACTGCTGAATTAAAACCTGCATACTGAGGGGGGCGGGGGGAGTTCCTGGTAAGTGACTTGTTTGTGAACTTCGCAGTCTTCTGGGAATTGAATTGTAGTTCGGCGCTGTAATGTCCCTTGCGGTGATGTCTGCGTGGTCTTGGATTCACGGTGATGTCGTGATACGCAGAGGGGGCAGTGCCACCCCCTCTTTGGGGAGGACGGGGGGGTTGACAGCAATGTATTTTGCCCATCCACTTTTTTGTTCTGTGTATATGCACTATTATTTTATGTTTTGTTATAGTTTGGCATTTAAAGGGTTTAAAATGAAATAAAAAGTGGAAAGGCATTCAGATGACTCCAGAAGGCCGACATTGAAAAAAAAAATTAAAAAAAGATACACTAACCCTACACAAACATTGGTTTGACCCCTGGTCTGTGCTGTAGTAATAAATACACCCACCCCTCGTTATATCGCCCCTCACTATACTGCGGATTCAGATATATCACGGTCCTGGAGTTTGCTCCACATTTTTACTGTCTAACTGCGTATGCCTTAGCTGCAACATACATAGGCACTTAGAATTACTGCTCGTTTTATTTTGTACTGCACATCACAAACATCAATATACAAAACAATTAAAAACAATGCATTAATATCATACTGTTATCATATACACACATATTACACAATAACACAAAGCAAATTAAACATCTACTTGCTGAAGCGTTTTTTATTTTAGCCAGCGAGGTGTTCACGTGTGTCAGCAATGCACTAGCAAAAGCCACAATGCAGTGACGTCTGCTACCTAGCAACAAGACTCCTATGTTGTTGTTGGGAATGGATTTTTACAATGCAGTGGGTTTGTGCATTTGAGAAAGGAGAGGAAGACTCATGAAAGTAATTGGAGACTGACGTTGATGAGAAGCAATTACCCTCCACTGTACGAATTAAAACAGTGTGCTGCTTTTTATATGAAAAATGAGAAAAAGCAGGTTGCTTAGATGATTTATACTGGACCCTGACGTGCCCGATAAAACAAGGGAGCCTATGGCAGTGATCTGAAACATTGAATAAACGGTATCACGTAAAAAAAAAAAAAAACACAACCACACAACCCTAAATGAAGAGATCTCTAAACCCCTCGTACTGTAAGTTTATTTTCTCCTATTTGGTCAAAAAAGCTTGCCATTGCCTTGAGTTATAGTAAAAGTTGAGGTTACGTCATAAACAGAAGTTTCACTGCTGAAGTCTCGTAAGCATAATGTATGACATGCAAAAAAAATCTGAACTTTTGGTCAATTGTTAGCGTGAGAATGCGATTTACCACCCGATAAAGCCATACAATGTTTTAGATGCGCACTTCCTATAGAGTGTGGAATGTGAGTGCTACATCACATAAATAATGACTGTGGAGAGAGAGTATCGACTTTCTAGGCTGCATGGAAACCCAGCCACTGATTTCTGTATTGCAAACAAACACTGGAAACAGCGAGATGTTCGATAACAAACTACTAACAAACTACTACCAGCTGTAGGCAAGTGGTGTTACACGTTAGACAAGGCAGAATCTGTTTCTGATCTGTAGCTGCAGACTTGGATAACTTGTTTCTTTGAGAGCCTTAAGTATGTGCACAGCTCATTTAAGCTGAGGTAGCTAAGTTTCTTACAGGAGGCAAAGAGCGGACGAAAAAGTGAAAATGGGATGTATCGTTTTAATATTCAAAACACAACTGGGAAAATTAGTAAAAAGGTAATCTACTGAAAACATAGGCCTTAATATCTTTTAACAAAAAATGTATGCTTAAAAAAAATTACATTGTATTTATTTATTTATTTATTTTTTTTAGAGTGCCCAATTTTTTTACCCCTGATTTTCTCCCCAATTTGGAATGTCAATTATTTGTTCTCCTCACCTCAGCAATTCCCCGTACAATTCAGGAGATCAGAAGGTTCAGTGGCCAGCTTCCTCTTTAACACCCAGGAACTCGAGCACAGATGTCAGCGAGCTATGGGCCTTGGAAGACAAAGGTCAGCCCTGCAGGTGTCTGCTCTGAGCTCACTGGGCGCCTGGCCAGCAGGGTTTGCTGTAGAGCAATGAGGGGAAGCAGTCCCTAACGGTTTTGCCTCCATAACCCACGGGAGCGGCAGAGCCAATACGATGCTCCATTCAGAATCCCTGGTAAAGACCGGCGACTCCGCACAGCCAGGGTGCAAACCTACACTGAATGACTCACCCTGCACACCACGCAGCTGCGCTTTTACCAGGTGAGCCACTCGGGGACTCCAAACATTACTGGTTTTATTATGTTTACACAGCATTTACTATGTGTATCTGCATTTATTTTGTACGACATTCTCATCATGGTCATAGACCTAACTGCATATAGGCTGTTGCTTTATACACTGCAGTGCCATTTTACCATCTATACAGCTCTACAGATCTTTTTTTTTTTTTTTTTTTTTTTATAAATTTAGTCGTCGCCAATTATTTTTACCCCGGTTTTCACCCCAATTTAGCATGCCCAATTATTATCTGTATCCCCGGCTCACCGCTCGCAACCCCCCCGCCGACTCGGGAAACGGAGGCTGGAACACGCGTCCTCCGAAACGTGCTCCTTCCAAGCCGTCATTTTTCACACTGCAGATCCACAGCAATGCCACCAGACCTATAGTGCCGGAGGACAACACAGATCTGGCGGCTCCGCTGCAGAGCCACAGGCGCCCTATCGGCCACAGGGGTCGCTGATGCGCGGTGAACCGTGGATTCCCCTGCCGACCTAAACCCTCCCTACCTGGGCAGCGCTCAGCCAATTGTGCGCCGCCCCCTAGGAACTCTCGGTCACGGTCGGCTGTGACATAGCCTGGATTCGAACCTGCGATCTCCAGGCTATAGGGTACATCCTGCGAGGAGCGCCTTTACTGCATGCGCCACTCGGGAGCCCCTAGCTCTACAGATCTAGTGATGGTCCACAGTGACAAACAGCAATATTACAGTAGTCTCTGCGTATAGGAACACCTGCTAAGAGAACACTTCGCCTATGGGAACACCTTTGTGGTGAAACTGATTTTTCCCATTGTAAATGCTCCGCCTAAAGGAACAGGAACATCGCTTCAAAGAACACCTTCTTGGCACCGATAGCGATTCGTTCACAATGGATACAGTACTGTTTTGTAACCTGACAACTCATCATCATCAAACTTAAATTAAAATGGTTATTCAGTCTTTTCAAAAGCGACCTGTCATCTGATTGGTTTATTAAATGTTTCCAGAACCGCTGTCATATCATTGCCTCGTTTTGTGTTCTGATTTCCACGAGTGCATCTCATTGCTACAAAATGACATGTAAACAAAACGGCGAAATGCGGCACTGTTGCTGCAAAAAGTTGGAAATTGTTTGAGCTCTTGAAAAAAAACCTGAATCAGACAATTTGCTGAGCAATTTGGTGTTCACCTTTCTGGTGAGTTGCTTCACCATTTTGTTAAATAATGTGCATGTCTTGTATACTGCTGCTGTATTTTTTAACATGTTTAGGGGTGCTGTATTAATTTAGTTTGACAGTTAGTTTATTAACGTTAGTTTGTCTGTTTATTATTTATTATAGCTTATTAACATATAAATATTAAGTTCATTTTATATGTTGATGTACGTGCGTAATGACAATTAATACATATTAATTTATTGATTCATATTGTGTCTGGTGGCTAACTCCGTCCTAAAGAACACTTCGGCTATAAAAACACTTTGCTTGCTTCCCGAGGGGTGTTCTCTTAGCCAGAGACTACTGTATCTTAATATTTTCAAGCTATGCATTAATTATTATTAATAAGACCATAAATCATCTCATCTGGAGGACAGTGCCTCTTAACACCATGCTGAGCTCAGAGGAAGAGCCACCTACTATACACCATTCATGAAGCAAATGGGTTCATTGAGGTCCCCAAGCTAAATTCTAATCAGGTCTAAGCTTACTGTACTTAGATTTGCTGCAGCCAAATATACTGTTACATATTTAAAAGATGTTCAATTTCTAAAATGCATGACTGATGGGAAACCGATTATTTTTCAGTAATCCCCTACGCCAGATTTAGCTTTTGTGTGCAGAAACAGACTTTAGGCATGTCAAATAAAAAAATATGCTTGGAAACAACGACATTAAGTTATAAAACGTAATCTGGTCCACCCTCAGATTGTTTTCAAATGCTCCAGTGGGGAACTAGCATGAAATAATGCACTAGAGATGAAACAGTATCTGGGAAAAAATACACAGTATGAGCTTTAATGCTGCAAAACTACTGCATCTGACACACAGGCACGCCAGCTTGTACAACAGTTAAAACGTACCTCCAAATTCTTTTCTAGGTGCTGCAGGACTCCTAGCTCCTTTACACACATACAAGTAGCAAGGAAAGTGAAAGCAAGCAGAATTCAAAGAGTTACACATAGTTTTGTTGAGGCAGATTATTCCATTTTCATAGAGCGGACTCCACTGGTTTCATTAATCAAAAGTGAGGTGGCAGTAAAGATTTTTCACACACATTTTGATTCAGTGAACATGAAAGAACAAATAATATGGGGAAATAACCTTTTTGAGTGCATTAGATATATACACAGAATCAAGAAAATCAAACCCATTCAATTTATTGATATGTTCTCAAACTACAATGCTACATATATTTTCTTGCTGGGGACTGTTGTAACCCAGTTTCACTGGTAGCAAGATGCAACTGGGAGATGAGCAGTCAAGTGGCTTCTCCAATGCCATGCAAAACACATTTTCTAAATGATTTTGTGAAGTTCTGATTGCAGTTGTAAAACAGTTTGGTTGTCCTTCAGATAAGAGGAGCAGCCAGTAAGACATGGAAAAGAAAAGGGACAACAGCTGGACAAAATGATGGGAATGAGGACAAGACATTTGACCTGTTTGCAGTTGCATGTTTTTCTAATGTGAGCTCATTGGAAAAGCACACAGTATGCAGAGAGTTTTCAAAAATAGTTAAAAAAATATTTCTCTGCACATATTTCAGCTTCAGACATTGTTTGAATTACACCGTGTAACAATTTTTTTTTTTTTTTTGGTTCCTGGGTAGTAAGTGTTATTTCCTAATTGCTTATGCCTCAAAACTATAGAAAATGGCTATTATTCCCAACACAATTTGGTTGTGTGACCAGGACAGTGATATTTTGAAATTTACCTATTTTCCAGAACATTCCAGATAGATTCAGTGCTGAGTAAACTTGGAGTAACTTCTAGAACTTTCTAGAACTTTCCAGTAATATAAATAGTAGTAAAAATACAGGGGCCTTAAGCCCACCAGTTCAGTTTAGTTCCAGCTGCCTAAGTGGATACATATCTGCATTTTTCTGAGATAGCATCAAGAGGCTGCAAGCATCCGGCAGACGCATTTTGCTATGTCTGTGGCCAATTTTTCAAGACAAGAGTGAAAAAGTACTCCGTGGCAGCATCTGCTAAGATGTGTGAGGCCTACAAGGCATATTTCGGCATGCCTGTCGGGGATCAAGACAAACCCTGGGCACCTCATTTCACCTGCGAGCACTGCAAAAAAACTCTGGAAGGTAAGATGGACAATTGTTGCTCGGAATTTTATGTTATAAAATTTGTTAAAATCTTTTAAATTGTAAAAGTTTTTAATTTTAAAATGTTTTACAATTTTCAATGTTATTGAAAAAATATATCATATATGAAAAATGTTGCAAGAATCTCTTACACATTAGCCATGGGTGAAATAAATGTATTTTTGTAGGGTGGTACAGAGGGGAAAAGAGAGCCATGAAGTTCGCTATCCCAAGAATTTGGCGGGAACCCACTGACCACTCAAGCAACTGCTACTTCTGCATGGTGGACCCTTCCAAACGTTGGACTGGCAAGAATGCACCTGCTATCACATATCCGGACCTTCCTTCATCCATCGCCCCGGTGCCACACTGCCATGAGCTCCCCGTACCCACTCCTCCGGAGAGAGAGCAGCCGTCTTTAGAAGAGTGCAGCAAGTCAGAGAGCGAGGAAGATGTTGTAGATCCAGATGACAATTTCAGAGGTGGAGCTGAGGAGAGAAACCCATACTACCCCAACCAAAAAGACCTCAACGACTTGATTAGAGATCTTGGTCTCACCAAGTCCAATGCCGAGCTTTTGACGTCTAGGCTCAAGCAGTGGAACTTGTTGGATGAAAGTGTGCAAGACGCAGATCAGAGGAAGCGTCACCAACCTTTTTCCAGCTTCTTCACCCGTCAAGATGGGCTCTGCTTCTGCCACAATGTGACCAGTCTGTTCGAGGCAATCGGAATCGCCTGTAACCAGAATGAGTGGCGCCTCTTCATTGACAGCTCATCCAGGAGCCTCAAAGCCGTGCTGCTCCATAATGGTAACAAGTACCCGTCTCTTCCCCTGGCTCACTCGGTGCACCTCAAAGAGGATTACAACAGCATCAAGACCTTGCTGGATGCCTTGAAGTATGATGAGTACAGCTGGGAGGTCATAGGAGACTTCAAAATGGTGGCATTCCTGATGGGTCTCCAAGGCGGTTTTACCAAGCTATCTTTGCCTTTGGGACAGCAGGGACACCAAGGCGCACTACCACAGGCGGGACTGGCCACAGCGGGCCGAGTTCTCTGTGGGGAGGAACAATGTCAAGTGGGAGCCACTGGTGGACCCCCGGAAGGTGCTGATGCCACCACTGCACATCAAATTGGGCCTTATGAAACAATTTGTCAGAGCTCTAGATAAGGAGTCGGCAGCCTTCAAGTACCTTCAAGACTTCTTCCCTAAGCTGTCTGAGGCAAAGGTCAAAGCTGGTGTCTTCGTCGGACCACAGATAAAGAAGATCCTGGAGTGCAATGAATTCCCCAAGAAGCTCACTAGTAAGGAGAAAGCGGCTTGGAACAGCTTTGTCGCAGTGGTTCGGGGCTTCCTGGGCAATCACAAGGCCGAAAACTATGTGGAGCTGGTTGAGACTCTGGTGAAGAACTACGGCACAATGGGCTGTAGGATGTCCCTCAAAGTCCATATCCTTGATGCTCATCTTGATAAATTCAAGGAGAACATGGGAGCGTACTCGGAGGAGCAAGGTGAGCGCTTCCACCAGGATATACTGGACTTTGAACGCCGCTACCAAGGACAGTATAACGAGAACATGATGGGAGACTACATTTGGGGGCTGTCGTGAAAGTGATTTACAGTATAATCATAAATCTCGAAAAACTACTCACTTCTAAATCTTTTGTAGTCATTTTTGTATTACTTTAGTATAAATACATGATAATTTGGATTCATATGTTGTTTTTTTCTGACTTTATGTGAACGAAAAGACACAAATTCGCCCATTTTCTCATTGGAAATAGGTAAATTTCAAAATATCACTGTCCTGGTCACAAAAGCAAAGTTTGTGGGGAATAATAGCCATTTTCTATACTTTTGAGGCATAAGCAATTAGGAAATAACACTTACTACCCAGGAACAGAAATTGTGTTACATAGTGTTATTTAATGACTACTCCCCCTTTATTCCTGGCATATAAACAAATAGCATGACCATGACCATGACCATTTGTATTGCTATATACCAAAACATGCTTATATTCATTTGAACCCTTATAAAAGTTTACCACTGTAAATTTGTATGGCATTTTTGCAGTTTGTCATGCTTACCATACTAATATTACTGTATGCATTTCCCAATGTTTTACCATATGTATGAGTGATTTAACTTGTTTGACTGTGCTTTACCATGATTTCACAGCAAACGTTCACAAGGGTATACTAATACATATTCAGCCAATCAACTTCCAGCTCTAGCGGGCATTAATACACAGTAGATGCTCGATGGAACATTGTTTAAAATCAATCCGCACATGTATCGACTTTTTCATTTTGACTTGCTATATTGAAAGCTCAGTTCACATCTATTGGACAGCAAGTACTAAACAAAGACACAATTGGTCTAAATTTGTTTTATTATCCACCAAAAGCAGGCAATCAATACTTTGCGCTGATGAGACTCAGGCAGTTCAGGAATATTGCTCCATTCAGACTTCAGGCAATGTTCAGATAAACTTTAAGCAGCTCGGGCAAATAAACAAGTTATTTGTTTAAGAATGTGTTTTTCTCCAATTGTGTGTGAGATTCTGGCTTTATGAAAATGTTTGGGACTATTTTCCTTAAACTCTTCTTAGTGGAAGGGTAGCCGACGATTCATTACAAGTTAAAAAAGAGTCTTTTTTTTCTTTAATGAAAATAATGAGAAACATTGTTTTCTAATAGAGATAGTGCCCTCTCGATGAAGGCTCTACCATGTGGTAGTTGACCTTGACTTTTGTTAGTAGCCTCACCTTCGGCTCAGGATGCATAACACCAGTCGTGGTCAACTACCGCACAGTAGAGCCTTCATTGACGGGCACCATTGCTTAAATTTACACTAGAATTCCAAAGCTAATATATTTTAGCTGAAGACAGTTGTTTTTGCATCAATAACACCCCTTTCACACAGATGAGTTATGATGGCTCAGAACCGGTACTGATGCAGCATTTTGGTATGTGTGAATTGCCTATACCATCACAGAGCCATCCTATTTTATGCCATCTCTGACCCACCTCGCAAGGTGTTTCAGAGATGACATTGAACCGCCTCAACTCCTGTGTGAAATGCTATGCCAGTACTGAAGCACTATAGTGGGTGTGGATTGAAAGTCAACATCCCATGTGACTGTATACCGGACGTGTTCGGTATTTTTGTTGTTGGTGTAACACGCTTTCATTTTTTTCAAATACAATGGCTGATCAAGAACAAGGTAGTAATTGGAGTCTGGAATAAGTTAAGGAGTTGTTAACTTTACGGGCTGACGAGGAGGTGAATTCACAAATAGAAGGGACGGTGTGTGATGCTGTAAGTTATGGGTGAATCGCCGTTACCATGAAAATGATCTGTTGATTGACAGGTTTGAAAGTTGTACTCGCATGATCCCTTTGGCTGTGTGAAAGGGTTACGACGGTATTATACCAGCATAGACTGCACAATTTCGTGCTGTGTGAATGGGCATTTTAAAGGATTTTTTAAACGTCTCAGACGGCTCAGTAACGGCATTTGTGTGTGAAAGGGGCTTAAGTTGCGCAATATTAACCCTGCAGAAATAAGTAAGGCCCCCCTTGCTTGTACATTTTGAACTGTCTAGAACCCTGTATTATATGCTGAAACAGTCAGTAGTATGTCAAAAGGCAATGCAGTCAAGTTCCATACAACTACTGCAGTGCCATTTTCTTATACATTTAAAACACAAAACATATAAAATAAAATGTAGAGGTTTCCACAGAAATACTTGATCCAATTTATTATTTCTGGTTTAATTTAATTAAAACAAATATTACAGCTGAGCAAAGAGCTAATGTCACAGAATCCTGGCTGGGAAAATGTTTAGCCCAATATCCAACTTTACAGTAGCAGGTCCACCTAGCAAAGGTGTCTAACTATAATAGATATAACCCTGACTTGGCAAAACCAACATTCATCAACTCTTATTTGCTAGGACAGCACTCTTAGTTGTTTCTTCCAGGATATCACTAGTTTTGATAACATCATCTTTTTGCGATTTTAGAATTACGGCAGTAGTTCCACTCAGCGTTGCTGTATTTGGTTATAAAACAAAACATTAGTTTTGTTTTATCTTTACCTGATGGAGGAGGCGGTCTCTGGGGGGGCGCGGGGCGTGCAGGTGGAGCGGTAGGGCGTGGGGGAGGAGGACGTTTGGGCTCAAGTCCTTGAGATGATTCTCGCTGAAATTCCACTGGGGACCCTAACAAAAGAACAACATGAACCATTATAAATATTTAATATTGCAAAAATACTTTTTTAAACAGAAATTAGTATACACTTTGTAGTTATGAAACAAGCAATCGTTCTTTGTATGCCATAATTATGACTCCCACTCCAAACAAGGTGGTTATTATGACCATGCCACTATAAGGAGCAGTGCTGTACCTTCAAGTCGACCAGCAGTCCGAGGAGGGGCACGACTTGGTCTGATAGGGAGGCTGGGTGGAGCCATGTCTGGCATTGTAGGGGAGGGGCAAGGGCTGGTCCGTGGGGAAGAACCCGGTGAGGCACCAGGGCCTGCACTCGAGCCTGGCTGCAGGTGCTGAGGAAGAATCTCTTCTTCTTCAACGTTGTAGTCATCCACGTCTCCTGTAACAAGAAAGGGGTTCATGATGCAACTTTAACATGGCTTATGGCTTTGAAGGGATACTTTGTAGTAAGTTTCAGTTTTGCCTGCTAGCCATTGTTTTTGTAGATTTTAATTCATCTTATATGCTCACAATAAAAGCCGCCCAGGATTAAAGATGGTTGTTTTGGTACTTTAACATTAGCATTATTGCACAAGCCTCTCAACAGCTCTAAAAGTAGCCATTTCGTTATGATGGGGCACTGCTGTGTTCATGATTTTCCATTATTTACAAGCTAAACCATTATTCTGACACCCAGCAGTAACTACAGAAACGTAAAACAGTAGTTCAGAGACAAAGGATATATTTTAACCATTAAAAAAAACAAAAACACTATGATGTACAGCAGCAGAAAAAAACTGAACTACACAAAAATGAGTAGGGAGAGTATACTTTGGACAGTAAAGGCTTAAATGCATCCAAGTGTTGCAACTGGAATATTAAACTGCAAATACACCGAATAAGAAAACTTTCACATTTGTTTCAAAACACATATTGTTGAAACATAAGATGGTAATATATTATACTAAACTCTCAGAAGAGTCGCTCATAGGCAAACAGAGTAGTGTCAAGAATGCTACAGTAAGTGCATTGTACATGTACTGTAATTGATAAAAAAAAAAAAGTGTTTTACTAGGGTGGACAAACCAGGGGTCTGGTGACTCTGCTTATGAAGAGTTCTGCTATGTGCTGCTAATGAACTTTGCAGTTTTTTTGGTGGTCGTCATATAATTGAATACTAAATCAGTGAAGCACAATCTTTCTGCACTTTAAGTATAAATGATCCTGTAAACATACATAATACTCATACTTTGACATTTCTTGTTTTATTTCCCTTTAAAAACTGCTATTTTTGAAAATATCATCGGAAGCATTTTGGAACTGGTAAAAATTGAATATAAATATTAATTTAGAGTAAAAAAATACACATTTAAGTATAGTACAGCAATTGAAGAAGACATACAGTACTGTTCAAAAATTTTAGGCAGGTGTGAAAAAATGCTGTAAAGTAAGAATGCTTTCAAAAATAGACATGTTAATAGATTATATTTATCAATTAACTAAATGCAAAGTGAGTGAACAGAAGAAAAATCTAAATCAAATCCATATTTGGTGTGACCACCCTTTGCCTTCAAAACAGCATCAATTCTTCTAGGTACACTTGCACAAAGTCTGGGATTTTGTAGGCATATAGTCAGGTGTATGATTAAACAATTATACCAAACAGGTGCTAATGATCATCAATTCAATATGTAGGTTGAAACACAATCATTAACTGAAACAGAAACAGCTGTGTAGGAGGAATAAAACTGGGTGAGGAACAGCCAAACTCCGCTAACAAGGTGAGGTTGCTGAAGACAGTTTACTGTCAAAAGTCATACACCATGGCAAGACTGAGCACAGCAACAAGACACAAGGTAGTTATACTGCATCAGCAAGGTCTCTCCCAGGCAGAAATTTCAAGGCAGACAGGGGTTTCCAGATGTGCTGTCCAAGCTCTTTTGAAGAAGCACAAAGAAACGGGCAACGTTGAGGACCGTAGACGCAGTGGTCGGCCAAGGAATCTTACTGCAGCAGATGAAAGACACATCATGCTTACTTCCCTTCGCAATCGGAAGATGTCCAGCAGTGCCATCAGCTCAGAATTGGCAGAAAACAGTGGGACCCTGGTACACCCATTACATGACGAGAGAGAAGCAACTGAGGCTGCCTAAATCCACAGAAGAACTGTGGTTAGTTATCCAAGATGTTTGGGCCAACCTACCTGCCGAGTTCCTTCAAAAACTGTGTGCAAGTGTACCTAGAAGAATTGATGCTGTTTTGAAGGCAAAGGGTGGTCACACCAAATATTGATTTGATGTAGATTTTTCTTCTGTTCACTCACTTTGTATTTTGTTAATTGATAAATATAAACTATTAACATGTCTATTTTTGAAAGCATTCTTACTTTACAGCATTTTTTCACACCTGCCTAAACTTTTGCACAGTACTGTATATCAAGTCGATTTTTTTTCTTTTTGCTTGTCGTATCTTCCACATTGATCTCAAAACACTGCCTCTCAATATGTGTCAGTGATAACAGCACGAATTCGGCGTTTGCCACGGTTCCGTGGCACCGCGTTTTTAGTAGCTACCCTTATTCAAGCTCCATATCTAGCGGTCTTTGTCGACTTTGATTCATGGTTGTATAATAAATAAAAAGTAGACAGTTTATCCTTTCCTCCATTGTAGGCCCTAATACAAAAAGACATACAGAATGGTGAAAAAAAAAGCATTTCCTCTCTTTATCTGATATTCAAAACCTAAAATAATCAGGGCCGACATAAGATTCACTATTTGCTGTTGAATGTGTCTATAATGCACTGTCATTTAAACCAAGAGCCATCTATGCTTGGGTTTGTAGATATTTGGGCGGAAATATGATCCGCGCTTAAAAAATTGGCAAGCGCGTCATTTTACAATAATGAAGTAGGAGGGCAGATTGAGCTTCACCCAGCACTGCCTCTATGATACAGGGGCTTTTTAACCTAAAAAACATACTGTGAAAATGACTGAAACACAAGGATAATAATCTTTTCTTAACAGACTAACACATCACAGGCCTGTAAAAGTGACACATACGCATTTACCTGCAGTGTGGACTTGCAGAACTGGCACTGGCAGAACTGCTGTACCTGTGACATGCCACAGTGAGAGGTGAGTTTTTGGGAGGTTTACTTGTACGCTAAAAGACTTGGCCTTTTAATTTAAAACAACCATCTAGCTTAGATGAATGTTTTTACTGTTAAAGTGTCAATATTTTTCTATATATATATATATATATAGAATTTATTTTTTTTTTTAATTATGAAGGCTTAAAAATCAGTAGAGGGCATAACTCAAATCCAAGATGGACGTCTGTTAGAAAAAGTAGCTGCATTTGGTGTGTTAACTACATTTTACATGATTAAAAACAAATGTTTTGGACATTTTGATTTCAGATAGGTAAAAACTAAATGTAATAGTCTATTTTGGATTGTGTTGGTTGAAATCAAAAATTTGGTTTGATCAGCCCAGCTTTACAAGTATAATCGAAAGCTTTAGGTGATAACTGAACAACATAACTAACTCTCTAAAAATAAAAAAGCACAACATACCCTCCATGTCATAGTCTGCAGCAACCTCTGCATCTTCTCCGAGGAGAGTGGAGCTTGCCGAGGGCGGTACTCCTACAGAAATTCTCTCCAGGTGCATCTCTTCTTCTAAACTGGTAGTCCAGTCAGGGCTTTTCAAGGTAATGTTGATGGTTCTCCCAAGTACCTGCACAAACCAACATCTAAATTAAAAACCTTTGCATGTTGTGTTTAGTTTTATTCTGCAGTTAGGGATAAACAACTCTATTTGTTTAATTAATTGTCTAAAAGTGCTAAATAGTACCATAGCAATAAACACTAATATCATCAAAAAAACAACATATTCTTGTATCATTCATTTTGACACTGAAATTTTAACTAAACTTGTTATGTTACGATAAAAGTAGTACTTACTTTGGTTCCACTTAAGCTTAGTGCTTCTAGTGCAGAACTGCCTTCTAAAAATGTCAACCACATTTTTTCATCTACAAACCTAAATGAAAACACAAACAAATGTATTTTTTTATGAGAATGTAAAAATTTAAATCCTGACTGTGTCCCTAGTATGAGTACGCTCAATAATTACTCTTACAGTAACTATCCATGAGTTTCTAGGAATCTTTTCCAAAACCTGCTATATTCTAGAACTTCTAGAACCCGAGAAGAAAAAACACCCCTTCGGTTTAAAACAGTTTAACAGGTTAGGTAATTTGCTGTTGCAACTAAAGGCGCAGTGCTGATGAAATTAAAACCCACTATTGGCTGACAGACTTCTTTTTATTCCTGAAGAAGAAAATCTTTCTTCACTCCAGAAAATAACCTACAGAAGAGTCAGTTTCAAAATCTTTATCACAAAACTGACAGAAAAGGTGCATTATTTATTATACGGTTCCATTACTGAAAACAATAAATCTTAAAAAAAAAAAAGTAACCCTTTTACCTTATAAGTATTACTTCACCATATGCAGCAAACTGTTGAAGGAGATGGTCAATTAAATTATCATCGAAGTAAACCTCTTCAGGGGTAGAACAGCTCAGTGAAACCAACACGGTGCCATCTGGTGGTCCCTGCACTGCAAAGACCTCTTTGTATACTCTCTGACGAGCCTCCGGGTCAACTTCAAGGACATCTACATCTATAACTGCAACCACTGGCCTGAAATCAAGTTAAAAGTGGTATCAAACACTGGAGTTATCAAAATTATTACCAAGTATATTGTTATTCATACTTATCTTTGGGTATGGCTGAATTAACCTTATAAACACCTTGTAGAACAAAAAGCATTACATTCATTGTTCACAGAAAGTTCAATGTAAAATTTTCAAAATCCTGATCTTAATCAAAAACATACAAATAACCTCATATTTCAAACTGTTCGTGGCGAACAAGAAAATGTTCAATATACTGTCGCTTAATGTCATTTCAAGTTATTACCACCTACTTCCGTACATGATTTCAATATCTGTAACTGTCAAAATCTTGATGTAGTGATCTACTTTATTGGTGTTGCATTACTACCCCCCCCCCCCCCCCATTTTAAATCCTCTGTATCATAACTGTAATACAGCTTAAAATCTGTACAAACTGTTGTGCTTTTGATTAGCGCTACACTTCAGGACTGTATAATACTTTGAGTCAGAGTAGCGGATTGTTAGAAGTGGAAGTGCTACTGTACAGGTAGTATAAAAAAATATTTCTACTCACAAAGACGCAGTAGATCATTTAAGATTTTTGCTGGATTTATAATTTTCTGTGAGTTTAGAAAAAGTATGTGTTTTGTTGGGTATTTATACTTCTAAGCATTTTGTATACGGCCTGCTATAATGATTTTAGTTCAATAATTATAACTCCTCCGGTTTGAATGAGCGTGAACAATCAATTGACGTCAGAACATAACTTCAAACCATGTGCAGTTCAGCTGCACTCTGGCAAAATGCACGATTGCCTTTAAATCTTAGTCTTTAAATCATAGTCTGTAAGTCCACAGCTCTCACTGTTGTTTAGTTTAATGCATTTTCAGTTCTCTTTTGCCACCTGATGGCAGGACTAATGAAGTGCAGCTGATTCAAAGCTGACAGAAAAAACAGGATTGCAACCCTGTGACATTTTTGCGTTGCTGCACTGCGACAGTATCACAAGTGGTAAATAGCTGGCCGTGGCTACTTGTGGAGTAGTGCAGCAGTGTGGAGTAGTGGTTAGGGCTCTGGACTCTTGACCGGAGGGTTGTGGGTTCAATCCCCAGTGGGGAACACTGCTGTTGTACCCCTGAGCAAGGTATTTTACCTAGATTGCTCCAGTAATAACCCAACTGTATAAATGGGTAATTGTATGTAAAAATAATGTGATATCTGTAAAATGTGAAATAATGTGATATGTTGTAACAATTGTAAGTCGCCCTGGATAAGGGCGTCTGCTAAGAAATAAATAATAATAATAATAATAATAATAATAATAATAATAATAATAATAATCTTGCCATACTTTACTTCCATTAGCTACACAGGTCTCACATGTACAGTTCTGAAAGAAACACATGGTATAGCACACATGTACTTTCATTTTTAATACACAATATCTGGTACTAGTTCAGGTTAAAGGAAGCTCTCTCTCAGTTTCTTGGGTTATCTGTTTGCAGATACACTTCCTGGGTCATTTCACCTCAGAAGTGCCTTCTCAGGCAAAACATGTTACTGGCATAAAGTGTGTCAGTGAATAGGGGAAGCAGCTGTTTAGTTCATGCCAGGGAAGAAGCCAGTGAGCGCCAGGGGTAATCTCATAGATTTCTTTAACCTTGTGTTATACCAGATATCATGGTATCAAATGAAAATTCATACTTGCTATAACATGTGTTTCTTTAAAAACAGCACATTTGAGATAATGAATAGATGTGCATGTTGAAGACATTTTATGGAACTATTTTGTTAGCTACAATTACTTTAAGTCTATACAATCTATAATAAATCCATCAAAGTTTTACACTTTTCAAATGTTTTGGTCACAACATTTATTCTTTAACTAACTTCTGTGCTTTTTATGTGCAAACAAAATGACCATACCTGTGATCAGATGTTTTTAATTCTGCTCTTCCATAATATAACAGGCTTCCAGGTGTCCATGTATAGCTTAACTTGTCTTCTTCATCAAAACTTGCATTCAGTAGATTCAAGTCCTCAGCTGGTGAGATAGTAAAACAAAAATAGAGGATATACACTTGACAGGAAGAAATATTTACCCACACAAATTGGGATTCTTTATATAAATACTTTTGTATTCAAGTTAAGAACGGGTTCCCTAAAGCATATTTACTTTTTGGTAGGTTTCAATTCCAAGAGCTTTCCTTACCAGATTTATCAAAAGGCCATTTTCTTCTTTTCCAAAGAATGCGGTCTGTCCAGGCAGGAGTTCGGCACTTTTCACTTGTGTCGTAGTCATCAGAGAAAAGGTCATATTTGTATGTCGGGGGGAAATCTATTTTGCCTTCCAGAAATCCTTTAAAAATCTGGAGAAAAGTATCAAATTAAGGTTTTAACAATGCTTTCCAAGAATTTCTGGTTTACTTTGTCAAAAAAATTGAAATTATACCCATTATCCTGTCAGCAGCAGATGCATTATAAAGAAAGCTACATTTAAAATGATTAACTACATTAGTACAGAATATGATTTGAAACACTACAAATATGAACTACAGCTCACATGCTATAACTACCGTTCTGTCTCTGGCTCAAGTGTTTCATTTCTACTTCTATTTGTTAGAAATACAGTGGCTCCTAAATACAGCGTTTATAATGAGTAAGCATTGTAGCGCATGTAGTTCGATTTATTCTACAGGGATATACAATGTACAGTAGGCTACCTGCCCAGCATTCTTTTGATTAACCAGTTGGTCTCCTGTAGTAAGAGCATCCCAGTTCTGCTGGCGGATGAGCTCCTTCACCTCTTCATTCGGAAGGTCGATACGATAATTAAAATCCCCACACCAAAATATATAATCGTGGGAATACAGCAGCCTCCCCTAAACAGAAACAAATAACAAATAAACACAGGTGGAGGTAGGCCTTTCCTACAATATTACATAGTTCAATGATGTGGATATGTACATCATTTCCACACATATTCCTAAGAGACTTTTATTGTAATGCGACTCTCTGCTATGTACAATGAAAATGCTTTGTGTTATTGTCAAAGCAACACAAACCATTGGAAAGCTCAGCTTCCGTGAAATTTCGTTGTAATCCTCATTCCTCTCTTTGACCTGAGACTGTCCAGCAGCAAAGTGTGAACACAGAAAGCAGATGCTGGTTGAATGGAACAACATGCGGATAGCCACAGCTCCCTTATTGCCAGTGGCTCCTCCCATACCTGTCTTTACAGTATCTACTGCAACGTCCCTGAAACAGAAGATATATAAATAAACTAATTAAAGTTACCAAGCATCCATAGTGGGAAAGGATTCAGCCTAAATACTTTTGGTGAAATGTAAACAAATTGGACCGCCCACATGTATTTTCAGAGTGCACAGAAGGCTAAGAACACTGTGGCAGAATGTATTAAAGTGACTGAAGAAATTATATTTTAGTGTAAATCAGAATTTGATTGTCCTGGTGAAATCCCAACACATGACAAAAATATTCATGTTTTCCTGATAAACTGGTGGTTGTTATTATCACTAGGACAGACCTGCAAACACCAGCGGATGCACTAACCTGATATATGGAGCGTGCTGGGGTCTGATAAAGACAAACAGACAAACACCCACAAGCTGCTCGGAGGCCAGCAGCACATACTTGTTGTCCCTGGAAATAGTCTTCTGCAGTTCGGCTGCCCAGAGCTTCTGGTTGGTAGTGCTGAAAAACATTGATTTATTAAATACTGTTTAAAAGAATGAACCACTCAGTGAGAACACTTAACAAACTAAAATACTACAGCAGCTAGTGCCCAACATAACCTGCCTAATTGTCTGTTCACATGAATCTCTTCCTGCCTATAATAAATAATGCAAATCAAATATATATATATATATAAAGGCTATAAACATGATCTAAGCAGAGATCTTAACATCTCTGTCTTCAGAATAAACATCCAATTAAAATGATCTAAATAGTTGGTTTTACACCACTGCTGATGTAAAAGTGTTAACGTTGCCCAGTGATTTAAACAAACACAACACAGTGGAGTTATCACTGTCACTGGGCTGAGTTAACTTCCCAGATTACAATTCAAATGATCATCTGAGCACAGTGGTGGGCTAAATGTATCCCTATTGTTATAAAGTGAAGCAAAGTTAAAACAACAGTAATAGCCTATTGTTTAACTGTGGTACCTAAATGAGAAACGTTTGCCATTTTTATAAGACTTCAGTGACAGCTTATAAGAAAAGTTGCTTAAAACATTCAACAATCCTAACAAACAACATTAAAAAAGGGGGAACATTTGCTTACCTTGCATTGACAATATTGCCTGCATTCAGCTCCACCATTTCTTCAAAACCAATAGCAAATATGTCAATGGGCTCTTTTTGTGCATCTTAAAAGAACAAAAACAATACGCTAACAACAACATTTATGACATACAATATCTCTTCTTTAGAAATTACAAATCAATTCTCGTTAGCCTGTCAACTTAAATCACAGAACACGTAACACTAAATAAACTTTTTAGTGCCTACAGTACAACCGTGTTTTGGAGGTTTCATCTGCAAATTAGACCTCTCCTATTTAATGACGTGTACATAGCTTCTGTAGCTCTGGGACTTGTAATATTTTGTAGAGATTATAATGTGGATTATAATAAACACATTCCTTTTTACCTTGAAAATCCGGAATGCCTGCTATTTTTGGTGCATCCAGTAACCAGTCAGTGAGGGTCTGGTTCCTAAAAGCAATGCTTCGGAACTGCTTCCCTCCATTCACGTTCCACGTGCCTACACAGACCCGGATGCGCTTGGGCTTTGTGTACTTATTATAATTCTGGCACATACCACGGAGTACTCTTGGTGATGCTGTTGGGAACAATAAGGTTTTCTTTTAAATGTCAACACCAAAGCTGACTTATAAAATATCAACTAAACTAAATACCACATGAAACCCAGTATGTGATGTTTTAAACAAAATGTTGCTAAATGATGGATACAAGATGTGTAAACCATGATACAAAAAATAGTCGTTTTAACTACAAGGAAAGGTAAGGCTAGGCACATTTAAAGCATCCTTTTACTATACCTGATTGCAAGGTAAGTTCTGATACTACAGCCGCAGCACAGGGGAAGAAGGACAAGAATAGTTAGTCAAAGAAGATATTATTTTTATAATTGTGAGTTGAAACAATAAAGGAAACAATTTGTTTTTTATTTTCTTTGAAAAACATGAAAAAAATATTTTAATATGTGGGTGGCTGCCTTAGGGTACCAAAAGAATGACCCAATGTCTGTCCAATGTAACACACAGACAAAAATATATCATGCACAGTAAGAAAACAAACACATACATTGTAGGTTGAATACATGTTCAGAACTTTACTTCTGATTACGCATGTGCCACACCATAAGATTTAAACTATATACATTTTTGTTTCTGTTTGTTGTAATTGATCTTAATTCTTAAACTTGATTTAAAGGTATTTCTTTAACGGAGCATGTGTTGAGACTATGTTTGTATATTACATTGGGCAGACTTTGAGTACCCCTATAGTATGGAATAACTCATATACAGTACTTTGATACAGTACTAGCGCGCTTTCAGACTCCAAGCTAATAATTTTATATACATGTATCTGCAGTGATGAACTCTATAGGCTTGGTAACACTTACTGGGACAATTGTGGGTGTATTGTTTGAATTGAGCTTTTCTGTGCTCATTTTAACTGTGTTGTTGCACATATTGCTTATGGGTATACTGTCCTTACAAAAAACATTATGAAGTTTCAAGGTGTTGGTGTGTTTTGACTCATAAATTGGACACTTTTTCTGTGCATGGTTTATAAACTGGCCTACAGAAGTCCAAAAGGAGAGCTAATTGTATATTACTGTAATAATAACGTCAATCATGATAACATGTTAAAATATATATTTTAAAAAATGTATTACGTGGGACTGGTGTCCTATTCCAAATTCAGTAACTATGTTAAATTCCTTGCAAACATAAAATATAAATGAATGCTTACATTCAATTATGTCTCTTAACTCCAATATCTAAACAAACTCATATATATGAGCTTTGTAAACAAGCACATGGGTAAACTAGTGGGCTAAATATAAGTTATAGAATGGGACCGTGAAACAAGTTTACATGGTCTGAAGCATTTGAGTACTAAAATAACTGTGCTCTGTGCTGGTACCCACAATCTGAACTACACTGGCTTTAATTAACATCAAACCAACCTGCAAGTCTGTCCATTATTTATCTCCATTAATGTGAATAAGCCCTCTCAGAAGATTGTGACACGTTATTTAGAACTGTATTTTCTGTATTATGCAAGATTAATTGAAATCACTAACAGGTATGTACCTAAAAACAGCCAATGAGTTTTAAAGAATGCAATTTTTGTTTCCTTTTTTTTTTTTTTAAATAATGCTCCAAGAAAATTAAAACCAGAAGTGGTAATCAGAATGGACAGCTGCAGGAACATTATCACAAGCTTGTATTCTTTTAAATAAGTTTACAGTAAAAAGATGAAGTAAAGAAACAAGCTCACAGGGCGCAAGGTGCAGGACGGCACATAGTGTATTGAAGTTTTCTTTTTTTATTCCCACATGGCTGAGTTTACTCAACAGCAAGAATACAGCACTCTGAACCCTTTGTGTACATGCTTCCCTATTAAATCCAGCTTATCAAGCTTAGCTAAAAAATAAATGACTTAACAATAAACTAAACTGCTGCTAACTGTAGTCCTTTTTATAAGGTTGCCTACTTACATAATAATAATAATAACAAAGAACAAGAAAAGACAGAGAACACTAAGTTGAAAAACCCTTTAATAGAATAACTTTAAAATTAGCATTGCAAGAATGGTGAAAATGTGACAGACAAAAGTAAAAATAACAGCATAAAAACCAACCCTATTACTGCACTATACACGGTAAACACAAAACGTAAAATGGAAAGAAAACCGTTAATCTGAATTCAGCGATTGTGATGTATTCTCTAAACAGCTGAAAGACTTGGCATATAAAAGAGTGGTATCACAGTGGACAGATAACATAGCTGACCAGCGATCACATAGCTGACCAGAGATCACATAGCTGACCAGCGATCACATAGCTGACCAGAGATCACATAGCTGACCAGAGATCACATAGCTGACCAGAGATCACATAGCTGACCAGCGATCACATAGCTGACCACAGATCACATAGCTGACCAGTGGGCTGTCGATGCCAGTCACTCAAAGAAACACAATGGTGAGCTGTGTACTACCAGGATACCACAAGCTTGCTCATTTGCTTGTAGCTCAGCTGTGAAGATGCCCTTTAGAAGTTATCATCTAAACATCATGCAGAAGAGCAAGCTTATTTTGTCTTCCACTAAAATCTCCAGTTGAGATAGTTTATTCTAAAGTTACTGTGATAATACTTCTAAATTGTACAATTTCTTAAAATCTGTATACAAGAATATAATTTCCTAAGGTTTCTTAGTGTCTTCTTTTTAAATTCATATTTGTGTTTTATGTAGTTAATTAGACAAAATGTTGTCTTGCAATTGCGTCTCTGGTGACTTTAATATGCAAGACCTTTTGAATTATGTTAAACTGAAATTCAATTGGGAAAATATCAGCAATGCAAAGCAATATTAATTTGTGTGAAACTGTCAAGTTCAAAAGGGCTCGTTGCACCTGTTAATGCAGTATCCAGGGGTTCCGTACACAAAAACAAGTACACAGTTTGGTTCACGAAAAAGAAAAGGTCAGGTTTTATTCAAAAACCTAAAAAACAAGAGACTGTCTTGAGGGCATTAAAGTATAAAATATACATGCTAAAAATAAAGTTAACAGAAAGGCTAACCATTTGGGGAATTTCACTCCACAAACACTTAGAGTAAGCAGCGGGGTTTCGAAAAATATAGCGTTATACGTCCCCACATGTTGCTACAACTGTTTAAATAAGGTACCTGTAATTTATCTTGTCATTGTTAACATCCTGAAAACTTTTTTTCATTTATTACTTCAGTTATTACAGTCTGTTTCAAAGCTGTCTGCAGAAGTGCACTGGGGTTTGAGATCTGTCCTTTAAATCACTGCAGGAAGAGCGATTAAAAAACAAAAAAAAGCTTAACAAGTGCTCTAGTTTTTCTGTTCTGTACCACATCATGGATTGTTATTGCTGTGTTACCTGTTTGACAATGTGAAATTCTAGTACAGACCTTTTGAAAAGAGCTTTCAAATAGACTTTAAAGTTGTATGTGTAAAATGTTCTCAGGATGTTAACAATGAAAACAAAAAATGACAGGCACATTATTTAAACAGTTAAGAACATAAGAACATAAGAAAGTTTACAAACGAGAGGAGGCCATTCAGCCCATCTTGCTCGTTTGGTTGTTAGTAGCTTATTGATCCCAGAATCTCATCAAGCAGCTTCTTGAAGGATCCCAGGGTGTCAGCTTCAATAACATTACTGGGGAGTTGGTTCCAGACCCTCACAATTCTCTGTGTAAAAAAGTGCCTCCTATTTTCTGTTCTGAATGCCCCTTTATCTAATCTCCATTTGTGACCCCTGGTCCTTGTTTCTTTTTTCAGGTCAAAAAAGTCCCCTGGGTCGACATTGTCTATACCTTTTAGGATTTTGAATGTTTGAATCAGATCACCGCGTAGTCTTCTTTGTTCAAGACTGAATAGATTCAATTACTTTCTTTGTAGCAACACGTGGGGATGTGTAATGCTATATTTTCCAGAACCCCGCTACTTACTCTTTAAACTCATGCCACACAGGCTTTCACTCCTCATACTGTCCCACACACTCTCCCCCAAACACTCATTGGTCTGTCTTTTATATCATGTGGCCAGGGTTTGATAAACAATTAATTATTCAATCAATCACCACCTGGCCACATTCCACATCTTCTCTCATTCACTAACACAATCACACAATTAAACAAATCGATCAATCACTCACACATATGGAGCGCCATTTGTGCCAAAACTATCGGGCCAACAGCAACATTTCGTACGTCTGCATTGACTCTCCATAGAATTTTTTTTGCCTAACTCTCTATATACCACAATGCTTTGCGCACAATGAGACGGAAGTCTCCACTGAAAATCAGTGGAGGCGAGTATCTTGTTAAATAGAATATCTTTTGAAACGCCCTTCTAAATATTATTGGCTGAAGCAGTTTTGAGTGAGGCTGGATTTTCATTGATTAAAATATTAGTGTGTGCTCCCATTGGCTAGAAAGGTTGCATTTTTTTCGCACAGTGCGAGATTGACAGTTGGAAGTTTGTCTGGTCATTGGGAAGTTTGTCTGGTTGATTGGAAATTTGCAGGTCCGTACAGCCTTTCGTATTAATGAATTTACAAATTAATTAATGAATTATTAGATTAATTAACAAATACGTTTATGAATTACTGTATGAATTGACACATTTATGGACTAATTGCTGGACAAATTGACCAATTCACAAATTCACAAACAAATTCACAAACAAATTGACAAATTCACGAATTGACAAATTAATTGACAAACAAATTCACAAACTAACGGCCCGATAGTTTTGGCACAAATGGCGCTCCCTACCCACATTCACACAATCAAACAATGCCATCACCATGTGGCTGTGCAAATGGTAGCCATCTTGGTTCCAGACTGTCCCTTCACCAAGATGGCCACCAGCCACCAAACTCTCACTCCCCCATAGCCTATGCTCTCACATTAGACATAGATTTTTTTTATGAACAAAACATCATTTTTTTAATGAGACAATGTCAAACTTGATAAAGAGAATATAGCTGTATATATAAATAGAGAATAATACATTGTGGCAGGTAATGGTTGACGCCTGTAATTAAATTTATACAGCTGTGTATCAAATAAAAAGACAATACTTCAAAGTTAAGCGTCTCTGTCATTCATAACCCTTAAAAAACACATGACTCAATGGTCAGAGGTAAATGTCAAGGTCCCTGGCAAATTTAGCAAGGCAAGAGTATTGTTAGACTTTACCTGAGGGGTTTACACAAGACAAAAAATACGTACATCAAATAGTTTAGCATGCATCTACTGCACAGTAAAATATACAGTAGAATGTAAAAGAAAAACATTGTTCAGCTTTGATGAAGACAACAGGAAGCAAATGAGAATTCATAGCAATGACCTGTTATTCATCCTTATAAGGGTGTTATTCAGATTAGGGGACCAGCTAGTCAAACCCCTTACATTTAGGTACTTTGCAAAAACTTTCTTTACTTACCATGAAGGCTGCCAGAGGTCAGCAAAGCACGGGCTTTATCTGCCAAGTCACTGTTTAAAGTGCTGCCCAGTCGCAAGATGTCAATCGCTTCCTGTTTGGAGCTGTCAAAGAAATTGTTCTGAATAGTTCTTGTGACAGAACGCGCCCCATCCTTCAGCTTCCCCTGCAGATAAAAGGGTTCTTAATAAGATTCCATGCTAGGTAAAGATTGGAACCCTTTGCAATGGTTTGAAAAATTGTCAGTGTAATAAAAATGAATAGTCTAAAAGCTGAATATACTGAAAATGAAACAGGAAAGGGTAAAAGGCAAGTTATTCATTGTATTAACATCTATTAAAAAAAATGAAAATTAACTCATTACCTTGCAACATTACTTAGTTCACTTTTATTGCATGATTTTTTCTCAAAATGACTACTATTGTAATGGACTGATGTTTTGTGCTGCAATTTACAAATAGTGCATTGAGCAAAATGGCCTACTATTACTATAATTAAATTGATTATAGAGTTAGAAATATAAAAATACAGTCATGTACTGCCTCTTAACAGCATTTCTTCCTCAAAGTGTCATCAGGGAGATCTGGAAATGGGTTTTGTGTAATGTAATGGTATTCAGATGAAACAAATAGCAGCAGTCAAACGATTTGTTATATCTCTGTCAACAAATATATCAACTCACCATGTAGACAGTGCATGTAAAAGGATCCAGAGAAAGCATAAGAAAAGAAGTGTCAGTAAGTTGTTAGTAAGCATTAACTACAACAAAAAATGCATTTATCTACTGTAACAACAGTCTCTGGCTGCAATACAGTGTGGATAAAACAGTAATGTATGTTCAAACATTTACCGGACGCAAACTCAACCGGCTGCCAGGGTGCTAAAGCAGTGTAACAGGTAGTGCGCCAATAAGGCAAACGTTTGCTGTATTCATTTTTAAGTGATAAAAATATGTATATTTACACTATTCTTTCAGAAATGGGGATTTTCACAGAGAACTACATATTACACGGCAATGGGTATATTTCACGGAAATTGTGGAATTGTGATAACCGTGAAAAAAAATAAAATAAATACAGCCTTAAGCATGACTCTACAACATCTATCAGCTGCACAGCAGGCAAAATACGACCTTGTATCAAATGCATTAAGTTTCTTGAAATTCAGGCAAAAGGTTCTCAAGATATAGCCTTCAAAAGCACAGACAAGTCTATCCTATAAAAAGTAGGCCTACATTTACAGTAACAAAAGCTTACAGGAGTACGCTAAAGAGAGCCAATCAGTTCTGCTCCGTTAGTAACCGTACAATTCAATTAATATTTAATTTACTTCAGTACCTTAGCTTTCCCTTCAAGGGCTCCTGTGCCAGCATAGATTTTACTTATTGAGTCTCCATTCATTGACCACATGGAACGGAAAACTTCTTGAAAGCGAGTGACCAGCTGTGGTTTCTCAGTCAAGCCCATGACCTCCAGCTGCTTCAACAGCATCTTTAGAGAAAGCACATGCCATAAGGTTTAAATATATTTTAATCAAATCCATTTCAAATTTTTCTTACTGACTTTAGTACCTTTCTGCAATACTTATTGTTGTCCAGATTCCCTTTTAAGTTTGTATGTTTCTTTTGTGTCTGATGCTGTTTACCTTATTATAATAAACAGGTAAATTGCAGATAAAATAACATCAACATGAAAAAAACCACAGAATCTGTAGACTGATTGAATTCACACCCATGCACCTTTTTAAAAAAGTAGCTTCAAATTACATTTTCATAGATTACTGTCCCAATAACTTTCCAGTTGAAATGGTTCTTATTGCAATTACTGAAACATTGTCTTTTTTTTTTACATGTTGAGTGTGTTTAAGGTGCTTTGAGGTTCGAAGTTGCTCTTTAGTTCCAGTTCTAGTGAACGTCTGCTTCATCCATTAAAAGGTGCCAGCGGTTACTAAAATACTCCTGGCTTATCTAGCCTATGCAATATAGAACTGGAACTGAAAAACAGCTTTGGACCTCAGGCCAAGCACCTGAAACACACACACATATTTTAAAGCTTTGGTTATCGCTTCTTTAAATGAATTTAGTTTGGTGGCTTAAATATTATAAAAGATTTGACACATGTGTTAAAACTTCTTTTCAAAAAGGAATATGGATGGTGATGAACAGATTGTCTTGTAATTGCATTCTTTAAAAAAATAATCTTGCAGTTAGATTGTATTTGCACTTTCATAGCTGAATATTTATAAAGGCTTATACACGGTGAAGTATAAATCTACTTAAATGATTACATTACTTGTAATGGGAATTGCTGTTCAGCTGATCTGAAACATTCCCTCAGAAAGCCTCAAACACAATAATTGCCTTTATAATTCATACCAGATATGAGCCAACCAAATGTAATTATTTCTCTGTCCGAGAACTGACCTTACTCTGATGGGGGATTCAAACTAACCAACAGGGACCTGCCTGCACTAAATTAAAAGACCCATTAGCTTAAAAAGTTAACAGTAGTTTCACATGTAATTTTAATTGTTTGACTTGAATTATTAAAGATGAACCTCCCTGACTATTTATTGTAATTGTGCTTCTGACAGTCACTTAAAGCATAAAGGAGAAGTGCCACTGCTTTTGAGAGGTTTCGTCTTCCTTCCTGTAGACAACGGCCCATAAAGAGATACTGTGGGAAGGGTGTTAAGTGCCACCAAATTAAACTGAAAATAACTTCAATTAAGTTCAGCCTCTTTTTGGTACGATAAATGATATTACTTAATTTTAATCAAGCCAGAAAGACCAAAAAAGAAAAAGAAAAAAGTGTGAGCGAGAGGAAGAACTATTAACTAGAGAGAAGGTCGCAGATAATGGAGTCAAATTTTGATTTAAGAGCCTGATTATTTTAAGGCCGATAATTAACAATTTCTTTATCCTCCAATCCTGGCTAAAAACATTGTTAAAATTTTGACTACTGATTGCAATTTCTATACTTTGAATAAAGTTGTTGGGGGGAGGTCGGGTCAGATCTTACTCACTACTCCTTTGCACCAGGGTACTGTATTTACAAACTTTACTGCATGGGATTACAAAAGAGCAGTCCAAGCAAGGCAAACAAGATACATCCGCCACTGTTTCATATTATTACACCTGTAAACACTATTATTCAACAGCAATAAACATTCTTTTTTAAAATATGTCATTTATGTTACAGCACACATGGGAAGGACAGTCACCTACAGTATGAACCTCACCAAAAATGATGATCTTAAACTTCCATACCTCAAGTCCAATATAAGCCTGGACACTGTTGGTTCTATCCAGGCAGTCAAGGCAATTCACTCTTACAGTACCAGACTGACACCTGTAAAAATCAAAAGAATTGTACTATATTTTTTTAATCCCTAATAGGTTTCATATTGTCTCCTCAGAACAAACTCCATTTAACATCTCTGAGAGGGTACCTGCCTTAATAACATAGTATAAAGCATAAACATTAAAATATTGCTTTTACAAATATTTGGACTATATTTATAGAAGTAGGCATGTGATGATTGCACAGCAAGCAAATTAATCAAAAAAGGCTAATTCTTGGTTAATAAATCTTATTTTGGATGACCCATAGATGCAAAAGTTCAGCAAATAAAAACACATGTTAATAATATGCAACTACAGGCAAAAATGGCATGGGGAGAAGATAAAGATACACACAGTGATTATAGTCCTGATGATAGTGATTACCTATTCTATGCACCATCAGCAACTGGGTGATAATTCAGATAATGTCTAGTAGTACAGCTATGGCCAACAGTTTTGCATCACCTAGAATTTTAGGATTGAGACATAATACAAAATAAAACTATATGAACATAAATGTAGATATTTTACTTATCATGTAATCAAAGAAACTACAAAATGATATCGCAAAAGTCTACCAGAAGCTATAACAGTAGTACAGTATTTCATGTTAGATTTCAAAATGTCAGTTTGTATGTAATTCAATATGTTAACATAACATTATTTAGCAGGTTTCATTCGACTTTATGAAGCAAAATTAGTTAATAGGATGATTAAAACTGTTGGACACAGCTGTACATATGAAAGAGTCTTATGGACTAAAAGGTGTGGCAAGTCAGACTTCCAAACAAACATCACAATAAATACTGAACTCACGCCAAGTGACAAATATGCTATTGTACTGTTCTCTAAAAAAACAGAGAGAACTTCTATGCAGTATATAAGTATGTCATAAATTACTGAAAGTAAATAATGAGTTGACAAATGATTTGTTTTAGGCTGACAATAATTCCCTCTGTGCATGGTCACAATACTAACGGTTCTAGTGGTTCAAAACTAATGTATATGTTAAGGGCGAAACCCAGTGGTCTGGCTAATCTAGTTTTGCCCGGGACAATTTAGTTTCACCAAGGGCTTCTGGGTGAATCTCGAAGTTAGCACATTTTTTCGTCACTCGCCCGCATCCAGTCGGCCAAGAACTTGAACAAGATGACTGGGCGAAACCCATTTTTGCAAGTCTAGTTTCGTCCAACGCTTCAACATCAATGTTGGGCTAATCTGGTTCACCCATGCCATTCATTTGGGCAAGTCTAACTTCGTCCAATGCTTCAAAATCGATGCTGGGCGAGTCTAGTCTAGCTTCCAAGTGCGTGTCGGGGTACCTGCGTCCACTTCTGACAACAAAGTAGCGACGGCATGCTGTGTGGTTTCCAGCGGCAGTGTGGAAATGGCAAGACACCAGGACTGCTTTTAATAGCGCTTAAAACCACAGTTTTTATTATCTCTCTCTCCCAAAAAGTCCAGTCAAATTGTCTCACTCCTCCATACGCGCAGGCAAACTTGCCACACACACGAGAGAGAAACAGTAACGTGCAGGCAAACTCGCCATACACACACACTCACACACACAAGAGAGAGAAACAGTAACGTGCAGGCAAACTCGCCACACACACACACACACACACACACGAGAGAGAAACAGTAACGCGCAGGCAAACTCGCCACACTCACACAAGACGAGAGAAACAGTAACGTGCAGGCAAACTCGCCACACACACAAGAGAGAGAGAGAGAAACAGTAACATGTCAAGTTTCCAGGTTTGTTTTGAGACATACACTGTGTTGCTACAGTACTAATTGCATTCTCTTTACAGTTTTTATTCAAGCATATGGGTATAACTGTTCCCTCATATTACAGGAAAATGCAATGCAACAAAACAAAAATGTTTCTTTACCTCTCAATGCCATTTTCCCCGAGGTAAAAGAAACTGCACTCATCTAAGAATTTCAGAATCTGGGGTCTGAGCACACTGTTAAGTTTTTCTGCCTTCCCACCCTTAACCATTTGATGATAGTCAAAGTTAACCATTTTGACTGAAGTAACATGTTCAGAGGCCTTCAAATGACTCTACAAAACAAAAACAGAAATTGTGGTTAAAAAAATATCAAATAGTGATTTATAAAAGGCAGACACACTACCTTTGAGAAGCAGTAACAAAATGAATCATCTTGCTGTGCAAAGATATATGCACACACACAGGTTACAATATTTCTTAAGTTATTACGTCTATACTCGGATAGAAATGTTGAAACATGAACGATTAGCCACTCACCATGAAAGCTTTACTAAGCATGTTTTCTCCTTCTTTAGCTCCAAGAAGGTTAATGATTACTTGTTTGCCATACAGTCTTCCAAGAGTGCTAAAATGCCTGTAAAAATAATACAGTATTTAACAAAAACAGTTTGTAATTCCATTGTGGGATGAATAATCTATCCTTATCTAGCCTATTAGTGCCTTGAAATTAACTGGGCACTTCACAGCATGTGCACCTGAGATTTTCTGCAAAAATGGAATCCAGTTATCATTATCTTTTCTTCCAGCATTGAGGTTAGAATTGTTGGTTATTTCAAGCATTTAAAATCGTTATCATAATCACTTTGTTTAATCAATTGAAATGTTTCCATCAGGCAAAGATAATTATAATATTACTAGCTGAAGTATCCGGCATTGCCCATGGAAAATCAGTATTTCAATATTTCATGCATGACAAATTGGGGAATGGTAGCCTTATGGTTGCCTATAAGTTATCGATCTTGGGTGTCGCACAATGCGCTCGGACCCCTTTCCCTTTTTTAACTTTGTTATTTTTGCCATTTTTACATTTTTTTACATTTATATTTATTTATATTTATTTTTTGGTTTCTTTAATTTGAGATACATAGCTACTGTAGTGATCCAGCAATGGGGTTACTAAATTAAGTACCCCGGGAGTCAAAATTCTGGATCCAAACATAGCCCTTAACCTTCCCCTGGATGAAAGAGGAGGCCATGCAAAGTTTGGTTGCACTGGCTCCTGCGGGATCCGAATGCATAAAGGAACAGACAGACAGACAACCTTTCTTCTTTATATATTAAGATTTGGGGGGTAACAAGAAACTAAATTCACAACAGCCAATATCACGTTATGCAGGATTCAACAGTCATGATGATGGAGTAACAATTAATAATTATTTAATGAGACATGGAGAAACATGTTTTCATACCAACAATAAATTACAAATGTATATTTTAAGAAACATTTGGCACACTGCTTTTGGTTCTGTGTCGTGTATGGAAGTATCACAATTAATCAAAAACCAATACTGTCACCAATATACCTCACACATACTGTACTTTTTGAGCATTTTTTAAATACCTGTCGAAAGCTGGTGCATTTGCTTCAAATCCCCTGGACATTCTCACACGATGTGATCCAACCTAACAGAATTAAAAATATAAAAATGTAACACAAACACAACTTCTGTAAATGTACTAATATATATATATATATATATATATATATATATATATATATATATATATATATATATATAATTATTTTTTTCTTTAAAGCCACACACAACTAAATACAACATTGAAATAATAACAGCAGTATTTTATATTTTTAGGACAAGTCTAACTGTTGTTATACAGGTAATATTTGTCTTTATTAAATCAAACACTACTAGAATAAGTAAATTGTAAAGTGTTTATTATTATTATTATTATTATTATTTATTTCTTAGCAGACGCCCTTGTCCAGGGCGACTTACAATTGTAACAAGATATCACATTATACATTATTTCACATTATACAGAAATCACATTATTTTTACATACAATTACCCATTTATACAGTTGGGTTTTTACTGGAGCAATGTAGGTAAAGTACCTTGCTCAAGGGTACAACAGCAGTGTCCCCCACTGGGGATTGAACCCACAACCCTCCGGTCAGGAGTCCACAGCCCTAACCACTACTCCACACTGCTGCCCACAGTTTAGAATGTTCCTTATACCAATTGTAACAGACCATCAGTGTTGAGCGCACGAGGAAGGTATCAGGAACGTGGGGATACTGATATCTTCCCCCAAAGCTCAAAACTAGAAAGACGGGCGTTACGTTGGCAGAACGGAATAATAAATAAAGAAACTTCAACTCCCATGATTCCGAAGGTCAGTAGTCAGGTGACATGTCCGCGGGAATCCAGGGGGTTTAAAAGGCAGGTCAGCAATTAGAAAGGGGGGAAGGTAATTGTGAAAGGTACTTTTTGTATAGCAGCAACTTTGAAAGACCGAGTGGTGTTGTCGGTTCGTTTCATTAGCTGGGTACAGACTGTACAGCAACTGTTTTGGTGTGGAACAGAGACGAGCAGCGTGCTTCGTTGTGCAGAAGTACGGGAACAGAGATTAAAAAGGGCGACAGTGTTGGTGACCAGAAAGGATTACTTTATTCCAGAACCGAAGGTACCTGTGTGGAGTGACTGCAAAATAAAAAGCGAGTAGGGCTTATATTTTGGTCTGGCCGGAGGAAGCTGCAACGCGTCTGCAGCCTGGAATGAAGTGAAGCTGGTGCACTCGCCAAACAGATCTCTCCAGTGAGTAACACAGACCGCAGACTTGCGGGATCCATTTGTGCTTGGTTTCTTTGAAAAGAAAGACAGCGTTCTGTGTGTACCTGTTTTAAAAGAAAGTCACCGTCTTAAATGGACCTTTGCTCACCTGCTTACTCGCCTGCTGTATGCAGCGTTCAACCCGTTTTCTACAGCTGTATTAATTGTTGCCAAACTGAATAAGTTTAAACAGGCAAAGTTTTATACCAGCGCTATAGTGTGCACGCGCTGAATTAATAAAAGCCTGTGCTTTGTGGACTGTTAGTTTACGTGTTCTTTTAAGCAACTACATTCTTTTCATGGACTGTGTTTTATTTGAGTGAGGCTGGTTGCTTAATTTCAGGTATAGAAACAAACCACACGGACGGTGGTAGTTGTGTTTTATTTGTTTGTTTTAGTTCGTCAGGATCCAGCCAAGCAGCAGGCTGTTAATGTCAGTGTTCACCAGCAGAGGGCGACCAAGGGTTCGATTACTTGGAAGACTTACCTGTTCCCCTGGAAAAGGATTACAAACTACATTTCCCAACAGCCCTTGGGGATTATAAAGAAAGTGAACCATTGACACTTACCTGGCAAGACTTTTGTTCCGAGACCAGGTTTACTGTTACCAGCAGCGTCGGGATGGAACTTGGACTGGTCTCTATGCTAAAGCAACATGTTTTTCCTTGCAACGAGGACAGCTCGTGCAAGCAGTAGAGAGGGTTGAAGAAGTGAGATTAGTGGGCAGGGTTTCTTTTGTTTTGTTTATTTTCATAAACGTTCTGTTGAGACTTTGAACTTTTGTTTAAGAAAATAATAAAAATGCCTATTCTTCAACCCTACCAAGTGCCTCGGTGTCACCTCTCATGCTGCCAGTTGGCTACCACACAAAAATACAGAACAGATTGTTCACATATGGTGGCAGCAGTGGGATGCCAAACTGAAGACCTTTTTAAAGCTACAGTACCCCTAGCTTCACAGTACAGAGAGAGAGTGACATCACCGAGAGCAATGGAGATCTCAGTGCGTTGGATCTCTGACCCCAGGACCCTACCGTGGCTGAAGACAAAGGGAAAACATATTTTTGATGATGCTACCTTTGAATTTGTGCTGCGTTTCCTCCAGGCAACTCCGAAGACACAGCGGAAGCGAATGCGATACAACCATCCTCGCCTGAAGGAATCGCTGAAAGTCCTTGCGGAGGTAATGGAGGAACAGTTCAGCCAGGTCCAGAAGGGGGCGCCCCAGGAATACGGATATGAAGTGACAACATGTCCACTACCTGAGGTAATGAAGGGGCTAGAAGAGCCCAAAAGAAAAACGCAAAGTGTGCGTGACCTTCAGCAGCCACCAGAGGTGCTGCTGGGGGAAGAAGCGGAGCAGATACCACAGATGCCTGAAGCCCTCTGTAGGAGGGAAGTATGTACTGCAAGGGTCCAGCAACAGCCACTGGAAGTGCTGCGGAGGACCAAGCAGAGTAACCTACAGCCCCAGGAAGTGCAGCAGTTTCCAATGCAGGATATTCGTGGCCAGGAAGAAGTAGGGGGTGACCTACAGCAGCCAGCAAAGGAGCTACGGAATAAGGGAAAAGGACCCCTACTGGAACAGGTCCAGCCCCAAGCCGAGTGTGACAGCCGGGAGGCAAGGAAACGGAGGCTGGAAGAGCAAATCAGGCTGGTAGACCGCGGTTCAGACTTTTGCCTTATCTGCGGAAGGTATGTGGAAGACGGAACAAGATGTCATGTCCAAGGTCCGCTGCCTACCCCAGAACCAGTAAAAGTAGGAAAGCGTGGGTGCTACCTGCAACCGCCAGTAGAGGTGCCGTTGAAGGAAAAGGAGCAGTTCAGAGCCCAAAAGACAGAACAGGAAGGACTTCCAACCCACGAGTTAGAGGGGGAGGGGTTGACGCCCTGTATATCTGTGAGGGAAGAGCTAGCAGCCTGTGCACCTGTGAGAGAGGCACTGTTCCTAACTCCAGCAACCGGAGGAGATTCCCCACAATCTCCAGAGTCCGGAGAAGAGGCACCACGAGCTCCCAAGGTAGAGGACCCGCTACGTCCACCTCTGCTGCCTGGAGAAAAAGAAGAAGAAATGGAGCTGCCAACAGCGGTCACCTAAAAGCAGACTGAGAAACGGGTGGAGGACGAGCCGAAGTATCACTTCCAGAATCTACCACCTACTACAGAGTCAGTAGAAAGGGGACCCAGTGTGTACTGCTCACAACAGCCACAAGAGGAGCCATTGAGTGAGAAGCAGCTTATAGCCGAAAAGACAAAACATCAGCAGCTTGCCGCCCAAAAGCCAGAACAGGAGGGACTACCAACCCAAGAGAGAGAAGGGGAGGTGTCGACACCCTGCATACCTGTGAGGGAGGAGCTGAGGTCTGATGTATCTGTGAGGGAGGAGCTGAGGTCTGATGTATCTGTGAGGGAGGAGCTGACACCCTGTGAGCTGTGGAAGGAAGGGCAGACACCCTGGGTACATGGGAGTGCCCTACAGAAGAAAATGGGACTGTCAGCATCTGGAAAACGCTTTGGGGGGCAAGACGTGCTCAAGGAGAAGGAGCTACCGTCTCAGCAGCCAGAGACCCCAATAATTGAAGGAGGGGAACTCCTTCACAAAAAGCAAAGAATTCCAGAATCTAGTAAACGCTTGGGGGGGCAAATGACGAAGTGGGCGTCCTATGTGCCAAAGACCCCAGTGACTGAAGGAAAGGACCCCCTGCTGGAGTGTAATACACCGGAGGAGACAATACTGTGGACAGAGGTATTGTTACCAGCGTTTCCACAGCTAGTAGTACCACCGCCAGAGATTCCCCTGCTGGAGGGTAATACACCGGAGAAGACAATACTGTGGACAGAGGTATTGTTACCAGTATTTCCACAGCTAGTAGTACCACTGCCAGAGATTCCCCTGCTGGAGGGTAATACACCGGAGAAGACAATACTGTGGACAGAGGTATTGTTACCAACACTTCCACGGCTAGTAGTACCACTGCCAGAGATTCCCCTGCTAGAGTGCACAACGTCACTGCCAGTATGGCCAAAACCGAAGGAAGTGTTCTGGACGATACTGGAATGTCCTGAACAACTATTGGCATTAGAGCTACCAGCACGTCCAAGACAGCAACGATCTAGAGTAGGGAGAGCATTACCAGCAGCAAGTCTGGAACCAGGGCTTTGGATAGAGCTGTCCTCGGGAGCGGAGTCCCAGGAGGGGACAACAGAAGCTTTTAGTGTGAGGACAAAACCAAACGAGAAAGAAGAATACATGGAGTTACTGTTGAGAACAGCAACCCGCCTAGTGTATGACAGAGGACGACTGGGCTTCAACAGTCCCACCCACCCACCCACAAGGATTAAAGGAGTACATGGGTGCGGTAAAAAGGCCGCTCATCCGAGTAGGTCTGAGCTGGGGAAAGGGATGTGTAACAGACCATCAGTGTTGAGCGCACGAGGAAGGTATCAGGAACGTGGGGATACTGATATCTTCCCCCAAAGCTCAAAACTAGAAAGACGGGCGTTACGTTGGCAGAACGGAATAATAAATAAAGAAACTTCAACTCCCATGATTCCGAAGGTCAGTAGTCAGGTGACATGTCCGCGGGAATCCAGGGGGTTTAAAAGGCAGGTCAGCAATTAGAAAGGGGGGAAGGTAATTGTGAAAGGTACTTTTTGTATAGCAGCAACTTTGAAAGACCGAGTGGTGTTGTCGGTTCGTTTCATTAGCTGGGTATAGACTGTACAGCAACTGTTTTGGTGTGGAACAGAGACGAGCAGCGTGCTTCGTTGTGCAGAAGTACGGGAACAGAGATTAAAAAGGGCGACAGTGTTGGTGACCAGAAAGGATTACTTTATTCCAGAACCGAAGGTACCTGTGTGGAGTGACTGCAAAATAAAAAGCGAGTAGGGCTTATATTTTGGTCTGGCCGGAGGAAGCTGCAACGCGTCTGCAGCCTGGAATGAAGTGAAGCTGGTGCACTCGCCAAACAGATCTCTCCAGTGAGTAACACAGACCGCAGACTTGCGGGATCCATTTGTGCTTGGTTTCTTTGAAAAGAAAGACAGCGTTCTGTGTGTACCTGTTTTAAAAGAAAGTCACCGTCTTAAATGGACCTTTGCTCACCTGCTTACTCGCCTGCTGTATGCAGCGTTCAACCCGTTTTCTACAGCTGTATTAATTGTTTCCAAACTGAATAAGTTTAAACAGGCAAAGTTTTATACCAGCGCTATAGTGTGCACGCGCTGAATTAATAAAAGCCTGTGCTTTGTGGACTGTTAGTTTACGTGTTCTTTTAAGCAACTACATTCTTTTCATGGACTGTGTTTTATTTGAGTGAGGCTGGTTGCTTAATTTCAGGTATAGAAACAAACCACACGGACGGTGGTAGTTGTGTTTTATTTGTTTGTTTTAGTTCGTCAGGATCCAGCCAAGCAGCAGGCTGTTAATGTCAGTGTTCACCAGCAGAGGGCGACCAAGGGTTCGATTACTTGGAAGACTTACCTGTTCCCCTGGAAAAGGATTACAAACTACATTTCCCAACAGCCCTTGGGGATTATAAAGAAAGTGAACCATTGACACTTACCTGGCAAGACTTTTGTTCCGAGACCAGGTTTACTGTTACCAGCAGCGTCGGGATGGAACTTGGACTGGTCTCTATGCTAAAGCAACATGTTTTTCCTTGCAACGAGGACAGCTCGTGCAAGCAGTAGAGAGGGTTGAAGAAGTGAGATTAGTGGGCAGGGTTTCTTTTGTTTTGTTTATTTTCATAAACGTTCTGTTGAGACTTTGAACTTTTGTTTAATGCCTATTCTTCAACCCTACCAAGTGCCTCGGTGTCACCTCTCATGCTGCCAGTTGGCTACCACACAAAAATACAGAACAGATTGTTCACACAATACAATCTGTTGTGGAACACTATATTTTTCTATTTCTCAGTTCCTATTTTCTCACTCTCTCGTTCCACCTCTGAACACCCAACCCTGAACACAGAAAACCACAAGCTTACATATACGTGCACCTCACACTAATTATAAACCCCTTAAACAACAATTCAATTTAACACTCCCATTAAATGCACCCCGCTGTTTGCCATTCATCCTTAAAGGCTTCTAGGATGTGTCTTTTTTAGGCCTGTGGTCATGACACTACTACAAAATCCCAACCCACACCCGTTTTTAAATAATCCCAAACAATACATTTGAAATCATAACCAATGCATTTAAATAATAATAATACCTCTATCAGCAGGGCTTTTCTGCCCTGCCACAAACACCAATGCTCACATTTTGCTTTGTGTGTCATCTGTGTCAATGAATCACAGTCCTATTGCCACTTCTTATAGTGAAATAGAAAATATTTTATCTTCATGTTTTACGCAGAATAACTCCCAATGGTATATACACAGCAGGACTGGTATGGCAGTATTCTATGCACATTACTCCTTGTTATGGTTACTGTACTTCATTTTTTATTATTTGTTTATTTCAACTTATTTAAACAATTGTGAGTTATAAATAACAATTCTTATTACCTGAATACCTGGTTGTTCCCAGAACAACGGAACTGACCCACGGACTTGTATGAAAGAGGACACGCAGTCATCCAGGAAAATCACCTGTGAAGAGACAGAGATGCTTTGTGTATGAAAGCCTTCAGTAAGCAGATACATAAAAATCAACAGTCTGGGAAAAGTAATTCAACAACAGACCATGAAACAGATCAAAACTGTTATTTGATTGTTTTCCTATTTTTCAGTCTTAACAGAACAATGCAGTTAGACAAGGTGCTTTATTTAGTGTAAAATGTAAAAATGAGCTGACTGCTTTTTATTTTCCCCAAAACAGTATCTAACAGATACTGTAATAAAGCATGCGTGTCCTTGTAACACTGTAGATGTGGCTTGTCAAAAGCACATGTATTATGTAGATAACAGTATCCTGATTCAGGCATTTTACTCTGAAGTAAGCATCATGTAATAAGGAAACATGTAAATTAGTCATAATAAGCTAACAGAACAACAATCAGGAAGGGGAAATACTGTAATGATGTCTTTGTTATTTACACAGCTCTTTAATGTTGTGGTTCCTTAGTTGTAGATTGTTGATACAGTTGTGTGCCTTATAGTTGTATTATCCTCTTCAAGTACTGTATTATGAAGATATTGTTGTTTACATAACTTTGATGTTGAATGAGTCCAGTTTTACTTGCACCTTTTCGAAATATGAATATTACATCCATTCATAACCCTAATTCTTCTAATGAGAATGGTCTTTTCACCTTTGCCTCGGTTGGTGTTGTTCTGTACATCACATAAGGTTGAATTGGCCTACACTTAACATCATAAAGTCACAGTGAAAGTAATGGAATACTATACCTGCTCTGTTTCTACGAAATTAGCAACCTGGCCATCATCATTGGTCCCACGCACATTAAACCTGGTCCCCGCTCTTTCACAGCTCAGACGGGAGATCACACAGGCTTTGGCCTGTTTGTGCCCTGCATAGATTGTTCTGACCTCCACTCCCCCACACATGAGGCGCAGCAACCAGTCATCGCACTTCACCCCATAGTGCTTCAGATGCAAGTGCAGGGACTGGGTCCTGTCAAACACAGACAAATACCACTCATATTTATGACTGTTTATGACAGTACACTAGTATATACAATCTATTTAAACAAGCAAAGAAGGTGGTTTGCACACACCTGTGCTACCGAGCACAAATAATAAAGTGCAACTGTCTTTCTATGTTCAATCTCTTCACTCAAATTAATTAAACACAATTAAGCTTAATTAACTGAGATGGTAGGAAATAAAGGCCAAACTATAAAGGTTGCTATTTTCTTACACCATAAGCCGTTTTTACCATCAGCACATTACGATTCAGATTTTAATTACTATCACAAATCAGGCAGATGATAGTTTGCTTGGACTGAAACAAGTTAATTTGTATTCCTCTCTCTTACATCCAAGTCTTCAGAATGCACTGCAATGAATATATACAGGGTGAGTGAGTCATAATTCACACAACATTGCTATTTTGCATTGTTTTCAGTTCTTCTTAAATGTTGACATTATTGAACAACCATCTGGTGGCTAAACGGTGCATCACAGTCTCTGTCACAGACATTTTTCTTTTGCATCCTCCACGTACCCTCCAGTTTTCATGATTCTCCAACAATGGTGTGTGAATTATGAATTACCTTTTATAAAAAAAATAAAATAAACTGACATTAATGTTTTTTTGGTACCAAGCAAAGTGAAAAACAATGTGCTACTGTATCGATGCAAGCTTGCTTGACTAAAATGTATTTGCCTGTATTTTCTTTTTGAAATTTAAAAGGCTGTTCATCAATACTGAGGGCCTGAGACAATACAACCATGGCCATGCCATACACTTGATTATTGAATATTTCCTTTATTGAATCATAATAAAGACAATAGCAGTAGTACAGCAGCCATGCCTTGTGGCAGACAAATTACTTATTTAAAAACACACAGTAACAGTGTACTTGTCAATACCTTGTCAATGCTTGCAAGACCCACTTTTGATTACCGGAATGGAGCGATTTGAATTTCTTAAATAAACCTCTCTATACAGTAAATGCATCCTAATCAGAACACGTTAACATGCCTATGTTCTTCTTCCTGCTCTCCACCTAATGAAGTGCTCTTTATCTACAATGGATTAAGCCACTCTAAACACAGCCACAGTTTAAAACTACACACTGCATACATTCATGAACAGGATAATCCTGGGTGCTGTATGCAGTTATTACATCTGTGAAGATGAATGCCATGGACAAACACTGTCTTTTCTACAACATTTTAAAAGGCAAGCCTTCTACAACCTACAAGAAATAATCAACTGCTTAAATAAAATCATTTGAAACACAGGTGTGACATGGAGCTCATTGGATTTAAAGTTACTGTGAAGGCAATTAAGTACAAAAATGCTCACGACTTCAGCTTAGCCGACACGTTTGAACAAGTAGGTACAAATAAAATGACACTCCTGGCATGCCTTCATTCTTGCGCTCATTCATATGGTTGTATGCAGGCTACATAAACAATGTATTGTGCAGTAAGATTTGAGAACCACCATTTTGAGACTCAGCTGACATGTAATCACATTTAAAAATATGTGGCCTTTCCAAATGCAGAGGGGCCACATATAGATAACTATTGGCATTGGGGATTGTTCTATCTGATACATTGCATCCACTCCTGTCTATGACACCCCTTTTAAATCTTTCAGCTCTTATCAGTTTTTATACTTGTATTATTTTTTCTTAATTTCACTTAGAGATGATCAACATGAATGGTACTCTCCACCAATATCTTAAATCTGTTATCCTAAAGTGATGGTGTTGAATAGGTGTGTGCCGATACATCGATTTGCACGGTGAACCGTGATATTTTTCACGATGATGTATCAATACAGTGACCTCTGTATTGGTACACTGCGATACTTTATTTATTTATTTTTATGTGAGACTGCATGGGAAAAAAAAACTGGTAGTCTAAAAACACTAATGTTCATGCTTGATTTAGTTTTAGTGTCTGTATTGACAATCCAAGAATAACATTTATCAGTATGTACTCTAGCAGCCTCGTCCCAGCTTTTCAATCCCTGTGTGTAAAGAATGTTTTTGTCAAGCCCGCCGTAAGCAAACCGGAGAGCTAAGTGGTGGTGGGTTACATTACTGATCATTGATCTGTGGACAAGCATGTATAAAATGAATAGTGCAGCCTTACTGGATATATTTTGCATCATGGACTAACCCTGCCTTCTTGCTAAGAGTAATGTTTGTCTAAACTATGAGGCAAGAATCAAGTACTGGTGCTCAAGAAATACAACAAATCTCATTTTAAACGACTCCATCAGACCGATGGTACATTAGTTTAGGATCAACACCATCGTCATCATGGCTGAAGATGGCATCAGATCTGTCAGCCAATGTATGTATGATAACGTCTACTGTATTACTCGCTATGTATAACCTTCACTGGAAACAAATTGTTCAAAACTATCTTAAGCATCTGTGAGCGCTAAAAAACATTACCAGGCCCTAGTGCATTTCATTTGTGTCATTACAGTATTGTGGGAAACTACTGCATACATACTTTGGAGCCAAGGTACACATTTCTTACAAGTCCTTATATTACTGAAACAGCTGTACTGGCATTCTTCAATTATATCGGCATGTAAAACAAGACATGCAAGAGCCAGAGAGGGTAGCATTCACCAACAGTTTTTGGTTTAAAACGAATCACCATTTAGAGAGGTTTGAAAAAAATGTGTCTTCCAGGACAATGCAGAGTAATACCACGTAGTAATAATAAATAAACAATAGTCTCTTAGAAATAATACATTTTCAGAATACCAATTAATACCATACGGTACAAATAGTGACTGGAATTTTTTAACAGTTTTATGCCATAAAATGTGGTATACAACTGAACACTCCAGGCAGTAACCTCTATGAAAATAGGAGATTCTTGTCGCTGTAAATTTTAGTGGCTAGATTTTCATTACCTGCATCTGTCAACCTTCTGAGGCCAGTTCACTTTGATTCCATGTCACATGTGGCTGACAATTGGCTGCTCTTTTTATTTATATGTTACAGTAAAAGTTAGAATCTGGTAAATCTTAGGTTTTACCGGTAACTGTCAACATTTACCAAGTAAGGTAGTAAACATCCATAATTATCCGGCTTTTAGGACATTTACCGAAAGCTTATTGGCAAAAGCACTTGGTTATTCTTGAGATTTACTGGTAAATATCCAAAGTAAAGCGTTATCATGTTTATTTCGGACACTGACAACTTGGTAAATGTCATCATTTACCAGTAAATCTTCAGATTTGCCAATATTCAAATTTTTACCATAACATATACATTGATTCTAGAATTGGTTTGTCAATGCTGTAGGAAATGTGTGAGGTGTAGACGGCTGAAATTTGGGGAATCATTTCATGGGAAAGAATACTGCATCACTGGACTGTCCTATTGTGGCTCATCCCTTGTTACTGCAACACCCCATTTGTCTAATGCAGGGGTTTGTGACAGTGGGCCTCCCTTGGGTAACTGAAAAACAATGGAATATGTAAAAGATGCTGCAGTTCTGCATACACAACACACTGACCATTATAAAAGTTTCCCATAGTAAATGCGTAGCAAAGTGTATTAAAAGCACAGTGAAAGCATGGGAAAGCACAGTAAGAATAACAAGGTATGGCAAAACATATTATTAATAGACATGGTAAGCTATTGTAAATGCATAGCCATGGGAAAAACATGGGAAAACTGCTATAGTGTAAAAATACGTGGTAAGCTTTTGTATGTGGAGGCTGTGGATCATCACTGAAACAGCTGTACACCTGATTTAAAAATACCTGATCACATTTTCTGCACGTGCTTTTTACTGAAGCACCCGCTTCACGATGAGTGGGGCTGCAGCGTTTTTTTCCTCTCACCAGAAAATGATCCTCAATATAAAATCCCCAAGTTAAATATTTCTCTGCACTGTACCCTACAGAGCTGTGCCAGGGCCGCTTCCAACTGATTTGACGATTCCACCCAGTTTGTGAAATGCGGAAAACGGGTTGTAAGTATACTAAAATATTACATAATCTCTGTTGACATATTACCAGAACTAACATAAGGAAATAGTAATAACAGACCACCTATACTAATTTTGATAATACAATATTCCATTTTAAAATGCTTACGTATATTTAATAATTCGTTTCTGGCTTGTTTTTTGGTAGAGAGGAGATAAAAGCATGGTACACATATTGAAGCAGGTACTTAAGGAAGGCGTAAGCATAGAAAATAGTATTTGTATTGTTTTATTGTTTTCTGAGACTACATGTCTATGATATATGTTGTATTGTAAATTAATACTATATGTGAATGCATTATACATCTGTATAACTTCAAACACAATACCAATGAAACTAAATAAAGTTTAACATATGTTTAGACAAAACCGAAGACTTATGTATTACTGTTTTTTTTGTTTGTTTGTTTTAAATTTAGAATAGCCAATTGTTTACCCCTTTTTCTCCCTAATTTGAAATGCCCAATTTTAAGCCTGGCTGTAACCCCCGCGCTGACTCGGGAGAGACGAAGACGAACACATGCGTCCTCCGAAATGTGTGTCGTCAGCCGTCCTCTTCTTTTCACACTGCAGACCTGCCATGCAGCTACCTCAGAGCTACAGCGTCAGAGGACCACGCAGCTCTGGGCCGCTTACAGGCAGGCCCGCAGGCACCCGGACAGTCTACAAGGGTCACTGGTGCGCGATGAGCCGGCCGACCTAAGCCCTCAACACCCAGGACGGTGCTCGGCCAATTGTGCACCGCCCCCTGGGAACTCCCGTCCACCGCCAGCAGTGGAATAGCCTGGACATGAACTGGCAACCTCCAGGCTATAGAGCGCATCCTGCACTCCATGTGGAGTGCCTTTTACTGGATGCGCCACTCAAGAGCCCCCTTATGTATTACTGTTTTGATTCCCTGGAAAATCCTATGTGTATTTCATGTTATATTCACGCATTACAATGTAATTTTACGACAAAGGAATACAATTTTACACTCTGCTTCTGAGGGTGGCGTTTGTTTTGGGTAGTGAGTTTTTCTAGGATTAGCGCTCATGTTACTGTGCCACTTGGCATTAAATGTTGCACAACAGGATTAAAACAGATTCAGCCCAGCTGGTGACGTATTAGCCTCTGGTACCTGCTTATTATCTGAATAGCTCTAAATGAAAAGCCTGTACGTTGCAGCGGCAGAGAGCTGCAACTTTAACAAAAGATACAAGGTGGCAGGGACAGGCACGGCGTCTCCACTTGAACAGTCACATGCCCCCCTAGGGAGGCTTGCCTCACAGTTTGAGAACACATGGTCAAATACAATCTAATTGTTTTTATTATTTAAATGTCATTGGTGTTTTAGATGTTACAACTTCACCTGGTAAAGTATTCCATTCAATTATATCTAAAAAACAAAGTGTTCCAATCTGTACCTTTCGTCCTGAAGAAACTTCCATTTGTTCCTTTTCATCCAATTCCATGCCAAATAGGATGTAAGAACTTGACTTTGCTGTATATCTATTTAGGATTTTATAAACTGAAATGTATTAAATCCCCTATTTAAGGACGTGTCCAGGCACACAGAGCTAAGACTGTAACACATTCAGACACGAGGAGCAGAGATTATTAGCCTTTGTTCTCCTGTTTTATGAGAATACACGTATGCAGAGACTGTTCTGAGGGTATACTGATACAACAACAACAGCCTATGTCAAGTGTAGGCCTTGAGCTCTTACTTCAACAAACAGTGTGCCATGTTTTCAAAGTGTTTATACCAGTCTTTAATTACTCCTATTTTTTAAAACTTTTTTTTAAGGAGAAAAAAAGGGGAGAGTTTTGCCATTTTAGTCCCCCAGTTTGAAATACTATATTCCTGAAGGTGTCCATCTCCAGTCTCTCAGACCTTTTCCCGCAACACTGGCCAATATTGGCTAAGCAACATTTTTACTCACCAAAAAAATCTGTTGTCAGTGGTGTCTTCCTTGATCCTGCGATGAGCGTTAAGGCTTAGATCCAGACTGACTCCAGAAGAAGACCATGCAAAGTAGAAGTTTCCAGAATTCAAAACCTTACGGACGTCAGAGATTCGATCTTCGTCTGAAGGATCGTTTCTTAGAGAGACAAAGTCAGTAGAAGTGACCCGAAACACTTCTGAGTCTTGGAGCTTTCCTACAGACATGCACCCTGTAACCAGTACTAGACAGTGTATCATTGTGTCTCCTGTAAAAAAAAAAAATTATACAATATTAGGTTTTAAAGTATTTACACACACAAACAGAATAGAACAGAACAGAAGGACAGTGTTCTTTGAAAGCCCAACTTGATTAATTACTGGCATATCAAAAGTGAATTGTTGCAGATGAAAAGCACTACGTTGTGCAGTGAACTCAGCTCGGTTAAATGTCTCTACAGTGACTCAGCACACCGCAGTCACAGTTAAGCCAAGACACCATTCACGTGAGTGAATCTCAAAAGCAATCGTCTGGTAGCACTAGAGATCCTAGTCGGGGAAACCTACAGCCTGGTTCCCAGAGGCTCAGATGTCGCATTAACTAGAATAGGTGACACGTCTTGAGTGAAAAAAAAAATGAATTATTTAAAAATAAAAAATTGTGGTTTCACCACTTGACATTTTCAAGCAAATCAAATAATTTGTTGACTGGTGTAATTTTATTTCTGTGTTGAAATGTTGGTGACATTTTGGAGCGCAATTGAGTGTGCGGTTCTCTCTTTCGCTATATTGATTTTGGTGTAGTGCTGAAAACACAAATGCATTGGTGAGAAACATGAGGGACAGCATGTTACTCATCTGAGAGAAATGTGTGTCTCATCTGGTCAAGATAAATGAGACAATACAAGGCTTATCCTTGACCAAAATATACAGCTTTCATTCTATCAAATGAGAACAGGGCTGCTTTACAAGATGAATACTTTGGTGAGGCTATGACTTAGTGCAGCAAGGTCTGCTGCAGAGAAATCCAATATGCAATAGAGAAATGTGTGTGCATGTGAGTGTATAGACAAAACTAACTTCCTTTATTTAGAAAAAAAGTTACATGTACCTTAGGATGCTGGCCAAAAATGTCTGTGAAGATATAATGCATTGTTATCCAAAACAGCTGATGCATCGATGTCCTTCAAGAAATCCCCAAAACTAACATAAGTAATATATTTAGAGCTACTGACAATACAATAGAACCTGTCATATCTGATTTCATTGGTTCCAGATATGTAAAAATATTGTATCTCAGGAGGTAGTTGTTATACTACATTGTAGTTGCTGCATTAATGTCGGGGAATTATAAATTAATTACAGTACTGCACATATAGTTGTGGTGGAGTGTCCCGCCCCTATGTATATATATGTGCACTGTTATTGTTTATTATTATTATTATTATTATTATTATTAATAATAATAATAATAATATTATAATATTATAATATACAGACGTGCTCAAATTTGTTGGTACCCCTCCACAAAAAACGAAGAATGCACAATTTTCTCTGAAATAACTTGAAACTGACAAAAGTAATTGGCATCCACCATTGTTTATTCCATATTTAATAGAAATCAGACTTTGCTTTTGATTTTTTATTCAACATAATATTGTAAATAAGAAAACAAATGAAAATGGCATGGACAAAACTGACGGGACCGCTAACCTAATATTTTGTTGCACAACCTTTAGAGGCAATCACTGCAATCAAACGTTTTCTGTAGCTCTCAATGAGACTTCTGCACCTGTTAACAGGTAGTTTGGCCCACTCTTCCTGAGCAAACTGCTCCAGCTGTCTCAGGTTTGATGGGTGCCTTCTCCAGACTGCAAGTTTCAGCTCTTTCCATAGATGTTCGATTGGATTCAGATCAGGACTCATAGAAGGCCACTTCAGAATAGTCCAATGTTTTGTTCTTATCCATTCTTGGGTGCTTTAAGCTGTGTGTTTTGGGTCATTATCCTGTTGGAGGACCCATAGTGCGACTGAGACAGAGCTTTCTGACACTGGGCAGTACGTTTTGCTCCAGAATGCCCTGATAGTCTTGAGATTTCATTGTGCCCTGCACAGATTCAAGGCACCCTGTGCCAGGCGCAGCAAAGCAGCCCCAAAACATAACCGAGCCTCCTCCATGTTTCACTGTAGGTATGGTGTTCTTTTCTTTGAAAGTTTCATTTTTTCGTCTGTGAACATAGAGCTGATGTGACTTGCCAAAAAGTTCCAGTTTTGACTCATCTGTCCAAAGGACATTCTCCCAGAAGGATTGTGGCTTGTCAATATGCATTTTAGCAAATTCCATTCTGGCTTTTTTATGTTTTTCTTTCAAAAGTGGAGTCCTCCTGGGTCTTCTTCCATGGAGCCCACTTTCGCTCAAAAAGCGACGGATGGTGTGATCACAAACTGACGTACCTTCACCTTGGAGTTCAGCTTGTATCTCTTTGGCAATTATCCTTGGTTCTTTTTCTACCATTCGCACTATCCTTCTGTTCAATCTGGGGTCGATTTTCCTCTTGCGGCCGCGCCCAGGGAGGTTGGCTACAGTTCCATGGACCTTAAACTTCTTAATAATATTTGCAACTGTTGTCACAGGAACATCAAGCTGCTTGGAGATGGTCTTGTAGCCTTTACCATTACCATGCTTGTCTATTATTTTCTTTCTGATCTCCTCATACAACTCTCTCCTTTGCTTTCTCTGGTCCATGTTCAGTGTGGTGCACACAATGATACCAATCAGCACAGTGACTACTTTTCTCCATTTAAATAGGCTGAATGACTGATTACAAGATTGGAGACATGTGTGATACTAATTAAAGAAACTAATTAGTTTGAAATATCACTATAATCCAATTATTTATTATCTTTTCTAAGAGGTACCAACAAATGTGTCCAGGCCATTTTAGAATATCTTTGTAGAATAAGCAATAACTCATCTCTTTTCACAGCTTCTTTGCTTTATTCTATGACATACCAAAGGCATGCAAGTATACATGATAAAATAGCTTTTAATGTCATCACTTTTCAGGAGGAATGAAGCATTATTTCAATGAGCTGTAAGGGTACCAACAAATTTGAGCACGTCTGTATATGATGGCGAAAAGCCAATATTATTTGTATTTTTATTATGTATTGTTTGGTCAGACGAGCGAGATGCCGTCTGCCATGGTATTGTTTTGTATTATTTATTGTTTGTTTTAAATTCCTCGTGAGGATGCGTGACTGATCAGCTACTGATTATTTAACTAGCTGACAGTCACGCATCCTTATTAATCATGTGCAGACTACAGCCGAGGGGTAATAAGATAATTACTAACTAGTTAACTAATATAAAAGCTTGCAGCTTTCCTTGTTCGTGGAAAGCGTGTTCAGAGTGGAGAACAAGAGTGGAGACAGGAGGTAACAGAAACAGAGTGTGACAGAGAAAGAATGAATCTTGGTTATAAAACCCGTAGGCCTACAGTACAGTAGTAAAATCAAATGAATACCTAGCGCATTTTTTTTGTACTTTAGCTTCCTGGTAACACAAAATAAATCATGCTGCTGCATTGTACACATTGGTGTACAATGTGAATAAAAGATTATTTTAAATTGAAATTAAATGATTTTAGTGTTTTTTATTTTATTTTAATTACTATTATTTTTAACTTGGTCTACTAGTAGCCTAGACAATTAGCACACAATAGGTCCTGGTCCTATACAAATGCTCAGAATGAGAGGAAGGGGTTAGTGGCACATGTCTGCAGTCTATTGCTCCCAACATGCTGGGAAAAACAGAAATGTCATAGAAATTTGTTTTCAAGGCTTTAAGTACACCCTGACTTTAGTGAAAATTAGGTTGGGTGTTTTGTCTCAAAAATACATTGAGCACAACTGGCAACGCACAAGAAAAAGCGGACTGGGAAATGCCAGCAACAATTGCGACTGTTTAAAACATGCTTTCATAAGTTCTTAACAAATTGATGCAACTGTAAGTGTCACAACTGCCTGCAGCTTTAGTACATCTCATTACAATATTTTTGTTCCCTCATTTGCACTCCACCCTATTTCTGCAGGAACGCCCGGAATTACATATTAAGGCTAAAGCGCAAATAAGAACTGCGTCTGCAAAGCATTTGTTAAAATGATGCTAACAGGGTTGCATTTGTTTAGTACATTTCATGCTACACTTCCGACTGGTTTGCAAAGATTGTGACAGACGTAACACTTTAGTACATCTACCCCTTAGTGTTTTCCGCATTTTTGGTTTTTATCTTATCCAATTTCTACTGGGAATTTTTGTGCGTTTTATATACACTACCGGTCAAAAGTTTTAGAACACCCCCATTTTTCCAGTTTTTATTGAAATTTAAGCAGTTCAAGTCCAGTGAATAACCTGAAATGGTACAAAGGTAAGCAGTAAACTGCCAGAGGTTAAAAAAAAAAAGTTTAGGTTACCAAAAACTGAAAAATAACGTACATTTCAGAGTTATACAAAAAGGCCTTTTTCAGGGAACAAGTAATGGGTTAACAACTTACAGCTGTTCTGCAGCAATGGAAGTAAAAATGATTTCCATTACATGAGAGTAGTTGTTAAAACTTCATGCTGATTTGAACTCGGCTCTCACCAAGATAAGCACCAACTAAGACGTAGCTTTACAGTAAAGTAATGTGTTCCATATGTGTCTCCATCCATTTACGTTTCCTTCCATATGATGATGTAGATATCCTTCTGTCTGGTGTTAATGGCTGAAGTGTAATGCTGGCTCCAGGGATCAGCTTATTTTGCCTCCCTGGCGCATCAGCACACACAACAGCTGTGATGCTGGCTCCAGGGATCAACTACAGTGCGGCCTCCCCAGCGCATCAGCATGACAACCGTCTGGATTGAGCTAAGTAGGGTACATCTCTGGGGTCTTCAAGTGGGCACCTTCCATCCTCAGTGTTTCGTCGACTAGCCCACGACACCTCAAGAGGGCTCGACAGTGATTCTGGCGTCCCAGCATCACCCCCCTCCGTCCCCCACTCAACTCAGCCCAGCTTACTTACCTGTACATCAGCGTTTCTTTCTTTCTATTGTGCTTGAGATCCCCAGCCAGAATCTTTCCGTCTCAACCACAGCCAGTTGCTGCTCCTCTCTGCTGCTTCAGATAAGTTCTTCACCGTGCGACGCAACTCTTGGCCACTGAATCCGACGTCTCTGAGAAACCGGGTTGTAAAGTGTGCCACAAATCCTCGACAACCCACTTCCACTTATATATATATATATATACACACACATATACATATATATATATATATATATATATATATATATATATATATATAATAGGGATACAAATTGGTAAAAATTGTTTTTTAATTGAAACATCCAGAAAAATCTCAGTATACACACTTTACATGTGGAATATGATGCGTAGTAGTTCTAATTTCTGATTAAGTTTAAAGTCCCTGGGATGTATGATGAACAGGGATCCTAGTTTTCCGCAATAAAAAAACCCCCAAAATGATAAAAAAAAATCTGCGTTATTCCACAATTAAAACAAAAGGCTAAATAAAATGAGGTGCCCCCCCCCCCCCCCCCCCCCCCACCCCCCCCACCCCCCCCACCCCCCCCACCCCGTCAGATTAAAAGACACACAAACAGTATTATTGAATAACAGTTTTTACAGGAAGTATTTATTGGTACACTTTCAAATTCGAAGGAAGTTACAAGCTCACCAGAGTGCTATCAATCAATAATATAAACAAACTTACCATTTTACTTTAAACATTACAAATATATATGTGAACTTATAATAATAATTAAAAAAAAAAAGTATTTATATTACTTTAGTTAGTCTCGAGTTAGTCTTTGTCACCTGGATGGCTATTGCCAAACTCATTGACCAGATATTTAGGGGTGATTTTTATCGTTTTTGGCATCTTTAAACAGCTTGTTGAGTAGTAAAAATGTTTATCAGAAGTATATTTACTAAATTTAAAACAAAATTACCTGTGTTGATAACTATATATGATAAGTGTATTGATTTGGTTATACAACCAAAAAAAGCATGTTTTTTCTCCAATAGAATGAAAACCTGTGTTTTTCCACAGCAAACAGATTCCTAGGTTCCCTGATGATGAAGCAGAATCTGTGCAAATCAAGGTCTCATTTTCCCAATTTACTTGGTACTTTGTGCTGTCAGAGCTAGTATTTGACACCAGCACAAAACAAGCCATGTTTATTCACCTTGAAATCATAAAAAGAAAAGAATTGACAGAACTGGATGGTCCAAGCCATCGGGAGACACGTCAAAAATCACACTGGACATTTCCTTCAATGCATTCCATAAGTTTAGTAAGTACCAACTAAAGCATCATAATTCTCTGTGAAATATTTACGATTAGATTGTCGGCGTTAGGCAGTGTTTAGCTGACAGACAGTACTTGTCACACAAAGTCACCAATACATACCTCTCTGCAATAAACAGTGGCTGTCCAGCAAAGCAGCGCTCTGACAAACTCATTAACACAGTCATTCTGTCCACTCTTTTATTAAAGCGCATGTAAAAGCTGCAGAAATGGAATGCTTGTCTCTCAGTTCACTTTCTTGTTTTAGTTAAATGTGTTACATACTTTCAGTATGTTCTTTTATTCTGTCAGCGCGAACATGTACCTCAATGCAACAGTTTCTGCAACGCAATGCATCCTCTGCCTTATCTGGCCCACTTCTGCCATTTGTAAGGTGACCAGATGTCCTGTTTTGGACGGGTCAGTCCCACTTTTTGATCACTGGTCCCAGTATCCCCAGAACCTTTCTTGGGATGCTCATTTCGTCCTGTTTTTTTCCCCCAACAGAATATTGTATTTTCATGTAGGCTGCTGTTTTACTACACTATGTAACTTATTCCAGTACAATGACACTTTATGTGACTAAAGGAAAGGTTGAACGACCAGTAGCATTAAAAAGCTGCTGTACAGCGCCATGCAAATCTAGAGATTTACTGAACAGTCAACATTCATATTTGCAACCAATCACAGAGAATCGCGGCTGGGTTTATCAACTGACTATTGCTAAAACGAACTGGCGGCTATCCTCGTCTGAATCATCACTCTCGCTGCCTGAAGAGGTTAGACTACTGTATTCTAACAGTAAAGGCTCATACAGGTACCATTGTATGGTGTTGGAATTATTCTCTTCATCCATAATATTTGTATATCTGTTTGCAAACTCTTTGCTTTGTGTGTAGGGATAGGCGACATTTGAGGAAATCAACACTGTCATGTCACATCACCTGTCAAGTTTACAACGCAGTACACTGAAGCTTGTCCTGGTTTGAACACTTTGTGCATCAAAATAGGAGGGGCTGTAAAATATATACCATAGGTACCCTCTAAGAAACATATGTTAGTGAATAATACAAAATAATATATGAACTATTTTTTTCACATTTGTGAAATTTATGTTGTAAAAATATTTTAAAACAGTTTCAGAACATTTTCTATTTCTTTTTTTTTATTTAGTTGTTGCCAATTACTTATTTTCTCCCAATTTAGAATGGCCAATTATTCAAATATTTTTTAATCTCAGCTCACCACTACCACCCCTGCGCTGACTCGGGAGCGGCGAAGACGAATACACACTGTCCTCCGAAGCGTGTGCCGTCAGCCAACCGTTTTTTTTACACTGCAGACTCACCATGCAGCCAACCAAGAGCTGCAGCGTCGGAGGACAACACAGCTCTCGGACAGCTTACATGGCAAGCCCGCAGGCGCCCAGCCAGACTACAGGGGTCGCTGGTGAGCGGTGAGCCAAGGACACCCTGGCTGACCTAACCCTCCCTCCCCCAGGGCCAATTGAGTGCCGCCCCCTGGGAGCTCCCGTCCAAGGTCGGCAAAGGAATATCCTGGACTCGAACGAGCGACGTCCAGACTATAGAGCACATCCTGCACTCCACGTGGAGCGCCTTTACTGGATGCACCACTCAGGAGCCCCCTTCTATTTCTTTAAGTGTACATTTATGTTGTTTTTAGCAATGATGAAATACAATAGTTTCAGGTCTCCATTTAACAAAAAAAAAAAAAAAAAACACATTGATAGTTCAGTACTGCACATGATACAAATAGTTTTAAACAATTACAAAAAAAGAATCACGTCCTCATTTCATTTTACCTTCTTTAAAAAAAAAAAAGTCTAAATAAGCTGCCTTAGAGGTAGGATAAATCTCTTTTTCATTTGGTGACCCCTTGTTTTATTTCTGTGTTAAAGAAGAAGAAGTTATCTCATTTAGACCGTCAGAAGACACTTTCTCATGCTCATTGATTGGTACCGAAAAATTGAATGGGCAGGAAATGTCATCATGCAATTGACATGTTTTTAACAGGTTCCTCTCCATTTTAAGTGATGCCTGTCAGCTTACAGCATGTTAAAGGGGGATTTGGAAATACAGTAGTCTCCATGTATAGGAACACCTCCTTAGAGAACACTTCGCCTAAGGGAACACCCTTGTGGTGAAACTGAATTTCAAACTCCATCTTAGAGAATACTTCAGCTACAAGAACACTTTGCTTGCTTCCCAAGCCGGAGACGGCTGTACAACTATTCAGAGAAACTTAAAGGGTTTGCCTACGTGGATTACTATTACTTAATATCTACTTCAGAAGGAAACTTCTGTTTCTGCAATTAGGGCAGCTTCTAAACAAAACTCAGAAAACCTGATTAACACATTTCATCACCTTTATCTATTAATCATGGCACACTAATGATCCAAGCAGAAACTGCAATAGAAAAAAAATATATAGAACAAATACCATGTCATATTAAATGATTCTATGAAATAACCATTTAATAAATAGAAATATTGAGATATGTACATCCAAAAAAAGCTTTTAATTTTTGTTTTCATTTTTATTATTATCCCAAGCCTAAATATGACCCCATCAGGATTGGGTCAACCCCACTGCCTTGAGGACCGTTCATTGACATTTTTAGAGCAATCTCTAGAAATGATACATTTCCATTGGGGTATGAACATTTTTGACTACAACTGTATGCCTTTAAATAAAAATCAAACCATTCGATTTACTTATTTATATATTTCAGAAGTACTAAAGTAGGCTGAGTAATGTTTAATTTTCAAGCCAACATTGGAATAAGCATAATATCAAAACATTCCAAAATCATAAATATTTACTAAAAAAATGGAACAGTGCTAAAACAAAATGGTACAGCAAGTAGCGCATATGCATCAAAATAATGAATACTGCATTGTAAAACTGAAGACGGTCCCTGGAGAGAAATGAAAACTAACTTACTTTAAGGAATGTACTGGATTTATTGTATGTTCATCCACAAGTTTAAAACACTCAATTATAAATCCAACTTAAAACTAAAAACAACGGTGTACAATTCTACTCAAATGCCATGTGTATATTAGGTGGATGGTTTGGTCATTTTATTAATGATTCTTAGATAATTACATATTCCGCCAAAAGAAACTGTCAGACTAACTAATAAACCAAACTAGCGGATAGTCGCACCGTGTTTTCCACAGCTTTAGAAAATACTGAAAATCAGTGAAAAGAAAAAACAGAAAGTGCAGAAAAAAACGGTCGAAATAATGCGACCCTCCAGCGGATCTCCTTTGAAAGTGACCTGACCTTGTTAGCTTGAATGTGTGGATACTCTACTGTGGGATGCAATTGTAAATGGCCTCCCTGTGTACACAACCTTCATTAAATAAATACATTTTCTTGTGGTGAAGCGTCAGCAAAATTAAATCACATGGGACAAAAATTACAAAAAAAAAAAAAAAAAAAAGAAACACAACTCACCTAGATTAAGTCTTAAAACTCCCAGGATCCCGTAAGCGTCCAGCATTTTTGAGTATGCGTTTTTAATAGCCTCCTTCTCTGCTGTAGCTGTTAAATAAAAGTGAGCGAGCATATTAGAAAGATGGATTTAAAATACTTCCATAACAAGCACCTTCAAAAGCTTCTCTGGGAGTTTGTGTGGCAGAATGGAAGGTTGTAACAGTGTTGTGCTTTCTGCTGCTGGGGGTTGGGCAACAGAATGTGCACACATACATTTAACATGTCTTTTTTGGATCCAGGGCCCGAATGGGATTTCGAGAATATCTTAAGTTACCACACAATTGTATACTGCAAGCAGTTCCCTAGAGACTGTATACTGTATTCCAAATATTATGTGTGACATCTCTACATTGCATACAAACGTAGTACACTAAAAAAAATGTAATTCTATGACAAACGTTTCAACTAAGTATTTCCAAACATTCTCAATTGGATACAAACCTTAAGTTACAAGAAATCTTGTTTGAACACCCAAGCTTAAATGTTGTTGATACACTCAATTAAAAATGGTTATCATTTTAACTGTTTAATAGACCGTGTAGACTAAAGTGGTATATATATATTATATATATATATATATATATATATATTTTGTAATGAATTCACCTCTCTCGGGTTCGTTGCCCCTTTAAAACCAGTGACCCAACAGACACAAATGGATTTTTCTTGCGCGGTTGCGCTATTTTAATAAACAAAGAAATAAACAAAATACAAAACAAACACCTAGCTCTGTACGAGCACTAACTAACACACACAGGAACTCCCTGACTAACACGGGACAGCTAAGCTGTTTCCCCGTCTTTTCAAAAAAACCCCGGTTTAACACAACACTTACGTTTATTCAATGGCTACTCGGAGACAGCACACCTCTCTGCCTCCTTCCACTCAGCAGCCCCGAGCAGACTGCCTGCTCTCTTTTAAACCCCCACACCTGGGTCTAATTCCCCAATACCGCCCAGGTGCGGATGATAATTAACAATAAAACAATTAAACAAAACAATTCAAACAATAAACCAATCAATCCAAAACAAAAGTGCATTCCACACAGGTTTCTCTCGCAGGGAGGTTTTAACCCCCTCCCTGCTGTCTCACCCAACCTGCTTCCTTACAATATATATATATATATATATATATATATATATATATATATATATATATATACACACACACACACACACACACACACACATACAGTTTATCAGATTGAAAGAAAGAGAAATAGGATATGTGATGAAAAACCATGGTATTTCTGTCATGGCTGGACCTGGCGATAACACATGACCCTTGGGTGAGTTTGTTATCCTTGCGCCATTTTCCACCCATGACATAAATAACGTAATTCATGGCCAGACATGGCAAAGAGGGGCTGCATGATTTAAAGGCAGACTCGTTTGAGGATCACAAGAAGCATAATGTTCATTATGGGGGTTCATTTACTCCTCCCTAGCAATCCTTTCTGTCCCGTATGAAGTCTGAAAAAGTACATTAGTAAAATCCTTAAAGGCGTCTCGAGTTTATATTTACATCCTAGACGTCAGGAACTAAGTCACCTGGATTCCTAAACAGTGTGGTATAAAAGGCATCCAGTTAAAGCGCTGCCGCTGGGAGCGCAGGATGAGTCACACAGCTTGGACAGCGCCAGTTAACGTCCAGGCTGTGCAAAGAGGCCGAACTTTGCTGGGGATTCCGAAGGGGGCGTCACATTGGCTCTGACAGACACAGAGTACATTCAGAGTGGATAAAAAGCAGAACAGGTGATCTCTGTTCTCCAGGATCAGTAGTCCACCCACTGCTGCTCTTGATTGCTCAGCATAAAAGCGACTCGCTGTGGTGAGGAGAAATAACTTTTTTTCCCCAGATTGGGGGAAAAATAAATAAAAATAATAATTGGTCACTCCAAATTAAAAAAAAAAAATACTGGAAACCGTCTTTAAGTAAAACTTAGTTTCTAGCACTTCCTCAGACAAGAAAAGCAACACCAAGCTGCTCCAATTTGCTTGCTGCAGCTCAACCTGCTGCTCAGATTGACAATCTAGATAAAATGCCTATACATCTTCAAAACTGAACTTTCAATGGCAAAGTTCAATTCAACAGCTAGACATAGCTCTTCTTGTGTTCAATTAATCAATTCAATGTCTATAAAATGTGTTTTGCTTTTAATTACCTTTTTTTTAATGCACTTTGTTTTATTTTAAAAAGGGACAATCTTTTCTTAGGTCAGTCTTAAGGCGTAAGGATATTTAATAAAAATGAATTTTGTGGTAATCAAAAACAGTTTTTACATTTTTTCTATTTAGTTAATTAACCCATTTTATAATGCAATAAGGCACTCCACACCCTGGACTGCCTTATTGCTTACTTATGATGTCACTGCACTGAAGATGGTCATTTTGTCAATACACAGCAGAGGAACCTGATGGGGATTTACAACTACCAGTAGCCAAACAATGTTTTAATTACTAGTGATTGTACAGGCTTACTAGTCAACAATTAATAAATACATTTAAACCAAATACATTGGTTATTTTATCTAGGTATTTATCCTATATTATTTGAATGCTGTATGTCATGGTTTTTCATAACTTACAGGTATCTTGTTTATGCCATGGATGTTTGCATTTTCTATATCAGTGACAATACTCAACTAATTTGAAGGTACTGTACGGTAATCTATTACTTTTTACACAAGGCAGTAGTACAGAGCAGGCAGTACGGAGCTCATGCCTTCCGACAGGTGTGCTGGGTGTAGAGAAGTACATTCTTCACACACAGAAGCTTCAGTAAAATAATTGCATTTAGTTCAGTTGGGTGGCTTTTAAATAAAGTGTGAGCTCCTAATGGAGTCACAGACACAGTATTCTCCTGCTCTTAAAATGCATTTTTAACCATATGCAGAACCATGTTTCTTGCCACATACACAGTTTTACACATGGACATTCAACGACCTTGAATTAGATATTTACTGGAAAAATCCATAATACAAGCAGATAGAATACCGTATGTGCATCAGTATTGATTGGTTTCTCTGAAGTACTTGTTCCACAGATCGGTACCAACGGCCCAATTTTGAAACAAGTGAAAATGGAAAGAGAAATAAAACACCTGTAAGGTGTACCAAAAAAACATTAAAAGAGAAATGTTAGTTGCAGGAAGGATCAGTTGAATTGTTGTTCTTCGTAGTTTCTTGCTAGTTTATATTATTAAAAACAAGTTCTGTCGGAAACTGGCCTTTTACACTTCAAAATATGGCTCTGTGGTATAGCCCCCCAGATCAAGGCTGGTCGAAGCCTTTGAAGTAGTCAACCCAATCAGATACTGCAATTAAAGCACTCTTCAGCACTTTTATTTAACAAACACAAATAAACAAAACACTGGAACAAAACAAAGGTTTAAACAAGAACACTACAAACTCCAAACTATTTTTCAAACAAACCCACCCACACTATGGCTATCACCAGGGCCGGTGCTCTGCAACTTGCCGCCCTACGCAAAGCCTAGCACGGCACCCTCAGATTTATTTAATTGTTTTATTATATCAGTCAGGTCATTATTTTTTTATTGATTTTTTAAATCAAATGGTTTTTTATTCATCTTGTATTGTGCAATCGCTCTATGTGTTCGTATATAACCTGGTTTCTGTTTTGAAAAATTGTACGGATCATGTACAGATTTTAAATTGGGTTTCCCACTGCAGGGCTTGAATTTCAGTGCGGGATCATGGGAATCGCGCATTTTCCAAGTTGCTCCTGCATATCTGCAATTTTCAGTGCGAGAAAATCCTGCAGAGATATTTTAAGACACCAAGCTACAAATAAATAAATCCTGGTATAAGTACTTCATAATGCATTCTGTGTCTATATGTAGCTTTTCAGGGCAAATAAATCTGGTTCTTGAGTTTTGAAGTTCAGCTGTAAATGACCAATTTATTTAAACTGTAGAGCATTATTAAAATGGTTTAATGAAATCTTTGTTTTGGTCAATACAGTGATTTAAGGTATAAAATAAAAACAGGATTCATAACACCCTTGAAGAGCTGTGCACCAGTAGTGAATACTGAATATCTGGAGTGACTAATGTTTTTAGAAAGGATTAGCTACTAGTGACTACAAAAATCTAGAACCCAGAGGAAACCCTGCCTACATTAATACATTTGTTTGGGGTGGTAAAAAGTACTCCTGGCTTGTTTAAAAGTACAGACTCGGGGCTTTCCAAAGACGTTTTCAGTGTGTGTATGTGGTACTCCTAGCCGGAACTACAATCACCTGAAGTTAAGCCTCTCATCATGTGACAGAGTTCACAGCTTTCGTTTTGAGCCTACTGCTCTGTAGCAGCTAGACAGAAAGGGGCGGTATCGTTGGAAAGCTTAGAAGCTCAGCTTCCCACCCCCCACCCCCCCATGTTCATTTCATATTGATGTTCAATGGCACAGTGTTTTTTTTTCTTTTTTTTAGCCATCTATGATTACAATATATATAGCAGTGACCAAACATGATTATTTTGGAAACATAATCTCATCTCTACCACATATAGTATGCCTGATCCTGTTGCAACTTACATAAGTTACATGCATGCAGTACAAACTATCCAGTAGTTAAATATACATAAATGAAAACAGTGAAAAACTGGCGGAAATAGTGTAAAGAGTTAAAAAAAAAAAAAGAAATGGAGCGCTGGTTAAAAAGAAAAGCACCTTTTTTCTTCTGCTGCATGCAAAAACTTCACATCAGGCAATGGCAAAAGCAATGGAGGGTGCTCTGTCTCACAGTGATGAACAGCTGTTAGGTCTCCTGAAATCAGCTTATTTTAAAGCAACACCAGTGTGAATGATGATGCAGTAAAATATAGTTTCTTATATGCAAAAGTGCCTTTTCTTTTGCCATTCTCCTCTAAAACTTTTGAATCCCCCAATGGCTGCAGCATAGAGGGGAAATCCTCCCAGCACACCAGTTTGCCACCCCCAGACTGATGGACTGGTGGAGCGTTTTAATAAAACCCTAAAATGTATGTTGCGCCGACTTATTGATAGTGACATGCGCAACTGGGACGAGTGGATTCCTCCCCTTCTCTTTGCTATCAGAGAGGTCCCCCAGGCTTCCACAGGGTTTTCACTATTTGAGCTGCTGTATGGACGCAGGACGCAGGGTTTGCTCAATCTGGGAGAAACTGCAGAATAATTCGACCAATACAGTCCAGTATGTGTTGGACCTGCGCAAATGTGTGGAGTCTTTTGGTTGATGGGCACACAATTTGCAGCAAGCACAACACAGACAGAAGATCCAATATAACGAAGGGACTAGATTACACAAATTTCATCCGTGGCATAAAGTGCTTTTATTGTTTCCCAGCAATGAGTCTAAACCCCTGGCAAAGTGGCAAGGACCTTTAGAGGTTACACGCCAGGTTGGGACAATGGATTATAGGATCATGTAAACCTCCTGAAGCCCTGGATCAAACAGTAGGCATTGTTAGGGGCGCAGTCCGATGACATCACAGACTTTGGACCTGATCTTTTTGTTTTGGCGAGAACAGGGTTGGTGCAGATTGGAGACAACAACATTTCAGGGTAGCATACTATTTGTGAGGTGTCCTTAAAAATGTTTGCATATTTTGGAAGGGGTCTGAGTGAGGAAAAATGGGCAATAAAATCCCCACCCGTAGCTGTTCTGTAAATCATTTGTTTCCATATTTTTCTTCCAATACTGTAGGCTATTAGACCTAACTCCAATTCTGTAGGTTACCAATTTGTTTTGCATAAATTGTGTTGAGTAAAATATCATGGCACTTCAGAATAAAAAATGGTAATGCTATGGTTTGTTGTTTTGCTTTAATTACTTTCTGATATTAAAACAAGCCCAACATTCTGTAGGAGCCTTCTGTGAATGACTGTCAAGACAGATGGAGTTGGATTTTAATTCTAATTGATCCTGATGGTTGCTGGGTACCCCTGGAGTTAAATGAAATGCTAAACAAATGATCAATGGTTCTTAATCAGAAACCATTATTTACATATTACATATTTAAATGCCTTTAGAAAGAATATATAGGCTGCATTGTATGTGCCATATTTGTGTTTCAAATAAGTGTACAACAGCCATACATAATGTACATTGAGCTTAATGAAAAAAGGGGATGCGAGTTAACTTCCTCATCAAGACCCACGCAATGCTTCCTCAATTTTCAAATTCATTCTCATTTTACTAGAAATATTTACATATTTTCTGTCCCTGGGTTTTTGTTCAGTACCCCATTTGGCTTTAAATATTATGTATAAAGATTGTAACAGGCCCGCATTGAAAATATTAGCTTTCAGGTGTGTCTTGTAAAAATATCAGTATACATACAAAACATTTTAACAAAGAAAAAAAGGGCATCTCCTTGTTTGTTTTGCTTCCCTGGGCTGAACCAGAGCTAACATTTGCCATTCAGCTCACAGACTGGGCAGAATGTGGAAGGAGGCCTGTGGGCCTGCAGCTAAATCTATACTGCCAATGTTGCACTATGGAAGAATTTGTTAAACATTGCCCCAGGAATCATATTTTAGTGTTAAAAAAGAACATGGATTGCGCAACACTGTAGCTTTTCTCCTTCACCTGATAAAATAAAAATTACATTTCCTATCATTAGTGCTTATACTTACAATAAATAAACCATACAGTGTAAGATTCTAGTTGCAACTAGTCAGGTCTAATGATAGCAAATAAATAGACAAAACTCCAATGGAAACAAAACCTTGAACTCCAGTTAGGCTATCCGGGTTAAATAACTTCATTTTTTTTTTTTTTTTTAAATATAAGATAGACCATTCTTTACAAGAAATCATCACGTCAGCAGCTGCAATCTGTTAATCTGGCACAGATGTCACATGAAGACAGCGACAACCCTAGGAATTTGGTAATTTACAACCTTAAAAAAATCATTATCATATTTAATGAGATGTTTGGAACACTTTGACTTCATCAATTGCAACCACAACCACAACCACAACCATCCTCCTGAAAAAAACAATACTACTTTCTTTCACCATCTTTAAAATCTTCAGCTTTTATTTGGCCACCTTTAATGACGTAAGAATAAGTAGGGTTTTTTGTTATTGTTTTTCACCATGAGTATGAGTTAGTAATAATAAATACATACGGAGACAACCTGCCCCAATGGACATTAGTCTACAAATAAAAAACACTGAATAACATGGCACAGTTCTGCACCATTGGCTGTCTGCTTCAGAGACACACAGGAGTGAATGGCAGGATTGTTCAAGTCAGGACTGTCAGGAATCTCTCCTGCCTCCTACTGACACCACGCCTGAATGTACTGTACCTAATGACAGCGTGCCTGAATGTACTGTACCTAATGACAGCATGCCTGAATGTATTGTACCTAATGACAGCATGCCTGAATGTACTGTACCTAATGACAGCGTGCCTGAATGTACTGTACCTAATGACAGCATGCCTGAATGTACTGTAGCTATTGACATGGTTTCTTTAAAATGGGATAGATGTTTCTCTAAATATTTGTAAACATGTAAGTGTGAGAAGCTAGTTATAGACTGGAGGAGAGGCTTTATAACTCTAGATTTTGGTACTCTTAAAAACTTGCACTAAACCAAGATTCATCACTATTGCATGATGTTTTCTAGATATGTAAAACTGTGAAGAGTGCTGTATATACAAGCATCCCCACTGTGTCTCTGTGGCCAGAGATATACAGCCTCAACTGAGTCAAAATTGGGTACTATGATAAATGTGTTTTTCTACAAAAAAAACACCAGTGTTTCAATTAAAAACAGTACTTACAGAGAACAGCCACTGCTCCAGATTCAAACATCAAGCATTCCTCTTTATTTCTGGTCTCCACCATCACGCTGTAAGGAGGGTCCAGTTTATGATATATCCGATATCCTTTACTGAAGGCCATTCCAGCGGTTCTGTTTAGTTTATTCTGTCAGAGCTGAAATAAGAAAAGGAAGATTTAACATTTAATATTTCAACAATTTGAGACTGTAAAAGTGAAAGAAAAAAAACATTGCGTTTTTTAATAAATTTAGATTACGTACTCTGTGTCTGAATAAAGCTCATTATACTACTACTACGACGACTACTACTACTACTACTAATAATAATAATAATAATAATAATAATAATAATAATAATAATAATAATAACAACACACAATAAAAGAAGAAGACATATAACAGAAATATTATTTGTTGCAAGCAATTCTGTTGTATACTTTGCCTTACAACATTTCAGGGAAATGTTACAAGTAACGTAACACAATGTAGCAAGGAAGATAATTGTAACGGTTACTCTAAAATGAGTTCGCTAATGATTAGTAGCCTGTATGAACTACTGTATTTACAATAAAAAAAATAATAATAACGTCCATATTTTACAATGCTATGAAATGCAGTATGGCATAACCTAGATTATGGGTCGGTAGGCTATATCAAGTATTGCAAGAATATATTTACAAACGATTAATTTACTCATTCATTTGTAAATATTGTCATGTCTTCCGGCTCCATCTAAGGTATTCGCTGCTGCTGGCGATCTGTCTCTGCACCTTGTCTCCTTCCTTCACTGTCATCGATTTGAATAAATGACATCTGCCAGCTTAGATGTATCTGAAGCCATTTGACAACCAGAGACATCAATTGTTATTGTTCATACGCTTTTGTCATTTCCAATCCATTTAGCTTAGCTCTCTGCCTTACCTTTTTTATTTTTTCTCCAACAGTTTTATCCGTCAGAGATCACACCGACCCCAAAATGTTCCGCTCCCACTGGTACGTGACGCAACGTCCGTATTGAGTGTTCCTTTCCGTGTTATTAAGTCAGTGACGTTTCAGTGGTAGTACCATTTTCCGCAAGAGGGCAGCAAATCATAAAATACTGTGCAGGTGACAGCTAATAACACCGTGTAACAATTTTTTTTTTTTTTGGTTCCTGGGTAGTAAGTGTTATTTCCTAAATGCTTATGCCTCAAAAGTATAGAAAATGGCTATTATTCCCCACAAACTTTGCTTTTGTGACCAGGACAGTGATATTTTGAAATTTACCTATTTTCCACAACATTCCAGATAGATTCAGTGCTGAGTAAACTTGGAGTAACTTCTAGAACTTTCTAGAACTTTCTTGTAATATAAATAGTAGTATAAATACAGGGGCCTTAAGCCCACCAGTTCAGTTTAGTTCCAGCTGCCTAAGTGGATACATATCTGCATTCTTCTGAGATGGCATAAAGGTCATAGGAGACTTCAAAATGGTGGCATTCCTGATGGGTCTCCAAGGCGGTTTTACCAAGTTTCCCTGCTATCTTTGCCTTTGGGACAGCAGGGACACCAAGGTGCACTACCACAGGCGGGACTGGCCACAGCGGAGCGAGTTCTTTGTGGGGAGGAACAACGTCAAGTGGGAGCCACTGGTGCTGATGCCACCACTGCACATCACATTGGGCCTTATGAAACAATTTGTCAGAGCTCTAGATAAGGATACCTTCAAGACTTCTTCCCTAAGCTGTCTGAGGCAAAGGTCAAAGCCGGTGTCTTCGTCGGACCACAGATAAAGAAGATCCTGGAGTGCAATGAATTCCCCAAGAAGCTCACTAGTAAGGAGAAAGTGGCTTGGAACAGCTTTGTCGCAGTGGTTCGGGGCTTCCTGGGCAATCACAAGGCCGAAAACTATGTGGAGCTGGTTGAGACTCTGGTGAAGAACTACGGCACAATGGGCTGTAGGATGTCCCTCAAAGTCCATATCCTTGATGCTCATCTTGATAAATTCAAGGAGAACATGGGAGCGTACTCGGAGGAGCAAGGCGAGCGCTTCCACCAGGATATGCTGGACTTTGAACGCCGCTACCAAGGACAGTATAACGAGAACATGATAGGAGACTACATTTGGGGACTGATTCGTGAAAGTGATTTACAGTATAATCGTAAATCTCGAAAAACTACTCACTTCTAAATCTTTTGCAGTCATTTCTGTATTACCTTAGTATAAATACATGTTAATTTGGATTCATATGTTGTTTTTTTCTGACTTTATGTGAACGCAAAGACACAAATTCGCCCGTTTTCTCATTGGAAATAGGTAAATTTCAAAATATCACTGTCCTGGTCACAAAAGCAAAGTTTGTGGGAAATAATAGCCATTTTCTATACTTTTGAGGCATAAGCAATTAGGAAATAACACTTACTACACAGGAACAAAAATTGTGTTACATAGTGTAATTTGACTCAAGTCAAGTGCACGATTTCAGACTTCTGCATTAGTGCAAAGCTACAACCTAAAATAATTAGCAAGAATACAGATGAGTTTAACCTGCATATATCAAAACGTCTCTAAAAAAAACCCCACTGAAATCAAACCATCGGCCAAATTTATCATATCTCTATGTATGTCACCACTCCGAAGTGCAATTTAGGCTGTTCTTATTACAAAATGAATAAAGGTTAAGTTAAGCACTTCAAATTATGCTTAAATTGTTTTAATAGTGCTTTGGAATAAAAGAGTGATACAAAAGGTATTGAAATCGATTTTCTTACCTAATTAACACCAGAAACATTATCTTGAGTTGAAGATCTTTTACAATGCTAATGTAGATGACAAGACTTGCTGTTGCTTCCTGATTATCACTTGTTGTAGTTCAACCTTACAAATGACCATCAGACTAAAGGGAACAGGATGCAGCAGTGTATCTACAGTGTAGCATCTGGAGTATTTGTATAACCTGCATTACATACGAAAACATGTGAATAACCAAATAATTATCATCACAATAAATGTTAAATGTTAATAAAGCTATTAAGAGGTAAGAAATGGATTTCAAACAATTGGTTAGCACTTCTGAACCTTTAAAAAGCAGGTCTAACCCATATAAACTTTTAGTATAGTAAAACCTCAGAAAAGTGTAATAAAGGCTATAGAAAGCATGACAGAGTATAGATAATCATCGTAAAGCACAAAGAGTTATAAGCAAATTTAGAATCATGCCAACCCTTCATAAACTATGATAAAAGCAAAGCATAACAATGGGGAAAGCATGGGGAAAGTGCATAATGACTGTAGTAAACTTGTGTAAGGGAATGCATTTCAATTTAGACAGAATAGATTAGAGTTGTATTGACCTCTACTGGGTTTCTAATGTCCAGAGAGATAGAGGACATTGGGTAAAAAATAAACTCCTTAAGGCTGATTGTGAGGAAGTGAGTTAGGGAAGCAAATAATAACTTATGGGCAACAGTGTGGAGTAGTGGTTAGGGCTCTGGACTCTTGACCGGAAGGTCGTGGGTTCAATCCCAGGTGGGGGACACTGTTACTGTATCCTTGTAATTTACATAGATTGCTCCAGTAAAAACCCAACTGTATAAATAGGTAATTGTATATTTAAAAAAAAAAAAGTGATATCTTGTAACAATTGTAAGTCGCCCTGGATAAGGGTGTCTGCTAAGAAATAAGTGATAATAATAATAAAGCATCATTGCTCTGTGCCCTGAAGCTCATTGTGTGAAACACAGATATACTCCCCCACAACTGAGACGTCTTTTCAGAAGCAATTAATTACTGCATAGAGCACTAAAAAAAGGACACTTCATTCTAGTCACCTGTTTTGGAAGCGACATCGTGGGAGAAGTACAGTCGTGGACAAGTACAACGCAGTTAGAAGCAGTTTGAAAGCAGGTTGACAGCTGCAGAAGCTAAACTAAACTTCCAGAAAAAAAGGTCTTCAAGCCAGTAATCTGTGACAACTGCATGATGTGGGAAATCTGAGAAAACCCAACAGATCTCAACCAAGTTTGTGTAAAGTGCTTCACGATCCAGGACTTGCCCCAACGAGTAAGTCTGCAAGAAAAAGAGCTGGAGGAAATGAGACAGCAACAGGAGCTTGAGGAGCTGACACACCCACAATTCATGGAAGTCTGCACCCCTAGCACACTGAAAGCCACCACGGAGATGGAAGAAAGTCGAAACAGCTGGGTTCAGATAGGCAGAAGCAGGGAAAAAAAGAAACTTTGTCAAACACAACCACCAGAAATCCAGACATCCAACAAATTTGAGCCACTTCAACATTTAGATGACCAAAACCAACATCAAGAGAATGAAAGGAACAACATCCAGGACCCTATAGACAGTGCTGGCCAGGCAGCAAAAAGAAGGGAGGTCATGATCGTTGGGGACTCCATATTGAGAAACACAGCAAGTTCAGTTTGCAGTTTGGACCCCCTTACTACAACAGTGTGCTGCCTTCCAGGAGCCTCTGCCAAGCACATCACTTAGAACGTGGACAGGCTCCTAGAACGAACAGGAGACCACCCGGTAGTAGTTGTCCACATCGGTACAAACAACATTGGAAGAGACAGACCAAGAACCCTGCAAAACAAATTCAGAGAGCTAGGAAGGAAATTATAAAGACAAGACCAAAACTGTGGTATTTTCTGGGATACTGCCGGCACCTTGCAAAGGCCCATATGGACAGCTGGAAATACAAAATCAAAATACATGGCTGAAATCGTGGTGCACACAGGAAGGCTTCATCTTTCTTGAACATTGGAGCACATTCTACAACAAGGACTATCTATATAGGTGGGACGGACTGCACTTAAACAGAAAGGGAACCAATCTACTCGGAGAAAGGATCCTTGAGGAGGTCCAGAAGCATTTAAACTAGAAAGGAAGGGAGGAAAAAACAAAAAAAACAGAAGGGAGACCACATCGAAACAAGGGCAACGACTCAGGTAAGACAGCTATTAAATGTATTTATCTTAATGCTAGAAGTCTCAGAAACAAAATGTTAGAACTTGAAGCTACTGCACTAACAAGTAACTACGATGTGATAGGTGTTACAGAAACTTGGTTGTCTGAGAGTGATGGAGACGAATATAATATTAGTGGGTACACACTGTGTAGGAAAGACAGGCAGGACAGAAGAGGCGGAGGGGTAGCGCCAGGGACATCGCTAGGCCTATTTTAGGGGGGCTTTAGCCCCCCTAAAATATTCATTAGCCCCCCCTAAATAAATCAATATATCAGTCAATATATTTTCTCAGTGATTTCTTTTTTTTTCGTCAACCGTTCCATCGCATCTTAAACTTCTTACCGGGCGGGCACTAGGACCTGGGGGAGGCTGCTGCACGCGCTAGTGACTGTTATTAGGCCTACTTGTAGCTAACATTTTGGTTAACGTTAGCTACTTCTGTGGCTTGAGACTGCTAGCTAACAGTAAACGGACAGGAAAAGGCTCTGACAGGACGGATTCATGCAGATAGGCTACGATGTGAATTTGTGGTAAGTTAGAACAGAGAGAGAGAGAGTATTCACTACTATAGACTTTGGTCATAATCAAAGCTTTGTTAACCAATACGTTTTTATGTGAGGCTGCCTGTAAGTTACAGCGTAACAGACGTTGCAAGCTAGCTAACGGTAACGTTAACAGTGTCTTTTAAATTCGACATAAGTTATGTGGCGATGATATCTAATTAACGTTGTATTTAATGTAGTTTTGCTATCTGTGCCAGGCTATAAATGAGACAGATGACGTAACATCATGCACATATCTTTTCATACTCAATTGCTTTCATTCAGTAGGCCATTGCAAAACAATTATCAGTAGGTCATGTGTAGAAAAGGTGACATAGTGTTGATCACAATGTCATTGTATTATCCTCAATTTCTCAACTGTAGGCTAGCTAACGACTAACGTTAGATGGATATACGGAAATTCTTCAAGAGAGGCAGTGCCAGCAGCTCTGCCGAAGGCCAATCCAGTGAGAAATGAAGATTTTACCAGTTCAAACAAACAAATTAAAACTTAAACTGATTAATCACCTATTAAGCCTTGAGTTATTGTAAATATGAGTTTAATAACAATACATGTCAAAACACAGCAGACAAGAATAAGGGAAAGAAGCTGGAGGCTGACAGGGCTGAGGGAGCATGTCATATTAAGTAAGTTATATTAGATCAGTGTCTAACACAAACTATGAGACAGGTATACTTTTAGCCAACCTTGACCAAAAATAACCTTATTTTGATAGATTTTACACCCGTTGTTACTCTAAAAATACATGATGAAAAGACGTTTTGGGGGCTTTAAAAAAAATCCTGGGGGCGTATGCCCAGACCCCCCTAAAAGAGGCTTAGCCCCCCTATCCATGAATCTCTAGTGACGTCCCTGGGTAGCGCTATACATAAGAAATAGTCTTGAAGCCCAGGTGTTAATTCAGGACAAAGAAAACAATGCAGAATCAATATGGGTCAGAATAATGGACAAAAATTCAAAGGGCATAATAATAGGAGCATGCTATAGACCGCCAAATTCAGACGCTGAGCAAAATAATCTGTTATACAATGACATTCGAAATGCGTGTAGAAAAGGAGAAGCCATACTAATGGGGGATTTCAGCTTCCCCCGTATAAAATGGGAGAACCAGGTGGGGAGCACGACGGACGAAATTGAAATGGTGGAAATGACAAATGACTGCTTCCTAACGCAATTTGTCAAGGCACCGACTAGAGGGGAGGCATGCCTTGATTTAGTCTTTTCAAATAATGAAGACAGAATAACTAAAACAGAGGTCAGAGAGCTATTGGCATTTGAAGTATTTTTTAAAACCCCAAAAGTAATGACTAAAGCTAAGGTTTACAATTTTAGAAAAGCAAACTATGAAGGTATGAAACATAGACTAACAGAAGTAGATTGGAGTCAAATAGAGAGAACATCCACAGAAAAAGGATGGCTGTTTTTTAAAATTGTAATACTAGATGCGCAAAACAATTACATCCCAAAAGTAGACAAATTAAATCTAAAACAAAATGGCCAAAATGGTTTAATAGATCAATTAAAAAAAAAAATTCAGCGAAAAAAGGCACTTTACAGAGGATTTAAAAGGGACCAAAAACAAAGTACACAGAAAGAGTACTTAGAACTGCAAACACAAGTCAAAAAGGAAGGCCAAGAGAGAGATAGAAATCAATATTGCTAAGGGGGCTAAAACCAATTCCAAACTGTTTTTCCAATATTATAACAGCAAGAGAACATTCAAAGAGGAGGTTAAATGTCTAAGGGACACAAATGGCAAAATCATAGATGAAGAAAAAAAATAGCAAATATATTAAATGATTACTTTTCACAGGTTTTTACAAAGGAGGACACAGACAACATGCCCCACATGTCGACCTGTTCCTATCCAGTTTTAAATAACTTTAGCATAACAGAGGCAGAAGTGTTAAATGGACTAGGAGCTCTTAAAATAAACAAATCCCCTGGGCCGGATCAGATCCTCCCAATAGTACTCAAAGAAATGAAAGAAGTTATTTACAAACCGCTAACCAAGATCATGCAACAGTCTCTTGACACAGGGGTTGTACCAACAGACTGGAAAATAGCAAATGTAATACCAATCCACAAAAAGGGAGACAAAACCGAACCAGGTAACTACAGACCAATAAGCCTGACTTCTATTATATGTAAACTTATGGAAACTATAATAAGATCCAAAATGGAAAATTACCTATATGGTAACAATATCCTGGGAGACAGTCAGCATGGTTTTAGGAAAGGGAGATCATGTCTAACTAACCTGCTTGACTTTTTTGAGGATGCAACATTGAAAATGGATAATTGCAAAGCATACAACATGGTTTATTTAGATTTCCAGAAAGCTTTTGACAAAGTACTGCATAAAAGATTAATTCTCAAACTGAACGCAGTAGGGATTCAAGGAAATGCATGCACATGGATTAGGGAGTGGTTAACATGTAGAAAACAGAAAGTACTGATTAGAGGAGAAAACTCAATATGGAGCGAGGTAACCAGTGGTGTACCACAGGGATCGGTATTAGGTCCTCTGCTATTCCTTATCTACATTAATGATTTAGATTCTGGTATAGTAAGCAAACTTGTTAAATTTGCAGACGACACAAAAATAGGAGGAGTGGCAAACACTGCTGCAGCAGCAAAGGTCATTCAAAATGATCTAGACAGCATTCAGAACTGGGCAGACACATGGCAAATGAAATTTAATAGCGAAAAGTGTAAAGTATTGCATGCAGGCTATAAAAATGTGCATTATAAATATCATATGGGAGATGGTAAAATTGAAGAAGGGAACTATGAAAAAGACCTAGGAGTTTATGTTGACTCAGAAATGTCTTCATCTAGACAATGTGGGGAAGCTATAAAAAAAAGGCCAACAAGATGCTTGGATATATTGTGAGAGTGTTGAATTTAAATCAAGGGAAGCAATGTTAAAATTTTACAATGCATTAGTAAGGTCTCACCTAGAGTATTGTGTTCAGTTCTGGTCACCTTGTTACAAAAAGGATATTGCTGCTCTAGAAAGAGTGCAAAGAAGAGCAACCAGAATTATCCCTGGTTTAAAAGGCATGTCGTATGCAGACAGGCTAAAAGAATTGAATCGATTCAGTCTTGAACAAAGAAGACTATGCGGCGATCTGATTCAAACTTTTAAAATCCTAAAAGGTATAGACAGTGTCAACCCAGGGGACTTCTTTGACCTAAAAAAAGAAACAAGGACCAGGGGTCACAAATGGAAATTAGATAAATGGGCATTCAGAACAGAAAATAGGAGGTACTTTTTTACACAGAGAATTGTGAGGGTCTGGAACCAACTCCCCAGTAATGTTGTTGAAGCTGAAACCCTGGGATCCTTCAAGAAGCTGCTTGATGAGATTCTGGGATCAATAAGCTACTAACAACCAAACAAGCAAGATGGGCTGAATGGCCTCCTCTCGTTTGTAAACTTTCTTATGTTCTTATGTTCTTATGTTTTGCACATAATATTGTGTTTCTATTTTGATAATGGTATATCAGGAGGCTGTGTGGTCCAGTGGTTAAAGAACAGGGCTTCTAACCAGGAGGTCCCTGGTTCAAATCCCACCTCAGCCACTGACTCATTGTGTGACCCTGAGCAAGTCGCTTAACCTCCTTGTGCTCCGTCTTTCGGGTGAGACGTAGTTGTAAGTGACTCTGCAGCTGATGCATAGTTCACACACCCTAATCTCTGTGAGTCGCCTTGGATAAAGGCGTCTGCCAAATAATAATTGATATTGAGCTTTTCCAGAACTTTCAAACATACTTGTTTCCCTGCCTCCCACCCTAGAGCAGGCATCTGGCTGCTGCTTAAAAAGGATAAAGACCTGTGGCTGTGAGGGCTGTAGTGGTGACGTCAGACCAGGACATGAAACACCATCACAAAAACGTACGGGGCTAAACTGAGCCGCAATGGCGCTCAGCTTTTTATTTATTAATTAAACAAACAAAGCAGTTAAACAAAACACACCAAAACAAACGGGCACATCGGCCAAAGTAAAATAACACAAACAATAATAATTATTTTGTAAAATGAGTACCTTAGTTCGCTGTCTGGTAGCATTCGCTCTTGCTCTCAACTGCTCTCTATTCTCTACTGCTCTGAGACCAGAGTGGGTCTTTTATACTGTGGCTGGAGCTTTAATTACCTATTAAACAATTAAGTCTCCAGCCACATTCCCACAGGCTTTATCGGGATGGGGATTTAACCCCATCCACGCCAGCTACACTTTATGAGACCGCCTTTTCGCCATCCCATGGCAGTGGAGGTGGGAGCTGCAGACATTATCCCTTTGGTGGTGGAAGTGGGAGCTGCAGGCAGTGTGTCACTGCTGCTGGATGTAGAAACAGCAGGTAGTCTTCCTCTGCTGGTGGACGTGGGAACATCAGACAATCTTCTTCTGCTGGTGGAGGTAGGAACAGCTCTCTCTTGGGCTTTGGGTGTAACACTCGTGCTCTCCCCGTCTGGGCGATGAACGCTCGTGCTCTCCCCATCTGGGCGCTGAACACTAGTGCTCTCCCTGTCTGGGCGCTGAACACTCGTGCTCCCCCCGTCTGGGCGCTGATCACTCGTGCTCCCCCCGTTTGGGCGCTGATCGCTTGTGCTCTCCCTGTCTGGGCGCTGATCGCTCGTGCTCCCCCCGTCTGGGTGCTGATCGCTCGTGCTCCCCCCGTTTGGGCGCTGATCGCTTGTGCTCTCCCTGACTGGGCGCTGATCGCTCGTGCTCTCCCTGTCTGGGCGCTGATCGCTCGTGCTCTCCCCGTCTGGGTGCTGATCGCTCGTGCTCCCCCCGTCTGGGCGCTGATCGCTCGTGCTCCCCCCATCTGGCTGCTGGACACTCGTGCTCTCCCTGTCTGGGCGCTGATCGCTCGTGCTCCCCCCGTCTAGGCGCTGAGCACTCGTGCTCTCCCTGTCTGGGCGCTGATCGCTCGTGCTCCCCCCGTCTGGCTGCTGGACACTCGTGCTCCCCCCGTCTGGGCGCTGAACGCTTGTGCTCTCCCCGTCTGGGCGCTGATCGCTCGTGCTCCCCCCGTCTGGGCGCTGATCACTCGCGCTCTCCCTGTCTGGGTGCTGATCACTCGTGCTCTCCCTGTCTGGGCGCTGATCGCTCGTGCTCCCCCCGTCTGGGTGCTGGACACTCGTGCTCCCCCCGTCTGGGCGCTGAACGCTCATGCTCTCCTCGTCTGGGCGCTGATCGATCGTGCTCCCCCATCTGGGTGCTGGACACTCGTGCTCCCCCCGTCTGGGCGCTGAACGCTCATGCTCTCCCTGTCTGGGCGCTGATCGCTCGTGCTCCCCCTGTCTGGGCGCTGAACGCTCGTGCTCTCCCCGTCTTAGTAATTGAGGTCAGTAATTGAACCTCTCTATTGCCTTCAGTACTTCACCAGAACCGCGGGGTGTGCGCCGAGGGGGATCGGAGCACCGGGTTTCTTTATAGGCAGACGATCTTTTATTATATTTGTCTGATTCAGTGATCTGCATTCCGAAAGCAGCAGCTATACTTGAAAAAGTTGGTTTGTTCTCTGGTTAGAAATTAAATTTTAATAAAAGTGAATGCTTCCCAATTAATGATGCTGCAATGCAAATTAACTTACGTAGGAGTCAGGATCACTCAGTCTCTTTCTCCCTCTTGTCTTCAAACATAACACCTTTGATTTCACAAACAAAACTTGATTTTCAAAGATTGAGTGGTTTTTCCCACTCATTGGGGTATAAATGAACATTCTACCTAAATTCTTGTATTTGTTCCAAAGTCTCCCTATTTTTTATCCCAAAGCGATTTTTCAATTCTCTTGACCAGCTAATTACATTCTTTATCTGGAGGTCAGGCCTCCTCGGGTCAGTAGGCTACTTCTCCAGAGGGGCAGACCAGGAGGTGGATTGGCTGCCAATAGTTATAAAATCACTTATTGGCTCTAAGCACCGGATGCCGTCTGGTGTCAGATGGAGTTGCGCTCGTGCCATGCATCATCTCTCCCGCTGCACCTCCAACTTTATAGTAAACTCAACCCTCAAACTTTGGTCTCAGTTCTGTACTCACTTTAAACTCAAAACCTTCTATATTTCTGCTAACGATTTATTTCATCCATATGTGCTTGATTCAGCCTTTTTTATTTTGGCAGAGGAAGAGGTTAAAATGTTTTAAAGATTTATATGACAATGACACTTATGCTAGTTTTGACTTTCTGTCAGCTAAATTCACTTTCTCCCATTCACATTTCTTTTGGTACCTACAGATTTGCAACTAGATGTGTGCCCAGTTCCTCTCATTCCCAACCATTCCACTCAATCCTGTATTGGACACCATACTGAAACTCCTCCCTGAGAAAAGAGGACGTATTTCAGAAATGTATAACCACCTTTTATCTCTGAATTGCCATACCCTGTCACAGATATAGTCTAGGTGGGAGAGTGAATTGGGAGTGGTAGCTACAGACGATTGGTGGGAGAGAGCTCAGTCTCGTGTACACTCCACTGGCTAAGTGTGGCAATGTGCCCCGCCCCTGTGTGCATTTCTGTGTTATATGTTGTGTGTGGTGTGTTAATGTTAGTGTATAGATATGGCTGCACGGGATATAAATGGGTGTGTGTAGAACAAGTTATTTAAAATATATAATTGTATTTAGGCACGGGGATTGGACTTCACTTCATGTGCATTTAAAGTATTTAATAATATGTGAGCACGGGGTTGCACAGAATTAGTTCACGTGCTGGGATTCAAGTGAATAATTAATTAGTAATTGAATCCCGGCACAACAGTATATATAGATGCACGTTTCACTCACTCGGGTTGTGTGTTCAGGGCGAAGGAACGGGAGAGAGTGAGGCGAGAAATAAAAAGAAGCAATTGCTACGTGGTACATGTTTGTTTAGTGTTCGTCCCTGTTTGTTAGTGTCTGTTTGTTTTTTTGTCTGTTTATTTTGGCCGCAAGTGCCGTGTCCTGTTTTCTGTTTAAACCTTTTATTTTACAATAAACTCACTGAGCGTAACAGTGTCTCAGTCACCACCAGCTACCGTCTGTCTGTGTACTCCTTTCTGGTCTGACGTAACCACTAAAGCCAGCTTGTCACACTAAGATATACCCTGGGTTGGATGGGAGCTGTGACAGATATAATTACTCCACAGCTGACCTGACTCACATGTTGTGGAAAGACTGGTGGAGAGCATGCCAAGACGCATGAAAGCTATGCTTGAAAATCAGGGTTATTCCACCAAATATTGATTTCTGAACTCTTCCTAAGTTAAAACATTAGTATTGTGTTGTTTAAAAATGAATATGAACTTATTTTCTTTGCATTATTCGAGGTCTCACAACACTGCATCTTTTTTGTTATTTTGACCAGTTGTCATTTTCTGCAAATAAATGCTCTAAATGACAATATTTTTATTTGGAATTTGGGAGAAATGTTGTCAGTCGTTTATAGAATAAAACAAAAATGTTCATTTTACCCAAACACATACCTATAAATAGTAAAACCAGAGAAACTGATAATTTTGCAGTGGTCTCTTAATTTTTTCCAGAGCTGTATATATATATATATATATATATATATATATATATATATATATATATATATATATATAATTTATTTCTTAGCAGACGCCCTTATCCAGGGCGACTTACAATCGTAAGCAAATACATTTCAAGTATCACAGTACAAGTAATAATACAATTAAGAGCAAGATAAATACAATGACTTTGGTTCAAGCAAGTACAAGTGTGACAAAATACAATTCAATAATACAGCAGATAACAGTGTCAGTGATAGTTACATCAGGATATGATTAAATACAAAATACTACAGATTAAACACTTTGCAGGTTACAGTACTCTGAAGTACAGGATTAAATGCAGTAAAATAGGGGGCAGATAAGAGCAAGTAAAGCGCATTTAAGGAAGGGTGATAAGTGTCCCAGGGGAAAAACAGAGGAGTTCTACAGGTGCTGTCTGGAGAGGTGAGTCTGAAGGAGGCGCCGGAATGTTGTCAGGGACTGTAGGCTAGTTCAAGAGTCTTGAACTGGATGCGAGCGGTGATCGGTAGCCAGTGGAGTGAGCAGAGTAGTGGAGTTGCGTGGGAGAAGCGAGGCAGAGAGAACACCAGGCGGACAGCGGAGTTCTGGATGAGCTGGAGCGGACGGGTGGCGGACGCAGGGAGGCCAGCCAGGAGGGAGTTGCAGTATCTAGGCGGGAGAGTACCAAGGCCTGGACCAGGAGCTGGGTGGCGTAGTTGGTGAGGAAGGGTCGGATTCTTCGGATGTTGCTCAGGAAGAATCTGCAAGTGCGTGCCAGAGTGGAGATGTGCTGGGAATAAGAGAGGCAGGGGTCCAGGGTGACTCCGAGGTTCTTAGCGGAGGAAGAGGGAGAGAGTGTGGTAGATTCCAGAGGAACAGAGATAGAGAGATCAGAGGAGGGAAAGAAAAGGAGGTCAGATTTAGAGAGGTTGAGTTTGAGGTGATGCGAGTGCATCCAGGAGGAAATAGCAGACAGACAGGTAGAGATATGGGAGGGGATGGTGGAGTCAGAGGTGGGGAAGGAGAGGAAAATCTGAGCATCATCAGCATAGAAATGGTATGAGAAACCATAGGATGCAATGAGGGGGCCCAGGGAGTGGGTGTAGAGAGAGAACAGGAGAGGACCCAAGACTGACCCTTGGGGGACTCCTGTTAAGAGAGGGTGAGGTGTGGAGGTTGCTTCACGCCAGGTTACCTGGTAAGTGCGGTTGGAGAGGTGGGAGGAGAACCAGGTCAGAGCAGTGCCAGAGATCCCCAGGTCAGCAAGAGATGATAGTAGAATAGAGTGATCAACAGTGTCAAAGGCAGCAGAGAGGTCGAATAGAATTAGGACAGAGGAGAGAGAGGCAGCTCGGGCAGAATTTAGTGAGTTGGTGACAGACAGGAGGGCGGTTTCAGTGGAGTGAGCAGAGCGGAAGCCAGATTGGAGAGGGTCGAGCAGAGACTGGTTGGACAGGAAAGCAGAGAGCTGGCGGTGGACAGTCCGCTCGAGGGTTTTGGAGAGGAAGGTTAGGAGGGAGACAGGATGGTAGCTCTGGAGGGAGGTAGGGTTGAGGGTAGGTTTTTTGAGGAGGGGAGTGATAGAGGCTTTTTTGAAGGCAGAGGGAAAGAGACCAGAAAGGAGAGAGGTGTTGAGAAGGGAGGGGATGAAGGGAAGTAGAGCAGGAGCAGCAGCTTGAAAGAGGTGAGTGGGGAGGTGGTCCAGGGCACACGTTGTGGGTTTGTGACCCTGGAGCAGGGAGGAGAGGTCAGAGTCTGAGGGGTGAGAAGGTGGAGAAGGAGGGTGAGTTAGGGGATGCAGTGGGTGTAGGGGTTGGAGCAGGAGGGGGTGCGGGGGAGGGAGAGGTGTTAAAGAGTTTGCGGATATCTGAGATTTTAGAAGTGAAGAAGGAGGCAAAGTCATCAGGCGATAAAGGAGGGAGGAGGTGGGGGGGAGGGTTTAGGAGGGAGGAGAAGGTAGAGAATAGTTTACGTGGGTTGTTAGTGGAGGCTTGGATTACAGATTGGAAATAAGTACATTTAGCAGAGGAGAGAGTAGAGGAGAAGGAGGAGAGGAGAGTGCGGTAAAGGTCTTGGGCAGCAGGGAGTTTGGTTATCTTCCATTTCTTTTCAGCAAATCACAGTGTGATTCTTGCTGAGCGGAGCACAGAGGACAGCCAGGGTTGGGGAGGGGAGGGGCGAGCAGGTCGGGAGGTGAGGGGACAGAGGGAGTCGAGGGAGGAGAAGAGGGTGGAGGTAGCAGAGTCTACGGAGAGTTGTGAAAAGGACAGGCAAGGACAGAGGGGGAGAGAGAGCGGAGGTTACGGCGAGAGGTGACAGTGGGGGTAGGAGGAGCAGTAAGAGAGGGGAGAGACAGAGAAAAAGAGAGGAAATAGTGATCAGAGAGGTCCAGGGGGGTGACAGAGAGGGTGGAGGGGCAGCAGGCCCTGGAGAAGGTGAGGTCCAGTTGACGGCCAGCTTGTGGGTAGGAGGGGATGGAGAGAGACAGAAGTCGAAGGAGTGAAGGAGAGGGAGGAATCCAGCAGAGTGGCTGGGGTTGGAGAGATGGATGTTGAAGTCACCTAACAGGACAGTTGGGGTAGACAGAGAGGGGAGGGAGGAGATTAGATAGTCGAGTTCATCTAGAAGATGCCCAGGGGGACGGTACAGTACAATTAGCAGGAGTTGACAGGGAGAGGTTAGTTGGACTGCATGAAATTCAAAGGTATTAACAGAGAGTGAGGAGAGGTCGGAGGGGACAGAAAAGAGTAAGGAGGGAGAGAGGAGAAGACCAGTCCCACCTCCCCGTCCAGTGAGACGCGGGGTATGGGACAGGCCGTAGAGAGAGGACAGGGCAGCAGGAGTTACAGTGTTATCAGGGGACAGCCAGGTTTCAGTGAGAGCAAAGAAATCGAGAGAGAGGTGGGAGGCAAAGGCAGAGATGAAATCCGCTTTGTTAGCAGAATAGTGACAGTTCCAGAGTGCACCAGAGAGTGTGCGGGAGGGAGGGAGAGGCAGAGGGATGAGGTTAGAGGGGTTGGAGGAGCAGCGGCGGCGAGAGGGCAGAGGACGAGGGCGAGAGGACAGAACAGGGATGTGAGAGACAGTCATAGCAGGACAGGCGAGACAAGTAGGTGCAGTGGGAGTGGTGGGGTGGAGGGTACAGACCTGACTAGTAGATGGCTTCTTCCAGAGCGCTGTTAGGTTCGGATCTATTCCAACAGTGTCTCGGCGCAGGCCTCCCCTCGCTGGACTCCCACAGCTAAACTCCCACAGCTAGACTCCTGGCTCTTTCGTATATACCATATTACTTCAATTTGGTGTTGCAATGTTTATTTTAAATTGATCAAAATGACTGCAGCCCTTAAACTAGGGCAGCGATTATACGAGGGTGGCCTTTATTAATAATAATAATATTTATTAAATGAGTTAAGGCATTTTAGAAAAGGCACCATGAGAGGCTCCAATCTGCAGCACTATACTCTTGTGTGTTTTTGGGGCTTGAATACAGTACATTTACTGACAGCTAACGAGAGCCTATTAGGTGGGAGTTGGGATGTCAGAGGACTACTGTACCAGCAAATCAGGAGTGTGTATTGGTTGCTTGGGGCGGGAGAAGAAGAGAGAGATGCAGTTGTTTTTCTTAAAGAAAAATATTACCTCTGAATATCGGTTTGATTTCTATTAAAACTAAAATATATCCTTGTGGCAATGTGCCCTACCCCTGTGTGTATTTGTGTGTTATATGTTGCATGTAGTGTGTTAATGTTGGTGTATTGTAGTTGGTACACAGGATATAATGTGGGTAATGAGCACAAGTGTTTAAAATGTATAATTGTATTTAGGCACGGGGATTTCACTTCACGTGCATTTAAATTATTTAATATGTGAGCACGGGGTTGCACAGAATTAGTTCACGTGCTGGGATTCAAGTGAATAATTAATTAGTAATTGAATCCCGGCACAACAGTATATATAGATGCACAAAGCACTCACTCGGGGTTGTGTGTTCAGTGAGTGGAGAACAGGTGTGGAGAGGAGAGAATTTAAAAAACAAAGGAAAATCTAAGTATTTTTACTCACCGTGTTTGTTTGTCTGTTAGGCCACTGTTTGTTTTAGTGTTAATCTGTTTTCTGTTCAGCATTTTATTTTCTGTCTGTTTGACACCGCGCCGCTGCGCATTCAATTCATCACATCACCTCGCAGTACTGTGTGTGTTCCTTTCTGGGTCTGACATCACCACTACAGCCAGACTCACAGTCCTACTTGGTTATTTATTTATTTTTTTTCTCACTGTAATTTACCTGCTTGTTTGTAATTTCTCTGTAAGAGAAAACAAAACTAAATCTTCTCATAGATATTAAGCAAGTTTTTTTATATATATATATAATTGTACAGGACTGAGTAAAATTCCAATTAAATAAAAAACAAAACAACTAAACCCCCTACAAGAAGATATCTTCATTTTTTTTTTTACTTTGGCCAATGAGCCCTTTATTTTGTGTTTTGTTAAAGTGTTTGTTTATTTTTGTTATTTAATAAATATTCTACTGCTTCTGAACCTGACGTCACCACCCATGACCATCCATGACAAGGACATATTGTTCTTTTTAAAAGGGGATCAGTTGATACATTGTATTCTAGATGGCCACCCTTTCTCTCACACCTCTCACACTTACTAGTACTGCCCTCTGATAAGGAGGTGTGGGCTGTCCCTGGGAGGACTGGGTGACTTAGTTGTTACGTCAGACCAGAAAGTAGTACACAGACAGACAGTAGCGGTGAGTGAATCTGAGGCGCTGTTGCGCTCAGTGTTTTAATAACACACAGAAAATAAAAAGGTTGAACAAAACAGAAAACAGGACACGGTACTTGCGGCCAAAATAAACAGACAAACAAAACGTACAAACACTAACAAACAGGGCATGAACACTAAACACAAAACAAGTACGGTGCTGGTGCTTCCAGCACTCGTTGCAGTTGTTTACTTTTAATATTATTATTATTATTATTACTACGTCTTAGGGGGAAGACCCCCTCTGGTTTTTAATTTTGAAACTTTAACTCGAAGGCATGGTTTAAAAATAGTGAGCCAGGAAGATGTATATGTGGAGGACTGTGTGTTAGCTCTAGGAAGCCGTATTGGATACGAAAATATTGTATCTGCTTCTAAAATGAATAAGGCAACTGTTATTTTTTTAAAAACAGAAGAATTAGTAAACGGTGTAGTAGAGGAGGGGGTGACGATGAGTGGTTTTTTTTTGCCCGTGCTCCCGTTGGCTTCCCCGGTAGTGAAGGTGACGATTTCGAACGTACCCCCGTTTCTCAAGAACGAGCTGCTGGTTACTGAGCTGAGCCGTCACGGAAAGCTCACGTCCGAGGGTGCCGCTGGGATCCAGAGCTCCGGAGCTGGAGCACGTCATGTCATTCCGAAGACAGGTATTTATGATTTTAAAAGATGCAGAACAGGACCTTAATCTTGTACTGAAATACAAGCTTGAAGGGATTGAATATATTATTTTTGTAACTTTGGATGTTATGAAGTGCTACAGCTGTGGAGCGCGAGGGCATATTCGGCGCACATGTCCGAGGAAAGAGCCTGCTGCCGGGCAGGGAGAACGGCGAGAGGAAGGTGAGCGAAGTGAACAGACGGAAGCTGCTGATGGTGATCAGCCACGGGGTGAGGAAGTGCCTGCCAGTGAGATTGTGGAAAGGGAGTTAATAAATGAGGGTGACGCCAGGGAAGGAATGTCAGAAGTAGAAATAATAATTACTGATGAAGGAGAGGGAGTAATGCCTGCAGCAGGGACGTCACTAGAGATTCATGGATAGGGGGGCTAAGCCTCTTTTAGGGGGGTCTGGGCATACGCCCCCAGGATTTTTTTTAAAGCCCCCAAAACGTCTTTTCATCATGTATTTTTAGAGTAACAACGGGTGTAAAATCTATCAAAATAAGGTTATTTTTGGTCAAGGTTGGCTAAAAGTATACCTGTCTCATAGTTTGTGTTAGACACTGATCTAATATGACTTACTTAATATGACATGCTCTCTCAGCCCTGTCAGCCTCCAGCTTCTTTCCCTTATTCTTGTCTGCTGTGTTTTGACATGTATTGTTATTAAACTCATATTTACAATAACTCAAGGCTTAATAGGTGATTAATCAGTTTAAGTTTTAATTTGTTTGTTTGAACTGGTAAAATCTTCATTTCTCACTGGATTGGCCTTCGGCAGAGCTGCTTGCACTGCCTCTCTTGAAGAATTTCCGTATATCCATCTAACGTTAGTCGTTAGCTAGCCTACAGTTGAGAAATTGAAGATAATACAATGAAATTGTGATCAACACTATGTCACCTTTTCTACACATGACCTACTGATAATTGTTTTGCAATGGCCTACTGAATGAAAGCAATTGAGTATGAAAAGATATGTGCATGATGTTACGTCATCTGTCTCATTTATAGCCTGGCACAGATAGCAAAACTACATTAAATACAACGTTAATTAGATATCATCGCCACATAACTTATGTCGAATTTAAAAGACACCGTTAACGTTACCGTTAGCTAGCTCGCAACGTCTGTTACGCTGTAACTTACAAGCAGCCTCACATAAAAACGTATTGGTTAACAAAGCTTTGATTATGACCAAAGTCTATAGTAGTGAATACTCTCTCTCTCTCTGTTCTAACTTACCACAAATTCACATCGTAGCCTATCTGCATGAATCCGTCCTGTCAGAGCTTTTTCCTGTCCGTTTACTGTTAGCTAGTAGTCTCAAGCCACAGAAGTAACTAACGTTAACCAAAATGTTAGCTACAAGTAGGCCTAACAGTCACTAGCGCGTGCAGCAGCCTCCCCCAGGTCCTAGTGCCCGCCCGGTAAGAAGTTTAAGATGCGATGGAACGGTTGACGAAAAAAAAAGAAATCTCTGAGAAAATATATTGACTGATATATTGATTTATTTAGGGGGGGCTAATGAATATTTTAGGGGGGCTAAAGCCCCCCTAAAATAGGCCTAGCGACGTCCCTGGCCTGCAGTAAGCGCCGATGTTGAAAAAATAAACAAAGTAGAAACGGTAGACAGACATCGGAATGAGGAGACGGTAGTTCAGGTTTCTTGTGTAACAAATGAGGGAGATAGTGGACTTTTTAAAATACCAAAAGAAAAACAATTAAAAAGACTGTATACATCTTCAAAGGTGCCTGTCTGCAAAAAAAGAACCGTGGTTGTAAGTGAAAGCCACACCGGTCAGCAGGTAGAAGCAGCAGTAACAGCAGCAGCAGGAGTCTGTCTGGGGGCCTGTGGGAGTGCAGACGTCCTGCAGGGACTCGCTACGGAGCGCTGCAGGAAGCTCAGCCTTAGAGAGTGGAGACTAGCTGACAGATGACTCTCAATCATATGATTTTGCAGGCAGTCAGGGGGTAGACGGGAACAGTGCCAAAGATGTGAAAACATTTTTATATCAGACTAAAGTCAACAGCGGGGAGTACATTTTTCCCAGATTCAGAAATGTTTCTGAGCACTGGACAAATTATATTGCAGAATGCTGTCGTAGCTGACTTTAGCAAGAGTGCTACAGACTTAAAAAAATGATGAGTAATATACGTAACTTAAATAAAAAGTAAAATGGATAATAGGATTAAATTAATTATTTTAGTTTTTTCTGTTTTTCTTTTACTGTCTGTTTTTTTTTTTGTTTACCTTTATCTTTCAATATGGGTGATTTTAAGATTGCTAGTTTGAATGTTAATAGATTTAGGAATCCTCAAAAAAAGAGTGGCGGTTTTTGAATTTTTAATGCAAAAAAAATGAAATGTAACCTTTTTACAAGAAACGCATTCAGACGATAACAATGATGCTGAGTGGTTGAAGGGCTGGAAGGGGGAATTGTTTTTAAGCCACAGCACTAATGGCAGTGCAGGGGTAGCAATTTTATTTTCAAATAATTTTAAACCTGATTTTATAAAAATAACTGAGGTGGTAAAAGGCAGAGTGTTGATGGTGCAAGTTAAGGTGGGAAACTCACGGTTTGCTTTTGTAAATATATATGCTCCCAATAACAGCCAAGATAGGATTGAAGTATCTTCTGCTCTGGGTGATGTACTGGCAGGCTGTGACATAGAGATCGTTGGGGGGGATTGGAACTGTACGGTGGACAGTGATCTTGATAGGAACCATTTGGAACCAAGTCCACAGTTAGTTACGCAGCTTCTGAAGGTAATTCATTCACATGATTTGGTTGATGTCTAGAGGACCAGAATGGTATTAAAAAGATTTTATTCATCCAGACATCATTTAAATTTATGCAGAGGTTGTACAATCACCCCCAGTAGTCTGTCCGACCACTGTCTGGTCACACTGTTGTACTCTATCCCCTCTGGTTTGACACGTAGTGCTTACTGGCACTTAAATAATCGTTTGTTGTTAGAAAATGATTTTAAGCACTGTTTTGTGTACTTTTGGGAGGGATGGAGAATGCAGCAGTGTAGATATGTTTCTCTCAGGCAGTGGTGGGACATTGGGAAGACCCAGGTCAGACTCCTCTGTCAGCAATTATTATTATTATTATTATTTATTTCTTAGCAGACGCCCTTATCCAGGGCGACTTACAATTGTTACAAGATATCACATTATACATTATTTCACATTATACAGATATCACTTTATTTTACATACAATTACCCATTTATACAGTTGGGTTTTTACTGGAGCAATCTAGGTAAAGTACCTTGCTCGAGGGTACAACAGCAGTGTCCCCCACTGGGGATTGAACCCACAACCCTCCGGTCAAGAGTCCAGAGCCCTAACCACTACTCCACACTGCTGCCCCACAATACACTGAAGGCACCACAGGTAGTCTGAATGAGGCTATGAGGAGGCTGGAGGGGGAGATCTCAGGGCTGTACTCAGTTCCTCAGATAGATCACAAGGGCAGATTGATTGAAGATATGAAACTCAAGAAGCAGGAGTTAGCCAGCCTGCTGGATACTAAAGTACAGGGGGCGCTGGTACGGTCGCGGTTCCAGAGTATTACAGAGGTCGACGCACCAACACAGTTCTTCTTTGGGCTGGAGAGGAAGACACAGCAGAGCAGGGTGATACACTGTCTTAAGACGCCCGAAGGGTGAGTGCTGGAAAACAGGGAGGAGATCTGTGGATTTGCTGCGGGTTTCTACAGAGGCCTGTACTCGGCGGAGGCTGGAGGCCAGGCAGCTGTTTCTAAAAGATCTTCCCAGGATTAAAGAGGAGAAAGCAAGGGGGCTAGAGTTCCAGCTGACTCTTGAAGAGCTGACCACTGCCCTGCAGGGGCTGAACAACGGGAGGGCGCCAGGGCTTGATGGACTAACCGCTGAGTTTTATAGTGAGTTCTGGGCTCTGTTGGGGCTGGATTTGCTCTTGGTGTTGCAGGAGAGCTTGCTGGAAGGAAGCCCCTGAGCTGCCGGCGGGCGGTCATCACCCTGCTGCCTAAAAAAGGAGACCTGACTTCTATAAAGAACTGGAGACCTCTGTCGCTCTTGTCAATGGATTGTAAAATTCTGTCCAAGGTCTTGTCAAGTAAGCTGAGAGCGGTGATGACAGAGGCAGTGCACACCAACCAGACGTGCTGTGTGCCTGGCAGGTCCATATTTGACAATATTTTTTTAATTAGGGATATTGTGGCTGCTTCAAAGCTTTTTGGGTTAGATTGTGGTCTGATCTCCCTCGATCAGGAGAAGGCTTTTGACCGGGTCAATTGTGATTATTTATTCAAGGTCTTAGAGGCCTTGGGGATTGGCCTAGGTTTCCGGGCCTACATTCGGCTCCTGTACTGTCGTGTTTTCAGTGTGCTGAAGATCAATGGTGGCTTGAGTGAACCGTTTCTCGTCCAGAGAGGCATCAGGCAGGGATGCCCCCTTTCTGGAATGCTCTACTCTCTCTCCATAGAGCCCCTGCTACATAGGCTGAGGCAGCTGCTTATTGGCTTGCCTATTCCCACCCATCCCTTGCAGGCAGTCAGGGTCGAGGCATACGCTGGTGATTTGTTCCGGCCAGCAAGATGTAGATGCTGTTTGTCAGTGTCAAGAGCAGTTTGAGAGGGTGTCCTCAGCTAAGGTAAACTGGGCAAAGAGCAGAGCACATCTGGTAGGAGCTTGGGAAGGGGCATACCCCCCTGCTCTCCAGGCCGGGTTGCAGTGGACTCGCTCTGGACCTAAGGTTTTAGGGGTGTTTTTGGGTGAGATTGATGAGACCCAGAAAAACTGGAATGGGCTTTTAGAGAAAGTCCAGAGTAGGCTGAGGGCGTGGCGTTGGTTGCTGCCCCAGCTTTCTTTTAGGGGTAATGCATTGATTATAAATAACTTGGCGGCCTCTATGCTTTGGCATAGTTTCACCTGCTTGGACCCACCCACCAGTAGCTTGTTACACTGATACAGAGTATTTTTGGATTTTTTCTGGGATGGGCTACATTGGGTCAGGAAGGACGTGCTGTACCTGCCCCTCCAGGAGGGTGGGGAGGGACTTATTGACATCAGCAGTAGGCTTGCAGCTTTCCGGTTACAGGCAGTTCAGAGGCTGCTGTGCCCCCAGACCCTACTCACCCCCTACCTTGGATAATATTGGCTACAGCCATTATGCAGTGTGTTGGGTGGTTGCAATATGATAGGCATTTGTTTGTGATGCATAGTCCTGCTCTAGATGTGTCCCTCCTCCCAGAGTTTTATAGGAAACTGTTTAAGGTATGACAGTGGTTCCAAATAAAGAGAGACCCTGAACCTTTTAAATAGAGACCCTGAACCTTTTAAATAAAGAGAGACCCTGAACCTTTTAAATAAAGAGAGACCCTGAACCTTTTAAATAGAGAGACCCTGAACCTTTTAAATAAAGAGAGACCCTGAACCTTTTAAATAAAGAGAGACCCTGAACCTTTTAAATAAAGAGAGACCCTGAACCTTTTAAATAAAGAGAGACCCTGAACCTTTTAAATAAAGAGAGACCCTGAACCTTTTAAATAGAGAGACCCTGAACCTTTTAAATAAAGAGAGACCCTGAACCTTTTAAATAAAGAGACCCTGAACCTTTTAAATAAAGAGAGACCCTGAACCTTTTAAATAAAGAGAGACCCTGAACCTTTTAACTAAAGAGAGACCCTGAACCTTTTAACTTTTTTTGGTTTTTAGAGGAGCCACTGGTCCTTAATGAAAATGTTAAAATAGGATTGTTATTTTCTAAGACTTTTATTTCTATATTGGTCCGTGCAGGAGTTACTAAAATAAGGGATCTTTTAGATTTACAAACATTTCCGTGGGTTAGTGTTGAAAGCCTGACTATGAGGCTGGGAGTCAGGTCTGAAAGGGTAATTTCCAGGTTTTTATTTGCACTAAAGGAGGCGCTCCCCTCTGGTGCTGTGGAGAGGGTGAATCAGGCTTTCTCTAAACGTCAATGGCCAGACGACGCAAATGTTAGTCCCCCCCCCCCCGCCCTGAGCTCTACCCCTCCCTTACCGGATACACCAGGTCGCCTATTGATTTGTCATGGTCTGTCCAGTGTTTCCATCTCCACAGCTGATAAGAAGGCACTTTACCAACTGTGTGTGAAGGTGCAACACCGCCAGCAGTTGCAGCCCCTCCCTGACACCCCTTGGAGGGAGCGCCTGGCTGTGGAGGAAAGCCTCAGCCCTGCCTGGAGGAGTCTTTACAAGCCTCCATTGCCCAAGAGATCTGGAGACTTGTAGTGGAGAATTCTCCATACTGCTGTTGCCACCAATGCCTTTGCCCACACCTTGGACCCCTATGTGGCAGACACATGCCCGTATTGTACAGACAGAGAGACTGTTTTCCACCGGTTTTGCTACTGTCCTAGATTACAACCGCTGTTTACTGTATTGAAGAGAGTGTTTAATGATTTTACTCTGGTTTTCTCCCCTACTGTGTTTATATTCTGAGTGCAGTACAGCAAGTGCTATAAGTATCAGTGCCAAATGGCAAATTTCCTGGTGGGGCAAGCCAAGCTGGCTATACTTAAGAGTAGGAAGAGTCAGGTTGAGTGTATGGAAGTACAGAGTGTTCTCTCTGCCTTTAAGACTCTTGTGGAGTCCAGGATTTGCCTGGACTTTAGATACTATACCCTTATCAAAGATTTGGACACTTTTGAGCAGGTGTGGGGAGCGCAGGGTATTTTGTATGCCACAGATAATAATGAGCTGCTGCTAGTCTTGTGATGTTCTCATTGTTTTTAAATTTTTTTAATTGTGTTGGAACGAATAAAGAAAAAGATAATGTTTTTATGGTGCTTATTTTTAGTGTTTGTGATATATTTCTGTGTATGGGGATGTTTATATATATATATATATATATGGGTGTGTATTGTTAATTTATTGCGTGTTTGCACTATTGAAGGGGCACTGTTCGGTTGTACTGATACCCTTCTTTTTAGGAAGAGGGTAAAAAAGGGGGTTTTAAGGTATTTATTGTAAAATTAATGTCTAAATAAAGGTTTGTTAAAAGTCAAAAAGTCTCTCTCTCTCTCTCTCTCTCTCTCTCTCAATGGCACTATTGTATTACCTATTTTTCACTTAAATAAATAATAATCATTTTTTAAATGCTTGTTTCTTTTTTAAGAAAGCAAACATGTACAGTGGCTCTCAAAAGTATTCACCCTCCTTGGACTTTTCCACATTTTATTGTGTTACAACATTTTGCCACTGATCAACACAAAAAAGTCCATAATGTCAAAGTGAAAAATAAAATCTACAAATTGTTCTAAATTAATTACAAATACAAAACAGAAAATAATTGATTGCATAACTATTCACCCCCTTGAGTCAATATTTGGTAGAGACACCTTTGGCAGCAATTACAGCCATGAGTTTATTTAAGATAAGTCTCTACCAGCTTTGCACATCTGGACACTGCAATTTTTGCCCATTCTTTTTTGCAAGATTGCTCAAGCTCCGTCAAGTTGGATGGGGACCTTTGGTGAACAGCAATTTTAAACTCTTTCCACATATTCTCAATTGGATTGAGGTCCGGGCTTTGACTGGGCCACTCCAGGACATTGACCTTTTTGTTTTTAAGCCACTCCAGTGTGGCTTTGGCTGCATGTTTGGGGTCATTGTCCTGCTGGAAGATAAATCTTCTCCCAAGTCCCAGGTCTCTTGCAGACTTCAGCAGGTTTTCCTCCAGGATTTCTCTGTACTTTGCTGCATCCATTTTGCCCTCTATCTTCACGAGCTTTCCGGGCCCTGATGCAGAGAAGCATCCCCATAGCATGATGCTGCCACCACCATGCTTCACGGTAGGGATGGTGTTCTCAGGATGAAGTGCGGTGTTAGGCTTGCGCCAAATATAGCGCTTAGTGTTGAGGCCAAAAAGCTCTATTTTGGTCTCATCAGACCATAGAATCTTCTTCCACTTGGTCTCAGAGTCTCCCACATGCCTTCTGGCAAACTCTAGCCGAGATTTGATGTGAGTTCTTTTCAACAATGACTTTCTTTTTGCCACTCTCCCATAAAGGCCAGTTTTGTGAAGCACCCGGGCTATTGTTGCCGTATGCACAGTGTCTCCCAGCTCAGCCGTGGAAAACTGTAACTCCTTAAGAGTTGCCATAGGCCTCTTGGTGGCCTCCCTGACTAGTGCCCTTACTCAGTTTTTGAGGACGGCCTGTTCTAGACAGATTCACAGTTGTGCCATATTCTCTCCATTTCTTAATAATGAACTTTACTGTGCTCCGGGGGATATTCAATGCCTTGGAAATGTTCTTATATCCTACTCCTGATTGGTGCTTTTGAAGAACCTTATTCCGGATTTGCTTTGAATGTTCCTTCGTCTTCATGATGTAGTTTTTGTTAGGAAATGTACTAACCAACTCCCAGGACCTCCCAGAGGACCTCCCAGAGACAGGTGTATTTAACCTGAAATCATGTGCCACACCTTAATTGCACACAGGTGGACTCCATTCAACTAATTATGTGACTTCTAAAGACAGTTGGTTGCACCAGAGCTTATTTAGGTGTGTCATAGCAAAGGGGGTGAATACTTATGCAATCAATTATTTTCTGTTTTATATTTGTAATTAATTTAGAACAATTTGTAGATTTTATTTTTCACTTTGACATTCTGGACTTTTTTTGTGTTGATCAGTGGCAAAAACTCCTAATTAAATCCATTTTGATTCCATGTTGTAACACAATAAAATGTGGAAAAGTCCAAGGGGGGTGAATACTTTTGAGAGCCACTGTATTTATTGTGTATGTGGCAGGGTACACCCCGCCCCTGTGCATATTTTGTATTTGTGTTATTAGTAGTTCAAATGTATGTATGTATTGGTGCACAGGGTGTGGTTTTATTAGTGTTTAAAATGTATGTATTTGTGCACAGGTGCTTTAGGTCGGCAGGGAAGGATTGATTGCCTTCCCTGCCAAAGCAGTTCACGTGCAGGCTGTGTCTGGACTCGATTGAATGATTAACAAATTGTAAACATATAAAAGCAATTGCTACCCGTGCTGGTTTTACACCAGCACGATACTTGTTTGTTATGTATGTCTGTTTGTTTTGGCCATCGGGCTGTTTATTAACTGTTTTGTTTCTGTTTTATTTAAACCTTTTACTTATTAAATACGCGCACCAGCGCTTCCACCTGCAGTATTGTTGTCTGTATTTCCTGGTCTGATGTCACCCACAAGCCATCCATGTGACAATGTAAAAAAATTATTTCTAACAGAAGACTACAACTGGTCTTTTTAATCTTTTGATGTCTGGTCTAATTCTGCTTCCAGTCTTTATACTGTACTGTTACTTGACTTGACCAGTTATGCTGGTGAAAAAGTATGCGTCATAGAGTAAAGGAAACTGGTAAGTGTCAACAATAGAAGACTATGGGGGAGGGAACATCATTATACAGGGTCTGCTCCTGCTTAAAACCCCCAATCTTCCAATTTGAAGCCTGAAAGTCAGATAACCTCACACCCTGGACTGGAATAGTGGCATGTTGAGCCATGTCCAACGCATTGGAAAGGGAAACATAATTAAATGCTTAATTTTAGATCTACAGAGTTCACTCGAAGTACAATTCCTTATTTAATCCCTAATCCCTACGTACAGTACATGCATGGTTTCCTTAAAATGTTCCTTCACTTACTGTTGTGCTTCTCAACAAGGTAAAAAAACAAGAATAACTTTAGTTTGGTGTGGTTTGTGGCACAACGCAAGATAATTTATATGCTGCAGATTAGCATCTAAACACAGTTTGTACTACTGGAAAGTAGACTTTTTGCACTGGGGCAGGGGTTCTTAAACTGTGTGCAACTGTTCCAAGGGAGGCACTGCCTATCTCTACCACCATTTGTTTAGTTAAAGATGCAGCTCTCTTTCATTTAGAGCCCTGGTGTTTGAGGGCATGCTGATGTATACTGCCACATATGTGATTTAAAACAATAATTTCTATAATTGTGTAATCACCTGGATACACTATGTTAGTTGTACATAACATGTGATCCAGTGTAAAGATCTGATCACTGTTAACTAATGACTTTTCCATTTCCTTTTTATGAAGCACTATTTATTATTCTATTACAAAGCAAAGGTCGTGTAAACTTTAAACCGGACCAACAATAAAGAATGCTTATATCCTGTAAATACTCCACATAAAAAAAGAAATACCTTATTTTTGTGAGGAAATCCTTGGTTTGTTGATCTGCTTGTAATGTGGTTGAAAGGATGTGGCGATCCTGATACAGTGCTCCAATCTGTCACATGCCAGGCGATTCCGCAGCTTGTTTTTAATAACATTCATCATGGAAAACGTAGCTTCACATAAGGTTGTGTTTGAGAACATACAAAGCATTTTTAGGCTTGAAGATGCCAAACACAGGTATTTATCTCTTGGTACCTGCAGCCAAAAGTCAGCCCTCTTGTTGCTGGATTTGTAGCACTGTGCAAAGAAAGATCAGTTTGAAACTCCAGAAACTCTAACTTCACAGCTGCCTTGTTGGAATAAAATGGTTTAAGACTGGAAACCAATTCCCTCACATTGTGTTGGAAGGAGCATCCAAAAAATGTGAAAGCTGACTCAAACAGCAAAATGTCTGTGAAGCAACTGTCAAATGTATCTTCCAGCTTGGCACGCAACAAATGGGGAAAATGCATAAAGTCTTTGTTGTTTACATCATCTTTAAAAAATTGCAATTTTGCTTTGAATGCTTTTTCAACAGAAAGCATTTCCATTGGGGTTTTGTCCTTTCCCTGCAGACTAAGGTTCAAGGCATTGAAGTGAGCAGTTACATCAGTAATGAAAACTAACTAACTAAGATGAACGCAGCTTCTGGGCGAGCAAGCTGGGACCCTGACTGATCGGGGAGGCTCAGGCAGCTACCAGGCTATGAGCGACCTCAACACCACCAGTTACGACCTGGTCAAGCTGGCCATTCTCCGCTGCCTCAACATTACGGCAGAGACCCACCGGGTACAGTTCAGGGAGTACCGAAGATCCCCGGAGACACAACCCAGGGTGGTTGCGGAGCGGTTGTCCGACCATATGGTACACTGGCTGACCCCCGAGAAGAAAACCAACCTGCAAATGGAGGAAGCAGTGGTTGTGGTGCAGTTCTGCCATGTGGTCGATGCCGATACCCAGGCCTGGATACGGCGCCACAATCCTGACACCCTGGAAGCCGCCATGAAACTGGTCGAAGATTTCGAGGACTCCCTAGTCTCTGCCCGGACCGAGATACTGTCGGTTCACGCCTTTCGGAACAGCCGACCCCTACCTCTCTCAATGGCAATGTGGCAATGTGAAAACCCATGCAGTAGTCGACACAGGATGTGAGCAAACCTTAATTAGAACAGCTCTCTTGGGCAGTGTGTCATGGCGGCCATGAGGTCAGATGGCCATCTCCTGTATCCATGGAGACACGGCGGCATACCCCACCCTAAAAGCATACTTATCGGTAGGACCGATAAAACGTCACCTGGTAGTAGGGGTGGCGGAAAGGTTACCACATCCAGTTATTCTGGGCTGAGACTTAAAGAATTAATGCAAATAATGGCAGTCTCAGCCGCACACATAAACGTGGCAGAAAAAAAGAAAAAGGAACGGATTGGTGATGTGTTTCCTTTTCAAGACGACATGTTTTCTCTTATTTTCCGTCCTAGAAAAACAAATAAAGAGAGAAGGACCGCAAAATGGGAGGGAGCATCACTGAGACAAGGCTGGGGTCTGGTGGGAGAGTGCTTGAATGGTAACAAACGCCAATCAAAAGGAGTCGGAATGTAGTGTGACTGAGAGGGTGAGGTTACTGGGCCACCCAGGGCAGATGCTACTCCAGCCCCTCTCAATATACCGGACATGTGGTACTCAAGCGCGGACATAGTGTGGGGCCAACATATTGACCCGTCACTAGTGCATGCTTGGGGGCAGGTACGGTCTATTGAAGGTAAGGATGTTGATGGTGCTGGGGCGCTAGTATATCCACACTTCAGTATCAAGGGGCAGTTACTGTATAGGGTAAATCTAGCTGTGGGCACAGGACAGCCTGTAACACAATTATTGGTTTCCCCATCTTGTCGGACTGAGGTCATGAGTCTGGCGCATGATATCCCTTTTGCGGGGCACCTCGGAGCTGACAAGACAAGGGAGTGGAACCTCCTCCAACTCAACAGCAACAAGACGGAGGTCATGCTCATTGGCTCCAAATCCACTCTCTCCAAACAGCACAACCTCAACATCACCATAGATGGTTTCCCGGTCCCTTTGTCAACACAAGTCAAAAGCCTCGGTGTCACCCTCGACAGTTCCCTCTCATTCGAATTCCACATAAAAACCATCACCCGGACAGCATTCTTCCACCTCCGCAATATCTCTAGGCTCCGATCCTCACTTTCACACTCCAGCACTGAAACCCTCATCCATGCCTTTGTCACTTCTGCAACACTCTCCTCACTGGTATCCCCACCAAACTCACCAACAGACTCCAACTGGTCCAGAACTCTGCTGCCAGAATCCTCACCCGCACTAGATCAACTGAACACATCACACCAATCCTCATACACTGGATCCCTGTGCAATACCATATTGACTTTAAGATACTCCTCACCTACAAAGCCCTCCTTAACCTGGCACCCACCTACCTCTATGACCTTCTCCCAGTCTATGCCCCCTCCCGCTCCCTCCGCTCCTCCTCTGCTGGTCTCCTTGTTACCCCTCCATTCCGCCTCTCCACCATGGGTGCCCGGGCCTTTAGCTGCTCGGCACCCAGGCTCTGGAATGCACTCCCCCCACACATACCACATGTAGACACAGTCATCTCATTCAAAAAACCTCCTGAAAACACACCTCTTCCAGGAAGCCTAAATCCTAAATCCTTACCCTAAACCGGGTCCGTATCCTATTTCCAACCCTACCCCCTTAAACCCAACCCTTACCCTAAATCGGGTTCGTATCCTCTACCTAACTCCTCCCTCCTCTTTTTATCTGTCCTGTTTTGTCTTGTCTTTTGATTTTAGATTTTTAGATTTTAAATTGCACTGTTGATTGATGCACTTGATTTTATGACTTTATGGATTGCACTTGATTTTAAGTAGGCCTAAGTGGCAGAGCAGGGCTCTGCCCTTGTAAATATTGGCAGGGATGGGGTTAAATTCTCCTCCCTTCCCAGGTTTATTGTGTCAGGTGGGAATCATTAACAATCAATCAGCACCCAGCCACCTGACATAAATGGAGGACTCAGCTCCTCATTAGGGAGAAGCAAGTGTGTTTTTTGTTGCTTGCTGGTTTTTTCTTTGTGTGCTGTTTTTTTTTTTTTTTTAATTTTTGCAGTCCACTGAAGGCAAAGCTCAGCCTGGAAGATTTATTTTCTGTAAGTTTTACTTTGTGTTTTATTGTTTGCGTTTTAAAAACCTTTTGTTTGGCCCTCGTGCCTGTTTATTTTGTGTCTTTTATTTAATAAAAGTTTTTTGTTTGAACTGCAGTCTGTCTCTGGGTCTCATCCCTTGCGCCACCCTGTCACAGCCTACTTTTAATGTAAGATGTCCTTGAGTGTCCTGAAAGGTGTCTGCCAAATAAAATGTATTATTATTATTATTATTATTATTATTATTGTTAGGTAGGTCTTCATACTGATGAGTGAGATATGTAGCCACATGCCCAGACTGCCAGCGAGTAGCGCCTGGTCAGGTGCGCCCCGCCCCTTTGGTTCCACTGCCGATTATTTCCACTCCTTTTGAACGCATTGCAATAGACATAGTGGGCCCTTTGCTACCTTCTGACTCTGGGTATACGCATATATTAGTAGTGGTAGATTATGCAACGCGATACCCAGAGGCATTTCCGTTGAGGTCCACTAGTGCCGCTGCAATAGCCACCGAGTTAGTGCAGATTATGGCTAGAGTAGGGATCCCCAAGGAGATCTTGACTGATCATGGAACCAACATTCTGTCTAACACATTACAGCAGGTATAAAAAATATGTCCCGTCAGGACATCAGTTTATCATCCACATACGGACGGTTTGGTGGAACGCTTTAATCAGACCTTGAAGTCAATGCTGAGACGGTTTGTAACACAAGAGCAAAAACATTGGGCATCACTTCTTCCCTACCTCCTTTTTGCAGTGAGATAGGTGCCGCAGAGTTCAACAGGGTTCTACCCCTTCGAGCTCTTGTACAGCTGACAGCCTTGATCTGTTGAGAGGGGTTGGAGGAGCACAAAGGCTCGTCCAAAAATGTAGTGAAGCATGTGAGATGGCCCAGGACAACCTCAGATCGGCTCAGCACCGACAGCAGCAGCATTACAACAAAAATGCAGTAATTCAAACCTTTCAACCAGGAGACAAGGTAATGTTGCTACTTCCCTCATCAGAATCAAAATTGAGCGCAAAATGGCAGGGGCCATATGAAGTGATTCGGGCTATAGGGAAGGTGAATTATGAAATTAGACAGCCCTTTCGCCGTAATGAATGTGAAATTTATCATGTAAATTTATTAAAGCCCTGGCAGGCAAGGGAGGTCTTGTTTATAGCCCCAGGCAATATAGAGGAAGATTTAGGCCGATGTCCAGAGACTCCTCCTAAAGGGCTGTTTCACTTTAAAACCATGCCGTTTGGGCTACATGGTGCACCCGCTGCCTTTCAGAGACTGATGGACCAGGTTTTACGCCCACACCATGAATATGCAGCAGCGTACATTGATGACGTGGTTATTTACAGCTCCACCTGGGGAGATCATTTGGCTAGGATTGCAGCCGTCCTTCAGTCTCTATGGGTAGCCTGGCTGACAGCTAACTTGAGAAAATGTGCGTTTGTCAAGACAGACTCAATATTTGGGATTTTTAATGGGGAATGGAAGGGTGAGACCAGTGGTTACCAAAATCCAGGCTTTGGTCGACGCAGCGATCCCCAAAACCAAGACTCAGATGAGGTCACTACTGGGATTATCCGGTTATTACCGCCGCTTTATCCCCGAGTATGCCACAGTGGTTAACCCTTTAGTTGACCTCACCAAGAAGAGTGCTCCAAATTTAGTTAAATGGTCAGCTGAGTGTCAGGGGGCATTTGTTTGATTTAATTGTTTTATTGTTTGTTTAATTATCACCGGCACCTGGCAATGATTGGAAATTAGAGCCAGGTGCAGAGTATAAAAAAGAAGCAGTCAGTTTGCTCTTGGCTGCAGAGTAGAAGGACATGGGAAGGAGTACTCTGTGTCTGAGCAGTCACTTTGTAAGTAGTATATACTGTCTGTAATAAAGTGTTGTGTGTTGGAATTATATGTCAGGTAAACAGCTTAGCTGTCCTGCACGTTAGTCAGGGACCTGCATATGTGTAGTGAGTGCTCAATGAGAGCTAGGTTTTTGTTTTGTTTGTTTATTTTTGTTTTGTAATAAAAGTGCTTCACTGTGCAGTTCTGTGTCTGGGTCTATGTTTTTAAAGGGCAAACAAGCCGATAACAGAGGCAACGTTACAATATATATAAACAAATGAATGTACAAACCTGTCACATGCGATTTCCAACTCCGTCATCAGTTTTCTGAGACAAAGCTTGTCTCTTCAATAATGTTACAATTTATTTATTCTCGCATGCCAAATCAGTCTGTTTTTATTGTGCAGTTACACAGCGCTTCCAGTTTCACCTGACAAAAAATGCAGCCAAAACAAAGCAAACAAGACAAGCTATGGTAATGTAAAACAGTTAATCATTAAACAGTTGTAGATACTAACTGTGGCAAAGTGGTTTGCAGTGCGCAGGTGTAGAGGTGATGCAGTGCTCAAGAGAATGACAACAACAATGTTACTTGTGAAATTATGGTTTATTTTGTAATCCAAATTCACTTGACAACAGTAAATAATAAAGTTAACTGGCAATACACAATGATGCGTATTGCTCAGTGAAACCACGGTGTTCAGTTCTGAAATAATAAACACAGTCCTTAATACACACACAATAAATAAACACGATCACAAGTCCACAGTGAGTGCTGTAGTGCTTGTGGTACAAATACAATTAATCGTGAAACAAGTGCAGTGATGTCTGGGTTTGTGCTGGCCTTGTTAGCCGTCTAATAGCAACAAACAAGTATATATTTAGACACAACAAAACAAACAAAACACTCACGATATATAACACGGTTCTCCTTCCGGGTTAGCGTTAAAGAAAAAGATCACCTCACTATGTCCCCTTATATAGCATCAATCATGCCCCCTTAGTTAACGAGTGCAACCGCTCCTCCAATCCGCGGCTGCCACATCGTTTCCCTTCTGGGTCGATGATTTAGTGTACCGTAGCTCCACCCCCTTTCTAGATGGCCATCCAGTCCAGGGCACTCTGTTCCCTTTACACAGCGCCCTCACAGGTCGGGAGGGAGATTTATCACCAAGAATCATTCTGTCTCTGTCACAGTAACATTTTGATTTAATTTTGCTATTAGGTCGTTAACAGGGAATTTTACATACTGCTACAATACGTACCAGATTTAAAAGTATGTACTATATTTAAGTCCACGTGTCATCTCTTTTGGCAGTGATATTTTCAGAATCATATCCTTCTGAATTTAAATATTTCTTCTGTTGAAAATATAGTACTGTACCAACAAACCAATTACAGTACATCTAAATGGAAGCCTACTTATTTTAAAAGACAGTCCTTTCTGCGATGTATTTTTGACATTGTATCTTTTTTGTGTTCCCTTAAAAATGGACAAGGGTTGGAATGGGCCAAAATGAAATAATCAGGTATGCGTCACACGCGTTTTACGTCACAATTTTATAGGGTCGGTATGTGAGTGCAGACTGTACACTTATTTTTTTTTAAACGGTGTACATTTTACAGCTGTTTTTCCTGATCTAACATCTTGTCCCATGATAGCTGACTTTCATACCTTGATGACTTTTTTTTTTTTTTGGAGGGCAACATTCTTCCCCTGCAGTGCTCTCACTGAAAAATAAACACATTGCCTTGAGAGTTAGTCTGTATTTTATTTTAAAATAATAATAAAATATTGTACAGGTAATCTCATATATAAGCATTTCATTTCTATCATTATAAACATATTTGTCTATCTATGTTTTAATAGTTTCACAAATCGATGGATTGGGCATGTCCAATAAATAACTAATATCACTTCTCTTCAAATCTAGTAATAAATAAATAAATAAATAAATAAATAAATAAATAATTTTTTTTTTTTTTTTAAATATAGCGTTTAAATCTAAAAAAATATGTAAATACGGTTAATGGCAAATTAGGTTAGCAACAGTAAAAAAAAAAATTTGCCAGGGACAGTTTGTCTTGAAATGCTTATACAGTAAACTTCACGTTTATGCCAGCAAGTACATGCCTGACCACAAAGTAGACTCAGAAATAATTTTATAAATTACACAACATGATTTTCTCTAATTCGTTAATACCTTAGTGACTATGGTGTTTTTTTTTTGTTTTTTTTTTGTAACTTCACTAAATTGTTGCATTTAAATGTCAGGTTCATGTTAAGAAAGCAATATAACTTATTGGCTAATTTACAAACCACATAAATAATACCTTAAATTTAAAAGATTAATCTGTGCCTTGCCAGAGTCTCTCTGGCAGCCATTTTAGGGTTTCTTTGTAACCAATAGAAGATCAGCTTTTTCCACAGCTAGCCAAACAGAAGTGATAGGGGTGTATGTAAAGACTGTTAAAAATGTTTGTGTGTAGGTGTTAGACTTTCGCAATTAAGTTTTCAGAAACGTGCGTTTTTTAGAAATATATCCGGAGTGTTTTTAGCAAAAGAACAAACATAGGAAAAATAAATAAATAAAAACTATTTGTCCAATGGGAGAAGTATAACGGCAAAAATTCTTGTCCCTCACACAAAACTTGTTGTCCAGGGCGTCGGACTCGGACGATATGAATTGCACACACATACATACATTTTCTTCTACACAGCAGAAGAAGGGCGTTTGTCCAAAACTTGCTGAAATATATTTTTCAATCATATAAATGTTTTATGTACATGTGAAAATCCCTTTTAATATATATATATATATATATATATATTTTTTACATCTTTCATTTTTGTACACTGCAGTTACACCTCCCACATGTACGTGTCTGCATTACCATGTTTCATTACTATTTATTATACTAAGCAGTGCTCTTTGATTACGTTTTGGTTTACTGAAACTTGCATTAAGCATTTAATACTATACTAACATTGTTTGGATTATGGATCAATCTTATCATACTGCTATTTGCACTTCAGTTACTGTGGTGCAATATAGGCTTACTACTAAAATACTATACTCGTATTATTACTAGTGTGTGTTAAAATGCGAAGGATTTATATGGTGAGATGATTTTTGAATGTGTCTACCTTTAATTTTAGTCTAAATACATATTTCAAAATTACATCAGTTGTCGGAGGCTAGATATAGCATATATTTCAAATACATATATCAACGAAAGATAGGACTAGAATAGAGCAGAACGTAAAGTAATACCCTCACCTGCCCCAACACTTTTTGGTTCTGAAAGCTTGGCAAGTGAGACCAGAATGGGGTGTGGCAAGGGGTTCGCTTCTTTTTGGGCTTCATTTGAAGAATGAGGTATAATGTGTTTTTATGCAAATTAAAAGTGATTACTGCTTTTGAAGAACTTCTGTTTCATGCTTCTATTCTACTTCACCTCAATATAATGCAATGTACATTATAGATATAAATAACTTTAGCATAACAGAGGCAGAAGTGTTAAAGGGACCAGGAGCTCTTAAAATAAACAAATCCCCTGGGCCGGATGAGATCCTCCCAATAGTACTCAAAGAAATGAAAGAAGTTATTTACAAACTGTTAACAAACAGTTTCTTGACACAGGGGTTGTACCGACAGACTGGGGAATTGCAAACGTAATACCAATCCACAAAAAGGGAGACAAAACTGAACCAGGTAACTACAGACCAATAAGCTTGACTTCTATTATATGTAAACTATGGAAACTATAATAAGATCCAAAATGGAAAATTACCTATATGGTAACAGTATCCTGGGAGACAGTCAGCATGATTTTAGGAAAGGGAGATCGTGTCTAACTAACCTGCTTGATTTGAGGATGCAACATCGACAATGGATAATTGCAAAGCATACGACATGGTTTATTTAGATTTCGAGAAAGCTTTTGACAAAGTCTTGCATAAAAGATTAATTCTCAAACTGAACTGAACATAAGAACATAAGAAAGTTTACAAATGAGAGGAGGCCATTCAGCCCATCTTGCTTGTTTGGTTGTTAGTAGCTTATTGATCCCAGAATCTCATCAAGCAGCTTCTTGAAGGATCCCAGGGTGTCAGCTTCAACAACATTACTGGGGAGTTGGTTCCAGACCCTCACAATTCTCTGTGTAAAAAAGTGCCTCCTATTTTCTGTTCTGAATGCCCCTTTATCTAATCTCCATTTGTGACCCCTGGTCCTTGTTTCTTTTTTCAGGTCAAAGAAGTCCCCTGGGTTGACATTGTCTATACCTTTTAGGATTTTGAATGTTTGAATCAGATCGCCGCGTAGTCTTCTTTGTTCAAGACTGAATCGATTCAATTCTTTTAGCCTGTCTGCATACGACATGCCTTTTAAACCAGGGATAATTCTGGTTGCTCTTCTTTGCACTCTTTCTAGAGATTTAAATTCAACACTTCTCACAATATATCCAAGCATCTTGTTAGCCTTTTTTATAGCTTCCCCACATTGTCTAGATGAAGACATTTCTGAGTCAACATAAACTTCTAGGTCTTTTTCTTTCCCTTCTTCAATTTTACCATCTCCCATATGATATTTATAATGCACATTTTTATTGCCCGCATGCAATACTTTACAATTTTCTCTATTAAATGTCATTTGCCATGTGTCTGCCCAGTTCTGAATGCTGTCTAGATCATTTTGAATGACCTTTGCTGCTGCAACAGTGTTTGCCACTCCTCCTATTTTTGTGTCATTTGCAAATTTAACAAGTTTGCTTACTATTATTTGTTTATTTAGCAGACGCCTTTATCCAAGGCAACGTACAGAGACTAGGGTGTGTGAACTATGCATCAGCTGCAGAGTCACTTACAACTACGTCTCACCCGAAAGACGGAGCACAAGGAGGTTAAGTGACTTGCTCAGGGTCACACAATGAGTCAGTGGCTGAGGTGGGATTTGAACTGGGGACCTCCTGGTTACAAGCCCTTTTCTTTAACCACTGGACCACATAGCCTCCTATACTATACTATACTATACCAGAATCTAAATCATTAATGTAGATTAGGAATAGCAGAGGACCTAATACTGATCCCTGTGGTACACCACTGGTTACGTCGCTCCATTTTGAGGTTTCTCCTCTAATCAGTACTTTCTGTTTTCTACCTGTTAACCACTCCCTAATCCATGTGCATGCATTTCCTTGAATCCCTACTGCGTTCAGTTTGAGAATTAATCTTTTATGCGGGACTTTGTCAAAATCTTTCTGGAAATTTAAATAAACCATGTCGTATGCTTTGCAATTATCCATTGTCGATGTTGCATCCTCAAAAAAATCAAGCAGGTTAGTTAGACACGATCTCCCTTTCCTAAACCCATGCTGACTGTCTCCCAGGATATTGTTCCCATATACGTAATTTTCCATTTTGGATCTTATTATAGTTTCCATAAGTTTACATATAATAGAAGTCAGGCTTATTGGTCTGTAGTTACCTGCTTCTGTTTTGCCTCCCTTTAAGTGGATCGGTATTACATTTGCAATTTTCCAGTCTGTCGGTACAACCCGTGTTTAGTGACTGTTGCATGAGCTTGGTTAGCGGGTTGTAAATAACTTCTTTCATTTCTTTGAGTACTATTGGGATGATCTCATCCGGCCCAGGGGATTTGTTTATTTTAAGAGCTCCTAGTCCCTTTAACACTTCTGCCTCTACTATACTAAAGGTATTTAAAACTGGATTTATTGTTTTAAAAAACAATAAAACATAACGTTTAAAATGTTGTAATACATTTATAAAATAAAAATACCTGAGCTTTATTATGTGTACCGATGCGTACGTTTATCTCATCTCTACCAGAAAACAATCCATAATTATTAAATGACTATTGGAAATGTAATTACAGTTTTATCAGAATTAATATAGGTGGTCTGTTATTACCATTTGCTTATATTCATTCTGATAATAGTCAACAGAGTTTATGTAACATTTTATTACACTTATCCGTTTCCCGGATTTTAACATTTCACAAACTGGTTGGGAAATGTCAAATCACTTGGTCGTGGTCTTGACACAGGTCTGTAGTGAGGGATTGATTACTCTAGTCTTCTTGATCAGCTGGTATAATAATATCAACTACAACTCCCAAAAGCCTCTACTTCATCCTGGTATTTTTGTCCCTCTATATGGCTGACGTTTTTCTCTGTGTTGTACATAGACCTAAATATAAGGGGTTTTGACTTTGCACGAACATTGTATTAATTATTGAACTTGAACAATGTTTAAAAAAGCGAAGAGGGTAAACTTCAGGCGTAGAAATGAATCCGACGAGGAGGAAAAAGAAGAGGAAAAACAGTCGCCGCCGCAGCCTCAGTTGCTGCAAGAACAACCACAGCCATGCGGGGCCGACGATGAGCCTTCAGTCCGATGTGCTGTAATCAACAACCCTGAGATTATCGCACACTTTAATGTCAGCACGGATATGAACCATGGAAATGGATTTCAGACTAACACAACGAGGATGAACTTGAAGGAAAAGAAGAAAAGTAAAGAAAACAAAGATGTGCCAAAAGCGAGTTTGCTTAGCTTTCACGACGACGAAGGTAGGCGGAATCAAGCCTCTTTATTAATTCATGTGTGAGTGGGTACATTTAAAATAGGCTCCGCTAGATACAGTAGTAGAAATCTAAGTGTTTTTTTTTTTTTTTTTTAAACCGCCACTAAAATAAATACCGGTGTCGGGTCAGAAAGTAGCAGTACATCTTCAGAATGTGGTTTTTAACGAGTACTGTAAAGTGCACCTCGCATCCACGGTTAGTTACGTTTAGTAGTCCACGTTAATTTTTGCAGTTGCACATGTGACATAAAAGGCGATGGTTACAAAATACTGTACATAGTTACCGGTATATGCCTACAGTGCATGGTGCAGTTTTACGTTGCCGCAGTGTTTCGGCCAACAAGACCATGGGTGTTTTTTTTTTTTTTTTTTTTTGTAATTGTGGCTTAAGGAAATGAGTTGCTTTTTAAGACATACATTGCCACGGTTTACAAATTCTGTATGTATTGGCCAATACTTGCTGCCAAAAAATATTATGCACTCAATGCAAGTCAGAAAGAGCTGCAAGGTACAGTAGTATTTTACACATTGATGATTGTGTAAGAATGTAGCTGCATGGTACCAACAAAAGTGCAAATGGCAGGTTGTCCAGGGTATATCTCTGGGTACAACACCAAGATAACAGCCAGTCATGTGGGATACTGTCTCAAAGGTAGAAGTGAAAAATGTAGCCAAAAACATTCTGGTCATTCAGTCTTCATACAAGTGGATGCAGTGCAATCACAATAGGCTGTGTGCTCCAGTGGTTAAAGAAAAGCTTGTAACCAGGAGGTCCCCGGTTCAAATCCCACCTCAGCCACTGACTCATTGCGTGACCCTGAGCAAGTCACTTAACCTCCTTGTGCTCCGTCTTTCGGGTGAGATGCACTTGTAAGTGACTCTGCAGCTGATGCATAGTTCACACACCCTAGTCTCTGTAAGTCACCTTGGATAAAGGTGTCTGCTAAATAAATAATAGTATCAGACCATGCCTGGCATCCTTCGAGACATCTTATATCAGATCTTGCTTCCACAGGTTGACTGACAGTAAGACTAATTCAGAAACCCAACAAATGTATGCAGAATTATTATTATTATTATTATTATTATTATTATTATTATTATTATTATTATTATTATTTTAAATCAGGATTTATGGTATTAGACCTTAAATCTAGTATTCCACTTACTGCAGTCTGCTGTATGTGAAATATGTATTCACATGATTGTGGCATTTCCTGTTACATGCAACTTTGTTAGTATGCTGAATTCTGAGCCTGGGTCGTTGTATATTCCGTCCAATCGTTGAAATGAAAAAATTAAAACAGGAAATTGACTTTTTATTTTGAGCAGAGAAATAAAAAAAAAGTGTTTTTTTTCATTTTCTGATTTGAAATCTGAAATAAAAACAGACTTGAGCTTGTTTAACCATTTCAGATATTGCTTGTTGCAATCAAGTATTTGAAAAAAAAAACCCCAATGAAACAAATAGTACTCTATTTTTCAACTGATACATGGAGTATTATTTGTTTAATTCTTTTTTTAAATGTCTCTTTCTCCTGGGTTCTCAGCTTTGATTCAGGATGGCCCAGAAGTGATTGAAGTATTGCTATGGCAAAATTAGAAAAGTGAGCTCTCAGAATAAGCATTTGTAGTTGAAATTCCTCCATTCTATTAAAAAAAAAGTTGTGTCCTCTTTCATTGTAACTGGCTTATTCCCCCTTGAAAACAAACACTTCCATTTTCCAGTGTCGCACAATTGTCAATCTATCCCATTTGTTTGCTAGAAACCATGCTCATATTACCTTTCCAAGGCACAGCTGGTAGTGAGCTGACATGCATTGGAAAATGCATGTTGAGTGTAGTAGAAGAATAGACAATTGATAAATGCAATTAATTTATTTCAAATATTTGTTTTAAAGCAAAATCTTTTTTATTATATATTTAATAACCGGAAAAACACTTGATTCACATTTTGTATTTCTCTGATCAAAATCAAAAAAAGATAATGGTCAATTCCCATTTATTTTTTAGTTCAAAAAGAAAAAAACTATTGGAAGAAATATACACGGACCCACTAGTAATTGGTGTGCATTAGCACTGGCTTTGGGAGAATTCCACCAGTATGCTACATACTGCAAAAGTGACTTGTGTATTTGGAATACACCTCTAGCAATAGAGGCATATTTGGAATGTGAACGATCAAATGCAGAATATTGAGTTTATTTATTTATTATATTGTAAATAGCCTAATTGCTGAGTGTTGTACCGTTTGACCTCATGTTATTTGTCAGAGGTGCTGTAGTTTTGTTTAATAAAAAAAAAAACCCACCTCCACCACACATTTCTTATTAATCCTGTCTTGTTTTTTTAAGAGAGTAGCATTTATACTTTTGTGTACTGAGATTTTTTATGTTGTGGCTCTCGTACCCTTTATCTTTTCTACAGTTTATCCCCAATGCTATTTGGAAATGAAAGATGGAGACCGTGGCTATTAAGTTGAATCACTGTATTAGTGAAGTGGTGCATACAGCAACAGAGATCATTTAGTGGACAACAGTAATGGAGATCGGCCTAATCTTCCTTCTCTTTTCATACACATGAAGTTACATCCCACTCGCTGAAAAATCGCGCACTGTTAACTATGACCTGTTTCTGTGCTTACACAATTACTCCCTCTCCTCCTAAAGAAATGACCTCATTTAAAACAATGCAAGTGTCAGTCTTTTTTAATTTCTTTATTTTAAGTGCAAGCAGTTCAAGTCTAAAGTTTCCTTAATTATTAACTAAGAAAGTAAATCAGTCCAACTTGTGCTTGGTCATATGATGAGACATTCGTCACTGTCGTCCTGAGCGTGTGGGCGAGCCCGGTGGTTGTCTGTCTAGGAGGCAGCTCTGGAGACAGATTGAAGGAGATGTCTGCACCTTGACAAAGACCTTGTGTTGTTGGTCAGGTGCAGGGGTTTCGCTGTCGCTCGTCACTCTCGTAATTTGTGAATGTTTTTTGTAAGTGACGACAAAAAAAAGTGTAATCGTCACTAGTGACGATCGTTTCTGTTTGTACTATAAAAAAAAATCCCTTTTGTTAAAGTCACACACAACGTCTCTTTCTTCAAAAGGGATTGTTTAACCATAGAGTCATTGCTGCTGATCAGATCAGCGCCTCAGCCTCTCGATTCATTGACTCTGCAACGTTCTCATGGCGTGGTAGGCGACGTAAATGCAGTCAGCCATTCAACGCCTCAGTTTCATGTTGCTTGTCAGTTACCACGGTAATTGAAAAAATAGGAGCACGCTAAAAGAGCAATGTTCTTGTATTGACGGTGTGCTATAGACTCAAGTAAATATACAGAATGTCGTAAAAAGTCAAGCACTCACCAAGTATCTGCTGTTAAGCTTATATATTTATTATTATAACATCATAATCATAAAAAACAGTGGAGCGAATTCATGCAGAGGCATTGCGGTCACTGGCCTTCGTCAGTGCAGTAACAATTTAAATCAAGCACATACAGGTGAGACATTTATGTCTAATTCATTAATTATTCAATTATCTTTCAATAAAGCAATAACAATCAATACTTTTAGTGCCCAATTCAAATATTTGAAATAGGTGAGTAGGTTGAAACAAAAGTAACAGAGTGTTTAGTTTTAGCTGTCTTAAATTGGTGTGTAAGTAACTGGTCTCTATTAAGAGACATGCATTTAGATAAAGCTTTGTCTACCCACGTATGTTTATATCCTTTTGTCAAAAATCTTTTTTTCATTTCATTAACTTGTAATACAAAATCATCCTCAGAATCACAGATACGTCTTAATCTAAGGAATTGACTATATGGCAAATTGCGTTTCAAAGAAGGAGGATGATAACTAGAAGCATTTAAAAAACTGTTACGATCTGTGGGTTTCCTATATAAAGTCAGGCGATGCCCCACCTTCACAACTTGAAACATCTAGAAAAGTAACCATACTCGAGCTAATCTCTGAAGTAAACTTGAGTGTAGGTTTAATGTTCTTGACATATTCTTCAAACTTATTCAACTTTATCTTTAGGTCCAGTCCATATGACAAATATACCATCAATGTAATGTAACCATAACTTTAGATAAGATTTAAAAGGATTATTGTTGTAAATGTAACCGTGTTCAAATTTACCCATATATAGATTGGCATAGTTAGGCGCCATTACTGAACCCATTGCTATTCCCTGAATTTGGAGTTAATAAATATTCTCAAATCTGAAATAATTTTTATTTAAAATCAAAGAAAACAATTCTATCAAATATGAACTAGGGGGCATCACCTGAGAACCACGGTACCATGTTACCACAGTTCCCATGGTAACCTAGACCACTTTGTGAGACTGTACTAGGTGCTGCTGTAGCTTTCAGCCTCACATGATTCTTTGCAATCTGACAGCTTCTGCTGCTGCGCTTTCACGACTACAGAGAGTTCTGCTCAAACCTTTGCATCTGCAGTGAAAGCGGTAAGCTTGTGCGCTCGAATTAAAAAAACAAAACTGTTAGCCAATACTGTAAAATGTCGCAGAAGAAAATCCACTCCTTTTTTCAGCGCGGCCACAGCAAGAGTGAAATAGAACAAACAGAACAACAAGTTGTAGAAGATGAAGACTTGGATTCGGAACACCAGACAAAAAAGATCAAACAAAGTTCACAAGCGTCAGATAAAAGAAAAAGAAACAAGATGCAAAGTTTCAGCCTTATTGGAAAACTCTGTTTCTATGGGTTGTGTATAATATTCTAACAATGTTTTTTCTTTTTCTTTTTATTGTAAGACATATGTACACAAACTCAGTAAACAATTACATTTTTAATGTTATTGTATACCATAGACTGGTAGATTTTAGCTGAAGCGTTAACAAAGTTCTGAAATATTGTACTTTCATTTAGGAAACCTGAAATGAATATAGAAATAAGTTTGTTGGTTATGAAACATTGGCTTATTTGTGTGCCATTGCCATATGAAATGTTGCAAAATAATTGGAAAAAATAAATAAGTAAATCCTGGTATAAGTACTTCATAATGCATTCTGTGTCTGTAGCTTTTCAGGGCAAATAAATCTGGTTCTTGAGTTTAAGTTCTAAAAGTTTACAGCTGTAAATGGTCAATTTATTTAAACTGTAGAGATTTTTAAAATGGTTTAATTAAATTGTTTTGGTCAATACAGTGATTTCAGGTATAAAATAAAAACAGGATTCATAACACCCTTGAAGACATGAGCTGTGCGCCAGTAGTGCCTACTGAATATCTGGAGTGACTAATGTTTTTAGAAAGGATTAGTTACTGGTGACTACAAAAATCTAGAACCCAGGGGAAACCCTGGTCAGGTGCTCCCTCCTGTGGCTGGTGGAGTGTAGGCAGTTGATCAGTAGGTGGCAAGAGTCCTTCTAGAGCAGTCAAAGATGGTGGAGCTGTAGTTGCTGGAGACAGTGTTCCGTGATCCATAGGAGGAGCAAGATAAGGATTCAGGTGGTTGTTATGGAGCACGTTTTTCATGTGATCAAAAAGACAGGGGTGAACCCTGTTCTTGCATGAGTTGTAGTGTTGTGAACCCATTCAATCTGATGGAGATGGTCATCCCAATCAGTTCCTCTGTTGAACAGAAACTTTGCAAACTAGTCTTTTTATGGTACGTTTCACAAGCTTGTCGCACTGCAGGGTAGTGTTCTGCAATACCTCATTTAGGGAGTACCGATATGGTATCATGCACAGTATCATGATATTCAATACTATCACAATACTTTGGATCTTATGTCCATTACATGTTAAATGGCTGCCAAATTCCTTTTTTTGCAAGTGCAAAGTGCATAAGAGGCCAATACACAGTTAATAATGCTACAGCATGGTGGGGTGGCTGTTGTTGTTGTTGGCTTTGAGCTAAAATATATATATATATATATATATATATATATATATATATATATATATATATATATATATATATATATATATATATATATATATATATATAATATATATATATATAATTAGGGCTGTCAAGCGATTTAAAAAAAATTTATCTTAGTTAATCCTCAGTTTTAATCGCATATTAAATTGTTACAATTGAATTTAAATTTGTTTTATTACTGATGCTATTGTTTTATTATCCTTAACTGTAAATAAAATTGTTTAAAATGTATTTATTTAACCAGGAAATTTACCCATTGAGACCACCACCAAAATGTACTAGGAGCAGTAATTTAGAAATTACAAATACAACCAACACAATAAAATGTGCGGTTCAAGCTTGATCAGCAGCATACAGAGATCAGAAAACATAATACATAGGATATCTATTTTTAAATGTGATTGTGAACTGAAATAAATTATTATTTTTTAAATAAAATTATAAATATGTAGCTGTAGTAAGCACTTCTAGGAAATGAACTGTTAATTGTGAAGAGAACATACAAAAAAAAAAAAACTGTCATCATATCCAAAAACTGCAAACTAACAGTTGTTAGGCTTTACATACTACGCACAAAAAAATAAAAATAAAAAAAGGAGCAACACAGCCTAACTCATGTATTATCATGATCATACTTAGCTTGATATGGGCTTGCAGCGATCCTGCATTTCTGTCGAAACTGGTGGGTTTAATTTGTTGTTGTTATTGTCTGTAGCAAAAGAGCTGCTAGCGTATTTTGAGAGATGAAGGCGTATTCAGCACGCAGCAGACTAGATGTACTTGTGTTTGATACTGGAACTCACTTTGACAGTAGACAAGTAAGCGTCTTCCTGTCCAGTGAGTCTCAATTGGCCGAGCGCCGCCCGGGGGGGGGGGGGGGGGAGGGCTAGGTCGGCCAGGGTGTCCTCGACTCACCGCGCACCAGCAACCCCTGTAGTCTGTGCCTGTAAGCTGCGTTGTCCTCCGACGCTGTAGCGCAGGGGTGGTAGCGGTGAGCTGAGCCTAAAAATAATTGGCCATTTCCAAATTGGGGAGAAAATAATAAAAAATAATTGGCAACGACTAAAGTGATTTAAACAAAAAAAAGAAAAACCCATTCATTTTTAGTGCTTTGCTCCACTTAATGGTTCATTCCAACCCGAACCCGACCCGCTTTTGCGGGTCATCCACGGGCACCCGCAGTTACCCGACCCGATGCAGGACGCTACCGTAGGTATCGATGTACTGCGGAACACTACTGTAGGGGGTATGGTCAAGTGCGAGGTTTAGTGATGGCGTGAAACTGACACAGATCTGTGATTAAGACTAAAATGGTCGCCCTTGGTCACAATGTAAGGCTTCCGGTATTCCATGTTCATAAATGCAGCAAGACACAGATTTAGCAGACTGGTTCTGCAAGTTTGACAAATTTCATGTAATGGTCCATGACCACTAAAACATAGTGATTGTCTTTTTAGGAGATAGGAAGTTCCGCTGGGTCAGCTGCTACAATGTGGTGGACACAATGGGCCTTGTTGCCATGGTACTGGGGCTCGTGATTGGCAAGCCAAACACTTGGCAATAGGCAGAAATGTCAGAAGACATAAATGCCAGCAGCACAACTGTGTAGCTTGATCCAGTGTTCTTAGCAATGCATGCTGTCCTGATCCAGTGATGTTGAATGGCCATGAACAAACTGTAACACTTATAGAACTAAAGCTTTTGGTATGACAACCTGTAACAGATCAGATTTGGATTGAGAGTGATGGGTTCAGCGACATCACAGTGCATCTTTCATCAAGTGATGGCTGAACTGTGTCCACATTTTCCTGAGGAAAGGATGAAGCCTCCAAAATGTGTGCATCCTCCCTTGTTCAGTACGTTGAAAAATGAACTGCAAATCTGGGTCAGTTTTGGGCATCAGAGATAACAGTAGGAATGGGTGTCTGTGTAGATTTCGATTCCCTGACAGCAGGAACAGCATGCCTGGAGACTGGCATTGAGAGGTCTTCTGGACGGCAGGATAATGAGTCTGCATAGCTTACAAAAGTAATAAACACAAAACTCAAGCCTGGAAAGAAAACATCTGTTCAGGTTAACATAAGCATTAGGCCTTAATGTTTTTGATTTCTAATCACTTATAATTCTACAGATGAATTGGAAAAGGAAAATCCAGTTGCCAGTGGTTGGTCTGGTCCAGTTTACATAATAACAATAGTATCCAGTATAAGTAGTTCAGGGCTTGAATTTCATTTTTGTGTGCTGCAGCAAAAGAAAAGGCACTTTTGCATATAAAAAAAACAGTTTTACTGCATCATCATTCACACTGTTGTTGCTTTTAAAATAAGCTGCTTTCAGGAGACCTAACAGCTGTTCATCACTGTGAGACAGAGCACTCTCCATTGCTTTTGCCATTGCCTGAAATAAAGTTTTTTGCTGCAGCAGAAGAAAAAGGTATTTTTCTTTTTAACCAGCGCTCCAATTCTTTTTTTTAACTCTTTACCCTGTTTCTGCCTGTTTTTCACTGTTTTCATTTATGTATGTTTAACTATTGGAAAGTTGTGTACTGCATGCCTGTAACATATCAAATGAAAGGCCAGAAAATGTTCTTTCATATTATGTAAGTTGCAACAGGATCAGGCATACTATATGTGGTAGAGATGAGAATATATGTGTAAAAAAAAAAATACACATTTTTTCCAAAATAATCATGTTTGGTCACTGCTATATTATTGTAATCATAGATGGCTAAAAAGAAATAGAAAAAACAACAACACTGCAACATTGAACCTCAATATGAAATGAACATGGGAGGGGGGGGGGGGGGGAGCTGAGCTTCTGAGCTTTCCAACGATACCGCCCCTTTCTGTCTAGCTGCTACGGAGCAATAGGCTCAAAACGAAACCTAAGCTGTGAACTCTCACCTGATGAGAGGCGTAACTTCAGGCGATCATAGTTCCGGCTAGGAGTACTGCATACACACGTTGGCTGTGTCCCGAACCATTCCCTTGCACCCTATACCCTTTGACAAGTGTACACTTCGCGTGACGTTTTACTGACATCACAGAGTGTGCACTTGGTGAGCGAGGGAGTTGGGTGTAGGGTTGAGCTAAAAGCATTAAATGGGACGCACTTCAGTATCATCATTCAGCGTCTTTACCTTTGACTGAGCAAGAAGCTACGCAGTCTTTTGTTGTCAGATTGTAGTTTGGAAGAATGGCTGTAGAATTTACACTATTCCTATTCCAAAGAACTGTAGCAAGGATTACAGCAAGTAGGAGATGTCTTTGCCGCACTATTGCCACATCTTACGAACATGTACTTCATAATGTAGCCAAATATTTCTGTTTTTTTTAATTTGTTTTAAATAAGATATCTATTTTACTTTAAATCCAATAGGTAATATAGTTGCTTTATATTCAGCATCACTACGAAATGGCTAAAGGTTCTAAACTAATTTATTAATCACTGTGTGCAGGCATTTCTTTTCCCCGTGAAGAGGACATTGTTTGCCACACGCAGCTGGATCAGTTTTAGGGTCTCTTCCTCTGTCCCTGTATTTCGTAAAAAATAATAATAATTTTGAAATATATTGCTCGCTTATATCATCTGCTAGTTTTGTAGCTACCCATCTAGTTCATTCATTAATTAATTGATAGATAATTAATTCCAGCAATCGATAATGTACTGAAAATAATTTTTGCTGTACTTTCTGATCATATATTTAAATCATGATCATAGAAATTAATTTTATTAACTAAGCGACTCATTACAACATACATTTCACAAATAATTTGCTTGTTAAATAACTTAATTACATTTATGTGCAGCCACGTCTGCCATATTTGTGAATTGTTCCCACTTGTCTCTGCCTTTAACGCAAAGAGTTCTGGGACTTCAGCACAAAAACACTTCTGCAGAAGTCAACTGTTTTGTACACTCAGTCGAAGGGTGCAGTGAGGGGCACATAAAACACCCTTCACTCGTTCCCTAAAGAATTGGGACAACCCTTAAGATGGCGAGCACAGTACTTCTGCCCCTCAAGGGAAGGTAACGAGTGAGGAAGGGTGTGGTTTGGGACGCAGCCGCTGAATACGTCTTTGGAAAGCCCTGTACTTTTAAACAAGTCAGGTTGGCGGCTTTTACGGTGCCGGAGTAATATGTGCATAACCTTCGGTGCCCTGGCGCCCCAAAATGAATGGGGCTGAGTTAAAGAGAAAGTCACTGCTTGCAAAACACCTAGATAGACTTAATAGCGTCTTTTTTTTTTTTTTTTTTTTTTTTTTACAAAACTGTTTACTTCCTGCAGTGTACTGAGTTTCTATAATCCTAAAAGATAGCGGCCGAGAATCATGTACGAGAGAATAAAGTCGCGTGGTAGTTAAAATATCCAGCACTACTTTTATTTTAACCAGAACTACTCCGAATGCAGCTCATAGTGTTTTGTCACTGACACCCACTTCCTTATAGATTGTTGTAGCGTTTCAGCATTCTAAATAGGATGAAAAATACAGTAGCTTGGTGTCTTAAAATATCTCTGCAGGATTTTCCCGCACTGAAAATTGCAGATATGCAGGAGCAACTTCGAAAATGCGTGATTCCCGCAATCGCGCTCTGAAATTCAATCCCTGTTAGTTATTTTAAAATGGGTTGGTATAATGCAATTAAGCAGAAGAACCAAAAGAAGATGGCTTTAAACATAACAAGAAGGTTCTTTGGTGACGGCACAGCCCCATTATGAGGGATCTGTTGCCATTTGAAAAGGCATTTACATTTTACTGTGTAGTGTGTGGTTTTTTTTTTTTTATGATTTTGTGCAGCACTAGTTTTAGTTGCAAAAGAACACAAATGTTTTCCTCAATATTCCGTGAGTAATGCAGTTTGCTCCAAATTCCATGTGTGGTCTGATGGCCTTCATGCTTTGTTATCCCAGTTGAAACGGTTAATTCTGAGGCCTTTGCAATATTAATATTTTTCTCTACATATTTTTTTCAGGATTTTTTAATCTCTGGGTCACGTGCTGTATCAAGCTTTAAATTACCAGCAGGGGATTTCCCAATACAGTATATGCAGCGTGAAGGTAACAGGATTCCCACTCGCACATCTATGCTCCAGTTCAAAATAAAGTAACTCATCTTGATTTTTACTTAATATTACAGAAAGAAACTTATTTTGAAAGACTACGAGTTTAGCATAAGAGTGCATGTTTCAATACAATTGATCTTTTCACACATTTATTTTCACACATTTTAAAGGGTTGTTAGTTTGTTTTCAATTAATTATTTAGTAGATCTATTTTCCGTGACGCATTTACGACTTTCTTGAATCAGCAATAATATGCATGTTATTATATACACAGAGGTGTAGTGGTAAAAAAGAAACTGAGGTGTCTAAAAACAATAATGTTAGTAACCTTATAAACCGTTAACATTTGTTTTTTAATACATAAAAATACATACAGTATAACTAAATTATATACCATACAGTTCAGGCACCTTGTACACAAAGGCAAACCTGTTTTGTCATCTGTTTATATACCTCTTAAATGTAAAAGAATATGTGCCTAACAATTTAAAAAAATAAATAAATAAATAAATAAATAAATAAATTACAATTTGAGTGCAGGTTCATGTTATTTGTGTAAGTTTCAGTATTTAAAGTAGTGGGGTTCCGAAAAATATAGCGTTGCACGTCCCCACGTGTTGCTACAACTGTTTAAATAACAAACTTGTAATTTTCTTTTCATTGACATCCTGACAATGTTTTACACTTACAACTTTAAAGTCTGTTTCAAAACTCTTTTCAAAAGGCCTGCTCTAGTGCACTGATGGTGCAAGGATTATTTCCCACATTGTCAAACAGGTAACACAGCAATAACGATCCATGATGTGGTAAAACTTTGCTACATGTTTCTACTTTTGACATTCACAGGAATGTCTTGTTTATTTAGCGGTTTATGTTCATTGGTTTATATTTTATACAAAGTGCAATTCTTTACTCAAGGTTGTATGTATCAAATCGTATGAGATGCACTCGGTACCAAAACGTTTTGGTATCCGCAGATTTTTGATTCTTTAAGTTGCATTTGTCATGCATTCGAGCATTACATATGGCCACTTTGGTGATGCTAAAGTACCACATAGTCCTAACCTAACTGGCATTATTTTTTCATTTTTGCATTGTCTAGGATTAAATCTAGAGTAAAAGATGACAGGGTGTGCTTCCAGTGCCACTAGCTTGGAGCTGAGGGGTTATGAACTTGTGTGTGGAACTTAGATTTTTTTGTTCAGTGACACATTTGAAACTACCAAAACCTTTAAAAATGATTTGCATTTCTGAACTCCGCAGGCCCGAAAACCCCCAGGTGAATTTTTCTAGCAAAATCTGAGGCGGTCGGGCAACGGCTCTGTTTGAGTTGGTAAAATGACCCACTTTCAGAATGTCCCCCAGGGTTCGAAATTAAAACTCGCCCACCTGCCAAACACGGGTTAATTTGGTCTGTGGCAGGTAAATTTCCACATACTTGCACTCCACAGTGGGTGGGTACGTTTTTGTACACTTAACACTTTGTATGCCTGCGGCTCTGTTCCAGAGGTGCGAATTTGTGACAGACCGCTGTACCTTTAAACAGAAGCTGTTGGCAAAAACAAGAAGAAACTTGAAAAAATGATGTCACCACAATAAGCACCACAACTTCTGCTTTCGATTTGGTCTAATTTAATATATGCTGTCATTCAGCTTGTCAGATTAAGTGTCACAGGAAATTTACAGAAACAAACCCCCTCAAAGACGTATTGGTCTGGTACTACCTTTCTCTCCGTGATTACGTTTTACAAGTAAAAATGCTGCCACAGAACAGCAAAAACAGTTCAGAAAAAGTCGGTGAAAATGCTGAAAATTATTTCTGATGATGAAAATAAGATCGCCCTGGCAGTGCTGTCTATTTATGTCTTGAATTACTCCTCTTGTTTATTTTTTTATTTTTAGAATGGTAAAAAAATGCACTGCACTGACCAGTGCTGACCAAGATAGTGAGCCAGAAAAGTTGTGATCCTCAGGACAGTTTAGCTAGCGAGACAGAAAGAGATGAGGTAGGAGAGAGGAGAAAAAAAAAGAAACAAACAAAAAAAACTGTATTGTGTACAAGTGTAATCATATTTGTTCTACAGATCTACCAAATGAAGACATAAACAAACTAGGTTTTTCTTATAGTGTTGCATTATATTTGTAATGCTACACGCATCTATGTACATATCTTTTTAGGTACAGTATTCTTATTCTTTATGGCCACACTTTGTTAGAAGCTTTTCCATCTGTAATTTATACTCCATTCTATTTTATAACAAAAAAAAAACAAAACAATAATAATAGCTTAGCAAGCAATTGAATCACTGTTTCCACGTTGTACATTTTTTTGGGTAACTGCAGAAAATTATCAGACTTGCTACTGACAAGCTCATACTGTCCAGATTATATTTAGGGGTCTCTAAAACCATTTTGTTTTTGGGTTGTACAGTGAAAACATTATTGTATTTATTGAATGTATTGTATATAGTTAATTTAATTTAATTTATTATTATTTATTTCTTAGCAGACGCCCTTATCCATGGCGACTTACAGTCGTAAACAAATACATTTCAAGAATCACAGTACAAGTAATAATACAATTAAGAGCAAGATAAATACAATGACTTTGGTTCAAGCAAGTACAAGTGTGACAAAATACGATTCAATAATACAGCAGATAACAGTGTCAGTGATAGTTACATCAGGATATAATTAAATACAAAATACTACAGATTAAATATCACTTGGCAGATTACAGTACTCTGAAGTACAGGATTAAATGCAGTAAAATAGGGGACAGATAAGAGCAAGTAAAGCACATTTAAGGAAGGGTGATAAGTGTCCCAGGGGAAAAACAGAGGAGTTCTTCAGGTGCTTTCTGAAGAGGTGAGTCTTAAGGAGGCGCCAGAATGTGGTCAGGGACTGGATAGTCCTGACATCTGTAGGAAGGTCATTCCACCACTGCAGGGCATGGGTGGAGAAGGAGCGGGCTCTGGAGGCAGGGGAGCGTAAAGGAGGTAGAACCAGTCTTCTAGTGCAGGCGGAGCGGAGAGGTCGAGTGGGGGTGTAGGGAGAGATGAGGGTCTGGAGGTAGCTGGGTGCAGTCTGGTCAAGGCATCTGTAGGCTAGTACAAGAGTCTTTGAACTGGATGCGAGCGGTGATCGGGAGCCAGTGGAGTGAGCGGAGTAGTGGAGTTGCGTGGGAGAAGCGAGGCAGAGAGAACACCAGGCGAGCAGCGGAGTTCTGGATGAGCTGGAGCAGACGGGTGGCGGACACAGGGAGGCCAGCCAGGAGGGAGTTGCAGTAGTCTAGGCGGGACAGTACCAAGGCCTGGACCAGGAGCTGGGTGGCGTAGTTGGTGAGGAAGGGTTGGATTCTTCGGATGTTGCTCAGGAAGAATCTGCAAGTGCGTGCCAGAGTGGAGATGTGCTGGGAATAAGAGAGGCAGGGGTCCAGGGTGACTCCGAGGTTCTTAGCAGAGGAAGAGGGAGAGAGTGTGGTAGGTTCCAGAGGAACAGAGATAGAGAGATCAGAGGAGGAGGAGGAGGAGGAGGGAAAGAAAAGGAGGTCAGATTTAGAGAGGTTGAGTTTGAGGTGATGCGAGTGCATCCAGGAGGAGATAGCAGACAGACAGGTAGAGATACGGGAGGGGATGGTGGAGTCAGAGGTGGGGAAGGAGAGGAACATCTGAGCATCATCAGCATAGAAATGGTATGAGAAACCATATGATGTGATGAGGGGGCCCAGGGAGCGGGTGTAGAGAGAACAGGAGAGGACCCAAGACTGACCCTTGGGGGACTCCTGTTGAGAGAGGGTGAGGTGTGGAGGTTGCTCCACGCCAGGTTACCTGGTAAGTGCGGTTGGAGAGGTGGGAGGAGAACCAGGTCAGAGCAGTGCCAGAGATTCCCAGGTCAGCGAGAGAGGGAGCAGTGGTGACAGTGGCAGCAGTGTGGAGTAGTGGTTAGGGCTCTGGACTCTTGACTGGAGGGTCGTGGGTTCAATCCCTGGTAGGGGACACTGCTGCTGTACCCTTGAGCAAGGTATTTTACCTAGATTGCTCCAATAAAAACCCAACTGTATAAATTGGCAATTGTATGTAAAAAATAATGTGATATCTTGTAACAATTGTAAGTCGCCCTGGATAAGGGCGTCTGCTAAGAAATAAATAATAATAATAAAAGGATAGTAGAATAGAGTGATCGACAGTGTCAAAGGCAGCAGAAGGGTCGAGGAGAATTAGGACAAAGGAGAGAGAGGCAGCTCGGGCAGAGTTTAGTGAGTTGGTGACAGACAGGAGGGCGGTTTCAGTGGAGTGAGCAGAGCGGAAGCCAGATTGGAGAGGATCAAGCAGAGTGGTTGGACAGGAAAGCAGAGAGCTGGTGGTGTACAGTCCGCTCGGGTTTTGGAGAGGAAGGGTAGGAGGGAGACAGGATGGTAGCTCTGGAGGGAGGTGGGGTCGAGGGTAGGTTTTTTGAGGAGGGGAGTGATAGAGGCTTGTTTGAAGGCAGAGGGAAAGAGACCAGAAAGGAGAGAGGTGTTGAGAAGGGAGGAGATGAAGAGAAGTAGAGCAGGAGCAGCAGCTTGAAAGAGGTGAGTAGGGAGGGGGTCCAGGGCACACGTTGTGGGTTTGTGACCCTGGAGCAGGGAGGAGAGGTCAGAGTCTGAGAGGGGCAAGAAGGTGGAGAAGGAGGGTGAGTTAGTAGGGGATGCAGTGGGTGTAGGGGTTGGAGCAGGAGGGGGTGCGGGGGAGGGAGAGGTGTTAGAGTTTGTGGATATCTGAGATTTTAGAAGAGAAGAAGGAGGCAAAGTCATCAGAGGAGATAGAGGAGGTAGAGAATAGTTTACGTGGGTTGTAAGTGGAGGCTTGGATTACAGATTGGAAATAAGTACATTTAGCAGAGGAGAGAGTAGAGGAGAAGGAGGAGAGTGCGGTAAAGGTCTAGGGCAGCAGGGAGTTTGGTTCTCTTCCATTTCTTTTCAGCAGATCGCAGTGTGATTCTTGCTGAGCGGAGCGCAGAGGAGAGCCAGGGTTGGGGAGGGGAGGGGAGGGGACAGAGGGAGTCGAGGGAGGAGGTGAGGGAGGAGAAGAGGGTGGAGGTAGCAGAGTCTACGGAGAGTTGTGAGAAGGAGTCGATAGGAGGGAGGTGAGAGAGAGCAGTGGAGGCAAGGACAGAGGGGGAGAGAGAGCGGAGGTTACGGCGAGAGATGACAGTGGGGGTAGGAGGAGCAGGGAGAGAGGGGATAGACAGAGAAAAAGAGATGAAATAGTGATCAGAGAGGTCCAGGGGGGTGACAGAGAGGGTGGAGGGGCAGAAGGCCCTGGAGAAGGTGAGGTCCAGTTGACGGCCAGCTTTGTGGGTAGGAGGGGATGGAGAGAGACAGAAGTCGAAGGAGTGAAGGAGAGGGAGGAATCCAGCAGAGTGGCTGGGGTTGGAGAGATGGATATTGAAGTCACCTAACAGGACAGTTGGGGTAGACAGAGAGGGGAGGGAGGAGAGTAGATAGTCTCGTTCATCTAGAAAGTGAGCGAGAGGCCCAGGGGGACGGTACAGTACAATTAGCAGGAGTTGACAGGGAGAGGTTAGTTGGACTGCATGAAATTCAAAGGTATTAACAGAGAGTGAGGAGAGGTCGGAGGGGACAGAAAAGAGTAAGGAGGGAGAGAGGAGAAGACCAGTCCCACCTCCCCGTCCAGTGAGACGCGGGGTATGGAACAGGCCGTAGAGAGAGGACTGGGTAGCAGGAGTTACAGTGTTATCAGGGGACAGCCAGGTTTCAGTGAGAACAAGGAAATCGAGAGAGAGGTGGGAGGCAAAGGCAGAGATGAAATCGGCTTTGTTAGCAGAATAGTGACAGTTCCAGAGTGCACCAGAGTGTGTGCGGGAGGGGGGGGGGGAGAGGCAGAGGGATGAGGTTAGAGGGGTTGGAGGAGCAGCGGCGGCGAGAGGGCAGAGGACGAGGGCGAGAGGACAGAACAGGGATGTGAGAGACAGTCATAGCAGGACAGGCGAGACAAGTAGGTGCAGTGGGAGTGGTGGGGTGGAGGGTACAGACCTGACTAGTAGATGGCTTCTTCCAGAGCGCTGTTAGGTTCAGATCTATTCGAACAGCTTTTAAATATGCATCTATGGTCTCCCTATATATTAATTTGAACAACTTGCATTGTTGAAATATTTATTGCTGATGTTTTGTTTCTAATGTTTTGTTTGAGTACTGTTGTGTTTTAGCTGTTCTACTTTTTTTAATGCAACTGTTCGTTTTAACCATAATACAGCACCTCTGCACTTAAGCATTTGTATTTCAGATGACAAGTGTTCAGCTGATATCCCATCACACCTTTCTTCTTAAAGGCGTACAGCCTCTATTCATGAACCCCCAATATCTCTCACAAGCACCTTGGTACATATGGTTACAATATCACAACAAAAGGTGCATATATATATATATATATATAGCTATTATGTACTATATATCACCTTACAGTACAATAATATGACAAAAAATTGACAATGATAATGCACGAAAAGAATCTTAATATTTTTTTTTTAATAAAGTAGCCGACGCAAATATAGTATTAGGTGGTGGATTGCGCCGATCGCCAGCTTATTTTGACCCTCTGCATTTTTTTTTTTTTTTAGCAGTCTAACATTTTAGCCTCTCAAAGTGCTTAACACAGAAAACCCGCCCCTTCAACTCTCTGATTGGTTAAATGTTGTATCAAGATGTAACACAGCTGTCATGTGATTCCAAGATCTTTTTTTCACCCAGCAACGTGCAACTCATCTAGTCTGCTAGAAGCGCAATCAGTCCTTATTGTTAAAGGCACAGTAGCATCTGCAAGACGGGCAGATCGGGTTTTTTCAGCCGGGCGGCGACAGACACTTTGCGAGGGTGCCTGTCCGGCTGAAAAGGCCTGGGTAGAACCCTTAATAATAATAATAATAATAATAATAATAATAATAATAATAATAATAATAATAATAATAATAATAATAATAATAATTTTTTGCATGCTACAAACTCTGAAAAGAGGATTCAAATGATTGCTAGTAAACTATAATGCATCCATGTTAAAGTAAACTCTTAATTGCTATTTAAGATGAAGTTTGGTGAATGTACTATTTACTGGAATCAACTGTATCTTGAACTGACTTGTTTTAAAGCTTGAAAAAACATAGTAGGTTAATGTTTAGCAGATCCTCAGTCAGAAAGTGTGACAATAGAAAACAGCATATATATATATTTTTTTAATTATTTAAATTATTTTTAATAAAGGGTTGATGACAAACAAGCAAGAGTATTTATGCACTACATTGCTGAGGTAGAAAGAAGGCAGCTGCAAGAGAATAAAAGGTGCAAAGTTCCTGTCAGAAGGTTCAACTGATAGCGCTGTCATAGAAGAGTATATGTATGATATGTACGATTCTTCCAGAAAGGGCTGTGCAGTTTGTGTGCATGCAGTCTGTGGAGAGGGCAGATGCCCAACACATCTCAGAAGCTATATCTTCAGTCCTGAGGCAGATTGTATCAGACCCTGTTGAGACTGCTCATAAATGTTGCTTGTTTTTGCATTTTCTTTTGTTGTCATTGCCCCTGGAATGATGTTGGCCGATAAAATGTTTGTGTGGCCGGTGGATTTTTCCATCCTTTATCTAGCCATGGTGGCTAGTGCATGGAAAAGTTAATGTCAAGCCCTGGTCCCCCAATCACCAGTACAGTAAATAAAACAAACAAGTGTGTATGCAGTTAAAAATCTTTATTAAGACACTCATTACACTAATAAAAAATGTTATTAAAACCAATGAATGTAATAAGTGCAAAAAAGTAATGGAAGTGCAGAAATGTACAGTACAGGTAGGCTACATTACTGCAAATTGATTCCAGCAAAGAACTCTGTTATGCATCTGGACGGTCTGTTTTTGCAAGTATGGACGGCAAACTTGAACAGCGTTTTCTAAAGAAATTCCAATTCTGTTCTATATCTGGATGCTGCTCCGTAGCATGCTGCAGTGTTAAAAGCGCAGCACGCACATAAATAGCCATTCCGAAAAAATGTCCCTGTTCATCCAGGCGGTTCTGTTTGCACCGTAAACCACAGGCAGGTGGTGAAATCCTCTTTTCACTACCATCCATTTTATAGCAAAGCAGGACTGAAATTCTTTCCTTTTCTCTTTCCAGTCACACATGCTTGCTGTTGCGGTCAGTGCAGTAAAGCCTACACTGTGTACAGGGATTAATTAGCCAAGGTACAGTACAGGGGTAATCGCTCAGTAATGAGGTGCTAAGCTTTTACTACAGTAAAGCGCTGCCTTTTTATTGAAATCTCTGAATGGCAAGGTAACAAGGTGAAAACAGCTGATTGGTGGATTAGTAAGAGCGATTACTACAGTAGAAGTGCCTTTGTTATTTAAATCTATGTGAATGGCACATAACGACATCCAAACAGCTGAGTTTTCCTGAAATATACGGCGTTTAACACGGTATAAACAATGCCTTCATTATTGAAATCAATTGGAATGCCAAACGGTATTTGCCCGATATAAATGGCTGCCCACAGTAACCCTGGACAGTGTAAGTGGTGGATACTGTACCATAAACTGAGACTTCGGGGAAGGACATTTTAGAGTTTGTTATAAACCAGTGTTATGCTTTAAAATACTTGCATTGCTGCAATTACTGCCTGTTTTTTTTCTCATTCATGATGCTATTTGGGACAGAGAATGTTCAATGCACAGCTTTGCCCCCCCCCCCTCCAGACTTTTTGTCAAATGACGCCCCTGGGTCTTAAATTTAATAGCGAAAGAAAGTTTTAGTAATTTTATTAGCCTACAGGTGTTAATGACTGTGCTCTTTTCAGTAACTTGTTTATAAAATGTATTCAAAGCCTCCTGGCTTTGTTAGAGAAGAGAGCACAGTGCCTGTGTTCTTGCGATGTGCTAAAATAAAGTTACTGAAAGTACTTGCATATTTACGTGTTTTCTAGTGGATTGATTGGGAACAAAGCTTAAACATGCTTTTGAACGATAACATTCAAGGTTCTTTACCAGAGATTAGGGACCTCAATTTGACCAATCAGGTTAAAGGAAATCTCCAATCCATGTTCTTATTTTATATGATGATACAATTGGAACACTGTGTGTTTTTATTTTTTTGTTCTTCTCAAATCAGTTCCGACATTATTGTATGAGTTGGCATGACATAACCTCCAAGTCTGTTTTGGTAACAGTAAGCTTTACTCTCCTGGTTTACCCGATAATCCACTGTATGAAGTGCGCTTATTTGTTGTTAACCCTTTTCCTTTCTGGTTCTGTTTTTTAGATGATATTGAGGTTTTCAAGGTGAAGAAATCAAACTACAATAAAAAGATAGTGAAGCAACTAAAGAAAGAATACAAGGAAGACCTGGAAAAAGCAGGCGGCTCAAAGCAGGATCCAAGTACTGCGGGTGACGGTAAGCCCTGAATGTTGCATTATATAACCTAGTCACACTAACTAAATAGTCAAGTGAAGGGCAATCGCATGGTTTCAATGCATGGTGATCACTAAGGATACGATTTTGTCACGGAGGTCACAGAAAATGTGAAAATTGTGAATCTGAACAAAAGTCAGTGAAATCTTGGAAATTAATGTAAAACACATTTGGTTAGGCACTTCCTTTATTTCCATTTTAAAATGTAGTATGTCATGCACTGAAAATACAAATATGCGAGTATCTGTAAATTGTTTGGTTTTGTATGCATGCAGCATTTACATGTAGCTATGTAGGTCAGCGAATGATATATGTATTTTGTAGCTAAGCGAGCATGTAAATGAACACAGATCGGATGGTACCGTAAAGTCTTGGTTGTGATCTTTTATATACAGCGCTTGTTAGTTAATTTTGTTTAAACAAAAAAGAGGGCTTACATCTTTTAAAAAAAATTCAATTAATACTTACATTTTATTTCTTAACTGTTTTTCAAACAATGTAGTGTACCCAAGTAGTCTGTTGAAAATAAATACTTGCTTTCTCTAAAACTAAACATTGCTAAACAAATTACTTCAGACTGCCTGTAGCCGGGTGGTAGAAAGCCCATCTGTTTTAAATGTATTGTTTGTTTATTTTTAGAACGGGGTACCCCTCCGCCCCTGTGTTTTGCATTTGTTTTGTTTTAGTTGTATTGTTGTTGTATTTGTTTGTATTATGATTTATTAGGTGTAAATATGACTGCGAAAGCCGCGTTATTGTTTATTTGTATTTATCTAAAAATGTATTGACGGCGTAGCCGATTTGTTTGTTTTATTTTTGTATTGTTTAATAGCGTGGATGGGAAGCCCCATCCACAGTAATTAAAAACCTTGTGCAGAAGGTGGCCATCTCCCGAATTAAGTGATTAATTTGTTGCTAATCGGGAGATGGTTACCTGTATATAAATCTGCACCTCTCTACCCCCGGGGTGGGGGTGTTCGGAGAAGGAGCGATAGGAGAGAGAGCGAGTACATTTAAAAACGAAACCTAAAAAAAAGGAACCGTGAAGGCTACTGCCCAACCGGACCTTAAAGGACCTGGGTTTTGTTTATCATTTTTGTGTTCGAGATTTGTTTTGTTTACCTTTTTATTTTGCTCTGTGAGCGTAGGAATTTCTGTTAAAATATTTTATTTTACTTTTGTATTTTAATAAACGGCGCACACCGCATTATTATTTTTTTTGAAACTGCAGTACTACATATTGCCTCCTCCACCGACCACAATATGTCCTGTCAATTGGAAATCATTACACAATAACTAAGCTACATTATAAAGTCAATAACCATAAAAAGAGGTCATTAATTCCAACATCTGTTGAAGAACGTTTTGGCAACACAGCAGATTATGATCAAGACAAGAGAGTTGGATTCACATTTGAGAAAAGCACTCGTAGCAAACTACAACAAAGGAAATGGCTACAGAACAGTATCAAAAGAAATATGGAACACCAAAATCCACAATCAGAGCAATAATAAAGTACCACAGAAGAAATCCAAGGTTAACAAAGAACTTAAAGAAAGATCTAGAAGCATCAGGCATAATAGTTCAGGAAAGTACTGAACACAGGCACCTGAACACAGAGAAGAGCTGAACGCATGTATACCTCACTGCAAGCCACTTCTAAAGAAAATTCATAAAACAAACTGTCTTGCATAAACCAAGAAATATGAACAGGAATCAAAGCATTCTTCAACAAAATTCTCTGGTCCAGTGAGAATAATAGAACTTTTCCTCCAAAAATGGACCACAGTATGTTTGGAGGAAAAAAGGGGAAATGCTTTCATCATGAAGAAAACCTTGTACCTACAGTTAAACGTGGAGATGGTTTGATCATGATATGGGAGTGTTTTAGCAGTTTAGGTACTGGAGACATTCATATGTGATTGAAGATTTAATTAATGCATCTACGTATCAAAACATTCTACAAAGTACAATGATGCCATCTGCTCGTAGGCTGATTGGCAGACACATCTCAATCCAACAGAAATGCTTTGGACTGATCTGAAATAAGCTGTAGCCAAGCATGGTGTATCCAATCTGTCTGAGCTAACGGAACATGCAAGACAAAATGGGCCCAAATTTCACTAACGAGATAGAATGTACTGGTCTGAAAGATGCACTAAAAGCAACAGAAAGGCATGAAATACTAATGCAGTAATGCAAACTCTTTTAACACTAGAAGCCTCACGGTGGTCATTTTGGCAGTTTTTGGTTTTAAAATGTAATTTTCTCCAGTCATTTAAAGCCCGCCGCACACAGCCCGACTCAAGCCATCCCAACTCATCTCATCTGTGTTTGCACAGATTGTGCGATCAGTTGTGTTCAGTTTTGGTTTGACGTCACAATTGAGTTTTTCCCAACTGGGTGTTGCACACTGCTAAGACTGAATTAGACGGACCACAACTAGATCCTGGTGATTACTATGTATGCAAATGTAATTAATACTGCCCTGTACACATTTTTGTATTAACTTAGCCCAACATAGCGACCCTCATATTATGCATGGCATCGTATGCTGATTAGACGGCGGAGACAGCGCCGCGATGCAACCAAAAGAAGCACTTAGCCTATTAATTAATTGACCATTTACACCGTGCAAACATTTCAGGCAGTGTTTGACTTTTTGTATAGCTTGTCTACTACACTTTAGCCTGTGGTAAATAAAATCCAAACTGTTGATTTTTTATTTGACTTGTGTGTTTTTCTTTTCTCAGCGTGTGGATCTAGGGGCTTGTGATTTGTGACCTATTGTTGGAGATTGACACACTGGTTACTTAGCGCAGTAAGAAAATATAGGCTGCCAGTAGATTGATAATAAAAAGGTAAATTGATAATTTACCTTTGATTAGTGAACACCTAAAAAAACCTATTCAAATGTGCACATTTTGAATTTTTTAATTTGGTACAGTCAATTCAAGACTAATGTATTTTTACCTGTGGAACTAAAGCTGACAATATTCGGCCATCTTGTATGACAAGTCACATGACAAGCTACGTCACTTAAAACTTCAAATCTGAAGACATCCCGACTGAAATCTACATAATCTTGAATGACTGACAGTCTATTGTTTTCAATCAGCCTTTTGAAGGCTGGTGCCTGCTTGCCAGCTGCGCTGCTTTGGTCAGTCAATTAGCATCGGGACTAGTGAAAATAAATACCAGAGACCGTGGAGTTTTACAATGAAACAGAATATGAAATTGATGTTTGGATCAGATGGCACAGAAGTATTCCGTGAAAGCTGGCTCCCGACGGTGGCCTGTTCAGGTGTTTTACAATGTATTGGGTACTTTACAAAGAATGCACGGAGCAGAATTTACCAAGGAGAGAATATATTTTACAGTTAGCACAGGAAGCATTTCGAACAGAGAGAAACTGCCAAGCGTGTACCCACAGCTGAAGCTGGCAACCTTGCTGAGAACTGCAAGAGGCACGAATGTCAGGTTGGGAAGTGCATTAAAAATAAAACTTTGAACAGCTGTGCCCTGTGCAGAAAGGCGGCGTGGAAAAGCGAATTATCTTACTCAAGGTAAAAGAATACCATTTTGTCGAAAAACAAGAAAAAAAATTAGAGGGTTTTTTTTATAACTTCTTGTGCTGTGCGCTTCTGTAAAACGTTTTCTTCTAAGTTTATCTCTGCTTTTGCACATCTGATAATAAACCGATTGCTGTTGAAAAGTTAATGTATTGCTATCATTTCAGTTTTATAAATATGTATGCTGTAAACCGATGTCTGTTCAGATGTTTATTTACTTACAGTTTCTTGTTTTGATTTGTTAAATGAATGTGTGTGTGTACATACATAGATACTTCGGTTTTTCAGATGTTTATGTAACGTACTCAATAATAACAAAACAAAAAACAAAACTTACATCCGACTCTTTCTCCGTTCGTTATACTATTTACAGTCTTTTGAATACAGCCGTCAGAAAGACTGCTGCGGGGGTTCTAGGTATGAGTGTCTCCGGTCTTTCTAGTGTTAAATACTTTAAATAGTTTAAATAAACAAAAATAAATGTTTTTAAATAATAAAAAAAAAAAATTATAAGGATTATTTAAATTACTGGAAATTGTATTTTGCTTTTTTAATTAAGTGATTTAAAATTTATTAAATGCTTGTCCTTAATCTGTTCCTTTAGAATTATGGTAAGCATAGGGTGCCAATACTTTTGTATGTGTGTGTTATGGAATGGGTATAAATTTCACTCCCTGATTAGTGTTTTTTTTTGTTTTTTTTTTCCTCACTGAGATGGGCATTTCATTTTTAAAGAGCGGAGACCATTTACAGCAGCACAAAACATCACAGGAACCTGTTTAGAGAAAGAAAAAAACAGAAACATTATAAAATCTGATGTATTTCACTTGTATTAAAACATGTATTTATTTTTTTTTTTATAAATTTAGTCGTTGCCAATTATTTTTATTATTTTCTCCCAATTTGGAATGGCCAATTATTTTACTATGCTCAGCTCACCGCTACCACCCCTGCGCTGACTCGGGGGTGGGGTGGGGTGGGGGGTGCGGCGAAGACGAACTCACACTGTCCTCCGAAGCGTGTGCCGTCAGCCGACCGCTTTTTTCACACTGCGGACTCACCATGCAGCCACCCAAGAGCTACAGCGTCAGAGGACAACGCAGCTCTCGGGCAGCTTACAGGCAAGCTCGCAGACTCCCGGACAGATTATAGGGGTCGCTGGTGCGCGGTGAGCCGAGGATACCCTGGCCGACCTAACCCTCCCTCCCCCTGGGCGATGCTCGGCCAATTGAGCGCCGGCCCCTTGGAGCTCGCGTCCTCGGTCGGCAAAGGAATAGCCTGGACTCGAACTTGCGACGTCAAGACTATAGGACGCATCCTGCACTCTACGCAAGTGCTTTTACTGGATGCGCCACTCGGGAGCCCCTGTTAAAACATGTATTTTGCCATGTGTTTTCATATATATATGGTTTTATAACATTAAATATAAATAGGGCTTCTGTTTTTCGGGTTTTATTAATTGTATTTTTCGGTGCTTATTTTGAGCTATTTTAGAATTTTATGTAAATTATTTTTTTTTTTTCCAGGGCTTTCGTTTTTTATATACTGTATGAAATTAGTGTTTTCGGTTACTTTCCAAAATGCTTGAGCGTTTTTTTTTGTGTTTTTTTTTTTTGTGTGCGTGTCAAAATGTATAGTAACTCGACAGTACTTGCAGACTTAAGTTGTACCTTCTTTCGTTTGCTGTCTTCTATAACGAAATCCCTATGGTCATGGGATTCTGGGTTTTTTGTGTGTACGCATTTTTGTACATTTCGCCACAATTCTGTTTTAAATCCTCTGTATCTTAACTGTAATACAGCTTTAAATCCTGCTAACAAGCCTCCATCCTGATTGTAATCTCTTTTTAAATCTCGCAAGTGGAGTCTCCAATAGAAATGTAAGAATGTGCTGTCACTCAGTAGTTGGGACGGGTTTAAAGTATTTAGAATGAATCAATGATTGATACAAGTCCGGAAGGCGGGACATTGCCCAGCAGCACAGGGAAATGTATTATTATTTATTTTTTTAAATGTGAAAAGGGTAAAGTCAACGTGAATAGATTAACCATTTCCACAGTTTTTACTGTGTTTTCTGGTGTTTATTGGCTATCCAACGATTGAATTTTTTTTGTATTGGGTGTTTTATCAGTTAAAACCAAAAATCAGAAGCCCTAAATATAAAGAAACGAGTGAATAAGCAGATAACGTTTTTTTTTTTTGTTGAGAAAATGTGTCCATTTATTGCTTATAAACATTTATTATGGCATTGCAGTATTACTATGTTTGCATATAATTAGTGTTTTGTATTTAGCTCTATTCTGTTCTTGTTTTGTAAAATACTGCTTTGATTATAGGGTATTCAGTGTATATATTTACTGTTTATGTACAGACATTGATGTGCACACAATAATATAAACATTTCCACTCTACAGAAGTGGAAACGTTTATATTACTCACACTTCAATTTTTTATTTATGTATTTATTTTAAGAACTTACCACAGTAATGATGTCAGTGAAGGAAGAGCCAATGACAGAAGAGAGTGTTGCAAACAGTGACAAAGGAGAAGAAGAGATGGAAGTTGATAGCAACAATGAATCAGATGTGGATCAGAAGTCAAATCCTGCAGGGGCTTTCTCAAATGCTTTGTCCTCTCTAAACACACTACGTCCAGGTATGTTTCCTGTTATGGCAGTGTAACATGGAAATAGATTTGGGATACATTTGTTACCTATACGTTTTTATATTCTACCTAGCAGCTTAAATAAGGAATACTATCTTTTTAATTATTTGTTTTATTTCTAGGTGAAATACCAGATGCTGCATTTATCCATGCTGCCAGAAAAAGAAGACAACTAGCTCGTGAGCTTGGGGACAATGTTCCTCCTGAGACCGAACCTGGTGGCAACCGGCTTGTACGGGAAGATGAAAACGATGCCAGTGATGATGAAGACGATGATGAGAAACGAAGAATAATCTTCTCTGTGAAAGAAAAGACACAGAGACAGAAAATAGCAGAAGAAATAGGTGAGGGTTTAAAGCATTCATCAAAGACATCTCAATGGTGCATATTGATCTCCTTTGTAAAGTCATAATGCCCTTTGCTAATTTATTTTTCTTCAGTGTTTTTATTGTAAAGTTACAGTGCTGTTACTATTTCAGATTTTCGATGATCATTTTGTATTTGTTTTTATACAGGAATAGAAGGGAGTGATGATGAAGCCCTTGATGCAGGGGATCAGGATGAAGAACTGAATCGATGGGAACAGGAGCAGATCAGGAAAGGAATCAGCATTCCACAGGTAGGATTTCTGGTTTATCTGACAAGAAGAATTTTCTTCTAAAGAGATCTGAGTTTAATTAACCTTGGTCTTTGTGAATCTCTCCCGTCTTTTTGGGGTATTTTTTTTTTTTTATTGACATTATACTCCTACATCTCTGGGATGTTGCAAATTCAGTATTTAAACCATATGCCTTATACAGGAGGCCAACATTGTATTCTTATATCGATCTAATAGATAGCAATTTTCTGTTGAGTTAGCTGGATATACAATATCATCTATGGCTGTATCTGGAGCTATAGCTGCTACAATTGTGTATGATGCCAAGCCAGTCAGTCAGAACTGAGAAATACGTTCTTCCTGAACTAATATGTGTTTTTAGAATACAGACATTTTCTGTTTTGTCACTGGCACTAGCTCATTAGCCCTTCAAAGTTTATGCTATGTAGCAAGCATCTGTTTTGCCGTGTAATTTGAGCATTTAAAGCCTTGTGTCTTACATTTGTCATGTTTTTTTTCTTCTCTTGTTTATTCAAGGTTCAAGCCAGTCAGCAGGCAGATGTGAATATGTACTATCAAAGTACCTATGAAGCTGCATCCTACGTGTCATCCTATGGCCTTCCTTACTCCTACAGTTCCTATGGATCAGATGTCTCCAAGCCAGTGAAATCAGAAAATTCAGTAACATATACAGCTCCCAGTAATGGCATGATGCCTATAACTACTGATTTGGTAAAGAAACGACTTAAAGACAGGTAGGGTAGACCTACTTTCTCAAAGGTTGGCAAAACCTGTCCCTCAAGAATGTTTATTCATGAAACAAATGACACATTTATGTAACAGACATGTAACAGGTGAGAGATGCTGGGTTGGTAGGAAGCCATGGGATGCACACACAAGTTCAGAACCTGGGACAAGAGATGGTGATCATAATCAGTGGGTCTTATTCCTAAAACCTTGGTGTACAATTAAAGGCATTGCATTTTTTTGCAAATAAGTGGCCAACAATAACATTACTCATCGGTATGATTTGTCTTTTCAGAAGTGGAATAGTTAGAGCTTTTCTCCAAGCTTAGAATAATACGTTTTACAAAACCAACAAGACATTCAGATTCCATGGGTAGAATTCTTAAGGGCTTTCTGAATGTATGTAACTCTTGCCTTGAATTTTGTAAGCACTTTTTTTTTCTTATTTTTTACCCAAGGCATTGGGCATTTCACTGAGCTAAAGAACACATTTAGTATTTTTGATTGCAGTAGAATTCTAATATTCTAACATACAACATAGAAACAAATAGTCAAATATTCAATTTATGGTACATAAAAATACAAAACTGGATGCAGGTACAGTATTGTAGAGCTGGTTGTGGTGCTGTTTGTTTTTACCGGTTGTGCAAGCCACAGTTTCTGCTTATGTTGTGAAATGGTGCCATGTCACCAAAAAGGGTATTATTCTGTTTGTTCATTACAATGAGGTTGGTCTGTCTGTGAAGCAGTTTTCTCTACCTCCAGTTTGTTATTGTGCATCTGTCTGTTTGGCATGGAGAATAATCTTTGTATCATAAGTCTGACCTTTAGCGGTTATGCACAAAATTAAGAAAAAAATGCATATATATATATATAAAAAATGCATATACAAATATACTTACACTCTCATTTGTTCTTCATCGTGCATTGGTCCAATTAAACTTACAGATTCTATTTGTAATATCTCTCTGTTCTTATTCATCAGGTTAGATTCAATGAAAGGAATACACAGTAGCAATCAGAAACGCTATGAACAAATTCAACAGGAGCTAGAGTCATCCACCAGCATGATAGCGAGACTGGAAGGTTCCTCCGATGGTGGTGCTGATCAGTATAAATTCTTGCAAGAAATGCGAGGGTATGTCCGAGACTTGCTTGAGTGTTTCGGTGAAAAGGTAAGGGAGAAACAGTTTTGGCACTTATTTTCCTATAAAGCAGTACTGAGGAAAATTGACAAAAGAAATCTCAGATGCCTTACATGCCTCTCTGCGTTTGCACCACCTCTTAACTTGGTGCTTTCCAATAAAACCTTTTTTTGTTTGTTTTTAAACGGAAACAAATGTACTTTGTAATATTTTTACAAGGTCTTGGTTACTGTATTTTAATAGATTCTTCTAGTAATGTACTAATTTGGTTATATATATTTTCATATAGATACATTTTTCTTTCTTTTAATTTGGCATAAGTAAGAGACTGTCTTGGTGCTTTTTTAATGATTCATAACATTCTCTGTGTAATCCGTATGATACTCGGTTAGAAAACAGCCGTCTGTTTACCGATGGAATTAGTGATCGGTAAAAAGTAATCATTTAATAAAAAAAATACTAGGTTTGAAAAATACACACTTGTACATTTCATATGATGAACCTTTAACCATTATTTCTGATTGTCAAAGTTGGAAGAACAATACTGAAAAGATTGGTGCCCAATGAAGTAGACCACCTATAAGGTTTCTGTATCACATTATGTATCATATTTTTCAGGTACCCCTGATTCATGATCTTGAATCTGCAATGCAGCAGTTACTTAGACAGAGAGCATCCCGGCTTGTCCAAAGACGACAGGATGATATTAAAGATGAATCATCGGAATTTGCAAGCCATTCAAGTCAGTCCATCTTGAAGGTTTTTATTTTTTATTGAACAGCCTTGTTTGTTTGTAACTTTTATTAAACAAAGTGCAGTTTAAGTTTGTGCCAAATGTTTCACTGTTATTTCTGATACATGCACATGGTAAGTGAAATCTGGGCTCGAACCCAGTTGGAACTTGACCAACTGCCTTTTATTTTTTTTTATTTTTTTTTAAATGAATATTTAATAATTACCTATTTTCCTATGGTGGTATATTTGTATTGTAAAACAAATATATATTACATGTTGTATCCTGCCTAGAGCTTTTTGCTTAAGTAAGTTATTTTAGATCATACATTCCTGAACTGAGACAGTAATTATTACTGGCTTAGAATGGTCCTGCATGCTTTTATTTCATTTATTAGGTGCTTCATAAGGTTGTTCAATCCCCATATCTGCTGGCATATTGTGCTGCATAAGATATAGTTCTACCCATTGGACCTGAATGATAGCGTGTTTTTAAATAAAATACTGCTTCACTATGTTAAAGAATGGTCGTGCAAAATGCGCGTGTAATATTGTCTAGAATAGTTTTGGTTGTAATCTCTTTCTTTTTTTCCCCTGGAGTAATTTGATTATATCTGTTTCAGGCAAGGCTTTAATGGCACCAAATCTTGATTCGTTTGGTCGTGACCGTGGTGTTTATCAGGAACATGCAAAACAACGAAGAATTGCAGAAAGAGAAGCTAGAAGGTATAAACATGAATTATATCAAAAGCCATTCAAACGTTATTTAGGGACCCAAGACTGGACTGGGTTAACTGGTCTTGTGTTATTTTTCCAAGGCTGCACTAGCAGTCTGCCTCTTGAGCTTGGAAGTGTTTAAATAGTTTGGGTTATTTCATTTATGCACACCAAAACCAACTTGGGAACAGTGTGTAGGTGATTGTGAAAAGTGGATCTTATTTATTTTTGTGTGTGACTTAGGACTCGACGCAGACAGGCAAGAGAACAAAATGGCAAGAGAGCAGAGCATCACGAAGGCCTATCCAGTGATGACGAGGAAACGTCTACAGATATCACAAGCTTCAACTTGGAAAAAGGTATGAACAACAAACTGCTGTTTTAACCCTTTGTGGTCAATTTTATTCAGCGCCTGTCAGTTGCGTCAGGTCCAATTCATTTTCACACTTGCTGTTTATTTTACATTTGCTGTTTAGAAGTCATTTTATTCATATTAAAACAGGTTTATGACACTGCATATCAAGAGGACATTCAGTACTGCATCTCCAGCCCTGCCCCACTCCTTGTTTGCTGTATTTATCACATATCTCTTCATTGTCGTGCATACTGATAAATAATCTAATTTTATCACCAAACTCCTCAATAATGCTATTCAAGTCATTATTTTATTACTATAACATCTCAAAAAGCTTGGCAAATGTCTGATATTCTTTGAGCGCTGGATGCGGAAGCAGCTATCTTGTTTGTTTATGTCAGTGTTATGTCTGTGGTGAAGGGACTATGTGTATTGCTCAGATGCGCCAGTTAGTTTTTTTTCGGCTTCTATCGGTCTCTCTCGGCCATTGAAAGTGTTTTCTCCGCTTTTTCCGGAGAAAAACTGACTAGGGAGCTGTGTATGACTGGAAAGGAAAAATTGTAATGTCGGACCAGGTCTGACATAGGACCACAAAGGGTTAACATTTAGAAACAACCTGATTTGAATAGAATATAAATGACTAAACATCCCTGTAAGAGGAGCGTCTGTTTGTAAATCTGACATTTCTTTAACTGTACATGTCTCCCAAAACGTTTGACATGCTCATTTCAAATGTTACGGAAACTCCTCTGGCAAAATGTAACAGTACCATTGCTGTTAACTTTGACCTGTTACCTAATGTGGTTCCAATATTGTGCCGAAGTGTTATTTTTTCTATACTATATAAAACATAACTCATTTTGATCAGTTACAGATAATGTTAAATAAGATTTTTCCCCCTGATGTCTACCATTCATCACTGAATTTGATGTTTCAGATCGAATTTTGAAAGAATCAAAAAAAGTTTTTGAGGATGTGTTGGAGGATTTTTGTTCCATTGACAGCATTAAATCCCGGTTTGAAGTGTGGAGGAAGATGTATTTAAAATGTTACCAAGATGCCTACATTGGTCTGTGCCTCCCCAAACTATTCAACCCTCTGGTACGATTGCAGCTCATCCCTTGGAATCCTTTAATGGTAAGCAAAATGTTTGTTTGTTTGTTTGTTTGTTTGTTGTTTTTTTGTAACTATTTAGTCTTTGGTTACCATATATCAATTATAAATCAATTTGCTTTATCAAACTGCCCAATTTTCCAAAATGTCTTTTAAAAAATGAAAAATAAATAATTACAAGCAGAAGAGTAACTTAAACTCAATTTATTCCCAATAGGCAGAATGCCCTGACTTTGAGTACATGCTATGGTTTGAGTCCTTGCTTTTCTATGGCTGTGAAGAGGAAAGAGAGACACAAAAAGGCGATGTAGACATTCTTCTTCTACCAGCTATAGTTGAAAGGGTAATTGTACCCAAACTTGCAGGTGAGCTTTTAAGATTTTGTATGTAATTTAAACATTCCTGTAAAGGAAGCTTGTCGAGTTTTGACCTGTGATTTAAGATGTGACTTTGGTTTCTAGATGATAAAGACCTAATGTTTGGAGATATTGGCTGCGTTCTGGATCTCTTTTGTGGATGCACTGCCTGCGTAGATCTGCGGCACACATGACTTGCCTTGCAGTGGCATCTCAAACGTTTTTCGGGGTGCTTTGTAATTTAGTTTGTCAGTTGGTTTATTATTATAGTTTATTAACATACGCTTGCCTGTTGCTTTTTCTTCTGTTAATTTAATATGTTGATGCACGTGCATCATGACATAAGTAATAAATACATTTGTATCTATTGATTCGTCTCGGGATTGGCCTTGGCATATTGTGTTTGGTGGTCAACTCTGTCTTAAAACACTTCGGCTAAGAGAACACGGCACTTGTTTCCCCGAGGAATGTTCTCTTAACCAGAGCCAATTGTATGTTAAATACACTTAAAAATAAACAGATATGTGCAGCCGAACGTTCAACATGGCTAGCTGCATCTTGCAGCTGATCCTGCAGCTTTTAAAAGTAGCTGCGAGAGCTGGGCTACAGCTGCAAACTAAAGAGATTATCTTAAAGTAACCTGACACTGGTTCGCTATTTCTTGAAATAATAAACGATGGTACAATGTTAACTTTGCATCACAATGGTAATAAACACATGCAAATTATTTATATAAAAGTGATTGACATTACAAAAAGTACTTCAAAAATGTACTTCCATAGGTATTTTACAAAAATGTCCAAATAAAAAAAAGGACTTACTGGTGAAAAAAAAAAAAAAGAATATATATATATATATATATATATATATATATATATATATATATACATACATACATACATACATACATACATACATACATACATACATACATACATACATATAATAAAATAAAAACCTGTCAAACTTACAAAATAGCTGAAAGGGTATTTTTCGCATTTGTCTTATCTGCGATCTGCAAAAGCAACTCTGTTAATGTTTACTACAATAGCACACGTGAACAATTCAAGGGTTGTATAGGAAGTGCAGCAAGCTAGTTCTGCTGACTGCTGCAAATGACGTTAGGCAGATTAAAATATCACCAGAATACAGTCGTTGTCTTAATGTTTGGTACACAGCTGCAGTCTTTGATTTTCTTACCTACATTTCTTTACCAGTGTTGTCCAGTAAAAAGGAACCCCTTCACTGCTGCATTGCTTTAAACTCTCGCCATATCAGTGAATCAGACCACATGCTTTGACACGGAGTCTTTATAGTTGGTATATTGTACAGTTTTCTGTGATTCTATAACAGAATTCCATTCCAGGGAGTGTACAGTGAACTTTAACCGTTTCATTGTCACATTGTTGAACTTCTAGATATATCAATGATACAATCTTTTTCACACATCCATTTTACTTCCTGTTTAATACACCATTTCATTTGAGTGTGCTACCTTTTGATAACTCCCATTTCTAGTTTTTAAATGACTGGTAACAGCTGTTACCTTTTTTGCAGTTTTTATTTATTTACCTACTTGGCTAAATGTTGTATTGTTTTTAAACTTTGATACATGCTTGACTGGCCCTTCATGCAGATGCACTGTAGGCTACTTGTTAGTTTCTATATTTCTGTCAGGTTTTTCCACTTCTCCCCAGCTGTGTTTTATTTTGTTATTTTTACCCACTATACAGTATCTCAATATTAGCACTTGTCAGATGCAATAGATGCACTAAGAAAACAATATAAAGTAGGATGACAACTATACCCCATAAAGTCTTACATCATCATAATTAGAGCCCTGTGTTTTTCACAAATATGAAATTGCACAAAATAAAATGAAATGCAACATATAAAATGAAAAATCATTATAAAGCTGCTTAATAATAATAATAATAATAATAATAATAATAATAATAATAATAATAATAATACTTTTTTTATATAGTGCCTTTCATAGTGGCCCACCATCACAAAGCGCTTTACAAGATACGAGACTGTATGTAGAATGACATTTTTAAATTGGGATGGTTTATACAGAAAAATACTTTTAAATAAATGCTTGCAATCGTAGTTGTCAAGGCTCAGCCGTTACCATAGACATGGTCTGAAGGGAAATGGAAGCTCTGACTAGCACTTGCGCAGATGTATAATTTTGAAGTGAGTTGTTTGGGAATTAAAATTGTGATGGAAGAGAAGACATTTGTTTCTAAAATGCCTAAACCGCGCATAACAATTAAACAACGCTGCAAAAATATGAGCATGAGGGGATATTTGTAGCTGACGGTGACAAAATAATAATGTGCAGATTTTGTAACTGTCGGCTGGAATGGGAGTCAAAGATACCGTCGTTAAGCATTAGCTGTTTATTCCTTTTAGCGAAAATATGGCTGTTTGCTTATATTTTGTATTGGTATGCTAATTCTTTGTTTTATTTCAAGCAGTTCAGACTTTGCACTGGAGCAAATGCTGTTTTGATTTTGAATGAATTTGAATGAATGAATCTGCTTTGCTTAGTGTTTAAATACTGAGAAACCCCAAGCTTCTTGTATACTGGAGCCCTGCTTCAGTGCAATGCGATTGAAATACAGTTTCTGTTGTGTTTTTTTAATGGGTAGATTGTTGTATGTGCAATTATTATGACAGCCCCACAATAGTAGGACACTGTAAATATATATGTGTATTTTATCTTTATAAAAAGAATGGGGGACTGTACGTTACCGTTACTGCCGCTAATGAGAAATTATGGTAACTAAATTATTTTTCTGTTCGAGGTCTGTTTGTCAAAATGTTAAGTGGATAATGTTTTAATAAAAAATATGTATGTTGATAAAACATGCATACTATACTATCATTGATATACATCTATTTTAGTTTTATTAATGTGTATCTGAAATAAAACAACATTTGTGAAAAATAAAATGAAGACTTTGAAAAAATAAAAATGTCACAGGGCTCTAATCATAATGCTAGTTATTCTTAGAATTGGTAATTATTCCACCAAAGCAAGATTAAAATTGACTACAGTTGTTTGTTCAGTGCCGTCATTTCCTTATACTAGTCCACAAATTGAGTGTTTTTTTTTTTTTTATATATACTAGTATTGGCAGACCAGGTATGGGATCCTTTATCTTCCAGTCAGACTACACAGCTGGTGTCCTTTATGCAGAGACTGATCAGAGGATACCCCTCTGTTATGAACGGGGAAAACAGAAACACACAGGTATTGTTGTGTGTTGTGTTTTTTTTTTTTTTTATACTTTGCAATGGCACACCAGTTTTTTGTTTTTTTTGCAGCACAGTTTCAAAAGGGAAATGCAGCTGTGCCTACACTTAATTGTATTGTTAGTGACACCTACAATAACATAGTGGTGTTTAAACAATTGTCACCTTTATCCCATAGTTGTGGATGTGCATAGATTCTCTCAAATATCAACACACTAACTGTGATGATTCTAAGGAGCTCTTTAACAGAAATCCAGATATTATTCCCATTGTCACTGGCACTGTAGTGTAATAAGAGGTGTCATCACAATTCTAAGTTTTGTTTTGAAGATAATTCCATAATGTCCCTCTCTGACTCCTCCTAGCTCCTGCACACTAAACGGTTACATAATGAAAAAATTGTTTTACTAGATGATATATAGTATGTGAATGATCGCCTATGCTTCACCTGTTTTATGCATTATATTGTTCAGTATGTAAACCTTCATTGTTTAATGCTAAAATGCTAAAGACTTTGTTCCTATATTTAATGTGAATGATATGCATAGTAATGACCATTAACATAAAAATATCCTTTTGAGTTTGAAAAATTCTTTGAGGACTAGTCTGCTATTCAAATGAAGCAGTATTAGCCAAAGCAAATCTAAAGTATTACCTCAATTATTTAAACACAGCAGACCTAAAGAGGTTAAGAAAAATAACTCCACTCAGCACAACACACCAGCTTACTGGTCATAAGTCATATAAAATGAATGTGAGACACTGAAACTATATAGCTATAGTGGGGTTGTCTTTGCAAGTTAGTACTGGAAGAGTTAATATATCCCAGTGAAATTGTGGATCATTTTTTTCAGGAGCTGTTGAAAGCAATAGTAATGCGGACGAGAAGGACATTGGATAATGATGTTTTCATGCCACTCTATCCCAAAAAGTAAGTTTTAAGTAATTATAAAAAATAAATATTATTAAAGAATGTTTTCTAGAATTGCGTCTGCTTTAGTATTCTGTGTTAAGATTCCAACAATTCTTTTTTTCCTCTTTCAGTGTCTTGGAAAACAAGAATTCTGGACCATATTTATTTTTCCAAAGGCAATTTTGGTCCTCTATTAAGGTGAGTACAGTGGGTTCCATGGAAAATGTCCCCAGTATCGCGGTAGACGCGGTACCTGATACCACAGTGCACTGCGGTTTACCAGTCGATTGCCTTGCCCTAATTTACCATGAGTTTGGATGTTCTGTAATAAATAACTTTGTACATTGTGGAATCTTAACCAACAACAGGACAGCTGATTGCAAGTTGTGTGCAGCTACAATTTCACATGGAGGTGCCACTTCTAGTCACAATACAACAAATTTAATACATCACCTCAGAGTCTCAGACAAAGCAGCTGATTTAGCCTAAGCACTAAACCGTTCAAAGCACTTTGATCATAAAGATCCCAGGGCAAAAGAGATAACTAAACTCTTAATAGAATTTATAACTCTGGATGATCAGCCGTTTTCAATTATAGAAGGCACTGGATTTTGCCGTCTCATTGAATGTCTGGAGCCTCGTTTCAAGGTGCCCAGCAGAAAGTAGTCTAGATATCCGAGACTGCTGCCAGAACTGTACAATGCTCCTTGAAAGTGATGTATTAGCTTTAAACTTTGACAGATGTTTTGCCATGTCAATGCTAAGCTTCATTGGCCAGGGGACTGATAAGAATTACAATTTACAGAAGGCAGTACTCCAGGCCCAGGAGTTTAGTGGCTCCCACACGGCGGAGGCCATTTCAGGGGCCATTGACAAGATAATTGAAGATTCAATGGACAACAATTCATGTGATTTGTCAGAGATAAATGAAGCAACATTGCAAAGGCAATACTAGACTCTGGTTTGCCAGGTTCACCTTGTGTAGCACATTATTATTATTTATTTCTTAGCAGACGCCCTTATCCAGGGCGACTTACAATTGTTACAAGATATCACATTATACATTATTTCACATTATACAGATATCACATTATTTTACATACAATTACCCATTTATATAGTTGGGTTTTTACTGGAGCAATCTAGGTAAAGTACCTTGCTCAAGGGTACAACAGCAGTGTCCCCCACTGGGGATTGAACCCACAACTCTCCGGTCAAGAGTCCAGAGCCCTAACCACTACTCCACACTGCTGCACATACCAGATGACATAACTTTAGCAAACCCAGCAAAACCCTGATCTTGATGTTTGAAGAAGTACTGGAGGAATGCACCTGCAATGTACAAATCATATAGCGATGGAATGAACAGCAGTGTTGTGCCACAGATGGCGGCTTACCTGAGTGAGCCTCCAAGAAAATCTGAAAAACTGCATTCTTGGAATAATAGCGAATGCAGTTTTCCAAATTTGTCTGAAGCTGCAAGAAAGTTCCTTTTAAGCTCCATGTAGCAGTGTTGACAGTGAACGTTTAGTTCACATGTTGTTGATGAGAAGAGGACAAAGCAGAAATGTTGCTATTTGCACAACAGTTTACATTTTGCTTTTGCACAACAGTTTACATTTTTGTTAATTTGTATTCGTGTATACAATATTTTATATCCTGTTTTGTTGTTCTGTATAGCTGTGAATGTAAGTTTGGCAAAATTTTCATTACAAATTGTGGATGAAATAAATTAAATGCTGTGACACACTAAAATGTCAGAAGAATATGCCTGTGGCCGTAAGGATTTCGTTGTTAAAGACATCAAAGGCAAGAACACTAGTGTACTGTTGAGGTACTATACATATTGTGCCAGGACAAAACGTTTAAGAAAGTTGGAAAGTAACCAAAAAAATGATCTCATACAGGACATAAAAAGCAAAAGACCCCAAAAAACTTTCAGGGTATCTACATAAAACTCAAATAGCTAAACATAAACACTGAAAAACAAAATTAATAAACATTGAAAAACAGAAGCCCTCTGTATATATAATAGAAAAAGCCAATTAGTTTAGCATTGTATAAATTTATCTATAGACTTACTACTTTACACTGCAAGTATTATATTACGCAGTTTGACAACTTCCAAATATAAGTGACTGTGATAAATGAGAATTTATCGCATGGCTTGGATAAACCCTGAGGGTGGGCATTACATTCTCATACCACACACTACCCCATTTATTGTTGCTGTTGTTGTTATTATACAAATATTCCATGAAAAATATTTAAATAGCATTTGTTTGGGCAGATATAGATTTTTCACATAGAATTGGATATTTTACTTTTGCAAATAATTGTCAATGAAATGTATTTCATAAAAAAATATAAGTGTTTGTTAATACAGTGCTGACACCATACTCCTACAGGGAGAAACTAATCTACAACAGAAATCATCCTGTTAAGGAACAACAGTATACATATACATCATATTGGTAGTAAAAAAAAAAAAAAAAAAAAAAAAAAAAACTCTGGTGCACTCTGCTGGAAAGTACTGGTCTTACACTTCAAGCTGCACCTCCCAATAACTGTGGTATGTTTGACGTGCCTCGAGGTACCGCAAGTTAACCGTGGTACCTGGGACCTTTTCCATGGAACCCACTGTATGTTTAACTCGAGTAACATTTACTTTCAACCAAAGCTGGAGTCTTCTACAGAAAACGTTAGGTTTAAGATAATATTTGCAAGGACAGGGTAAGTTTAGCTAAGCTGCATCATTTTTGACCAGTATTTCAATGTAGCCATTTATGTGGAAGAAAACACCTGAAAAAGCATGGAACCCCCTAAACCAAAGGAAATGGTATTCCTTATGAAGCACAACTCATCTTCCTAGAGCACATGAGTTTGATTGGCTCTGTCCAAAGGTTAAGTTCTGCTTAGCTTTTCATGAAGAGGATCAGAAAGAATGACAGTGATACTGTATTTATTTCTTAAACTCTTGTGGGCACCACAGAACCAGTATTTTCCTTTTTGGTATTTAAACTAAACCGCAGTAATGAAATCTATTGAATATATGAATTACATTCTCTGTACTTTTTAAAATAAATAAGTACATAAATAAAAAACAAAGTGATCCTAATCGTGAATGTTACCTTGGTGGTGAGTGAATGCACTTTGTAAATAAGAATGTAAAGCATTGTCATTTTGAGGAATTCTTTATTGTTTGACATTTGTTATAACATTGATCTGCTTTGCCCTGTATATTCTGTTCTGTGATCTTGCTAAATGTTGAAAAGGGGAATTGATTGTTTTGATTTATTTTATTGTAGCTTCTTGGAAACATTCTGCAGTGGCATGGAATACTGTCAAATACATGTCTACGAGAGCTGGCAGTGGACAGTCTGTTGAATCGGTACATTCTTTCAGCGCTGCAAAACTCAGATCCTGGGGAAGATAGCATAACAAAAAGCCAAAGTGTAAGTTATCTGTTGTACAAAGATACTTTCTGTTGAAATTATGAAAATGTTGGGGTTGTTGAGAAGCCTGCATGTTTTTCTGTATTATTGAAACACTTTTGTTTGAAGGAAACTTCTGTTTGTTTTGTTAATCTTATAAATCTGTGGTCTTGTGTGTTGGTAGCTATTCAGAAAAACAGGGTACGTCCCATGATCCTAGCAGTTTTCAGTCCCTGTGTCATATTTACAGTACTTGAGTTACTGTATTTTGCACTAGTTCTCCCAGCCAACAAATAATTGGTATCATTGTGTGACCCTGAGCAAGTCACTTAACCTCCTTGTGCTCCGTCTTTCGGGTGAGACGTAGTTGTAAGTGACTCTGCAGCTGATGCATAGTTGACACACCCTAGTCTCTGTAAGTCGCCTTGGATAAAGGCGTCTGCTAAATAAACAAATAGTAATAATAACACAGAACAGGAATATATGGCACTTTTGGTCATGAGGATAAATCTTGTGTACTTTTGCAGGTCATCGATTGTTTTCCAAAACAGTGGTTTACAAATATCAAAGGACAACAAACCATCCCCCAGTTAGAAAACTTTTGCCGGTATCTTAAGCATTTGGCCAGTACGATCTACAGGGTCAGCATTGGGGTTTCAGATGTGGAAAAACGAAACGCAAGGCAAGTATTTACATACAGGGAGAACTTTTTTTTTTGAGTCAGTGTATTGATTTATGAGGAGGCTGTGTGGGCCAGTGGGTAAAGAAAAGGGCTTATAACCAGGAGGTCCCCGGTTCAAATCCCACCTCAGCCACTGACTCATTGTGTGACCCTGAGCAAGTCACTTAACCTCCTTGTGCTCCGTCTTTCGGGTGAGACGTATTTGTAAGTGACTCTGCAGCTGATGCATAGTTCACACACCCTAGTCTCTGTAAGTTGCCTTGGATAAAGGCGTCTGCTAAATAAACTAATAATAATAATTTATATTTCTTTTCTGCATTTTGTTTTCTGCTTTTTACCTTTTTAACTATTACATTGTATGTTCCTTTTTTGATCATCTGTAATTTATTCACACAGGCATATAATCCAAGTTAAAACATGCTTTTATTTTTTGTAGAATATATTTTGAAAGGGTGGGCTGTTGCAAGATATTTTTTTTAATTAAGGACTTGGTGTGCAAAGCCAGCTCTTGGCTAAATTCTTTAGCTCACAGCTTTTCAAATAAATGAAAAAACACATTATAAATGTGTGTATTATAAATGCAGATATGTTCTTATATTTTTTCCAATATGCATGAAATGTGGTTTTTGAAGCAAATCATAACATGCATTCTCGTTCTCTCGTAGGGAACACATAAAACAGGTGGTTAGACTTCTGGGAAGTGTTTCTGCTCTGGATCATGTGGTGGCTGTTGCAAGTGAACACGGCATAAAGGATGTGAAGGCTTTACTTGAAGGCAAATAACTCGGAATGGACCCTAAAGCCTTATATCTATACTGTGTATAAATATGTGTATATATGTATAATGGATTCTTTCAAGCCATGTTGTATTGTTACATCTAGGAATCAATTGGTGCACTGTTGTGTATAACAAACAGGATTTTTGTAAACTACTGAATTCCAGTTTTCTAAATTCTTTAGGCATGCAGTAATATTCATCCTATCTGTGGAATTACATTTGTATCAACAAGCAAAGAAATATAAACCAAGTTATAAATTCACAGCTTTTTGGGGGAACAAAGTAAAGCTTCTATTTTAATTTGCTGGTGGTGTAAAAGTTTTATCAGTCTGTTTTAATAAATGTTGCTGTTTGGAAAGATTCTGTTCTCCTAGAGTTAATAAATTGTGTACCATAGCATATTTTGGTATTTTTAAGAGTTTGGTGCAGTGGATCATTTAATAGTCAAAACTCTCTTAAACATCCACTGTATGGAAGACCACCTCACAACATAGGGATCACTTGTGAATGGCCTTTGTTCCCCATGCTAAATTACCTGTATACTGTATTAGGAATGGTTATGATTTTCCCAAACCGAACTGAAACCTACATTTACATGAACTCCCTAACCGAACAATGCTGACGAAACCGAACCAAAACCACATGTTTTATACAGTGAAGAAGTTTCATCACTAAGCTGGCTGCAGTTTTGGGAGCTCATTACACACCTTTGCTGCATATAGATGGTTCATATTATCATCCATTAATTTTAATATGGTAAGATAAATCAAAAGTTAAGACCAGACTTTGATTCACAGATTTGATTCTGACAGCCCTCAGTAAGGTATAACCTCAGCTTCATACTTTAGTATTCAGATGTTTAGAGCTGTTTTCATACGCAAACGCTTGTGTGCCCTAACATCAACCTTTTGTTAAGAAAATGCATCCTAAGAAGTGGATGTGAGTGGGTGGGTTGGGGGTCTGTTGCATTTGATACATTACTTTTCTGTAGTCCTAATAAAAATAAATAAGGATGCTAAACTGACCACAACATGTTTTTAAAGTTCATACTGCAAGTTTTTTCTTTCTTTTGTAGTATGTTTTGTAATTCATTTTCTGTCACAGAATCGCCGTTTAGCCATTTTCATTCAGCCATTTTTAGGAGTGGAGGTGGAGGGCATTCCTTTAAAAAGGGGCAGGACTGATAGTGATGTGAACGAATCACATGACAGCCTATTGCCCAGTGGTGTAAGGATGTGAGGGCAATAGTTAAATATGTTTTTGCTCCTATGATGAGGTTTTAACCAGTCACAGACCAGAATTTCCAAGCACTGATCTGTATGTGTGTGTGTGTGTGTGTGTGTATGAAAACACACTGGAAATTTGAAAAAATGCCAAGTTATCAAAAGTGCCCAGCCATTTAAAGTGGAGATATCAAAAACACAAGCCAAGTTTCAAGAAACCATTAGGGCAACCTTGCCCAGCACAAAGCAAATAGGCACAACTGTAAAACCAGTGGGGGCCAAGGTTGCCCCAAATATTTCTTCTAACTTGTATAAAAAACACAAGCTAAGTTAGAAGAAACAATTGGGGCAACCATTGCCAGCACCAAGCAAATATAGTCTTGGGGCCCAAGTCTTTGCCCCTGAGAAGAATAGAATTTTACCTGTGTAAGCCTGATGGAGGGACTCCTGTAGTTAAAAATGAGGTCAGGTGTCAGTCTCAGATCAGTGTACTTCCTACATTTCCCCCAAATTCCGCTCATTTAAATAGAATGGAGGACAATCTAAACGAGTGGTCTGAATATTACTTGTCAGAAATACATAAATCGTGTATTATTTTGTTCATAATTATATTCTGTTTTTATTTTTAAAGTGAGCCACATAGTTATGAAAGTGGTCAAATAGTGAATTTATATCATATATTGTGAACAAAATTAATTGTTTTACCCATAGTGCAAGTAAGCACATTGTATTTCATTTTTTTTATTTTTGTTTTGTTTTACTGCTATGAGGAATAACATTTTACCTGTCAGCCTGATAGAGGGACTCCTGGAGTTCTAAATTAGGTTGGGAGTCCATCTCAAATCAGTGGCAGGGCTGAGCTATGACCCTTTTTATAGAAGCAGGTACTTCCAACATTTCCCTAAAATTCCGCTCATTTAATAGAGTGAGGAGGACAATCTAAACCAGTTCTCTTTTGTTAATACATTTATTGCAATTTCTGTTTTAAAAACTAGCTGTGTAAAAAAAATATATACTGTATATTTTTAAAAAGGGTGGTCATTTTTAATTAAAATGAATTGTCAATTTATTGAATAGATTTCAGGGCTGAAGTGTATATACAGTGTAAGTGTATATAAGTATTGGGACAGAAGTCAAAATTGCTATTTTTGCTGTACACTCAAGCAATATGAAAATACAAGTAAAAGATTAATGAGGCAAAACTACAGAATGTCACCTTTTATTTCTGGTGGTTTCAAGACATACATGTTTTACCAACTAAGAATAACAGCACTTTTAGAGTTCCATCCCCCATTTTATGTGAGCATAAGTATTGGGACAATTCAACTTAAAGCAAATACAAGAATTATAAAAGCTAGTATTTAGTCTCAAATCCCTTGCATGCAATAACAGCAGTGAGTCTGCGACCCATTGACATCACCAAACTCCTGGTATCGTCCTTTGAGATGCTTTGCCAAGCCTTTACTGCAGCCATTTTCAGCTTTTGCTTGTTTTGGGGAGTTTCTGACTTCAGTCTCCTCTTCAGCAAGTGAAATGCATGTTCAATCGGATTTAAATCAGGAGATTGACTTGGCCAGTCTAAAACTTTCCACTTTTTTCCCCTGATGAACTCCTTGGTTGTGTTTGCAGTGTGTTTTGGGTCATTGTCCTGTTGCATTGTGAAGCGCTGCCCAATGAGTCTGGTGGCATTTTCTTGTACATTGGTAGCCAAGATGCTTCTGTACACTTCTGAAGTCATTCTGCTGCTGCCATCATTCGTTACATCATCAATAAAGATGAGTGAGCCCGTTCCAGAGGCAGCCATGCATGCCTATGCCATGACACTACCTCCACCATGCTTCACAGATGAGGTGGTATGCTTTGGATCATCTGCATTTCCTTTTTTTTTTCTCCACACTTTTGCCTTCCCATCACTTTGATAAAGGTTCATCTTCGTCTCATCTGTCCATAAAACTTTTCCAAAACTACTGGCTCATCTCTACTTTTTAGCACATTCTAATCTGGCCTTTCTGTTTTTGGTGCTGATCAGAGGTTTGCATCTTGCAGTGTAGTCTTTGTAATTCTGCTGCCGAAGTCTTCTGCGAACAGTAGATTGTGACACTTTCACCCCAGCATTCTGGAGGTTGTTGGCGATTTCACCGACACTTATTGTAGGGTTGTTTTTCACAGCTCTGGTCATTTTTCTGTCATCAACTGCTGTTGTTTTCCTTGGCCGACCTGGTCGTTGCCGATTGGTGAAGACACCAGTGGTTTCTTTCTTTTTCAGGACATTCCACACTGTTGATTTGGCTATGGCCAACTTTTGTGCTGTGGTTCTAATTGAGTTCCTTTTTTCTTTTAGCATCCAAATCACTTGCTTTTCTTTCATAGACAGCTCCATAGTCTTCATGTTGGATTATGCCTACTGACACCAAATGCAGACTCCAAAGGCAAAAGCAAAGGGTAGAACTGAAGCTACACATTCACAGCTCTTTTATGTGTGAACAATCAGTGCAACAGGAAACACCTGTGAGCCAATTTCCCAATACTTATGCTCACATAAAATGGAGGATGGAACTCCTGTTATGTTTTACCAACTGTTATTCTTAGTTGGTAAAACATGTATGTCTTGAAACCACCAGAAATAAAAGGTGACATTCTGTACTTTTGCCTCATATTAATCTTTTACTGGTATTTTCATATTGCTTGAGTGTACAGCAAAAATAGCAATTTTGACTTCACTGTCCCAATACTTATGGAGTGCACTGTATATCAGTTACTGATCAGAGTTGGAATCTTTCTCTTCATCAGATTCTGAGTCATTGACAAAAAATTTAACTTTCACAGGATTCAGTGCATGCTAGTCTGTTCCTAGTGCAACTGCAGTTACTTTTGCACTCAGATTTCTTGCACCCACATGCAACTAATTGTAAAAGTGTATCGGGAGCTGCATGTGTCATTAATGTTGGCACTATCATACAAGTGACATCCCTGTGCCAGCCATGACCAATGGCTTATGGTATATCTGCTGTAATGCTTTCGTGGTTGGGCCACCAAAGCATTACGCCAGATGTATGTCTGATAGTTTGCCCTCATTGCATGCTGTTGTAGACTGTCTAGTGTTGAGGGTAGAAGTTCATTTGTATTTTGTTTTTTGCAGAACTTCTTGTAGCACAACAGATTCACACCACCAACAGGCTCGTCCCCATACAGAGTTGTTATGAGACTCTCCACAGCATTGAAAGCGTCCAGTGATAACTCAACAGTTTGGCCCAAGCTTTTTATTTCAACAAGAGCAAGATTTTGAGAAACAGTTTTGAGTGGCTTTATTTTCCCAATTCCTGCCAGCGCACTTGTAGGATCACACCTTGTGATAGCATGCAGTGCAGGGAGCATATCACACAGGTCTGGACCACATGTTTTTGAAATGGTATGTGTGGGAATCAAGTGGTGATTGTCCTTTACACCAGTCCTTAGCCAAAGTTCCTTACTAGCCAGTTGTGATGCAAAATACACACAAATAATTTCTACATCTGATTCTGGAGACCACAAGACAAGTCGTGGGCAGCAGTGCCACATGACCTGCATTTAAGAAGAGACGTGTATCTGCTTCCTCGTATAGAATAAAGTCCTGTAACACAGACTTTGCTATTAGTTTGTTTTTAAAACCAGCTGCGATAACTAACTCCCTTCCCAGGTTCCAGTGTTGTACTTGCTACATGACACCACATGTCTGATAGAAAAGCTGCAAAGTTCTCTTTGTTGCATGGATTGCTGTATAACTTGTGTAGGGTCATAGGTATGTTGCTGCACAGACTGGATTTTTATTAAACTGCTGTATTCTGAACCTTGCCTTCTATTTTGTTCCCCTGCTTTTATTGAGTCCTCATGATCATGTCGATCAAAAACTACATCCAGTAGAACACAGCTTGGATCTTGCAATTTGGCAAGTAGGCTCTCTAGAAGTTTCTTTGCAAGCTCACCAAATGTAATTCCAGTGGTTCCCTTGACGATCTGCAACAGTCCCATGCCATCTGCCAACCAGCATGTACAGTAGGTGTATCAGCTTGAGGAAGCTTTGTCATACATTTCACTGTCTTTTCTAGTTACTTCATCAGATTTGCTTTGTTTACACATTTTTTTTAAGGTGCCATCTAAATGAACTAGTGACACAGGGAGCTCATACTTAAAACTTCAGGTCAATCACTTGACTGTGCTAAGTCTGCTAAATGACTCACGGTCTGCTTTGTAAGACTTGTTTTCTCTGCCCCGCAAGGTATTTTAACAGTTTAACAGTCATAGATAAGAACGTCTTTAGTTTAAGTTTGGGTAGTGTCTCAAATAAACCCACTGTGCAAATTTCCAGCCTTTAACAAATTTGTCTCTCTGTAATATTCCTAAATTATTTGCATTAGAAGTTCATTGAAAACCTCTTCTGGTGCAATAGCACCTGTTACAATATTTAACAAAGCTCCTTCATCATTTGGAAGGGATTGGTAGACAGATTATACAACACTGTCAAGATTTTCTGAACATCCAGTTCATCTCGTTTGATATGCATTGGACCTGCTGCTTTGTGTCCATGAGTAGCAGCATCTTCCTTTAGGACACACAGTGCTTTCAGGGCTATTGTGATGGATGAGCGTTCATACACTGTGACGATCCATCGCTTTACAGCCTCTGGCTTTAAGCTTAATCCAATTATTCAACCTCTTGTTTTACTGTTCCTGTTCAGAGTTTGTTCTAGAGCCATATCAGTCCATATTTGATTACATTTCTGCTTAGAACAGCAAACAGCGTGGTTGTCCAGTAAAAGCTGATGATAAACTTCAGGTGCAGTATTTTGAAGTAGATTGTCTGCAACATAAACTGTTGCCCAGCGGGCATAATGTGTGCGATCATGAGCAAAAAAGTAGTGCTCTGTCTAACTGCTAATCAGTTTCTACACAGGCCATGTATTGTAGGTCAGCAAGAATGGCATTTTCATCAAATTCGAGGCACAGTCAACTTTGCTGCTTGACCCACTTCCCAAAGTCTTTCTAACGCAGACGTTGCATTGCTTCAGAAGCAAGCTTGTGAGCTCTAACTCCTCTATTATAAACTGTGCCCCTAAGCACAGCTGCAGCTCTGCTACTTCCATAAACTGAATCTAAAAACAAGTCCTCCAATCCACTCTCTTCTACATATCATCCAATACAGGCAAGGAATATCATGGCACTATGTGTATTCCTGGAGTCACAAAACCATATCAGCAAACTCTTCTGGGCGACCTAATTTGAATTTCCTTAGCTTTGCAGTAGATTGCCTCATCAAAAGTGATGACTGTATTATTTTGGTCCAACTGCTTTGTCATCTTATGAACATTTGTCATAACAGTGTATACTGTACTATATTCCGTTGGGGATAAGAACATAAGAACATAAGAAAGTTTACAAACGAGAGGAGGCCATTCAGCCCATCTTGCTTGTTTTGTTGATAGTAGCTTATTGATCCCAAAATCTCATCAAGCAGCTTCTTGAAGGATCCCAGGGTGTCAGCTTCAACAACATTACTGGGGAGTTGGTTCCAGACCCTCACAATTCTCTGTGTAAAAAAGTGCCTCCTATTTTTTGTTCTGAATGCCCCTTTATATAATCTCCATTTGTGACCCCTGGTCCTTGTTTCTTTTTTCAGGTCAAAGAAGTCCCCTGGGTCAACATTATCTCTACCTTTTAGGATTTTGAATGTTGTTTGTACCGATGTGGATGACTAATACCAGGTGGTCTCCTGTTCGTTCTAGGAGCCTGTCCACGTTCTCAGTGATGTGCTTGACAGAGGCTCCTGGAAGGCAGCACACTGTTGTAGTAAGGGGGTCCAAACTGCGAACTGAACTTGCTGTGTTACTCAATATGGAGTCCCCAACAATCATGACCTCCCTTCTTTTTGCTGCCTGACCAGCACTGTTTATAGGGTCCTGGATGTTGTTTCTTTCATTCTCTTGATGTTGGTTTTGGTCATCTAAATGTTGAAGTGGCTCAAATTTGTTGGATGTCTGTTTCTTTTTTTCCCTGCTTCTGCCTATCTGAACCCAGCTGTTTCGACTCTCTTCCATCTCCCTGGTGGGTTTCAGTCTGCTAGGGGTGCAGACTTCCATGAATTGTGGGTGTGTCAGCTCCTCAAGCTCCTGTTGCTGTCACATTTCCTCCAGCTCCTTTTCTAGCAGGCTTAATCGCTGAAGCAAGTCCTGGATGGTGCGGCACTTTACACAAACTTGGTTGAGCTCTTGTTGGGTTTTCTCGGATTTCCCACATCATGCAGTTGTCACAGATTACTGGCTTGAAGACCTTTTTTTTTTGGAAGTTTAGTTTAGCTTCTGCTGCTGTCAACCTGCTTTCAAACTGCTTCTAACTGCGTTGTTCTTGTCCACGACTGTACTTCTCCCACGAAGTCGCTTCCACACACTGTCGCTGGGAAGACTGCCTGCCTTTTGTTTATTTGTGCTGCTGGCTCCGCCCCTCCCCCGTGTCTCAGAACGCCGTGGAATCTGAATCAGCTGCTCCGAGTTTCAGCTTGCTATCAGAAAAATACACGCAGCTGTAATGCTTTAAGCTGCAATGTTTTCTGATTAAAGCAACTTCAGATTTAAAGATGTAATTCCTCCTTTCTGCTTCTAACTGCGTTGTACTTGTCCACGACTGTACTTCTCCCACGATGTCGCTTCCACACACTCAATGTCGCTTCCACACGCACTGGTGTGCAGACAACAGGGGGCAGTAACGTATCAGTTATTGAAGACGTGACTGGATATTTTGGCATTAAAGCTGCTCCATCCATGAATGGCTTGTGTTGTTGTGGTTTGGCAAAATCTCAACTTCAAATGACTTCACTGGACAAAGACGTGCAAGCATCCATCTTAAATCGACAATTACAGCATGTTCACTGCAGGAAGATCCTCCTAAGAACCATTTTTTGTGAATTTGACATTTTAATGGGTAGAGTGGGAAACATTTGCCACTTCACAGACAGCCAGGTTTACAATGAGATTCCCGACGCCATTGCACAGAACCAGAATTCCCAGGAGCCAGGTGGGTGACAGAACTTAAACTGGATGCACTTTCTCCCTTGCGCTGGTACAGCACTATGCTGGTGGCATGAGTTGTATGCTTGCTGTCTAATGTCTCTTCATTACGGTCAATATTGTCAGCTGCAGCTTGTAAAAGAAATACCTGGCTTAATGTTGGATGGAATGATAATTTCTCCCTGGTTGTTGCATTCAGTCAGGCACACTGATTCTACCCTCTTCTATGTACTATAGGAAACAGTGTGACCAAGACAATGTAACAAGGAAAGAAGAGTTTTTGAGCCTGTCATGCTGTGTACAGCTCCAGCAAGCCCTATGTGCTTTGGTGTTTGTGCCTCAGATGAATTGAAGGTGATGTCCTGGCCAACAGAAAGGATGACATGATGTGTAGATTCACTAGTGGCATTAATACGGGCTGAAGTTATTGCTTCTTTTCCACTATCTTTTTCAAACAGCCACTTCAGGAACATACACGTACTGTCAGATAACATGCCTGCAGCTTGTTACCTGGCTTAAAGGAACATGGGAAGGCTTAAGTCCTTTAACTCTTTGCAGATCAGCCCTTATAATCTGAGCTGTGTGATACAGTGTACAACTGGGTCCAACATCTTCAAAATCCATGTACAGGTTATGCATTCAATTTTTGTTTCAAATTATCAGCTACGTTTATGGCATGATTTATAGTAAAACGCACTGCTAACACTTAGGGTATTATTGTTCCTGTGAGCTTGCAGAAATAAAATGTGGTCGTGACAGGCTAGCTGCAGGGAGGACTTCAGGCCAGAAAGAAACACACAGACAGACGGTACTGGGCTTGAAACAGAGACGCAATGGCTGCGCTCAGTGCGTTTAATAAACAAACAAAAGGTTTTAAACAGAAAAACAGAAGACAGGACACGGCACTTTACGCCAAAATAAATAGACAAACAAAACAGATTAACATTAACAAACGGTGGACAGACAGACACACAAACACGGTGAGTAGGAATAAACAAACAAGTATCGTGCTGGTCCTACCAGCACGCAATAGCAATTGTTATCTTTTTATTTCTTCTTCTCTCTCTCCCGTTCACTACTCACCGAGCACACAACCCCGAGTGAATGAAACGTGCATCTATATATACTGTTGTGCCGGGATTCAATTACTAATTAATTATTCACTTGAATCCCAGCACGTGAATTAATTATATGCAACCTCATGCTCACATATTAAATACTGTAAATGCACATGAAGTGATGTGCAATCCTCGTGCTTAAATACAACTAAACATTTTAAATAACTCGTGCTGCACACACCCATTTATATCCCATGCAGCCAACTACAATACACCAACATTAACACACGCAACATACAACACAGAAATGCACACAGGGGCAGGGCACATTGCCACATATACCCCGCCCCCTTGTGCGCAGCACACATGGCCTCAACGGCCACCTCCCCCCTTAAAAGCCCAAAAGTCCAGCACAAAGTCCTGGGCCAGAACCGGAGGCTTCAAGGGGCCTACAGGTCATAAGGCTGTCAGCAGCAATGCTGACAGCGGGGTGGCATACTCCTGCCACTCTTCTGCTGCTGGTGGCAATGCCGGCAGATTTCCAGCTGACAGCGGAAATGCTGTCAGCAGAGACATTAATAGTCCCCAGTCTGGCTCCTCCAGCCGGGGTAGTCCTGGCAGCGGAAAGGCTGCTTGGGGGGTGTCCTGACCTCCCCCCTTCTTTGTAGCCGGTAGCTCCCTCTTCCGGGGCTCTGGCCACAGTATCTCCTGCAGCGCAAGTGCTGCAGTGGGAGCAGGTCTCCTGATCTCCCCCACGATCTCCGGCAGCGAAACTGCTGCTGGGGTTGGTGGTCTCCAGGCCTCCTCCCCCTTCTTCGTTGCCAGCAGCTCCCCTTGATGGGGTTCCGGCCACAGTACTTCGTGCTGCGATGCGGAGCAACAGGCAGCCCCAGGCGATGCGGAGCACCAGGCAGCCCCGGGCGATGCGGAGCACCAGGCAGCCCCGGGCAATGCAAGGCAGGCATCCTTGGACGAAGTGAGGCTGGCATCCTTGGGCGAAGCGAGGCTGGCATCCTTGGGCGGTGCGAGGCTGGCATCCTTGGGCAGTGCGAAACTCAGCTGCAGCTCCTCTTGTGGTGGAGGTGGAAGCAGCAAGCAGTCCTCCCATGTTGGGGAAGGCGGAACCAGCAGGTATTCACCCTTTCCTGGTGGAGGTGGGGTGGGTAAGCAGTCCTCCCACAACGGTGGAGGCGGAACCAGCAGGTATTCACCCTCTGCTGGTGGAGGAGGCAGAGGCAGCTCCTGCTGCTCTGCTCCTGCCGGTGGAGGTGATGGAAACAGAGGCAGCTCCTGGTGGTGGCAGAGGCAGAGGCAGCTCCTGCTGCTCTCCTCCTGGTGGTGAAGGTGGTGGAGGCAGAGGCAGCTCTGCTCCTGGTGGAGGTGGCGGAGGCAGAGGCAGCTCCTGCTGCTCTGCTCCAAGTGGCGGAAGCGGTGGAGGTGGGAGCAGCGTGTAGTCTCCTGGCGACGGAGGTGGGAGCAGCGTGTAGTCTCCTGGCGACGGAGGTGGGAGCAGCGTGTAGTCTCCCCCTCTTGCAGGGGACTGGTGCGGCTCTGCCTCGGAAGGGGAAACCAACAGGCATTCTTCCTCTGCTGGTTGTGATGGGGAAACCAGCAGGCATTCTTCCTCTGCTGGTTGTGATGGGGAAACCAACAGGCATTCTTCCTCTGCTGGTTGTGATGGGGAAACCAACAGGCATTCTTCCTCACGCAACATACAACATAGAAATGCACACAGGGGCGGGGCACATTGCCACAGGTCACCATAATAAATTTCAAGCCACTGCTATTCTACAGGCCCGGAGGCTTGCCGGGTCAAAAAAAGGCAACTGCCGGGCCTACAAATTTGGAAAAAAAAAATCATAATTGCACATTTATTTTAGCGGAACAGACTCTGCAAAGCTCCTGCGCCGCCTTGCCTCACCTCCCCTCCCCACCCCCTACATAACATGGCGTATTTGGTGTTTACGTCATGTGAATAACCCTGTCGTTGTACAAAACATGATTGGCTGTGAAATTACGGCCAATGCCAGAAGTGGCCAATTATCGCATCGAAATATGATTGGGTGAGGAATGATACACAATGCAAGAAGCAGATTATCGTTTACAGGCACTCGGGTAAATTTCAGCTAGCGCAAGTAGCCTAAATTAGTTTGATTCCAGATCAAGCAATTACATTACAAAATATAATTTGTTGCTTATTAATATTTTAACGTTTGCATCACCTACAGTGTAACTTTAATGATGACAAATATCGTGAGCAAATTAGTACAAAATGTTGGTTAGATCATGTTATTACTAGATCACCAATAGGTAGCTAGCTAGCTAAGTTACTAATATTTGGGGAAATGTTGAAGCTACATCACGTATACTGAGATAAATGATACAATTTTTCAAAATTATTACATACTGACATTTAATTAGAATTAGGCCAGACGGTCTGAAAGTAATTAATGCGCGTCTTGCTCACATACCCTTCGCATTCAGGGCCGGTTACATTTAACTAGTAAAATATAGCAATAACAAAAACATTGTCAATGTAAAAAAACAAGTTAGAACAATGCAACAGACGTTTAAAACGGTGATATCAAACACAAAAGCCCAAGTTAGGAGAAGGAATTGGGGTAACCTTGTCAAGCATCAAGCAAATAGGCACAATTGGAAAGGTGCTGGGGCCCAACATTCACACAATTGTTGCTTCTAACTTGGCTTCTTTTTTTGATCGCTCCACTTTACATTGAAATGCTCATTCCCTTATCAGCTGGGTTGTAACCAGAATAAAGATGCTGAGACACATAAGTGTCAAGGAAAGTGCTCAACACAGACTGAAGTGTTCTTGGCACTACTACAGAGAGAAAGACAGACAGGGAATGGGAGAGGCGTCATCACAGGCGCAGACAAGTATGCTTTGGGAAGACACACGGACAACATGCAGGTAAGGCACAGGTAGATGAGGGCACACATGGACAGACATTTAGCTAATGTTAATGGAAGCTAATTGGTAATTCCTGTTGTCCACAGTAATTTTGCTCTTCTGCACAGCAGTAAACTTAGCATTGTGTCACTTTGTAACGGTCCCGTCTGGTTTGGTTTCCCAAAGCATAAGTTGGATTGCAATCATTCTTCCTGCTGATTGAATAAGTTCACGTTTCACGATTGGAGAAGTTTTGCATTGCCTACATTTGCTACCAGGAATCATTGCCCATTTGTCATTTCTATAAATGAGTTCTTCCAAACACATGGACTCTGTACCAGCAGGTACATGTTGTGGATAAACATGCAACACCTCTCGGTTTGATGAGCAGTAGTTACATTTAGTACATAGAATGTCATGACTTATTGTGACTGAAACCATGCAAGATACTTGAGGACAAATTTCAGACAATTTGGTGAGAAACTCTGCAACATGTTGCTGCTCACCTCTATTGAAAGGTTCTCCTAAGAAGTGACAAATACCCACAGCAGTTAGAGACGCAGTGGATGGCAAGTGATCATATTTCTGAACAAAGCTCCTGATAGCCTCTTGTTGACTGTGTTTAATGAATCCTTCAGAGGTTGCAAGTGGAAAAGGCACTGCAATGTTGCATTTGCATAGCATGAGGTGAAATTGGGGTTGCTCAAGCCTCTGCATGGATATGTAAGTGCAAGTGTTCTCTTAGAAGATTGTGGCTTTTGCTGTTCCTGAACATTAATGATGGCTCAGTGAATGAAATGCACATGATCTTTTACCTTGTGTCCCTTGTGCGTGTTTGTCTCCTTCAAGCTTATCAACTTCGGACAATAAATCCCTCTGAGCCGATGGTACTCTTCAACTGCAGTTTGACATGTGTAAATGCAGGTGGGGTCAAAGTTGATACAGTAGATACCACTTAGGAAGTAACTCTGGAAAATGCAACAAAACTTTGTCCATATGAGAAAATTGAGTTACCAAGATCCATCATAACTGTTTTTAGAGTCATACCCTGGCATTTGTGAATGGTGATTGCATGAGCAGCAATGACTGGGAACTGCTCTTGAACAAAGTAGACTCTATCCATGATTTCAAACTTTGAGCGTAAACATTGAAAGGTATGGGGGACTCGATTGTTAAATTTGATGGTTATAGTTTTGACCATACTTGTGTTTTCCAGATAGTAGGAAACAGCTTGAAGCTTCCCTATTGCCCCATTGATGAGACTAGTGGCAATGTCAATGTTCTTGCAAATTTGCTTAATACAAATGCAAATGTGATACATTTACTATCAAACTAAATACAAATGAAAATATGTGACAAATGCTAAACGGACTTCAAATACTTTCCCATACAACAAATGTTAATTTATTAACATGAATTTGGCAGAGGCCTTTATCCAAGGTGACATACAAGGAAAACAGTTTATATAATAACAACATAAACACAGTAATCACGTAGTTCATAATAATTAACAGGTATGTACCAATATAGGAAGCAAGTTACATAAAACAGTGTTTCCCAATCTTGGTCCTGAGGACCCAGTGCTTGCTGATTTTTGTTCCAAATGAACTTTAAATTACTGAATTGAACCCTCATTTGAATGATTAATTTGTCTAATCAGATCATTTGACTTATTTGCAGCTCTTAAATGGCTGGCTGCACAGGCCTCAATTAGCACTAATCTAACTCAGGTAAGGTAGTCCAAGATTAGTGCTGATCAGGGTTTGTGAAAGCAGCCAAAAGAGTTGGATATTTCAAGTTATTTCTAACATTGCATTAAGTCACTAATTGTTAGTTCAATTGGGGGATCAATTTAATAATTGAGAACTCAGTTGGAACACAAACAGCAGACACAGTGGGTCCGCAGGACCAGGTTTGTGAAAAACTTACATAAATGATGAGATATATGTATATATTTATATATGTGTGTATTGCGCAATTATTATTTTTACTTGTTTTGATTGTTATGTGTAATAAACATGAAGTTCTAAAAAGTGTCCTTTAGTTTGCTTCTTTCAGGTTGATCAACTTTACCAGCAATACTGAAAAGTATATCTAAAATATTATGCGCATTATTATTGAAAAGTATTTAAATGCATTTGAAATTGAAATATTATGAAGCTTTCCCATGATTTTAAATTCAAATGCAAATTCTTATATTTTACCCATCCATTCTCATTAACCACTTACTCCTTTACAGGGTTGCAGTGAGCCGGAGCCTAACCCAGCATACACAGTGTGCAAGGCAAGACTACACCCTGGACAGGATGCCAGTCCATTGCAGGGCACCACACACACTCACAGGCGGCAATTTAGAGTGACCAATCAACCTGGACAGCATGTCTTTGGACTCTGGGAGGAAACCAGAGTACCCAGAGGAATCCCACGCGAACACAGGGAGAACCTGCAAACTCCACACAGACAGTACCCTAGGCTGGATTTGAACCTTGGACCCTGGTGCTGTGAGGCAGCAGTGCTAACCACTGCACTGTACCACCCTTCTTATATTTCATAATATACAAATACCAAGTCAAATGCAAATAGTACAGCAGATTGCATTTAAATGATGTATTTTTTAGCAGACACCCTTATCCAGGGCAACTTACAATTGTCACAATTATATAACATTATGTTTAAATACAATTACCCATTTATCCAGTTGTTTATACTGAATCTAGGTAAAATACCTTGCTCAGGGTATTTTAATCTACTATTTGTTATTGTAAACAAGTAAAACTTCAAAGTACTTGGGATTGCCAGGTAGTCTCCCATCCAAGGACTAACCAGACATGCATATTACACCGTGTAACAATTATTATTATTTTTTTTTGGTTCCTGGGTAGTAAGTGTTATTTCCTAATTGCTTATGCCTCAAAAGTATAGAAAATGGCTATTATTCCCCACAAACTTTGCTTTTGTGACCAGGACAGTGATATTTTGAAATTTACCTATTTTCCAGAACATTCCAGATAGATTCAGTGCTGAGTAAACTTGGAGTAACTTCTAGAACTTTCTAAAACTTTCCAGTAATATAAATAGTAGTATAAATACAGGTGCCTTAAGCCCACCAGTTCAGTTTAGTTCCAGCTGCCTAAGCGGATACATATCTGCATTTTTCTGAGATGGCATCAAGAGGCTGCAATGGTGGTATTCCTGATGGGTCTCCAAGGCGGTTTTACCAAGTTTCCCTGCTATCTTTGCCTTTGGGACAGCAGGGACACCAAGGCGCACTACCACAGGCGGGACTGACCACAGCGGACCGAGTTCTCTGTGGGGAGAAACAACGTCAAGTGGGAGCCACTGGTGGACCCCTGGAAGGTGCTGATGCCACCACTGCACATCAAATTGGGCCTTATGAAACAATTTGTCAGAGCTCTAGATAAGGAGTCGGCAGCCTTCAAGTACCTTCATGACTTCTTCCCTAAGCTGTCTGAGGCAAAGGTCAAAGCTGGTGTCTTCGTCGGACCACAGATAAAGAAGATCCTGGAATGCAATGAATTCCCCAAGAAGCTCACTAGTAAGGAGAAAGCGGCTTGGAACAGCTTTCTTGCAGTGGTTCGGGGCTTCCTGGGCAATCACAAGGCCGAAAACTATGTGGAGCTGGTTGAGACTCTGGTGAAGAACTACGGCACAATGGGCTGTAGGATGTCCCTCAAAGTCCATATCCTTGATGCTCATCTTGATAAATTCAAGGAGAACATGGCAGCGTACTCGGAGGAGCAAGGCGAGCGCTTCCACCAGGATATACTGGACTTTGAACGCCGCTACCAAGGACAGTATAAGGAGAACATGATGGGAGACTACATTTGGGGGCTGATTTGTGAAAGTGATTTACAGTATAATTGTAAATCTCGAAAAACTACTCACTTCTAAATCTTTTGTAGTCATTTTTGTATTACTTTAGTATAAATACATGTTAATTTGGATTCATATGTTGTTTTTTAAATAAATTTCAAAATATCACTGTCCTGGTCACAAAAGCAAAGTTTGTGGGGAATAATAGCCATTTTCTATACTTTTGAGGCATAAGCAACTAGGAAATAACACTTACTACCCAGGAACAAAAATTGTGTTACATAGTGTTATTATTATTTAGCAGACACACTTATCTACATACAATTACCCATTTATACAGTCAGGTTTTTAACTGGACCAATCTAGGTAAAGCAGCAAAGGTGCAGCGGGCTAAGGCCATGTACCTTTCAAGGCTGTCCTGTTGCAAGTTCAAACAACGGTATTTTTTTTTTTGTCTGATATGTGCTGTTTTAACACATAAATACATTGTTTAATATAAGTGGTGTGGATATCAAACATTTTTACCTTAGTTTGACGACGTATATCTTATTGTGTATAAGAGGTATTTTACGTTTTTTTTCACATTTGATGTAAGAAAGTTTCAGACTTTTGGTACTGATACAGATGGTAAGTGATTTAGTTTTGCTGCTGCAACATGGTGAAAACAGCAAAACTCATGGAGCTGTAAAGAGACTGTCGGTAGTTTCAAACAAGTTTTTCTAACTTGTACGAGGAACTACCGTTCCTCTCAATACTAGTTTAATGAATCCAGGAAAATGGGCCAGTGCGCCAAAAAGCTGAAAATTAATTTACAAACCATTTCTTAAAAACATAACTACCAACTAATCCTAACTTTCCCGCCGCACCACATATTTGTTGTACAGTCAGAATCTGAGACTACATAATGAAGTGCTGTGTTGGTGGTACTTGTTCCCGCGAAATGGCAAATCTTTTACAAATCTGATTTTCTACAACTAAGCAACCAATAAGCCAAAAGGAAAGCTCTGAAATCAATAAACCATAAAGAAAGTAATTATGGAAACAAAATGAAGACGAACATCTGGCTTCATTATGACAGTGAAAAGAAATGAACGTTCTGCCTTGTTTGGTGTCAGTTTTTCAGACTTGCAGATAAAACAGCAGCTTTATTTGGTGTGAATTCAACATTTTGTTTACATCACATCCAGTCTCACAGTAAGATGTCCCGATGGATACCCAGATATGCGATCGAATTGTCTAACTTTTTGATTTGGGATCCGATGTGTTCAGGTCAAAAATGCCATTCACAATCTTTCCAGGACTCGTTGGTATCACTCAGCAAGATTGGCGCTGATTTGGAAGAAGCTACACAAGCGACAACGCTCTGAGAAGGATGGTTATTATTTTGTATTATGAATATTGTTTTAATAGTGTTTATTATTAGGATTAGGGATGGGAATTTCGGATAGTTTCCTATTTGAATGTACAGGTTGCAACATTTTTGTGTTTTCGATTACCCGAACTCTGGTTCCTTACACTCCCAAGAATAAAAGGCAAATGCGTGTGTACAAGCAGATAGCATACTGTAAGCCAGTAAAGTTTAGCCGGGTTCACAAAGTTTACAAACAATGTCCAAGACGAGATTTCTTCGTTCAATACCGTATTTCCTTAGGCACAAGTTTTTCCTTTTGTTTACTGAATTAAAATACAGAACTGAATGAGCAGCAACGTCACAGCGCGTATCTCTTCCAATTAAAGCAACAGTAGCATAATATTGCGCAAACCACCAAATAATAATTTTTGCTGTAGTGTATTCAGAATAAAATAACACCTATCATATAGCAACCAAAATATTCTACATGTGTTTAATTCTAACAAATAATATTTATAAAATAATCTTAATAGTGTAACTATTGTAACCTGGCCAAAACAATAGAAAATATATTCCAACATTACAATAGTTTAACATTACTAACACAACTAGCCAAGTACTGACATCAGATGAATCGAAGTCAAGTTACTTTGTTTATTCAATAACCTGTAAATAATTCAAAACAAGGATACCTGGTTGTGCTTTTAATGGTCAGTGCAAATGTTGACGTTACTCCATCCATTCACAGAAAGCCAACAGTAGATGGTTTACATTGAACTGCAGTCCAGAGTTAAAAAAAAGAACTCTTTTCCAACTCCAAGTATCTTACCTTTTCTTATTAGTCACTGCGGTGTTCTGCTTAACATTTAGTTGTCTTTATATTCATCATAACGTTAAATTACCTTTCTAATTTCGATGTTACCCAAGTTTTAAATGTTTAAACCATATCAACATACACACACATTTTATATTACATTCTGACAGACCTGGGACACGTACACACCAAAGTATATATTGAAATTAGGACTGTCACTAGATTAAAAAATTTTGATCAGTTAATTTATGTGCTTAGTTGATTAGTCGGTAGATTCATCCATGCACATTTTTAATAAAGGTAACAATCTTATAGTGGCTATCCTGCATGTAATACTAAAAAATCAATAGAATCTATAAAAAAAAAAGAAAAAGAAAAAGCCCAATGCGAATTTGGTCTTTTTAAAAGCATTTGTATTATTTGTATCTTAGTAAATGTCTCTCTTTGTATTTGTACTGCACTATTGAGATGTACCTGTGCCCTGTGGGCACAAAGTGAATTAAACAAAACTGAAACTTTAAACCTTTTTTTTTAATATCCCATTCTGATGACAAATTACATAGATATCAAGGACATTTAAAAAAAACAAAATGAAACAAATGATTTGCGTAAAAGTGTACTAGTAAATTTAAAGCCTATACATTTTTCATTTACACTTATTCTTTCTCTGAATTAATATTGCAAAAAAACATAATTTTCTACATATTCACAGTTGCCATCTAGAGCGTTCTGTTCATTATGGATGTTTGCTTTTTACTGCATTCAGTAACTCCATCCTCAGTAATTCTGAATGTTTTTATTTCAAATGATGAAGCATTGAACTTGTGTTTTTTTGGTACAGCAATTTTGTTTGGCATAATCATTGACAGTCTCATAGGCAAACACCACACTGGAAGGGTGTGGGTAATTCACTGACACGGGAGACAGAAAGATGTACTTGAAACACCGCACAAGTGCCCAGTTTTATTTGTTTCTTTTTTTTGTACTTATTTCCAAGTGCATGTTTTAGCCCGCAGAGGGCGCTGTTGTCAGTGGCCTGAATACCAGCGATGGTAAACAGGACCATGGAAATACCCACAGGTAAACAGTCCCGCAGACGCACTCGCAGGTAATAATAATAACAAAAGGCAAAATCAAAAAGGGAAAATAAAACACAGTAATCGAAACTACAAAGAAAAGGTGCTGCACTCGGCAGCGTTACCCCGACCGTTGCTACCCGCACGGCCCGGGTCCACGTCCTACACTTTGTCGGCTCCCTCAGCCTGCTTCTTATATACTTTACGGGGTCTGCCCAAAGTTTCCGCACTACAAATATTATTTTCTGGTTTCTTCTCTTTGGATTTCTTTTAGTTTTTTTCTTTTTCCAGCCGTGCTCGGTCCTGGAGCAGAGCTCCCGCTGGCTTGTTGTGTCGTCTTATAGGGGCCAACCTAAGGGAACAACAGAACGTTATTTATAGAGCCAGCAAGCCTACCAATGCCCGCCTCTCAGCCACTCAGAGAGAGGGAAAGCCCACACACCCTCTCTCCCACCTCTCTGTCACTGCCATGACCGACCAGCGGATATTGCAAGGCTTCTGCCCTCTTCCTGCAGCACTATGAACGCACCAGAAGAGTCAGCACATATCTCCCCCTGTTACACACATTAAAGTATTATTTGACCATTTTATTCCATTGATTGGCGTTTAGGTACCAAACACTATTTGCGTGCTGCATTAAGCACTATTGGCATTATTTTGAGATATCTGCATGCGTCACTGGTTCATTGCATTTCGTCCATGTGATTACTTACGCTATTAATGTTTTTTTAAAATGTTAACTTTAGGTATTGTAAATGAGATGTACTTTTACATCAAAACACTAAAAATAATGCAAAATTCAGTATGACACCGTACTTAATACTTTTAGGCCTCGTACACACACAGCCTAAATGCAGTTGCGAATTCACCTTTTGCTCTTAATACGGTTTAAGTACACACACAGTTCGGTTGCAAAAGGAAGTGACAACCAGACTAGTTTATTCTGTTCGGGACGAGTTTGGTTATTAATTCAGTTTGGTTAGTTAATGCGCAGCAGCTGTGTGTGTGTGTGTGTGTGTGTGTGTGTGTATTAAAACTGCACTAAAACAATAGCAGTAGGTGCTCAGTGGATTTCTGCACAAGTAATGATGTCATCGTTTATCAGACATTTCTGAGTGATTAACATGGCTAACGACCGCGGACTCACTTGGTTCGAAGAAGAGACTGTTAGGTCTGAGAAAGGGGTCCAGGCTAAACTGGATGGCAGCAAATGAAATTCTGCCGTGTTTGAACACGTTGCAGTGAAGAAAACCCCATGCAGTTAAACAGCCATTTAGAAGTTGTTCGACCTGTTTTTGGAATTTGTACATACATTTGAAGCAGATGCTCAGTTACAGCTGCACAAAACTGATGCAGGATCAGTGGACTGTTGACCTGCCTAGTGCAAAAAGGTGGCCGAGTGTCTTGTACTCAGTTTGTGTCCCCAAACGCTACAGTGCGACCGCAACTCGTTTTTTCACCATACCGAACGTCTGCAGATCATCACCACTGTATAGAGCATAGCTGTGCTTGATGAGCTCTCGATCGTTCACGTACTGCACTTTTTTCCAAAAGCATAAACAAAAACACAGCCTCTATACTGCTACCACATAAACGTAACGAATGCCGTGTAATGCTGGTCTGAGTTCAGTGGTTTGTTTAAACAGAGAGTGCACTCACTTCAGTAATGAAAGGCGTGTGCACAACAAACAAGCACAGCGAGTGAAGTTTGTAATGCGGTTGTCGTGTTAACTGCAGTGTGAGTGTACGAGGCCTTAGAGGTGTTGTGAGTCAGCATTTATACGCAGAGCAGCTAAAGATTAAATTCTTCCGGATTGGCTAGAAAATGAACAACCCCAAAGTCTGTGCACAGTGAATTATATAAATATACTGATGCACAGTGAAAACGCAACAGTCTAAGTTTTATATCAATAGCTCATTGGGCACATACATAATGTTATTTACATTTTAAATAGTGAGCAGATAGGTTTGTTGATTGTTTGAGCAGTATTGTTCCTTGGGATAAGAAAATACTGAGCTCAAGTCATGTGATTTCATAAAAACGCCAGGTGCTCAATGTTTGGTATTTGAATTGAGTTAAAATTGCCAAAATGAGTTGATTAAGAATCTGTATAAATAGCCATTAGAAAAGACATGATTTTAATTAATGCAAGAACAGTGAATGATACGACCATGCCCCACTTGAGTGATGAAGATTGCCTGGTTGCTATTGGCATGATTGAAGGTGGTCTGTCTGTGAGAGAAGTTGCCCGGAGAATGAGGTGTTCTGCTTCAACAGTTAGCAGACTAGTCCAGAGAAACCAGGAAACCTGCTCTGTGAGGGACAGGCCATGTCCTGGAAGGCAGAGGGTCACCACACCGGCCCAGGACCGTCACATTCGACTCATCCATCTGCATAATTGTTTTCAGACTACAGCGGCTGCAGCACAAGAAATTCCAGGAAGAAATAACCTGCGCATCAGCAGAATGACTGTAGCTTGCCGTCTGCATGAAAATGATTTGCACGCGCGGAGGCCGTTCAGGGGAAACATGTTGACAGCTGAGAGACGAATCGCTGTCTTCTGTGGGCCAACGAACATCTGAGGTGGTGGGACAAGCCCTCACTGAAGAAACCTTGTATGTACAGTTAAATATGGAAGGGGTTTGATCATATGGTGGTGTTTTAGCAGTTCAGGGACTGGAGACATTCATGTGATTTAAAGACTTATTGAATGCAGCCATGCATCAAAACATTCTACAAAGTACAATGATACCATGTCCAAGTAGGCTAATTAGCAACTTCAAATACGACATCGACCCAAAGCATACGGCTTAGTAAACTCTGGAGTTCTTAAAGAAAATGGAAAATAAAAGTTCTGAAATTGAGAGGAACGGTAGTTCCTTGCACCAAGTTATCAGCGAAGCGTGTGAATTGCCTGACTTTCTATACAGCAAGGATAGTTTACATGTTTTCAGGGTATTGGTACAGCATAAGTAAATTAGCCAAAAGCACCATTTCACTTTTAATTTGTAGTTGAAATGTAGAAAAAAAAGCCAATATTTGTCATACAGTAAGAGAAATACATCGCCAAAGTACGGTAAAAATGTCCTTCTCCTCCTCCTCCTTTTTCTCCCAACGTATTTTTTTGCAGACCCCAGGTGCTTTTATCCACGCATATGTATATTACAGGACATCCGAGTTTAATTACAATGAACTTGTTTTGTCAACATAAAAATATACTTCTGTTTTAAAATGGAACATTTGCATGCAAAAAATATATTTGTATATAAAAAGGTCTGGTATGCATGGGATTTGAAACTAACCTTCAGTTTGCAAGCGTGTTGTTTTTGTTGTTATTTTGAGATTCTTGGGACTGTTATGTTGGAGATTTTTTCGAGTCATCTTCATCATCATCATTCTGATATTCTGATCTTGATTTCTGAAAAATGTTGGTTTCCTGTCAGTGTAACTCTCATTGTGGTCCCTATTGGCGCAAGGAAGTACGGTTTCCTCTTGATACTGGTTGATGAGAGTAACGCTATTTGTGGTCCCCACTGGACAAAAAGGAACGTTAATTTCTGAGAATTAGCTAATGCTGAAGGATAGCCTATATATTTGGTAAAAGTAAAACATAAATAAATAAATAAATATTGAAATAAATTAATACATAAATCAATACACAGACATTTCTTTCTTTATCTATCTAGCAACGCTATCTGCACAGTTTGCTCACCTGGGTCTTTTACTGATAAGGGTTTGCACACAGTTTTACTGATATGGATTTGCCCACAGCTTTTACTTCCATTTTGGTTGTTTTATTTTGGTGCTACAGTTTTTTTTTTTTTACATTAGCACTGTATACATCGGAAACTCTATGATGTCACCTGTGTTGTGTATTGGCCGAAGTATTCCTACTGAGATGTGATTGGTTCAAACGTGACGCTCCCCCTCCCTGCCCACTTCTTAATTTAGCCTGGGGTTACTGGCAGGTTCCTTCTGGATACTTCAGTAGAGAATGTGCCTCACATTGCTACTGGTAGGACAGTGCTGTCAACATTCCAGCTATAAAACTCTTGGCATTGTATGTTATGCAGTCACCTTGATCAAAGAGATTAGTTGCAGTATTTATACTTGTTTTTCCATAGGCTTGGATCTGGAACTCGTGTGGCGTTTGCCGAAGTGGTGCTAGTAAATCAGGTTTTCTTTCTATTGGGAAAGTTCACAGACCTGTTGAGAAAAGGTAGTTAAAATCTGTTGTTACCCAGAATCTTCTCCTTGTGCACTGGAACAATTACCCCAGAACACCAAATCCTTTCCACATCTAAAAGCACACTACATTGCTCCAACTCATTCATTAGTTTTAGATGACGATAAGAGGAAAGGCAAAGGCAGGTAAAGCAGAATATCACCCCTTGCCAAAATAAAGGTTCAAAATGTACAGACACACATGAGATTTTATTTTATTTACACTTTACACAGATCTTATCTTATATAAAGAAGAAAGTTTATCTGTCTGTTCCTTTATGCATTCGGACCCCGCAGGAGCCAGTGCAACCAAACTTTGCATGGTCGAGGGCTATGTTTGGATCCAAATGTTTGGGGGTACTTTATTTAGTAACCCCATTGCTGGATCACGACAGTAGCCATGTATCTCAAATTAAAGAAACCCACAAAACCAAACAAATAAATAAGAAAAGCAAACATTTAAAAATATGTAAAAATGGCAAAAAACTAAAAAAAATAGTTAAAACAAGGGTCCAAGCGCATTGTGCGACACCCAAGATCGGTAACTTATAGGAAACCATAAGGCTACCATTCCCCATTTTGTCATGCATGAAATATTGAATTTCCCCAGGCAACGCCAGGTACTTCAGCTAGTATTATTATTTATTTCTTAGCAGACGCCCTTATCCAGGGCGACTTCCAATTGTTACAAGATATCACATTATTTTTATATACAATTACCCATTTCTACAGTTGGGTTTTTACTGGAGCAATCTAGTTAAAGTACCTTGCTCAAGGGTAAAGCAGCAGTGTCCCCCACCTGGGATTGAACCCACGACCCTCCTGTCAAGAGTCTAACCACTACTCCACACTGCTGCCCATAAATGTTGGGCTCTGAGAGTGTATCAAGCAGAAGCCACATCAATGTGAATTGATAATAAAAGCAACTAATGAAACAGAAATCTAGTTGTCCAACGATGTATATTGGCCACTCTGAATGTTGTGATTAATATATATCAGAATTAATTCTGTTAAACTGCAGATGTTGAAAGCAATGATGTCATGTCAATAAACCTAGGAAAATGGTGACCAGATCAACCAGTAAAATCCATGGACTGCTATTATAGGAGAACAGTAGTTCCATCCCTATTGAAATTCAATTGGACCTGAAGTGTAACACTACTGACAACTTGAACCCATGTATTGGAATGTGTAATGTACTAAAGCTTCTAGATAATGAAGCGTGTGTGACTGGGGGTTATGGTTAGGTAGGGTATACAGAATATAAGCGTGTGTGACTCAGGGTTAAGGTCAGGTAGGGTATACAGAATATAAGCATGTGTGACTCAGGGTTAAGGTCAGGTAGGGTATACAGAATATAAGCGTGTGTGACTCAGGGTTAAGGTCAGGTAGGGTATACAGAGTATAAGCATGTGTGACTCGGGGTTAAGGTCAGGTAGGGTGTACAGAGTATAAGCGTGTGTGAGGTCAGGTAGGGTATACGGAGTATTGTGTGTGACTCAAGGTTAAGGTCAGGTAGGGTATACAGAATATAAGCGTGTGTGACTCGGGGTTAAGGTCAGGTAGGGTGTACAGAGTAGAGGCAGGGGTTTGATTTGCATTGACTGCCAGTCTTTACATTTACGTGAAATTAACCCAAATAAGAACAGGACCGACTGAATAAGAAGATCTGCAAAACAACTACATTGGTTCCTCATTATAACACTATAGGGCAATAAATAACTATTTTTGTAACAGATATGTCTCTTTTTTTACATCATGCTCATAGGTTAAATTAAGCATTTTTTTAAATGGCAATATAGATTTAATTCATTGCCAAAATTACTAGCTTCATGGCCATATTGACTTTTTTCATTGGTCTACACTATAATGGGTTTCTTTATAAAGTGGGAGCACCATATTGCTATATTTTCTGTAATTTCAGTTTTTGGGTCTTCAGCTGGACGGTTAAGAAAATCAATCACATCTCCCTTAGAAGTAAAGTTGGACTTCCAGTGAACTGCATTGGCTATTGTAGTTGGTGCAGACACAGGACTTACTGGGTTTCATGTTGGATACTCTAATTGGTTCTTTCTATTGCAGATTAATCTACCGTGTCACATGCTGCTGTTTGAAAAAGCTGTTTAACATGAATCTATAGAAGTTATCAAGGAAGGATTACAATCTGTTACTCATGGTTTGGCATGTCATGTCACTGGTGCTAAATGTCTTTAATGCAAACGTTATGCAATCAATTCCTTTTAAAACAAACCCGGATTAGATGAATTTCCTGATACTGGATTTTCTACATGGTCCTGGCCAAATTCAGCAGTCGCTCATTGTAAATGACTTAATTCACTTAACATGAGTTTCCTGTCACTGCAAACTATGCCCGTCCAAGCAAGAAAAATGTGAATAAAATGAATAGTTTAAATAGCTGAGTGTAAATGATATTGGGAAATATATTAACTTGCATCCAGCAGGGACTGAAATTAGCTTTTTCAGGAGGTTTTTCACTCGGACCACCATACCAAGGCTCTCAAATGAACTATACTGGAAATGCAAACAGTCTTTCCACCCACTTGAGAAGAAGCCAAGAAACACCTTTGTGCCATCCAATCAGTTCCTTTTTTTCAATTCCATTTCCAATTCCTTTTTAAAATCAATTCACAATTCCTGTTCCCTTTTAATCAATTCCAAATCCAAGTCCTCTGGAAGGACTTTGAATTTTTATGTTTTGTATTGTGATACAAATCGTATCGAGATATGTATTGTCTCGTTGTAAACCCAAAGATACACACCACTAGTGACTTCACATTTGCAGGGTTATGTAAACGCTGCCTGCTAAATGTGTTGGGGACAATGACCTCAGTTCTAATATGGCTAGCACGGTCATGTGACTTTTTGAATAGAAACAGTAAACTTTGAGTTGTTGCCTTAATGTTTAGTACATAAGGTTCCATTACCCGGTGTTGTCCAATGAAAATAACCATTTTGCTGCCACATTGTTTTTATGGCCATATCAGTGATACAGACCGCACTGCCTTTGACATGTCTTTCTAGTTGGTACATTGTAGTATTTTATGGTTCCCTCAAAAAATTCAATGACAGATGGTGTCTAATAGAAATTAACCGTTTTGCTACCACATTGTTTTAACCAATGAATGGTACAGTTCTGTTTCACATATCCATTTCACTTCATGTTTACAAGTCATTCACTCTAGCGAGACATTCCCATTATATTATACCCCAGACAAAAACTCCAATGTCAAGTTCATTTCATAAAACTAGAACCGAAGAACTAAGTAATACAGTTAAGGACGTCATAAACACTCACGTTGTTTGCTCCTAATTTCTTTTATAATAATGTGCATTTTTAATGTCCACCTTTCTTTATTTCAGTGAAAGACTGGACTAATGTGTCTAGTGAGTAGCACATTTATGTATAGGACAGTTCCATTTTATCATAGGATTCAGTTATTTACTCCAAATGTGAAATACATGTAAAGCTTCAATTAATATACTCTAGCATGTTTTCTTGTGAACATAAAAAATAGATATTCTCACCCTAATAGCCACTATCTACATGAGGTTTTTTTTTTTTTTTTTTTTTTTTTTTTTTTTTTTTGTATGCATAAACATCATAATTGTACAACATGCAAACAGCTCTTTTCCCCATGGCTTGATAGATTTGGTATAATACCCCTTATTTAAACCCTATTCTTGTTAATTGTTAATAAAACTGTTAAACTGAGCCATGCAATTAATAGTAACATAATGTGTCCGCTTTTCTAAAGATGGATCTGTATTTTAGAACATGGAATGCTGGGACTCTAAATAGTGCTCACACTTTAATGTTTGACGGTTAAAGAGTTTACTGTTCTTCCTTTTTGCCCTTTACAGTTATGCTGGTGTTTAAGAATTCTTAAGTTAATTCCTATTAATTGTGTAATATCTTTCCTGGTGCAAATCAGGGCCTACACGTTTGAGTCAAACAAGTCTAACAGCATTTAAATGTAAAATTAAACCTTTTGGCAGGTTTATGAAGTTGGCAAAAATTGTCATTTTTTTTTATAAAGTACCTCCCATTTATAGTGAAATTGAATGAACCTTCACCAACAGAACATGTTGTGACTGTTCATTCAAGGTGCCTCTGTCAACCACTTCCATCTGAAATGTACTGGCTTGTAACAGCTGACAACTGTTTAGTACAGGTGGTTGAACATGCAGGCTTGTCTTTATTTACTATTATTGATAAATTGCTAAATATGCTAAATACTGGTGGCATGGGCGGGAACAAAAGAACCAAATGTACTGTATGTATAGAGTAGTGATACATGATGTCGTTTATGTAGACACACTGTTAAAAACAAACTAAAAAACTGCTTCAAATGCGACTTCCAGTGTGTTGACTAATAAAAGTGTTTTGGTATTGCTCAAGGATGTGTTTGTGGCGAAGTGAGTGACCCGCAGATCTACCAGTAAAAGGGCTCTGGGGGCAGGCATAACTGCTGCAATGACTGACAGATTGAGCAGCTGCAAAGCCTGTGACATGTGATGCAGTAATTTGCTATTTGTAGGGGTGTAGCACACATTCTGTGTAGTGGAACATTACTGCTGAACACACTTTGGTGTCTCTTGCTGTACGTGAAGAGCTGCATTTTTTTTTGTAAGTATGGAAGTGGCCTATATATTCCTTAGTTCAGTGGAAACTTGGTACTTTTGAAGGTAATTTGGTTCCATTGTTTTCTTGTGTTCCATGATTTTGTGTTTCCATGCAATTTACTTTTATTATGGTCTTACAGAGTAAAACATGCAGAGATGATTCACTAAGTTTTAGGTCAGCCTATTTGAATGCTTTATTTAGATAATTCAATAGTCATAGTTGCGCAGTAGTAGTTTATTTTTCTCCCAGGTTCGAATTGTTTTAACATTGATTGCGCTTGATTTACAAATATAGTCATGATTTTATATTTGATACTTTATTGGACTAATTTAGATAATAAATATTGTATTCACATGTTTTTGATATGTATCATCAAGTCATTTTTTCTTGTAATTACAATACTTGGATATTACTGCTTAGAAAGTTAGCATGATGCAACCAAAATCACTATTTGCTCATCCAATGTATGCTCTGTCCGGGATCTACTCCGATTTTGAGCCGGACGTTATGATTGAATTCTGAACAAAAATGCGGTAATTAATCATACATAATATAGCATGGTGTATCAGCAAGTATGGGATCCCTTTCTTTTACAGTTTTGTAAGATTTTAACTTGTTATGGTTTTAGTTTTTTTGTTGTTTTCACTTATTTATCTGATAATCCCAGAAATTTGTTGTGCTACTCTTTTTTTTACTGCAGATTGGTAATACAGTGAGAAGCATGTCGGCAATTTTAATTCAAGTAGCCTTAAAAACAACAGAGGAGATGTACTTTGTAGGGACATGCTTGTTTATTGTTATGATGTTTTCCTTTTAGAAGTTTGTACTATGTTTTAAGGAAGTGTTTTCTATTTTTACTGAGTTTGTAAGGTTTTTGCTGGGCTACTGTGTGCAAAGTTTTTCCCTCTGAAATGTTTTGCAACTTTTGTATTGTGTTCTCATCTGCAGGAAAAGTACAGTAAATTCACTACGGTGTAGCTCAACATGATGTAATTGCTGATACGATGTTGAACATGATACATAGTACTATATCCATGCATTATATAATGATTGCACTATATTATGATCTGCATGTTGTTTATATGTATCACTCGTATAGCAAGGTTGTTCCCGAGGTAAACTCAGCAGCACTTCAGTTATTACAAATTTACAAGTTTAGGCAAAACATTTAAAAGTTTAGGCAAATTTACAAGTTTAGGCAAAACGTTAGTACTGTGTGTATATGTATATATATATATATATATATATATATATATATATATATATATATATATATATATATATATATATATATATAGTGGCTCTCAAAAGTATTCACCCCCCCTTGGACTTTTCTACATTTTATTGTGTTACAAAATGGAATCAAAATTGATTTAATTAGGAGTTTTTGCCACTGATCAACACAAAAAAAGTCCATAATGTCAAAGTGAAAAATAAAATCTACAAATTGTTCTAAATTAATTACAAATATAAAACAGAAAATAATTGATTGCATAAGTATTCACCGCCTTTGCTATGACACACCTAAATAAGCTCTGGTGCAACCAATTGTCTTTAGAAGTCACATAATTAGTTGAATGGAGTCCACCTGTGTGCAATTAAGGTATTTCACATGATTTTAGGTTAAATACACCTGTCTCTGGGAGGTCCCACAGTTGGTTAGTACATTTCCTACAAAAACTACATCATGAAAACGAAGGAACATTCAAAGCAAATCCGGAATAAGGTTCTTCACAAGCACCAATCAGGGGTAGGGTAAAAGAACATTTCCAAGGCATTGGATATCCCCCGGAGCACAGTAAAGTCCATTATTAAGAAATGGAGAGAATATGGCACAACTGTGAATCTGTCTAGAACAGACCGTCCTCAAAAACTGATTATCCGGGCGAGAAGGGCACTAGTCAGGGAGGCCATCAGGAGGCCTATGGCAACTCTAAAGGAGTTACAGTCTTCCACGTCTGAGCTGGGAGACACTGTGCATACAGCAACAATAGCCCGGGTGCTTCACAAAACTGGCCTTTATGGGAGAGTGGCAATGTGGGAGACTCTGAGACCAAGTGGAAGAAGATTCTATGGTCTGATGAGACCAAAATAGAGCTTTTTGGCCTCAACTCTAAGCGCTATCTTTGGCACAAGCCTAACACCGCACATCATCCTGAGAACACCATCCCTACCATGAAGCATGGTGGTGGCAGCATCATGCTATGGGGATGCTTCTCTGAATCAGGGCCTGGAAAGCTTGTGAAGATAGAGGGCAAAATTGATGCAGCAAAGTACAGAGAAATCCTGGAAGAAAACCTGCTGAAGTCTGCAAGAGACCTGGGACTTGGGAGAAGATTCATCTTCCAGCAGGACAATGACCCCAAACATACAGCCAAAGCCACACTGGAGTGGCTTAAAAACAAAAAGGACAATGTCCTGGAGTGGCCCAGTCAAAGCCCGGACCTCAATCCAATTGAGAATATGTGGAAAGAGTTTAAAATTGCTGTTCACCAAAGGTCCCCATCCAACTTGACGGAGCTTGAGCAATTTTGGAAAGAAGAATGGGCAAAAAATTGCAGTGTCCAGATGTGCAAAGCTGGTAGAGACTTATCCAAATAGACTCATGGCTGTAATTGCTGCCAAAGGTGCATCTACCAAATATTATATATATATATATATATATATATATATATATATATATATATATATATATATATATACACAGTGCCTTGCATAAGCATTCACCCCCCTTGGACTTTTCCACATTTTGTAGTGTTACAACCTGGAATTAAAATTGATTTAATTGGGATTTTTACCATTTGATTTACACAACATACTTAACACTTTGAAGGTGAAAAATATTTTTTTATTGTGACACAAGAGTTAATTAAACAAAAAAAGACATTTGTTGGTTGCATAAGTATTCACCCCCCTGAGTCAATACTTGGTAGAAGCACCATTGGCAGCAATTACAGCTGTGAGTCTTTTTGGGTAAGTCTCTACCAGCTTTACACATCTGGATCCTGTTTATTGTTGCATTGATAAACACAATCCAGTCTTTTACAGTCTCTCTCTGATGCATTACTACAGTATGACATATGGAATATTATTGACCTCATGGAGAGGTCTGTTTTAGGCCCTTTTTTACTTAAGGTAAATTTAACTTATCAAAGAGGAGCAACTTTTTTATTTAGCCTGCATTAAAATAGAAGCTGGAGAGCTGGAGTTTTCAATGAACTGATGTATTACAGTTGCACTGGATATGAAGGCATAGGGACAGATTTACCAAGCTTTTCATGGGTGCAAACAGTTCAAAAGTGATGTCTTCACTATCTTCCATGACAGCAGATACCATATTCCTTTGAATTTAAGACATCCATGAATTTAAGATGCAGCCCATCTTTTTAGAAGAAAAAACTGGTTAAAGTGCGTCATCAATTCGTGGTAAGTACAGGTGCAGTGATTTGCCTTTGTTCCTAATTTTGTGACATTGTGCTGGATATTGTAACGGCATGGAACACTGATGGACCAATCAGCATGCAGCATTCTTTCACTGTTTTATAAGGAAAGTTCTGATAGATATCAGGGATCATTCTACATTTATTTTTGGTTATCTGCTGTATATTGTGAACCCATTTTTATAGGATACGTCTAGAACTATTAGTAGTTCTTTTTACCTTGTAATATATCATTTGAAAAGTTGTAAAACTTCAGGTAAATAAATACCTTGCAATTATGAAGAAAAAACATATGATGCATTAAGACATACTATAAGAAGTGACCTACCAGGAACAGAGGCATTTAAAAGTTCAAAGAATTCTCACAACTACTGTATGATCTCAATTTATGTAAAAGGCCATGGAATGAGTAATCCAATAACTTTTTTGTCTAAATAAAGGTCAATAACTTTCATCATATAGATAAAACAAACTATATTATTATTAGAAGAGCTTATATGTTTTTGTAAACCCACCAGCACCTGCTAATATCTCAACATTTTTAGATGTTGTCTTCATTTTTTCTGTGTTTGGGAAACTGTATGTTCCCATGGCTTTGATCTGTAACTTAGAGTAAGTAGCGGGGCTCCAAAAAATATAGCGCTACACGTCCCTACGTGTTGCTACAACTGTTTAAATATCATACCTGTAATTTTTCATTTCATGAACATCCTGACAACTTTTTACACTTTAAAGTTGTTTCAAAGCTCTTTTCAAAATGGCCGCTCTAGTGCACTGATAGTGTCAGGATTATTGCCCACATTGTCAAACAGGTAAGACAAACAATAACGATCCATGATGTGGTACGGAACAGAAAAGCCAGAGCACTTGTTATGTTTTTATTTTATTTTTTTAATCCCTCTAACTGCAGTGATTTTAGAAGACAGATCTCAAAACCCAGTGCACTAGAGCGGCCATTTTGAAAATAGCTTAAAAGTGTAGTGTAATAAGTCAGGAAAAAATTACAGCTACTTACTCTAAGTTTGCTGCCATATTGCGGTCTTGTGACTTTCTGGTTCTATGTGGTTCATGGCTCAGGTAGGGTTGCCAACTGTCTGGTTTTCAACCGGACATCCGGTTTTAAGGGAATTTGTACCATGTACGGTCAGAACCACTGACCGGACAGCAAAACTTTGGTTCTTGTGACTCTTTCTTCCTCACTTTACCGTTTGGATTTCCCTTCTTCCTGCACTACCAGCCAATCGGAGCTCGCTACGTCCTTGTTTCTCTGTCAGCATTCCTCCCTCAACTCTCCGCTGTGCAAGCGTTCTTTTTTAGTGGTCATTTAAGTTTGAGGACTACACTAAAAGATATTCTGCTTTATTTTGCATTTCACTCCTTTGCAGGATTTTTTTGTTCTAGTACTTGTTGGTGTTGCTGCTATAAATATTTAGTCTTTTTTCACACTTCACTGGTTGCAAATCCCCATAATCATTTCAACAGGGTGTGTGTGTGGGTGTGTGCGGGTGTGGGTGTGTGGATGGTGGTGTTGATGTCCGCTTTTTTAAAAATGGAAAGATAACAACCCTAGGCTCAGGGCTTTCTAAAATGTTTTCCCATTAAGGGTGCAGTACTCTCAACTAAAAAAAACTGAAGGTCCCAGAGGATGTAGGGGGTCACAATAAGTAACAAAGTACCTTTTTAAAAAAAAATAAAAAATTTAGTAGTCATGATTTCCATTACACGAGAGTAGATGTTAAAACTTCATGCTGATTTGAACTCGGCTCTCGCCAAGATAAGCACCAACTAAGACGTAGCTTTACAGTAAACTAATGTGATCCATATGCGTCTCCATCCATTTACGTTTCCTTCCATATGATGATGTAGATATCCTTCTGTCTGGTGTTAATGGCTGAAGTGTAATGCTGGCTCCAGGGATCAGCTTATTTTGCCTCCCTGGCGCATCAGCACACACAACGGCTGCGATGCTGGCTCCGGGGATCAACCAAAGTGCGGCCTCCCCAGCGCATCAGCAGTCACCAGTTGTTTTTATTATTTTCTCCCCAATTTGGAATAGCCAATTATTTTTTAGACTCAGCTCACCGCTACCACCCCTGCGCTAACTCGGGAGGGTGAAGACGAACACGCTGTCCTCCGATGTGTGTGCTGTCAGCTGACCGCTTCTTTTATACACTGCAGGCCCACCGTGCAGCCACCTCAGAGCTACAGCGTCGGAGGACAACGCAGATCTGGGCAGCTTACAGGCAAGCCCGCAGGAACGTGGCCAGACTACAGGGGTCGCTGGTGCGCGGTGAGCTGTGTACACCCTGGCCGACCTAAACCCCCCCACCCTGGCACTCGGCCAATTGTGCGCTGTCCTGGGAACTTCCGTCCACGGTCGGCAGTGGAATAGCCTGGACTTGAAGCGGCGACATACAAGCTATAGGGCGCATCCTGCACTCCACGCGGAGCACCTTTACCGGATGCGCTGCTCGGGAGCCCCTTATAGTACACATTTTTTTTGTTTTTTTAATTTATTACAGTTTTGACCATTTTTTAACAATAAGAAACAAATGCAAAATTCCACAAAGACAAAGCACAACCCACTATTCTAGTCAACCAGGCATCACCCACTGCTTTCAATATTAGAGGAGACCAAATGATCCAGAACCATTCAGGTTATTAAATTCATAAATCATGTTTGTTCTCACTTCATATAATAATTGAATAAGCAAGTTAGTTAGTTTGGGGAACTTAGTAGAAAAATATAAGCGAGACCAAAACATGAATTATGATTTATGAATTAAAAAGCTTGGTAGATTCTGAACTTCTAGAGCATTTGGTCTCCTTTAATATTAAGAGCAGTTGGGGATGCCTGGTTGAGTAGAATGGTTGGTCTTCCTTTGATCTTTATGGAATTGTGGTTTTGTGGATTCTTTTGCTATGCCTTTTTTGGTTTTCTGTTTGTGGCTTTGGCTTTTAGTGTTTGTTTCTATTGCTAGTGTCAAAACTTGAATAAATAAAAAAAAAAGATGCGTGTACCATAACATTAAGACTCTTTTGTGGCCCCCAACATTTTCACTGGGACCCCCAAAATGTCCTCATGGACCTTCATTTTTTTTTTTAGTTGAGAGTCCTGGACCCTCAATGGGAAAAAGTTTTGGACAGCCCTAAAGTTCCATTACAGCTGAACCTACCAATATACAGTACAGAGAGAGTGTAGGTTGGTAATTACATTATTTGAATAAAATTAGGAAGTCTGTTCAATTGCGGGCAGTTAGTATTCCCCAGGTAAACTCAAAGCAAGTTCAAAAGCAGGTGAAGAGAGACACAGAGAAACCCAATTTATGGATTTTTTTTCTTCTTATTTCCATTAAGGTTTTTAAAAGGGAATTCTGTTATTGGAAACATGGTCTGTAAATCGCTTCTCGGTTTTGGGAAACAGCTCCTTCGCATCAAAGTGGTAGACTGCAATGCTGAGGAGAGCCGCCTATCCAGATGCCTGAACACATTTGATCTCATCGCCCTTGGGGTTGGCAGCACCCTGGGTGCAGGTGTCTATGTCCTAGCTGGAGCCGTGGCCAGAGAGAACGCAGGGCCTGCCATCGTCCTGTGCTTTCTGATTGCTGCCCTGGCCTCAGTCCTGGCCGGCCTCTGCTATGCAGAGTTTGGCGCTAGAGTACCAAAGACTGGATCTGCCTACCTCTACAGCTACGTGACTGTCGGAGAACTCTGGGCTTTCATCACTGGCTGGAATCTGATTCTGGCCTATGTGATAGGTGAGTATGTGCAGAGGAGGCTTCTCTGTAATTCCATACAATGAAAATGATGTCAGGCATATACCAGATCTTCATTTCCATATGTGTGTATTGCATAAGAATGTGAGCCAGTGCACCTACGCAGAAATGTGTGGTGGACTACATTATTGTTAAAGCCACAATACTGTATATATTATTATGAAAATACTGTAAATGCAAAGTCTTGCTCAACAGACTTAGGGGTTGATTGGATCAACCTATACCCTACTTAGATAAACCATCCCTGGATTTTATTGGAGCATTTTTCAGGACTGAATATTATCACCTATTTTTTGGGGTAATGTCAGCATAACTATCTGAACCAGATATAAAAAATAATGTATTCTACACTACTATGTATGGTTTGCTTGGTTAGGAAAACTTGCTACAGCAATGCTCCTTGACTTTAAAATTGGTTTTACACTGAGAGTGCAGGGCTATGGAAATAACAAAGCCATGTTTAATAGTAATCATCATCTGCTCCAATCCACATTTATATATCCTGTATCCCAGGCAAAGGGCTATAATATGGTCCACAGAAATCTGAATGTAGCATAAAACTACGACAAATGTACCAATCTAATTAAACATATATGTAAACATTTGAGTTTTTGGCATTACCTTTTGAAACGACTGGCCCATGTTAACGATCTAGAAGTCTACTAGTGTTTCTCCATGTACCCCACCCCCAGCCCCTCTCATACGGACACATGCTCATTCCATCACTTTTAAAATTCTGACACCACAGACCACAACAAGATTGTACACATTATCAGAATGGTTTAACCATTAAGAGTTTTTTTTCAGAATGCTGCCTGCTTTACTTGCTCTGTGGCAGACTTCTTTCTTTCTGCTGTTTTATTGTATTACATCTCTGCTCATAGAATACACCAGCAGGTGTTAAATACATCTATCTTTTTTATGACTAACATCTAGCTGAAGTTAACTTCAGCTGGGGACTTCCAAATCTAAAAGTACCTTAACTATGGAATGATTAATTTTGTCGCACAACAGTCACAATTAACGTATTTAAAATCATTACACATTTTTCATAACAATAGGTTGTAGAATACTAGTCAGTCATTTGGCTGCTTCTAAGAGACTGTGACCCCTGTTATTGAAAGTCCTATAGGAATTAGAACTTAGAAATAGTAAGAAAATAAACAATACACAAATTATAATTAGGCCACTGAGGATCACAAAGATTTAGTGCATTTCAGTGCTTTCATGTGACCTTTACTTTATCATATCTTTCAACATCACACTGCTGGATATTTATAATACTTCAGGGCACACCTATATCATAACATATCTCCCTAAATATATCCCATTAGACAATCACAAGTGCATTTGGGTAGCTGGTGATAAACAAACCAGGAGGAATTTCTGACAGATCATGACCACTGCTCACTTCCTACAAATAGAACAGGTTTAAATCATGAAATGCACAGCCCACAGGAAACACCCCTGAACATCTCCTCCCCCTAATACAAAAGAACACCTATCCCATTTACTCATTAGGAGAGGCAATCGCTGGCAGGCTACCCCTACTGCTGCATACTGCTTAAGTCTTTGAAGCTAGCACCCTGTTCTTCACCTGCGGCAAAACAACCACAAGGGCTGGATTCAATAATAAAACAATTATAATTATAAAAAGAAATTTAAGATTTCTTATGACTAGCATTAGTCCCATCTTTCCATAGCAGTCCACATTTCTAAAAAATACAAAAACTTAAAAGCAATTCTGGTGACTTTATAAAACTCAAGATTTAAGTACGCCTGTGGCCTCAATAGAGTGATCTAACATATCTAAGTACAGATGGTACACCAGAATTAAAACAAACCTGTACAGCATTGTTTTTGAAAAAATCATATATTTCTGAATTAAAGTTTTAAACAACAAACAAACAACCAAAAGTTTTTCAACACAAGAAAAGACAAGTTACATAATTCAAACCATTACAGGTTTTACTGTAAGTCTTGCATGCAAATAGCCTCAACAAACGATTGAACCGAGCATGGGAGAAAAAAAGATATACATCTTGCATATACAAATATTTCCATTTTGCTTTCCACAGGTACATCGAGTGTAGCTCGAGCGTGGAGTGCTACCTTTGATGAGCTCATCGGCAAACACATCGAACAGTTCTGCCGGGTACACATGCCAATGAAGGCCCCTGGAATCTTAGCAGACTACCCTGACATATTTTCTGTATTCATTATCCTTGTTTTAACAGGTAAGATTGTTATTGGTATTTATTGTACAGGATCGTGGGATCGGTGCTGTTCCTTTAGGATAGGCACATGCCATCTTGGCTCCTAGTCAGCGCAATGGCGTGTGATGTCTGTTGGTAAGCTTGAGTAGTGATGATAGTGGTTTGTGTTGTGTGTATGAAATAGAATTGCTGGTTATGTTAACCCTTTTACCTTACTGTATCAAAGCAAGTAATAATGAGTCACATTCATTATATATTTGTTCGTTTTTTGTGCTAACCCTTTCTTCCACACAGTTTAAAGTTTTTTTGCAACATTATGAATACATTTTGTACAAGAAATGCTACAGGATATTTTACAAATATTAACAATCTAAGAGTATATGATGTTATCCTCCCCAAATTAGTGTGCAAATGTATCTTGTCTAAATCACAAAGAGGTTAGACTTTGCATGTTAGACAATTGTGCCTGTGATTTAAATTTTAGTCACTAAGATATGCAGTCATACATTCTGACAGTCTATTTGAGGATACCAAGATGTTTAGTAAGCTTTTAGATTGTGGGGTAAAAACAGGCAACAAGTTCACTCTCACTGTCTTTTGTTTGTCAGTTTACTAAGAATAATTAAACATTTTAATGTAACGTAAGGTATATCTGATACAATGGCATTTCAGATGGCTGTATCACATCAATATCATGGTCTCAGTAATTCCCATCAGAAACGAAATGCAGGCTGATCAAATACCTTTAATGTAACAGCTTTATTACAAACTAGTATCAGTGATTTAACAGTAGGTTTACCATCTCTTCCAGGGCTTTTAGCTTTCGGTGTGAAAGAGTCTGCCATGGTTAATAAAGTCTTCACCTGCATCAATGTCCTGGTTCTGCTTTTTGTGGTTGTGTCCGGTCTAGTGAAGGGAACTATAAAGAACTGGCAGTTGACTGAAGAGGAAATGATCAATGGAACCAACATTTCAACTTTTAAGTGTGTATAATAAAAAAAATTACTAATAAAACACCAGGAAAACAGTAACCAGTATTTATTTATTTTTGCACTGTGCTTTTTAAGATCATCTTGCATTTTTTTTTGTTCAGTCTTACAGAGGAAGAGTCTCAGGTGTGGAAGTATGGAGCTGGTGGGTTCATGCCCTTTGGTTTTTCAGGAGTCCTCTCGGGAGCAGCCACCTGCTTTTATGCCTTTGTGGGATTTGACTGCATTGCTACCACAGGTATGGACAAGGCCTTTGGAGACGTTTCAGCTTAGCAATACCACCACATAACAAATGGCATTAACAGAAATTTGAGGTCAAAGTATTTCCCTTATTTGAACATTTACCGTCTGTAAAAATGTAAAAACAAATTGTGACTTGTATTTGTCTCTTGCTGGCTTTGGTTGGAAAAAATGTATCAAAAAACAACCATCTAATGCTGACATTGGATATTGTCTAGACCAATCCGTGCACTGGATAACATGGCATCAAAAGTCCAAAGAAGTTATTAAAACAGCAGCTTTGAACAATGGCCCGCCCCATGCCAGTCATTTCGCCCCATGCCAGTCATTTGATACAGCTTTTCCAATGCTCTCTCTTTCAAGACTTTTGTTTCAGCTTTGAACGAATCCCTGTACAAACTTGTCATTTTATGACAACCTGTGATTTCAGACATCCAATGCTAATGGTGGATGATATATTGTCTGCATCTCTTTACAAATTGACTGCACTAATAAAAATATATACACGTTCATTGTTGAACCTAAATCAATTAATGTGTCTAAAAGGCTGCTAGATTAACCAGTTTATTTTAATCAATTACTGTTTAAAATTGCTCAACCTTTGCTTAATTTAAATGATGTCTTCTGAACTGAATATCATGTATTTCCTTGGAGAAGAATAGATGGTGCAGATATTTTTCTGTTAAACATTGATTAACTGGAAATTAATCATATGGTTAAGTGGTGTTGAAAAGCAATTGATAAAATGTAATAACTAATCTGTCAATCTTTATTAATGAATTATTATTTTAAGCTCATCTGTCAATGGGGATATACATTTTATTAGTGCCGCCAATTTATAAACCAAAGCAGGCTTGGGACAATTTGCCATCCGATGACAGCATTGGACTAATGCAATCGTCCACCACTGTCCGCATTGAATGATGTTTGAAATTCCGACTGTCATGAAAAACAACTTTAAGGGGTCTCAACGAGCACGGGGCAAGGGACCGTACCCATCAGCGCCGGACTGCTTTGCAGGGGTGGAGGTCGGGGCAATGGTGGTGCTGGGCACTTCAGCTCCTCTTCCTCAGACAGCTGCAGCTCCTGCTGCAGCTCGGGCACTGCCGGTTTTATCTCAGGAGCAGGCAGCTCCGGTTCCAGAGCTTGCAACTCTGGTTCTGGTGCAGGTAGAGGCGACTCTTGCTGGGGTGCCGGCCACACCACCTTCTGAAGCACCAGCTCCAGCTTAACACGAGGAACTCCAGTTCCTGTGAGGGCAACCCCCACTCTTGCCTCTACTGCTGCTTGCTCTCGTGCTGCTTGTGGGTTGCCTCCTGCGTCTCCGCCGTGGACTTCACTAGAGCCCTTATCAGCTCTGCAATGCCCATGTTTATTTATTTATTTATTTTTTCCTGTGGGTCAGTTGGGGCTCTCGCTTACCGCTGCCACCATATGTAACCGAGCTGCAACTCACTTGGGTTTGTTGCCCCTTTAAAACACTGACCCAAGACACAGAAATGGAATTTAAAGCGCTGACACTCTATTTTTTAATAATCACACAAAAACAAAACTAAACAAAACAAACACCTAGCTCTATACGAGCACTAACTAGACACACAGAACCTAAACTAAATGGCAGGACGGCTAAGCCGTTTACCTGCTACACAACTCCAACAAAACCACACAGGTTTACACTGTGTACACTTTACAACTGCTTGAAAGCAGAGCACCTTTTCTGCCTCCTTCTCCTCAGCAGCCCTGAGCAAACTGACTGCCCTCTTTAAATACCTTGCCCCTGTTTCTAATTTAACAATAATTACCAGGTGCAGGGGATAATTAATAATAAAATAATTAACAAATTAAATTAAACAATAAAGCAAAACAATTAAATTAAAACAAATGTGCATTCGCACATTTTTTTTCATGCAGGGAGGATTAACCCCCTCCCTGCTGTGTTACAATGCGTACACTTCTATGAAAATATGTACACTTCTATGTAAATGCATACACTTCTATGTAAATGAATACACTTCTATGTAAATGCATACACTTCTTCTATGTAAATATTTTTTTAACATTTTCATGTAAACATTGACTCAAATATTTTGTGTATACCTATTTCATTTCGAGAAAGTTCACCTCAAAAATAGGTTAGCACCACTGGCTGGACGAAGCACCATAGATCATAATCTTCATAGTCTTCATTGATCACAAACAGGAATGCAGTGGTATTTATAGACTAAATTCAATACCTCATGTACCTCTTGTAAATGATGTGCAGCTGGTTGACGGCATGTCGTTTTTTTATAATGCATTTAGGCAGCCCCCCTAGGTTTTCGGTAGCAGGAACATGTTGCCCTTGTCATTCCTTAGCCAGCTGCACAGGAGGTGGAATTTGCAGTTGCTTGTGAATACTGATCCTGAGAACTTGCTACATAAATTCTGGTTTATCAATGTCTTCATTGTAAAACTGCAGTTTTTATGAAAGGTACAGTGACAAAAACTTTAATTTTACTAAACAAAAACTAGTTTTATATTTTGGTTTCACTAAAATGGTTGCAATTGCACCTTGATATAAAGACCTTTATAAGTCTGGCCCATTATGTCATTTTGTCACAAATTAATAGTCCACTGGTTGATTAATTTATTTTATATGGTATTATTTTGTTATGAATTGCCATTGTACAATTGCTGTCCTTTCCTGGTAAAATATTATTTGAAGTTGGCTTGATTTATCTAAATATTAGGCAAGAAATTATTATGTTGACGTGAATACAGGCTGCCTTACATGTTGACCCTTTCACAGAGGATATTGCTGCCTGTTTAGATACTAACTGGCTCTAGGTTTTGCATATTCCTGGCATTTTTGGAGGTGCTTCAGTAATATCAGGTTAAGTTTGGCCTCCTCCTATAAACCCTGTATGAATTATTCATCCTCCAACTCCTGTTTGTATCCATGTTGTTATTTAGGGGAGGAAGTAAAGAATCCCCAGAGAGCCATTCCGATCGGGATTGTGGCCTCCCTCCTGATCTGCTTTGTTGCCTACTTTGGTGTATCGGCTGCCCTGACGTTAATGATGCCCTACTATATGCTAGATAAGAACAGCCCCCTGCCTGTGGCGTTCAAGTATGTAGGCTGGGAAGGAGCCACATACGCAGTGGCTGTTGGTTCACTTTGTGCCCTCTCAACCAGGTAGGATGTCCTGTCTATAGTGCTTGTTGACTGAAATGACTAATTCAGCTTTTGCTGTGCATGTCAAAAAGTAGCTCTAGCACTTTAAGGCACCAAGGCTGATAACCAAGGCTTTAAAAATATTTTATTAGCTCTTGTTAGCATTAGTAACAGTATCATTATGCTGAATCCAGTCCAGCAAAACTAGAGTGGTACTTCTGCATGTCCATGCCCTTCACCCCCACCACAATAGTAACCTCAGAATCAGATGTTTGATCATATTAGAAACATGAAAAAGTAGATCACCACGACACATATATATTGCACTTGTAAACACGTAAGTTTGACATACAGACAGATTGAGATGCCCTCATATACCCCACTATTATAATACTCTCAACAGCTTCTTCTATGTTATATCAAGTCAAGTTTCGTCAAAATTGGATATGCTCTTCTCCATATATACAGGGTTATTCATAATTCGTACAACATTGTTGTTTTCATTTGTGCTTAAATGTTGACATTGTTGAACAATCCTCTGGTGACCAAACTGCATCACAGCAGATCTCTGACATAGACATTTTTCCTTTGCATATCATACTCCACGTACCCTTCAGTTTTTGCAATGCTCTGACTATATTGTGCCAATTATGAATCGCCCTGTATTTACAGACAGCCCAAAGTTATTAAAACTCAATAATCTTATCACAGTTGGACAAACTCTTCTCCTAGATGTATGTGAAACTTTTAAATGACAAAACAGAAAGACATTCTGATGGACAGACAGACTCCATACACCCAGATTATTATGCATTAACTTGTGCTTAAGAAAATCCTAGCATGTTTCGTCACAGATGGATAAGCAGTTCTGTAGATATTTGCAAAACTCGAAAGTTAGACATATGTACTGAGGATATTAAGTGGTAATGCAGTAGTTCTTTTTTTAAAAGCCTTGGTTGTCTTATTTTTCTACTTACAATTGTAATACAGAAACCTATTAAAGTTTGTGGTTTATTTATGCTGATTAATAAAATAAGAATTGACATTTCTCGCCTGAGGATTTTGAATGTATTATCTACCTTCAAAACACTAAACAGTATTGTATTAAATGTAAGTCAACTTTTTGTTAATGGGGCCAAGTGTATGATTTGCATTAAACCTGTTTTGTGAGCTTTCCACTGTGACACATACTGGATACAATTGCTGTAAACAGTCACAGGTCTTTAATACTACATATTCAACATTTTAAAATAAATAAATAAAAAAAGAAACATGAAAAACATAAATATTCTTTGCACAATAAAAGTAGAACAGTCCTCATGTTAAAGCTAATAAAACACAGAAAATATTTCAAACCAAAATTGCCTCACAAGCAGTGAATCCAGACCGCCACCAAAAAGTAATTTATTGGTAATGTGTTTAACAACCTTGCCTCAGAGGCTAATATTATAATATCCATCCCAGATACCAATACTCAGAGTCAAATTTATAGCTTAATTGAGCTTTTGACTTGCAAGGTCAGCTGAATTTCTCACAAGGTTTTTTAGTCTGTTCTGACAGCCACCAGTCTGTCTTGTCATGCACAAAGATGCTGCACATACATGTTCCTAAATAGTGATGTTCAATAGGATGGTGCTTCATATAAGCAAGCTGATGATGGCGGAAAGCGAAGATGATTAGGGGCACAGTGAGCTAATTTAAAATGGTCTCTCAGTAAACTTAAATTCAGTGAAACCAACATCACATCGAGGTGCTTGTGTGACTAACTTTTGCATTGGGCAATATGCTGGTTAACTTGTTCAGTTTAGCTAACCTGAGATGATTACCTGCTTGTACAATTATTTTGTTGAGTGGTTTTTCTTCATACTCACATGGTGAATTCTTGGTTGATGAGCCAATACTCTGAAACAGTCTAATAATTCAGTCCTTTTCTCATCCCAGTATGCCAAAGTGGTTACATTGCATTTGTTATAAAATTAAAACATGCATAAAGCAAAGTTCCTTGATAATGTGGGTATTTCATGTGCCTTTTAAATTGATGGTTCTGAATTCACCCACACTTAACTCACAAAGAATGGCCTTTCTCTTTCTCATTAGCCTTCTTGGTGCCATGTTCCCAATGCCTAGAGTGATTTGGGCTATGGCAGAGGATGGGTTGCTCTTCAGATTTTTGGCTAAAGTCAGCCAAAGAACCAAAACACCCTTAATTGCTACATTAACTTCAGGGGTGGCTGCAGGTGAGACTCAAAATAAACACCTAACACATCAAGTGAAGGGTGAGCATGTGCTTCCAATTGTTTGTTTCCAAATGCACTTCAATACAGAAATGGACCGATGGATCCGGTGTCCTGTCTGGCAGATACACTTTGGAAGCATCTTCATAATGAACTTGTAGTGTATGGCATAACAATTACACACCAGGGAATTATGCAAGAGGTGCTCTATTTATAAAACTAAACAAAGCTGTTAAATAATGACTACTTAAATTAAGACTACTCTTTATAATGAATTGGTCCCAACATTTTTTTTTTTTTTTCTACAGTGAAGCTGATCGTCACAACAGTCCAAGACTGAATATTAAACAAAAGAATATGTTTGCATATGCAACAAGATACTGTCATTGTTGTGCAGATATGTATTGCCTTTCTTTCATACCAGATATCAAAACACTTATAAGCAGAATAACTTTCTTAAATAACTGAAGCACAAAGTAGAAATCAAAAAAGCTTTGTTCTGAAAGACAGAACTAGGCATGCCTCTGTTACAAAACGAAGTGCAAAACCCAACCATGGACAAAAAAATAAACAGCCACACAATACAAACATAAATGGCTATTACATTCTTTCAAATATTTTGCTCTATCTTTTGCTGATATATTTTCTAGGCAACACCTTTGTTGTAGTATTTTTTGGCAACATTGCTTATTACTAGCTCTATCCTCAGCACGATCCATCATTTTACTATCTCCTTATGGAGGACAGCCATATTATTCAATATTACTTTCCTATGCATAGTAAAATGCATAATGCACAAAATTGCATGAGCGCGTAATTCCCTAGTTTAAAGTGATTTAAAGTCTTAGACTTCCTCTGTGTTGTGTGTATTTTGTGGTATGCCGTCTGAGTGTTGCATTTGGGACATTTCTTTGGGAGCATATGGTCAACCAATGTATTTACATGTGCATTTAACCTATTTACCCCCCCTCTATCTAGTCTGTTAGGTTCCATGTTTCCCTTGCCTCGGATCATTTTCGCAATGGCCAGAGATGGTCTGCTCTTCTCATTTCTGGGCAAAGTGAGCTCAAGAAAAACCCCAATCGTCTCAACAATGGCGGCTGGGGTTTTGTCCGGTAAGCTCCTGTGTGGGCAGAAAGCATGAGCTGCGAATCCACAGGCACTTTTCATCTAATTAACCGGCCATGCATTTTGTGCAGAAGACTGTGTTGTGTGTGTTGGCAAACACAGCAGGCAGTCTTAGGCCTAATGCGTTAGTTAAAAAAAATATATAAATAAATAAATATACAGACGTGCTCAAATTTGTTGGTACCCCTCCACAAAAAACGAAGAATGCACAATTTTCTCTGAAATAACTTGAAACTGACAAAAGTAATTGGCATCCACCATTGTTTATTCCATATTTAATAGAAATCAGACTTTGCTTTTGATTTTTTATTCAACATAATATTGTAAATAATAAAACAAATGAAAATGGCATGGACAAAAATTATGGGACCGCTAACCTAATATTTTGTTGCACAACCTTTAGAGGCAATCACTGCAATCAAACGTTTTCTGTAGCTCTAAATGAGACTTCTGCACCTGTTAACAGGTAGTTTGGCCCACTCTTCCTGAGCAAACTGCTCCAGCTGTCTCAGGTTTGATGGGTGCCTTCTCCAGACTGCAAGTTTCAGCTCTTTCCATAGATGTTCAATAGGATTCAGATCAGGACTCATAGAAGGCCACTTCAGAATAGTCCAATGTTTTGTTCTTATCCATTCTTGGGTGATTTTAGCTGTGTGTTTTGGGTCATTATCCTGTTGGAGGACCCATGACCTGCGACTGAGACAGAGCTTTCTGACACTGGGCAGTACGTTTCGCTCCAGAATGCCTTGATAGTCTTGAGATTTCATTGTGCCCTGCACAGATTCAAGGCACCATGTGCCAGGCACAGCAAAGCAGCCCCAAAACATAACCGAGCCTCCTCCATGTTTCACTGTAGGTATGGTGTTCTTTTCTTTGAAAGCTTCATTTTTTCGTCTGTGAACATAGAGCTGATTTGACTTGCCAAAAAGCTCCAGTTTTGACTCATCTGTCCAAAGGACATTCTCCCAGAAGGATTGTGGCTTGTCAATATGCATTTTAGCAAATTCCAGTCTGGCTTTTTTATGTTTTTCTTTCAAAAGTGGAGTCCTCCTGGGTCTTCTTCTATGGAGCCCACTTTCGCTCAAAAAGCGACGGATGGTGCGATCAGAAACTGACGTACCTTCACCTTGGAGTTCAGCTTGTATCTCTTTGGCAGTTATCCTTGGTTCTTTTTCTGCCATTCGCACTATTCCTTCTGTTCAATCTGGGGTCGATTTTCCTCTTGCGGCCGCGCCCAGGGAGGTTGGCTACAGTTCCATGGACCTTAAACTTCTTAATAATATTTGCAACTGTTGTCACAAGAACATCAAGCTGCTTGGAGATGGTCTTGTAGCCTTTACCTTTACCATGCTTGTCTATTATTTTCTTTCTGATCTCCTCAGACAACTCTCTCCTTTGCTTTCTCTGGTCCATGTTCAGTGTGGTGCACACAATGATACCAAACAGCACAGTGACTACTTTTCTCCATTTAAATAGGCTGAATGACTGATTACAAGATTGGAGACATGTGTGATACTAATTAAAGAAACTAATTAGTTTGAAATATCACTATAATCCAATTATTTATTATCTTTTCTAAGGGGTACCAACAAATGTGTCCAGGCCATTTTAGAATATCTTTGTAGAATAAGCAATAATTCATCTCTTTTCACAGCTTCTTTGCTTTATTCTATGACATACCAAAGGCATGCAAGAATACATGATAAAATAGCTTTTAATTTCATCACTTTTCAGGAGGAATGAAGCATTATTTCAATGAGCTGTAAGGGTACCAACAAATTTGAGCACGTCTGTATATGCTTTAACCTATTAGCTTTGGGTAACACTGTATCAGTTTCTCATACTAGTGTGTGGTGTTAACATAATCTGTTGTCACCCTGTTGAAAGAATTTAGTTACGTAATAGTAATATAAATAATAATTGTCAAGGAAAATATGACTGTTTTATGGTCACAAAGTAGTTAACCTATATGCTGGTTTGCTAACTGCTATTAGACAATGCTGTATATGCGGTCTATTGTAATTCTTTAATTCCGATATTATTCCTGTTGCTGCCCCTCCCTGAGGTGATCTATTTAACTAAATACAATAAAAAAAGGGAAAAGGTGCCAACATTTTTAGATTAGATACTGTTTAGATCAGTAGAATATAACATTTTATAAAAGTGTAAGGAAAGCAAAAGATATGCAGGGCAAGTTCATTAAAACATACGTAAATATTAACACCATATCATTTTATTACCTCAGTCTTAACTTCATATAATTTGCTTTTATATTTTATGAAATTTAACCCCTTCTGACTGCTTTGAAATACACACCTCAAGCTTACTGCCTACCTTCATGTGTGGATCAAGTTATATTGAACAGCCTATAAACGAATTGTTGCTTTTTGCTGTGAGGTTTAAGACATTTCTGTGAAAATTGAAGAGCTGGTTTTCAAATTAAGATTTGATATTGCATGGTGTCGGAATCTTAGTCCAGGCCTTTTTTTCTAAATGAACAGTGACATTGCACAGACTGTTGGGTATTGTGTTGGCTTCAACATATTTACACCATAATACATTTGGCACATTTTTAACAACATTTTCCAAAATTAATACAAATTTCCTTTACCCAAAAATATTGCAAATTACATTTTGGTGTGACAGTCTTGTGAAATCTGGCCTTGTAAAATGTGTCTCTCTTCTTTGAGTCAAAGTCTCGCTTTTTTCTTTCCACATCTACAGTATCACTTACTTGATGTGCCTGCCCTACACTCTAGTGTTCAGGGTTATAGTAAGACACAACTTGCAGTGTATCAGCTTGTTTTGCCACATATAAAGAACAGGAGAGGTTTAATCTGATTTAATGTTTTTTCAAAGGCAAAACAGGTGAGAAAAAGAGCAGAGAGCAGCAGAACTGAGTTACATTTGGTAGAAAAAAAACAAAACAAAGTGACTCTACATCCTATTTATGCTCCTGGTCCCTAAATGTGATCAGTGTAAAGAAGTTAAAATAACAGATATAGATTTAATGAGAGGCTTGCATTTAATTTTGCCTTGTTCTTATTTCAGCTATCATGGCGTTCCTCTTTGACCTGAAGGATCTGGTGGATCTCATGTCTATCGGCACTCTGCTTGCCTACACGCTGGTAGCAGCCTGTGTTTTAGTGCTTAGGTATGTAACAATTGTTTTGCTTTTTGGAGAATTTGCAAAATATTTAAAAGAAGCTTCTACAAAATGCCAGCCAAAATGTGAAGCCTCTTTTATGACTTGGAGATGCCCCAAAATAAACACATCTTTTAAAATTAAACTTTAAAATTTTATTTTTTTTCCATTTTGCTTTGTTACCTACAATTTAGTTGCATCAATCAGTATCCACTTTTTTTTCAAAAAATACTTCCATGTACTTATTTGAAAGATTCCTTCCTGTTAGAATGATGTGTGTGCACATGTTTTTTTAATCAAATAACATCATTACAGTATTACAGTATATAGATTTGCCTACCAAACATTAAGCATTCCCATGAGGGGAGCTCGTATGAGTCTGCAAATCCATGAGGGGAGCTCGTATGAGTCTGCAAATCCATGAGGGGAGCTCGTATGAGTCTGCAAATCCATGAGGGGAGCTCGTATGAGTCTGCAAATCCATGAGGGGAGCTCGTATGAGTCTGAAAATCCATGAGGGGAGCTCGTATGAGTCTGCAAATCCATGAGGGGAGCTCGTATGAGTCTGCAAATCCATGAGGGGAGCTCGTATGAGCCTTTGATGTCCTGGCTGCCTTACACTCTATTGACACTGTTACGGCAGATGTTTTTCTCAACTCCCTGTACATTTAAAATGAATGTTTTTTTCATTTACAGATACCAGCCTGATCAGCCCAGTCTGGCATATCAAATGGCAAACACAACAGATGAGAGTGAACTGAACGAATCTGTGAGCAACAGTGATTCCCAACTTGGGTTTCTACCTGAGGAAGATGCGAAATGTACTCTGAAGACCTTGCTGTTTCCCAAGAACCCTAATCCTAGCAGACTGTCAGGGTTTGCAGTTAACATCTGCGCCAGTGTCCTTGGTAAAACTTTCTATCTGTCTAAACAGGGCTCGGCCTGGCTAGCACTTGAATGGGAACTCCAGGTGCTTGGGAATTGTTTGGGGACTGTGCAGGCGTGATGTTAGAGATAACAGTGCTCATGCTTCAAAGTACATGGGAAGACTGGAAAATAACATGGTCAGGGATGACAAAATAATAAATAATAATAATAAAAAAAATATTTAAATCTCAGATACAGATTAAAATACAGGTTTTATAGAATCTTTAGAACGGCTTGTGCGAGTCTTAGCTTTAAAAAAAAATGACGTTAATGGTTGTTACTATGGTAACTTAAGACAAGACTGTGTTTTTTTCCCCCCTGTAAGCAAAGTTACCTCACTAATACAGTAGCCTTTCAGAATGTCAAAAATGACTTTTACAACTGGAAAATCCTCAGCTAAAAGGCTTAGAAATTAAAAACTTGCTAATGACTAATACAGGTCTACCTGCCAGCTAAATTGACTCAGTCTCCCCAGGAGTTCACTTCCGGGCGGGACAGTTTTTGAAGAGTGCTCAGAGGTTAAGACCCCCTAGAAAGGACCTTGTCCCTCTCTGGTGACTCAATGTAGTGCTGGATGCGCTTACAAATCCGCCATTTGAGCCCCTACATTCAGCAGAGCTGAAATTCCTGTCTTTAAACACTGCTTTCCTGCTTGCTATTGCCTCCGCTAAGATCAGAACTAAGGTTATACTCTGCGCTAATCCTGCTTTTCATATTAACCAGTCAGTGGAATTGGAGGCCTTCCATCCACCTCCTTTCCAGTCTGACAGGGATAAAGCTCCATACGCTCTGTCCAGTTAGGCACTGGTGTATTATGTTGCCCGCACCCAGAGTCGGCAGCAATCCAAGAAATTATTTGCTTCAGGTTCAAGTTCTATGGACAAGCCCTATTCTAAACAGTGGCTGTCAGGGTGGATTCTAGACACGGTCAGGATTGCATGTGATCTAGCTAACCTGCCCCCACCGGAGAAGGTCATTGGTCATTCCACAAGAGGTCTTGCAACCTCCTGAGCATTATTCCAAGGCGCATCTGTCACAGACATTTGCAACACTGTTCATACTTCTACCAGGTTCTACCGACTGAATGTCGTAGATCAGCAGCACCCTGGTTTTGGGATCAGAGTGCTAAGGGCAGCCACTCACTCTGCCTGTTAACACACTTTTTATTATGTTCCACTTTAAGTCCTGGGGTAGTTAGCCACACACCTTCATTGGACTTCTGATGTTTATATGCTAAGCTTACTCAGTGTAACCTTGCAGCATATACACTGCATGAGGGTTATCCCTCACTGTACTGTGGACTATATGCCATGGACCCTTATCAATCCTTGGCTGGAGTGCTAAAGGCAGTTTATCTTCCTTTTTATCACCTCTGCCAGTGCTGCAAGCTCTTCAATTGTGACGGCTTGGGTATTGTAACCCATTCTATAATGGTTACATTTCATACTTGAAAGGGAACGTTAGGTTATTATCATAACCCTGGTTCCCTGAAATAGTAATGCAACCATTCCCCTTCAAGGTCACTGTGTTCACTCCAATGCAGCAGACCTGAAGAGAAAATGGCACTGATCCCTATGCAACAGTCACTGATATATCCTGGGGGCGAAGACGATGCCTGGCGCAGACAGGGCTCTTAAGAAGCAGCTTTGATAGAAGTGCTCGGGTAATTCGGGCTATAAGAGATATATCACAATCGGTAATGGTTACATTTCTATTTCAGTGAACCAGGGTTATGATAATAACCTAACATGCTGTCTATTCTGAAGCACAAGCGACTTGTGCAGAAAACAAAGATAATCTCACAACTGACTGCCTACTATCAGCCCTCTCAAAGTCTGGCAGATCTGGTGTCTTTCCAGTCATGACTGAAGTGATGCAACAATACATGTCAAGGATGCCATGCATAACAAATTATTCAGTCCAATGAGGAAGCAAGTGTGACAGGTGTTTATTGTATGTACAACCCCTGTATTATTTTGTATATTGAATGGGGGTGGGTTGTTAATCTTGCTGTGAACATCATGTTGTAACATTTTATTGATAATCGCTTTTTTCTTTCCCAGGAGTCCTTATCTTTACTTTCTGCCTCATAACTGTCCTTGGCAGAGCAGCCACATGGTCTATAGTGTGTCTTGTATTGCTGGCTTTCTCAATTGCTGGCATCACTGCCATAATCTGGAGACAACCAGAAAACAAAACCAAGCTGTCCTTCAAGGTAATAAGAACACTTTTTTTATTTTATTTGTATTAATCCAGACAAAGGAATAGGGTATGGGTTTAAAGTTAAATGGGACATGTAGTAGACTTTTTTGTTTTAACTTTAAGTGTCTCAAAGTACTTGGTGCCCCCTAATGTTTAATCCACTGGACATTTAGCTAGGAAAAAGGGTTTTCAAATAGAGATAAGTCATAGAACAGCCAGGTTTATTGCCTGTGGTGTAAGAATATCCCTGGTGATAAGGATTTAGTGGAGGCATCCATTGACACACAATCTTGAGAACCACTAAACCAATTGTAGTCATTTTTCTAAGTCATGGTTACTTACTTTTGCACTAGTTCTAACTGGGCAATGAAAGCTATTATCTTCAGAAACACAAGCTTGTATCTATTAAACTTCATTTCATGCATGAATACTATAACAGAATGTCATGCTGTCCTGCCCAGCACTCAAATTTTGGGACAAAAAGTAGGGAGGGGGTCCTAAAAGGTCATCAGAATGGTTGAAGAACAAGAAATTTTAAGTTTTGGAATGGCCTAGTCAAAGTCCAGACCTAAACCCCATTGAGATGTTGTGGCAGGACCTGAAACGAGCAGTTGATGCTCGAAAACCCACAAACGTTACTGAGTTGAAGCAGTTCTGCATGGAGGAGTGGGCCAAAATTCCTCCACGGTGCTGTGAGAGACTAATCAATAACTACAGGAAGCGTTTGGTTGCAGTTATTGCTGCTAAAGGTGGCGTAACCAGTTATTTAGTCTAAGGGGGATATTACTTTTTCACATGGGGGCATTGGGTGTTGCATAACCTTCTTTAATAAATAAATGAAATATGTATCAATTTTTTGTGTTATTTGTTCACTCTGGGTCCCTTTTATCTAATATTATTATTATTATTATTATTATTTATTTCTTAGCAGACACCCTTATCCAGGGCGACTTACAATTGTTACAAGATATCACATTATACATTATTTCACATTATACAGATATCACATTATTTTTTTACATACAATTACCCATTTATACAGTTGGGTTTTTACTGGAGCAATCTAGGTAAAGTACCTTGCTCAAGGGTATAGGTTTTGGTTGAAGATCTGATAACATTCAGTGTCAAAAATATGCAGAAATGCAGAAAATCAGACAGGGGGCAAATACTTTTTCACTGCACTGTGTGTGTGTGTGTGTATATATATATATATATATATATATATATATAATGTGGAAGGGTGGTGGGCAATTCACTGACACAGAAGGGAGACAGAAGGTTTATTTGAAAACACCGCACTGGTAATCTGTTTTATTATTATATAAATTTTCTTTTAGACCACAGAGGGCACTGTTGTGCGGCAAGTACCGGCGACAGTAAACCAGGAATACCAATACTGGTAAACAAATAAAAGCTGCCGCACTCACAGGTGCTCAAAATAATAATGAAAACAAAAGGCGAAATAAAAAGGGAAAATAAAACACAGTTATAAAACTACAAAATAAAGGTGCTGCTTACGCATGGCCCCCACTGTCGCTAAGCTAGTCAGCTTGGGATCTCCATCATACGCTGCTATCCACTATATATTGGGGTGGCCAAGGTTCCCCTATCACTACACACGTCCCCTCGGGTACATAACAATATATTTTAACAAATGATTTACTTATTGCTGGCTTTCTTCCTCAGCCGTGCTTGCCTGTTTTGGACCACTGGTGTTCCTGCCTGGTCTATGTTTACACTGGCCGTCTCAGCCAGCGTCTCTGTGTATTCCCAATCACAGCCACCCGAATGCATAACCAAGCGCAGTACTTATGGGCCGAGCAATACAGTTGTAGTCAAACGTTTACATGCCCCAATGGAAATTTATAATTTCTAGAAATTTCTCCAAAACAAATAATTATAGGAAAAATCTTTGCTTTTGTGGATGAGGAAACAAAGTTACAAGAAATAGATGTCTACAATCATTTATTTCAGCAATTCTTTTGCAAAACTCTAAAAATGCTAATCACACGTACAGTCTCATGGTGCCCGTTTCTACATTCATACTGTGTGCGGCCAAGACAGCAGTTTGATTGGTAGCATCTTGTAGCTTATGAGAAATGTGTGTGCTGCCACACACACTGTAGAAAGCAGTGTTGAGTTCTATGTACACTGTAGAAAGCAGTGTTGGCCCGCCCGCAAATATTTTAAATATAAAGCATGTAAACGTAAATTCAGTGGTGTTGATATCTGTCTTGATTATGTTACCAAAAACAGACTTTCCCCACAAAATATAAAAGAAATATCCGGCTTTCTAGCATCCCTGGAGAGAAGTAAGGGGGCCAAAACATGCCCCTCCCCCACCAACGACGCCTTCGAATAAGACAGAAGTCTTTTAGTCTTATTCGATCACTGGTCCAACCTTTTAAAAGTACAGTTAACAGACTGTGTATACATCTTGTAAATGCAATAAGTATTCTTGTTCTTGGTTGGCATTTTGTTTATTACCTTTTTTCATTCTTGTCTGTTCTTGTTCACAGGTACCGCTGCTGCCTTTCCTCCCAGTATTCAGCATGTTTGTAAACGTATACCTCATGGTGCAGTTGGGCAAGGGTACATGGATACGATTTGCTATTTGGATGGTACTCGGTATGTTTAAATATTTAATAATATTGCATTTTTATATTTATATTTGATTAGTGAGAAAAGGTTAAATTATCTCTATTATTCAGCATAAACTATTAACATTTTCCTCAAATGCAGTTCATTTTAGTGGGGATCGTTAATGTATGTTTACAACTGTTCAGTGGCTACCTATGAACAAGCTGAGAGTATATTTCTCACTCACTCTGCTTTGTCAGGGCCACAAGCAAAACAAGTCAAGTCTGTCGTATAGAGAGCCAGAGAAAGTACACTCAACTTCATTAGAGCTAGCCACTTAACACTTCTAAATACCAAAAGGCATTAAATGGAAATAAGAACCAGACAAACCCTTGATATGAATGCACTTAATCTGTTTATATAGAACCTGTTGACACTCTGCTATAGGTTTAAATTGTGACGTGACTTAGAAATGATCTAAACTGTGCTGGATACTAATAAACACCATCTTTATAATAGTCGGGCTGGTGTTTTCCTTCAAGGCTGATTTATTGACCTACTTATTAACATTTCTACATATACAAATACAGTGGAATAGTCAACAAAAAACATTTGAGGGTTCCACGATTTGGATAAATTACTGTTCAGATTAAAGTAGAATCATAACTGTAAGTTTTTAAGATATAGACAAAAAAACAATGCAATATTTGCAACCATATGTTGACAAGTATAATGGTTTTCTGGAATTTGTCAGGTTTCACAGATTTCAAAGTTAACAATTCTCATTATTTTCAGTATTTTAGTATAGTAGCAGCATTTCGTTGCTCCTCCAGTAAATTTCTCTGTAAATGTGAAATCAGGAGGCCATTGTTTTTGTTGTTGTTTTTTTGTTGGTGGTATCTTTAAAGGCAACCTTGTGTGATGGAATTTATTTTTATTAACGTTCAGTTCAGCTTTTTGTTTTCTGACGTCCGAACACCGTGTAACAATTATTTTTATTTTTTTTTGGTTCCTGGGTAGTAAGTGTTATTTCCTAATTGCTTATGCCTCAAAAGTATAGAAAATGGCTATTATTCCCCACAAACTTTGCTTTTGGGACCAGGACAGTGATATTTTGAAATGTACCTATTTCCAATGAGTAAACGGGCGAATTTGTGTCTTTTCGTTCACATAAAGTCAGAAAAAAACAACATATGAATCCAAATTAACATGTATTTATACTAAAGTAATACAAAAATGACTACAAAAGATTTAGAAGTGAGTAGTTTTTTGAGATTTACGATTATACTGTAAATCACTTTCACGAATCAGCCCCCAAATATAGTCTCCCATCATGTTCTCGTTATACTGTCCTTGGTAGCGGCGTTCAAAGTCCAGTATATCCTGGTGGAAGCGCTCGCCTTGCTCCTCCGAGTACGCTCCCATGTTCTCCTTGAATTTATCAAGATGAGCATCAAGGATATGGACTTTGAGGGACATTGTGCCGTAGTTCTTCACCAGAGTCTCAACCAGCTCCACATAGTTTTCGGCCTTGTGATTGCCCAGGAAGCCCCGAACCACTGCGACAAAGCTGTTCCAAGCTGCTTTCTCCTTACTAGTGAGCTTCTTGGGGAATTCATTGCACTCCAGGATCTTCTTTATCTGTGGTCCGACGAAGACACCGGCTTTGACCTTTGCCTCAGACAGCTTAGGGAAGAAGTCTTGAAGGTACTTGAAGGCTGCCGACTCCTTATCTAGAGCTCTGACAAATTGTTTCATAAGGCCCAATTTGATGTGCAGTGGTGGCATCAGCACCTTCCGGGGGTCCCAGCCGTACTCATCATACTTCAAGGCGTCCAGCAAGGTCTTGATGCTGTTGTAATCCTCTTTGAGGTGCACCGAGTGAGCCAGGGAAAGAGACGGGTACTTGTTACCATTATGGAGCAGCACGGCTTTGAGGCTCCTGGATGAGCTGTCAATGAAGGACAGTATAACAAGAACATGATGGGAGACTACATTTGGGGGCTGATTCGTGAAAGTGATTTACAGTATAATCGTAAATCTCGAAAAACTACTCGCTTCTAAATCTTTTGTAATCATTTTTGTATTACTTTAGTATAAATACATGTTAATTTGGATTCATATGTTGTTTTTTTCTGACTTTATGTGAACGAAAAGACACAAATTCGCCCATTTTCTCATTGGAAATAGGTAAATTTCAAAATATCACTGTCCTGGTCACAAAAGCAAAGTTTGTGGGGAATAATAAATAATACTGTAAAACAGTAAATGAATCACTTATAATAATTCAAGTAGGCATTGCTAAACAAGTAGTAAGCCTGGGGAGACAGACGCTGTGAGGGGACCTGCAGTTGCTTCAGTACCACTCAGCACTGACAATGCATTCTCATAGTACCACAATGAACTAAAGTTAAGGGGTTAAAAACAGGCAAAGATTGTCAATTTACTCTTAAACATTTTTTTCTAGGCTTCTCTATCTACTTTGGATATGGAATCAGACATAGCACAGAGGCTGTGTTGGCTCAGTCAGGCACAGAGGTCACGAGGAATGGATACAAACAAACCCAAGTGTTCAATGGTGACACAATGGCACCCGAAAAGGAAGCATTTCTGGATGATGAAGAATCAGATGCAAGGAATCCATGGAACGCGGAGGAAGGTGACCCCTAAAGACAGAGACAACGTCAACAACGTCACAGACACCTCCACACCTGGCCTCTGCTCTAGCTGATTTTGGCATTGAGGAAGAAAACGGGGACACAGGAAAATAAATCCTGCCTGCCAATCCTCACTGACAACCACGGGGAGAAAACATGCTGTATTGTTTGCAAACTTCTGTGTGCCAATGGCTCTTTCAATGCTGCTATACTTTAGTGGATACAATCCTGAACTTCATAGACTTGCATCGTATACAGCTTTTGGCCAGTGCTGTTACCAAAACCTGTTCTTTTTTGTTTGAATAGAAGAGCACTTAAGAACATCTCATTTTTCTATACAAGAATCCACTGAGGCCTATCAAAGGAAGCTCTTATATTTATTAGCAAGGGCTAAACTTGTGTGCAGCAGCTATTTCTTTTTATTTGATGTTGGCTGTATTGTCCAGCTTGTTACGAGCACAAATAATGTATCTAATGTAGTTTTTGTTGTAACCAATTGAATTGGTGGTTAATAGCGGTCTGGTAGGTGTGTTTCTTAAAATATTATTGCAGCTCTAAGGCTGAATTTAGAGGGCTGACAGGGTTCACTTTTCAAAATGAAGGTCTGAGCCCCTGCCAACATTTTGGTAGACAGTTACTTACAGGTAAGTGGAAGGTAAATGTGTTCTGTAAGTTAGGTTTATTCACAGTTACTAATATAACGTTTGTATTTCAATGGAGATTCAAACGATTCACACTGCATACATGATATTGGAGAAATATCCACAAGCCATATAATAAGTTTAACTTAATAGTAAGGAATCAAAAGCAACATATTATAAACACTGAAACATCAAACAAAATAAGGCAAATACATTTGTAATCATATTATATACAGTCTAACTTCACTATAACGAACCCTTCTTGTAATGAACCACCTTTTTTAATGATCCAAGCAGTAAGAACTGTTTTTTTTTTCAGTGGAAATTAGCCCTATTAGAACAAACGCTTTTACAAAATCTACCGGATAAAAACGATCTTGGTATTGAATGACACTGAACTTTCTCCAGTGTGAATGTTGTTCTCTCAGTGAAAACAAAGACCTTGGTAGGCTAATTCGAAGATAAAGCTGATTCATAGATAACATATTGTCCTGCGAATCATGTGTGACATATGTACCTGTTGCCATCTTCACACAACTGCAACCATGGCAACAGGCGTGACGTGGTAACAAGATTGAAACAGCGTGCACTGAGAAAAGCACAAAAACTATGAAGTAAAAATATGTACGCTGGATATGTTTTTCAAGAGAAAGGGCACGTAATTACTGTATTTAGCATGTAAGTGTACTTATGTTTTCATTTCTTTACTGTTTTCTTTTAAATATACAGTTTAAATATGAAGTTGTCTTGAACAAATTACTGTATAAAGATGTTCAATTCAATTTGGGCATTTCTTCATTATTCTGATACAGCAAATTGCCAAACCCTATTATAGTGAACAGCCTGATATAATGAACATTTCTCCAGGTCGCAGGTGGGTTCATTATAATGAAGTTAGACTGTACTACATATGGATGTTATTTTTGTAAGCTTTTACTATGAATCCTTAACTCTTTTCTGTTGGACAATTTGTATGTATTAACTTTTTAACTTTTATTTTATAAACATTTCCCAAGGTTTTTGAAGATTTATATGTAAAAATAATTTTAAAAAGAAAATCCCAAACAAACAACCACACCACAGAGCTGTTTTTTTCAAAACATGCCCAAATTTACTGACTACATTTCTGGTAATTGTTTTATTTATGTATTCATTATTTTACAATGTAGTGAACAGTGGGACTGCAGTACAGTACAAAACTGTACTGTATATACAAAAAATAAGACATGCTGACTGATTAATATTTTAATATTTTGTGGCTCTTAGTGCATGTCTCTAGTAGACGAGACCCAAGGAAACAAAATATTTTATCACTCAATGCACATACTTGATAGTTACAGCAGATTGATTTACTTGAGCTGATTTTGTGGAGGTGCTTTTTACTGTCGTCAAAGCATTAACAAACATTTAGTGATCTTGCCTGCCAGAAGAACCTTCATATGGGAGTGCACACAAACGTGTGCCTATATGTATGTATGTGTGTGTGTGTGTGTGTGTGTGTATGGGGGGGGGATGCTGTGAACTTTTCCATACTCGTCTCTGAATGATTTGGATAATTCAGCTATTTTTGCTGTACAGTAGCTACCCTTATAAAAGTATAGCAAAGTGTAGTAAAGCATAAGTAAGCATTGTAAAGCACAGGGTAATCCACGGTTCACCGCACACAAGTGACCCCTGTGGCTTATAGGGCGCCTGCGGGTCTGCAGTGGAGCCATCAGATCTGTGTTGTCCTCTGGCACTATAGGTCTGATGGCTTCGCTGTGGATCCGCAGGCACCCTATCAGCCACTAGTATGGGCATTTGCAGTGCCCTTTTCTTACGATGTCTATCAGGCACTTACGGGACTTAATTAGCTCACCTGTTGGACCTCCAGAAATGATGGAAACTATAGCCCTCCAATCCATTCTTCTATTCAACTGGAAAATAGCTAAGAAACAAACATGTTTAGATAAGAATGTGCATACATTTGACAAATATATCCCAGTGTTAACTGTAACATTTCTTTGTGCACCTGTACAACCAGTACATTTATTTTTACGGACAGTCAAAATGAAACCACATGTTTTATGTTTATTATGATACTCGGCCCTTACATTTGACGTACAGTATATTTACACAAAGATCTTGTATACTGTGCTAACTTTCTTAGAGGTTTACTGATCGATCAGCTGAATTCATTAAGTTTAAAAAACAAACTAACATACAGAGCTGTATATTTTACTGCCTGTTACCAGAGTCTCTATGATATGCCCCTTCTGACTGGAAAAGTGATTTGGTAAAAATAACCTTTAACTGTGTTGCATTGGAATAATAGCTGTTCATTTCATATACTGATTTGGAAGATGCAGTGTGGTAGTTTTATATGAAGCAATATATTTAGAAAAAGTATTCACTGATGCCTTCGTGTGAAGGAAATGCTTTTCTACTTCACTGAGCTTCTTATAGTGTAACTCAAGAGTTTATAATTGAGTGATCAAATATATGCATGGATCGTAGGGCTTGCGGACTTATTTGTGCCTGAATGTGTGAGCACAACCTGCTGTATGCTGTGAATGTGCTTTACTGCATTATAGTACTTTAGAAATGTATAAATGTGCTTTACTCTTTTGTACACCATTGATGTTGCAAATGCATTAATATTAATAAAATTAAAGCTGTCTAAACCACAGAGAAACAATTCTCACCTGATTGCCAAAGACAAAATGTTTCTTGAAACATGTTTCTCAAAGTTTCCTTGTTTCTGAAAACATGAATGTACAGTGTGTGCTGGGTTGTATACTCCAAGTCAGATTCATGGCTGTTTTTTCTTTCACAGCATGGCCCACTGTCTGGCTGCCAGTAGAGGTCACTGTGGTACAAAGCTGATATCTGTTTGAGGAGAAGGAATTGATACCAGGGAAATAATAATTCAATCATAAAATCTTGTACATAATTAAGTAATTAATTAATCAATCCATAAATATTGATATTAAGTGGTATGCAAATGTGTGCACAATGTATTCTCCTGGACCATCTCAAATGTAATATGATAACGTGTATATGAAGTTCATTTGAAATGGTTTCCTGCATTACTGTTACCTTGGTCTCAATCAATTTAATGTGTAATGGAGTGACATCACTCGCACCTAACCTTTTTGTGCTTCTGTAAATAAAACGGCTATTTAAAAAAGCTTTGAAATTTGCTGGCTTTTTTTGTTTCTTTCCAACTGAAAAAATACAGTATGATATAGATATATATGACTTCCTTTGAATGTAACATCCCTGGAGCTTAATTTGATACACATTTGTAGAAGTCATGTAGAACTGTAAATTCTGCAACAGGGGTGTCCACTCCAGGTTTAACAGGTAAAATTTGATAATTAACTACTCTTAAGGTCTAAATGGAGGTGAATTGGTTCAATCAAACAATTTAGAACAGGGTTGGAACAACGACCAGGACTGGAAGAGCCAACTTTGGCCACCGCTGTTCTGAATTGACTCAAAATGTTATGAAGCTGGACTGCAGAAAAGAATAGCATCAAACTGTTTTTTTGTTTGTTTTTTTGTTTTTTTGTTTTGTTTTGTTTTTTTTTCATCACAGACAACATTAGTGAACGTTAGGTTATTATCATAACCCTAGTTCCATGATCCTCCTACAATAAAAGTCCCCACTCACCAGTCGTATTTCAGAAAAGAAAAAACGTCATATCACAGGTTATACTTTTACTTGTAGATTATTATGTGAAGCGCTGTGTGAGAACTTGCTCAACATTATCTGATTTGTTTTAATTAAAAAACAAAAAAAACAATATACATAATACATGTACACAATTCAAAATATACAATACAAAACAATATATACAATAAAACCAAGGTGTAAGGGTGGGTATGGGAAGGGAAGGATATATTTACAGAAGGTGTGGTTTAATTCCATGCTGGAGGTTTATTAGGAATATATCATTACCAGTGTCATTCATAGGGACACCATCCCCCCTAAAAAGTCCAACCTGATCATAATTAATTTCAGGATGCCGAATTGAATCCACCACTAAACCCCTTACAAAATCTGAAATTACATTGTTCTCCCAGTTACGTGCTTTGTTTATTTTTGGAGATGACCTTACATCTTTCCAAAGACGTTGCCGAGCAAATAATTTTTGTATTTGAAAATAGCTCATGCAAATTTGTTAAAATCTTTTTTCATTTTTCTAACTAATTCCACACTTTTCAATTTACCCAAATCATTGCCTCCAGTGTGAATCACCAGGAAATCAGGTTTGGAAGAATGGGAATTAAAAAATAAATCATAAACAAAACTAAACAAAAAATGCCACCTAAGCCCCCTCCGTCCGAACCAGCAGACAGAGGAGTCTGGCAGCTGCAGGTCCAGCCCGAGCGTTTATCTGGCACGGCATTCCCCCCAGTGCACAAAACAGTGCCCAACAATCCAGGTAGATGTTTCTGCAAAGAAATAACAAGATGTTATTTACAGTAGTTTGATTGCAACAATTACATACTAAAACAAAACACAGCACACTTATTAGGGAAAGTGTACTTATTACATGAAACCAACAGTAAGTTCAGTAAAATGCACGAATGTGTATTTTATGCTTATCATTTGTTAAATTTACAACACAGTATGTAGTCAGAATCACATCTTTTACACATATATAGGGGTTATTCATTTAACACAAAGAGACTTGTTTACTTACACATTATACATGTATTTATTTCTCTTTTGCTGTATTATTTGTACGAAGAAAACCTAATATAAATATCCACGGCGATTACAAATTTAAAATGACAACTCTGGTGAGTTTGTCACATCTTTGTAAACTGGGAATTCAACTTAACACCTATTATTAAATAATAGATAATATGTCGTATTAGAAACTGTTACTACATTTTTTTGCACTGTTATTACACTATTATTACATTTTAAACACAAATATAATTGCACATAAAAATAAATCACACGACAAATGATAAACTATTTCTGCTTATATCATAACCCATATACAAAATAATGCATGTATTGTATGTATTTCTCTTTTGCTAATTTTTGCAAATATATTGCAAGTACATGTACGAAGAAAACCTATATATAAAGTAGCCAGCGATTGCATGTGATCTTTGTAAACTACGTAGCCTAAAGTTAACCTATTATTAAATAATAATATGAAAAACATGTTATTAATATTACAACAACGTGTTCTCGATTTCTACCACATGCAATGTAGCTTTTAATAAAGACCCTGACAACATTTTCAAGAGTAAAACAATTTACTACGCACATTGGAAAGACCGCAATAACAGTCTTGTAGGGTTGGTCGAGTAATCATTATGGTGTAGGGCAGAACGGCACAGAAAGGTAGACAGACAAGTTGAGTTGATAGAGGATTGTTCAAACTTTATTTGAAATAAAGTGGCCAAGTGCAGCAAACAAACTCCACCAAAAATAAATAAATAACTTATTTTGTTTTCTTTAACACACACAAAAAATAGTTAAACAAACCAAACTTCCTTTAACAGGCTAAAATCTATTACCTCCAGCAGTATACGCAGTACCTGATACCACCTATCCCTCTCCTCTCTCTCTTCAACTGAATCCCTTTATAGAGCCACCCAACTGTAACTCCTCCCCTGGGACTCAACCAAGATTATTAAACCCCCATTCATAAGTTAACATACAAAATATACTTTATCATTAATATCAATAACTAGTATTAACATTAAAATTCAAATCATATGGAAATTATTCCCCAAACCCATAACTGAATAACATGTGGCTTAGTTTATATAATAACTACTCCCCCCTACTACTACTGGGCGCATCCAAGTGTCCGGCTATTAACAGCAATACGGTAAGTAAAACTCAGAGTGCCCGCATTACATCACTTTTGGTAACCCAAAGTTATATTAGTCTCCATCCACAAAATGGCGCCTTCTATCTCCACCCTCATGCTGAATGGTAAGTATTTCTAATCTTTTTTCTTTAAGTTACTTTTTATTAAAATATAGTTCATTTTAATTTTAAACACCACAACAATCCTCCGTGCAACTAACAGCAAGATAATATGTGCAAATATACATTTATTTAATCTTTGCGTGTGCTAATGCTGATCACACGGCAAGCAGAAAAATGTGCACCTTTTCCCGTTTGCTGGGAGATTAAACTGCATTCAGCACGCATTATTTATTTATGTTTTTAAACTTAACCTTTCTGTTTTGTCCTGTTTTTTTAAAAAAAAAATTTTATTATTATTATTATTATTACCCCGTGTATCACGGCCCTTCACCATACAAAGGCAAGTACGTTTTTTTTTGTTGTTTTTTTTTGTTTTTTTCACCACACAATACAATACATTAGTACAGAATGAAACCATGCTGTCCCCGTCTCAACAACGGTGTTTGTTTCTTTTATCGTTGCCGGGTTATAACAAATAGTCCAAGTTCAATCGAGTTGTAAATAAATATTTCAGCATCCCGATATCATTCCATACACAGTTCACATGGGACAGACGCGGCACCGTAACAAGTCTGTTCACATACAGAAAATATCAATGGCTTAACCTTGCCTTTAAGTGCTAAGATTTGAGCATGTATAGAAAGGCTCAAAAAGGCAAATGCTAACTTATTTCCCAACTAACTTATTTCCTGTGACACTGGTAAGGTCTCTCTCGAACTGTGATACAAGGTTAGTTCTGCGGGCACATCAGAAAAATAACCCTGAACTCTCCAATTAACTCACACAGATCTCGTTTCTGATCTGTTTCCCCATCGGAATGCTCAGAGTGCTAGGGGCCTCTATACAGGGTCCAGAATCATCCTCTACTTCACCTGGGGCTATAAATAAGGTATCCCTTGCCTGCCAGGGCTTTAATAAATTGACATGGTAAATTTCACGCTCATTGCAGCAATCGCGCTGCCGAATTTTGTAATTCACTTTCCCTATACCCTGAATCACCTCATACGGCCCCTGCCATTTAGCACACAGTTATTCTGTGACGTGGGATGAAGCAACAGTACTTTGTCTCCTGGTCGAAAGGTCAGAATGTGTGCTTTGATTGTACTGCTGCTGTTATTATTATTATTATTATTTATTTCTTAGCAGACGCCCTTATCCAGGGCGACTTACAATTGTTACAAGATATCACATTATACATTATTTCACATTATACAGATATCACATTATTTTTACATACAATTCCCCATTTATACAGTTGGGTTTTTACTGGAGCAATTTAGGTAAAGTACCTTGCTCAAGGGTACAGCAGCAGTGTCCCATACCAGGGATTGAACCCACAACCCTCCGGTCAAGAGTCCAGAGCCCTAACCACTACGCCACAATCTAAAATCGTGCTGAGACGATTTTAGATTGTCCTGGGCCAAACGACCGACCAAATCCAGGCAATCTCGGAGTAGGAGCACATACATTTTTGACGAGCCTTTGTGCTCTTCCCACCCCTCTCTCAACAGATCGAGGATGCTGCGGGGCTGTCGGCTGTACAAGAGCTTGAAGGGAGAGAACCCTGTTGAACTCTGCCCTGTTGAAGCGTTGCACAATGTTTTTGCTCTTGGTTCACAAATCGTCTCAGCATCTGCTTTAGGGTCTGATTAAAACAGAGAAAGACAAGGTTAGTCGGCCAGGGGTCCAGGGGGCATGTGGCAGTAGTTGATTTCAACAGTCAGCCGGAAACATCAGCAATGTAGAGAGGAGAGAAGGAGGAGAGGGCAGGAGGGGCAACCGGAGGAGCATCAAGATGGTCAAGTAGTAAACTGGGTTTGTGGTGGGAGAGCGTAGAATAGATATTGTCGATTTTGTTTCGAAACAAAGAGGAGAAATCATGACAGGTAACAGAGGAGGATGAACGGAAGATGGATCTGTCGGTGGCTGGATGTAGGATTTGGTCAATGGTCTTAAAGAGAACATTGGGTTTACCGTGTCCCGTAGTTATGATTTCAGAGAAGTATTTCACCCTGGCCGCGGCAAGCGCACGCCTGTAGCTCACAAGATGGTCGGTCCAGATCTCTCTGTGAACCGTTAGTCCTCCACTTCTGGTTATAAGCGGGGCAACAGTGTCGATGATATGAGTAAGGGTGGCGTTGTAGAGGGTCACCACATCATCAACTGAGGACGGGAGAGTGACAGTTAGAGGGGATGGAGAGGCAGATTCTGAGAGTTTCAGAGGATTCAGCAGATTCTTGGGACAGAAGGAGATAACAGTATCAGTAGCGGAGGAAGGAACAGGGAGATTAATATTAGCAGTGATTATGAAATGGTCAGAGAGAGAGATATCTGAGATGGAGAGAATGGAGATATCAAGGCCCCTGGTGATGAGCAGATCCAGGGTGTGTCCTCGGGTGTGAGTGGGGTCGTTGACAGATTGAATCGTGTTGAAGTCAGTCACTAGGGGGGAGGAAGGCAAGTCAACATGAGTGCTGAAGTCACCTAGGAGTAGGATTTTGTCAGTAAAAGTGCAGACGAGGGAGAGGAATTCTGAAAACTCGGCAATAAAAGCAGAGTTGCTCTTAGGTGGACGGTAGATAACAACAAGGTTGAGGGACATGGGAGAGAGGAGCTTGATGATAGCGAAATGCTCAAATGAAGAAAAGGCAGGCAAAGAATGAACTGAGGAAGCGAGCACAGAATTTGCAATAACAGCAGTGCCCCCGCCTCGGCCAGTGAGGCGAGGTTTGTCAAAGAGGGAATAGCCCTTTGGGGTGGCTAGATGCAGAGAGTGCATGTCGTTTACAGAGTGCCAGGTTTCAGCTAGACAGAGAAGATCAAGATTGGTATCAGTTATAAGTTCGCTGAGAAGCAGAGATTTGTTAGTCAAAGAGCGACAATTGAAAAAGGAGATTTTCAAGTTTGTAGCAGGCAGCGTAAGGGGAGAAGGAGTTAGTAAGGGTATGTGAAGCAGGTACTTACCAGTGTTCATTCTGGGAGTGGAGAACAAGTGAGCCTGCTTTGTCCAGGGGATCCAGACTGTAGGCACAATTGCCTGGAACTAATAACTATTTTTGATATAAGTACATATCTGAACTAATCTTTTGGATTCATTCACACGCAGGATGCAGTGCAGCATGTGGACTTTTGGGTGGAGAAATTCCTGAAACATCCTTCACAAAGGGGGGGGGGGGGGGTAATGAGCTGAGAATCGGGGGACTTTAGCTGAACCTAACACCAAGGGTCTCTACAGATCATGAATAGATTGGGGCCTGAGATAAGAATTTATTGAGAAAGTTGGAGACGACCGAAGGAAGTCAGAAATTAGATAATGAAGTCATCCCATGCAGGGTGAGTCATAGTCCAAAAACAACGGAAGACAGTTGTAGGGGAAATTTCTAGGTCTTTGTGCGAAAATCCTGTAAGAACTGGCAACTTGCAGCAAGAACTTTGAATTGGTTCTGAATTGGTGTTTCTGACCTGGTTTCTAAGCCTAACCTGGCTCATAAGAGAAGATAGCATTAAGCTTATACCTCTTGACTGCAAGAAGATTCTGTACCCTGCAATAAACTAACGTCAAAGAAAGCTCCGTGTTCAGGACTCCTGCTAATAGGAAAAGAGATGTCTGCGAGTCAGTTTATCTATGTGTCGAAACGAACCATTCCCGGTGTTCTGACAATCTGAGCTATATTAATTATACAAGTTAATTAAGTGTTTAAATTAATTATTAAACAAACTAAAGTAATTAGTCCCACAAGACGTTAGGTGTCAAGGTAGGAATGAGGCCTCTATAGCCATTGGGAGGGATTTGGAAAAGGTCCTCGCTCTACCTGTCCTCGCTCAGACTGCCACAGCTCAGACTGCCCTTGGATGCGTGGCCCTTAGACTGGCTGGCTCTTAGAGTGACTGGCGTTTTAAGACATTGATTGCCAATTTATACTATCCTGTCGGCCTGGAGCCATACACTTAACACTAAATTTGCATCAACCTCACAATTCAACACACCCCAACACAGTTTGGATCACTTGATTACTTTTTAAAATGTTTAATTTAAGTGCAGGCTGCTTATCTAAGCAAGCAACAGTTATAACAAATAAACTACAATCCACTTACCTATTTCAACGCAGATTCAAACAGCAACACAAATTCCAGTCAGGGGAAGAAGCAGATATGTTTGGGGAAAGCTCTGCTATGCAGGTTGGTGCTACTCCAATGTTCAAATAACACGTGAGTCACCAAATTTCAGAATTCGCCAGTGATGTGAAAGTGCTGAACTACATCAAGACGAGCCAATTCTATGCCATACAACTTGACGATACAACCAATATCGCTGGAGCTGCACAGCTGCTTGTTTTCATCAGATTTGTGCATGAAGAGTCACTTCTGAAGGAATTTCTTTTTTGCCACCCCCTTCCAGCTCACATGACCAGGGAACAGATATTTGCAGTGTTAGATCATTTTGTTTGTGAAGAATTTATGAATTGGGATCAATGCGCTGGGATTTGCAGTAACGGAGCTCAATCCACGATGGGGAAGCACAGCATTTTGGTCCAATTTCAGCTAAATGGACACACTGCATGATACACAGAAAAGCCTTGGTCGCAAAGAAGCTCTCTACTACTGCTGCAGTGAAAGTATGTGAAGCTGGGTTTTCCAAACAGTATTGAAGTACAGAAATTGGCTCCAAGTAGAAGACGACCTGCGACTCTCCCTTTCAAACATTGAGCCTCGTACTGATCTGTATAAATCTCCCACTGACAACCAGCATCACTAATACAGGTAAAGTGTGTTTTTATAGTACAATTAAACATGATTTTTGTATTTCTGAACAATCGCATTACGCTAGGTGGCAGTATCCTATACGTTAATACATCGGGGGGCTCCAGGTAAAAAAATATTGCTCAGGTGGGCCGTGATTCAAAAAAGGTTGGGAACCTCGCCTTAGCTGATGCCCCAAGCCAAGACTGTGTGGTCCAGTGGTTAAAGAAAAGGGCTTGTAACCAGGAGGTCCCCGGTTCAAATCCCACCTCAGCCACTGACTCATTGTGTGACCCTGAGCAAGTCACTTAACTTCCTTGTGCTCTGTCTTTCAGGTGAGACGTAATTGTAAGTGACTCTGCAGCTGATGCATAGTTCACACACCCTAGTCTCTGTAAGTCGCCTTGGATAAAAGCGTCTGCTAAATAAACAAATAATAATAATAATAAAAGACCCCGAGTGGCAGTCTGAAAATTGAAAGGAGCAAACTAGAGCACAAAGGGTTCTTTCAGACAGTTATAGATGTATTAACTGCCTGAAAGAAAAAGTCCACTCATGCTATCCCTTCAAGACTACCTTCTATATCTCAGATTACAATAAGAAGGCTAACACTGGCACCCTTCAACCCTCAAAGCTCTTCCTTCTTAAAACATTTGTCCCTCAAAAAAGTATTTCTAGTGGGCATAGTTTTCAGCAAGAAGAGTAAGTGAAATCCAAGCCCTAACTGAGGTCTATCTAGACACACAGTTCTTTAAAGGCTAAATCCCAACTTCCTGTCAAAAGTCATCACAGAATTCCATCTATCTCAGTCCATCATCCTCCCAGAGTTCTAACCCCTGCCTCACAGCTCAGCAGATGAACAAAGATCATTTAGATGTGAAAAGAGCCGTCTACTACTATATATTCAGGATCAAAACTATATAAACTGTCAACTTTTTGTGTCCTTTGGGGAGCACACCCTTGGGAGGCCGGTATCTAAACAAACCATTGCAAACTGGCTGACGGAGTGTATAAAGACCTGCTATATCCTTGAAGGCAGATCTTTAGGAAAAAACATCAAAGCACACTCACTCGGGGGAATATCTAACACTTAGGCCAACTTAAAAAAAATGTTTCCTTATCAGACATCTGCACTGCAGCCACCTGGTCCTCTTTTTCTCACCTTCAGAAAACACTACAGTCTAGACATCTCTAGCTCACAACCTTCTTTTGCACACTCAATATTGTGCACTGCTTCCCAATAATAACACTACCAACCCCTCACTATAATCTCTTTGTCATAGGGGTTCATGTGTGTCTCTTTGGCATACGGGTTCATGTGTGGAATTGATCAGAACCGGTAAGAATGCCAGAATTACTTGTAATTTGATTTCTTCCGGGTCAAGATGAACTCCACACCCTATATTTCCATCCCTCCTTCCCTGGTACCTGGATGCAATACTGCACAAGAGTTTCTGCATCCGGAAAACTTTTTTTCTTCTGGGCTAGCAACGAGATCAGAGGTTCATGTGTGGTTCATCTTTACCCGGAAGAAATCGAATTACAGGTAATTATGGCATTTGTTTGTAAGATTTAGTCTAAATGCATTTTCATGTAAAAAAAAAAAAAAAAAAACTTTTGGTGATATCCTGTGAGTAAAGTTCTTCACCACTTGATTGAGCAACCATCCATATTATGTTGAGCCACTGACGATAACATATTACCACCGATACCACAAAGAAATGTTACCACATTTCTAATAAATTCAGCTTGACTAGAAGTATGTAGATATGCAACAAAGAAAACAGGCACACTGTAGATTTAAAATTAGAGCCATAAGTATCACAAACAAGTACAATGACCTACATCCTAAATACATTACATGCATGGAAATATGTAAATGTGACATTAGATGTACATACCTCCACTATATCTTCATGGCTGGCAATATGTATCCCTTGCAGGGTCTAATTAAGGTGACTAAATTCAAAAGTTTAAATTAGTTAAAGCAGCGGAGTTCTGGATGAGCTGGAGTGGACGGGTGGCGGACGAAGGGAGGTCAGCCAGGAGGGAGTTGCAGTAGTCTAGGCGGGAGAGTACCAGGGCCTGGACCAGGAGCTGGGTGGCATAGTTGGTAAGGAAGGGTCGGATTCTTCGTATGTTGCTCAGGAAGAATCGGCAAGTGCATGCCAGGGTGGAGATGTGCTGGGAATAAGAGGCAGGGGTCCAGGGTGAATCCAAGGTTCTTAGCTGAGGAGGAGGGAGAGAGTGTGGTAGATTCCAGAGGAAAGGAGATAGAGAGATCAGAGGAGGGGAAGGAGGAGGAGGGAAAGAAAAGGAGGTCAGATTTAGAGAGGTTGAGTTTGAGATGATGCGAGTGCATCCAGGAGGAGGTAACAGACAGACAGGTATAGATACGGGAGGGGATGGTGGAGTCAGAGGTGGGGAAGGAGAGGAAAATCTGAGCATCATCAGCATAAAAATGGTATGAGAAACCATAGGATGCGATGAGGAGGCCCAGGGAGCGGGTGTAGAGAGAGAACAGGACAGGACCCAAGACTGACCCTTGGAGGACTCCTGTTGAGAGAGGGCGAGATGTGGAGGTTGCTCCACGCCAGGTTACCTAGTAAGTGCAGTTGGAGAGGTAGGAGGAGAACCAGGCCAGAGCAGTGCCAGAGATTCCCAGGTCAGCGAGAGAGGATAGTAGAATAGAGTGATGGACAGTGTCAAAGGCAGCAGAGAGGTCGAGGAGAATTAGGACAGAGGAGAGAGAGGCAGCTCAGGCAGAGATTAGTAAGTTAGTGACAGACAGGAGGGCAGTTTCAGTGGAATGAGAAGAGCGGAAGCCAGATTGGAGAGGGTCGAGTAGAGAGTGGTTGGACAGGAAAGCAGAGAGATGGCGGTGTACAGTCCGCTCGAGGGTTTTGGAGAGGAAGGGTAGGAGGGAGACAGGACGGTAGCTCTGGAGGGAGGTGGGGTCGAGGGTAGGTTTTTTGAGGAGGGGAGTGATAGAGGCTTGTTTGAAGGCAGAGGGAAAGAGACTAGAAAGGAGAGAGGTGTTGAGAAGGGAGGAGATGAAGGGAAGTAGAGCAGGAGCAGCAGCTTGAAAGAGGTGAGTGGGGAGGGGGTCCAGGGCACACGTTGTGGGTTTGTGACCCTGGAGCAGGGAGGAGAAGTCAGAGTCTGAGAGAGGAGAGAAGGTGGAGAAGGAGGGTGAGTTAGTAGGGGTGGAGGAGCAGCAGGCCCTGGAGAAGATGAGGTCCAGTTGACGGCCAGCTTTGTGGGTAGGGGGGGATGGAGAGAGACAGAAGTCGAAGGAGAGGGAGGAATTCGGCAGAGTGGCTGGGGTTGGAGAGATGGATATTGAAGTCACCCAACAGGACAGTTGGGGTAGACAGAGAGGGGAGGGAGGAGAGTAGATAGTCGAGTTCATCTAGAAAGTGAGCGAGAGGCCCAGGGGGACGGTACAGTACAATAGGCAGGAGTTGACAGGGAGAGGTTAGTTGGACTGCATGAAATTCAAACGTATTAACAGAGAGTGAGGAGAGGTCGGAGGGGACAGAAAAGAGTAAGGAGGGAGAGAGGAGGAGACCAGTCCCACCTCCCTGTTCAGTGAGACGCGGGGGTATGGGACAGGACGTAGAGAGAGGACAGTGTTATCAGGGGACAGCCAGGTTTCAGTGAGAGCAAGGAAATCGAGAGAGGTAGGCAGAGATGAAATCCGCTTTGTTAGCAGAAGAGTGACAGTTCCAGAGTGCACCAGAGAGTGTGCGGGGGGGGGGGGGGGGGGGAGGCAGAGGGATGAGGTTAGAGGGGTTGGAGGAGCAGCGGAGGGCAGAGGACGAGAGTGAGAGGACAGAACAGGGACGTGAGAGACAGTCATAGCAGGACAGGCGAGACAAATAGGCACAGTGAGAGTGGGAGCCGGGGGGAGGGTACAGACCTGACTAGTAGATGGCGTCTTGCAGAGCACTGCTAGTTTCGGATCTATTCCAACAGCGTCTCGGCGCAGGCCTCCCCGCGCTGGACTCCCACAGCTAGACTCCCACAGCTAGACTCCCGGCTCTTTTGTTGTGAGGCACTTCAGTTGACTGGCGCTTTGTGCTGGAGCACAAAATAGCCTGCCTGACTAATATAACAACTATCTTGCCTCAGACTCTGGTTACCTGTAGACTCCCACAGCTAGACTCCCGGCTCTTTTGTTGTGAGGCTCTTGACTCCCACAGCTAGACTCCCGGCTCTTTTGTTGTGAGGCTCTTCAGTTGGCTGGCGCTTCATGCTGGCGCACAAAATAGCCTGCCTGACTAATATAACAAAGGTGGGGGAAAAAAAAAACTAAACTGTGTGGAAACCAATCAAATAGCAATCAACCACTGGTTACCTGTCATGTATTTGGCACTTGTTTTTAGGAGCGTGGAGACAGTTGCCATGTGCAAAGGTTATATTATTTTATTTTTAAAAGTACAGACACTTTAATTAACAAAGGCCTGTGTTTTGATATTTTAATCTCATTTAACACAAAGTACAACAAAATGTGTCAACATAAATATACATGGTGTTGTTTCATTCCACACAAGTTTTATTTCCTTTGCTATTTATACATTTTTTAACATAATTTAAAAACAAAACATAATGCATGCTTCCATTTTAACCGTTATGAAGTATGACCTTATGAAGAAGAGCCATATATACATATTACACAAATCTGCACAGAAACATCCAAAATAGTATAAACGTTTTAAATAATTCCCCCAAACACATAATTACATCAGCCCACATACGGTAGAGCAAACAATCAATTGTTGGGTGCCCAATGTGTCTAAGGGACACAAAAGCAGTCAGTGCAGAATTTAATACCTGAATTGAGTTTTTGAATTGAATGTTATTCAATTATATTATACCTGTTAAACAGCAGTAGGTTGGGTTTTCAATTTAGTGATAGATGAGCTACTGTATATTGAAACATCCTTCATCGTGTTGCTTTGTTACAGTACTATTGGTGCACTGTGCATGACTTACTGAAGCAATGTATCAGTAACCTAGGCAATATGTTGTCCAGGCGACAGCGGGTCCTTTTCTATGTGATGGCTCAACATCTAGTTTATTCATCATAAGCTTTGATGAGCCTCTAGGCTAAGCTTAATACTCTCTTACTCTTTCACATAACAAAAACTTTTACAACCCTGGAACTGGTAGGTATCGGTGATTCTGACTGGAATGTGAGAAACTGATGCCATGGATCACAGTTACACTTCTTTTTGTCTTTATATATCTTGAAATTGAGTTGAATGTTTGAAATCTGGAATATGGACTGTATACATCTAACCAAGATCTCAATACCATGTGGGTGTAAAAGGCTTGGAGGAAAAACTGAACAAGCAACTGAAACATTCCTCCTTAGAAAATGTTATATATGTTAGGTATAAACAACAAAATCCCTGAACTTACAAAATTCAAGTTTTGCACATCAATATTTCAATACATCTTGTTTGTCTTTTTCCTAAACCATTCCAGTTTTGAGAGATCCTTAAACGCTACCTATTTATGGGAGGTATTGTAAAGGTTTACCTGGACTTGGACAAGGATGAGTTAAACCTACACTGAGCTTACATTGGCTAATTTTCATTCCAGTCTAATATACAGAATATTAGAAGGAGGAGGCTCAAATACTACAGAACATTAAGAATGCCCAGGAGTACAGTATGATCCTTTTTCAAAGTTATACAAGTGTATTAAAATAAACGTCAGTTACAATTGGAAGACTTACATACAGTACATGCTTCTTTTTAAACAAAAATGCGTACTGGTAGTAGTACATATTTGAACTGTCTCATTTAGGAGCATAATTTGTCCTGTAAACTGCTTAGTTTGGTTACAAGTAGACTGAGAGAAGCAGGTGAAGAGCTGTTTAAAAAGCAGATTGTTTTAGAAAGACAGTAGGAGTTTCAACCGTGGTAAACTGCTGGTGTGTAAATCTTCTCAAAATGCCACCTAATGGTAGCCTAAAGGCGCTTCTTTGAAACTTGCATTTTCCTGGCCAAATTTGAAGGTACAGCAGATGATTTGTAAAGGTGGCGAAAGTATATTTCCAGATGCATCTATTTTACAGAGATGCCGAAGTAAATAGTGTTTAATCAAACAATATTGAGAATCAGCAGTCACTGTCCTGATCGGTTATATACTATCTATATGTGAAAATGATGGCCTGCTTGTTGGAAGTTAAGCATATTATGTCTTCCTCGCTGATACCCAGACTTTAAACTGTGCTGTTTGGTAGTATGAGATGCCAGGAAGCTAGAGCCAGCAGCTACACTGCAGGGTTTTTAAATTGTTGCCTACAGCTAACAAGGACACCTGCAGAAGCTTTTGGGCAGCAGCCCTGCCTTGTGCATCTTAAGGTACTGAATGATAACAGCTCAGGGAAGGGGCTGTTTGGAGGGAGTCCTCCAGCAGCTCATCCTGTCAGGGTCTGGGCATCTCTCAGTGAAAGCCCTTCCTCCAGCCTTCACCTAGGAGTGATTCTGGAGGGAGACATTGGCCCCGGGGAGCCACGGTGGATGGGCGAGGAGGATGGTGACAGTTGCACAGGGCTCATGGGCTCTCCAGTTTGGAGTCTCCAGAGCAGCTCCTCATTTGTGCGGCTCAGCCGTTTCTTCTCATTGCTCTCCTTCTCCACATGCTCCTGCAGGTTTGCATTCTCCTCAGATAACTCCCTGCAAGCCAAAGAGAAGCATTTAAAACATGAAGACAGTTAATGTGACCCTTTACCAGCATTGGTAGTAAATTTGGGGTATTTGGGGTACCACTTGCTATTTAAAATGTTTGTCCTATTTTTAAAGAGGAGATGATTATCTATTCAGGGATACCAAGAAATTTAGTGTGCAAGTAGTCTGAGTGAGGTTACCAGTCAACTAACTCCCCATCCCCAGTTGCACTGCTTTCCTAGAAAAAGGAGAACATTTCGAGGTACCGTTTTACCTGCGAGATGTCTTGCTCATTTTAAATATTTTGCCTATCTTTATAGAAATAATGATCTATTCAGGCATGCCAATATATTTAGGGGCTAAGGGGTCTGTTTGAGGGAAAATGGGCAACAAAATTCCCACCCCCCATTTTGTAAATCATTTATCACTTCCAAACTTTTTAGTAGACCATTGGTGCTGAATCGAGGAGAGATTACCATCGGCTTAAAAATGTTAAGACAGGTGCACCTGGTTACATTCTGCATGGTTTGTTGTACCCTTATAAAAGTTTACTGCAGTAAATCTTCATGGTAATTTTGCAATTATACTGCGGATTTACCATGATTTGCCATGTTTTTTTTTTTATTTACTTTACCATATCTCTCTGTGCTTTACAATTCTTACCTATGCTTTACTATGCTTTCACTTTTATTTATTACACTTTGCTGTGCTTCTACTATGACAAACTTTTATAAGGCTAGCTGCCATAGATTGCACTGCCATTTTTGCTCTGGATTTTATTAATGTGAAATTAAGATACAAAAATCTACATTAAATAACCTTTTGACCTTGTTCTGAGAACTCCCCAAACTATGGGGGGGGAGTGTTCTAGAAACTTTCTTTAATAGTAAATGGAAAAAAACAGAACAGCAAACCTTGACATGGCAGCATTTCTATCAATTCTGACTTTGAGGTCTTCATTTTGCTGTTGAAGCACTTGAACTCTTTCTTGTAATACAGCATTTTTCTCAGCCTGTTAAAATAATAGGCAAGGAAAATCCAAAAAGTAAACAATCATTCTAGGGGTGGAAATCCAGACAAAATACACATTTGCCATATATTAGTGCTGGGACAAATATCCAAATGAATATTTTTTGACATGTGTTCGGATACAAAAAGCAGATGTTTGTATTCACTAGAAATGACAAAAATACCTTGCACTTATTTTCTGCTTCACCAGAAGTTGTGCGACAGTTTAAAATGTGGCAAATGAAAAAGAGCTCTGTGTGATATGTGAGATTAATAATAATAATAATAATAAAACACACAGGATCAGCACAGCAGCTCGAGCCTCTATTTAAAAGTTTTAGACTGCAAAAAGTAAACAAACCAGATTATGCGTGTGCATGCGTAGTGATCTCTATGGAAAGCCATCTGGATCGCTTAAACAGTGCCCAACTTGCTGGAAATGTTGTGTAGTGATTTTTATATAGATTGTATATATTATGTATTTTTTCTTGCAACTTTCTTTTATGTGAAATGTAATATACGATAAGCAAAACGGTGAGTTTTTTCCCCCTTTGTTTTACAATGCCATTTTCACGTTTGTTTTACTTGAAGTGTTCAAAGTTAAATTTTAGTTTTTGTTTGTTTGTTCAGCTACAAAAAGGCCCAAGTAAACCTCATGGTATTACTTTATGAAAACGTGTCTATGGACGCTGTTTACTGTGAAGAAACGGCAATGGCAAGGAATGAAAAAAAAGTAAAAAATAAATAAAATACGTTGTCAACTTTATGTACTATTTATTGGGGCATAAAAAAAACAATGTTTAACTTGAACTGCTATTTGGCATCCTTTGTTTTGTAGTTAATTCGCTGGGGTAAAGTAAGGTCTACACAACATATTCTTTACTTTATGTGTTGCTGTACAGGTTCACGTGTTACATAGCATAACGTCATGCTATAAAATAAAGGCACACACACACAGGACACACCCCCCCTGCCCCTGCTGCTATGCTGTCTCTGCCTGCGTTCTCTGCCTGCGTTGCAATATAATGGCTTTTATTACTTTTTGAAAATGAACGAATATCCGAACAAATATTTAAATTATGAGTGAATATCCAAACATGAAAATCCTGTGTTCTTCCCAGCACTACCATATATAGAAGTATAAAACATGCAACACTGTACAACATCTCACAAATCATTACAAAAAACATTAGGTTAACAGATGAATTATTGATTTTAAACTTGAAGAAAATCAAACCACATACTCACCAATCTTTCAAACTCCATTATCTTCTTTTCCTGCTCATGAATTTGCTGATTCTTCATCTCTAGAATTTGCTTCAGACTCTTCATATCTTCTTCTATATGCTGATAGGGAGCCAGGGCCTCCTAGAAAGTGATGGAAGAATGTTCACACACACTTTTTATTAGCTGTATATATATCGCAAGCCTCCTAGAAAGTGATGGAAGAATGTTTACACACACATTTTATTAGCTGAATATATATCACCTCTACCCTGTCAAGGCTTTGTTAGGCTTCTCGTTTTTCTCTGTAACACTTTTTTGATACACAATTACTCTGATAACTAACAACTTGATATAATTGAATGTACCTTTGCAGGCAGGTAGAGGATTTGGTGCTCTAGACACCTATGGCTTTTGGGAGGGTAATAGCCCCATAGAAAAGGTAACGATAGACAGCTACAGTGCAATTTATCACCAATGGTACAGGTACAGAAGCATGCAGTGGCTTGGGTTCTATTCCACAATGAGAGATCTATTTCATTGCTGTGATTATGGGGGTATTATTGGTTGAAATCCAACAGTAAGCTCAATGGAAGGGGGTAGATGTAGCTTTGTGTTCACTTTAATTAATTCTCTTGTTTCTCCAGATAAACATACTGTACAATTGGTTTTACTATAGATGTACTATTTACCCCTTAAAGTATATAAATAATTGAGCGGTTGTTAAAACGGTTTCTTCTTAAAATACATTTGAGAGTGACTCAAGTATCATGAGGAAACTGACAATTTGGGTGACCAGATCCAACCTGTCAGTACATTTGAAACCTATTTTGTGCATCTCATTGCAAAAATAAGAAAGTTAGCATCATTCTTATTTGTGGGACACATACAGACGTGCTCAAATTTGTTGGTACCCCTCCACAAAAAACGAAGAATGCACAATTTTCTCTGAAATAACTTGAAACTGACAAAAGTAATTGGCATCCACCATTGTTTATTCCATATTTAATAGAAATCAGACTTTGCTTTTGATTTTTTATTCAACATAATATTGTAAATAAGAAAACAAATGAAAATGGCATGGACAAAAATGATGGGACCGCTAACCTAATATTTTGTTGCACAACCTTTAGAGGCAATCACTGCAATCAAACGTTTTCTGTAGTCTCAATAAGGCTTCTGCACCTGTTAACAGGTAGTTTGGCCCACTCTTCCTGAGCAAACTGCTCCAGCTGTCTCAGGTTTGATGGGTGCCTTCTCCAGACTGCAAGTTTCAGCACTTTCCATAGATGTTCGATAGGATTCAGATCAGGACTCATAGAAGGCCACTTCAGAGTAGTCGAATGTTTTGTTCTTATCCATTCTTGGGTGCTTTTAGCTGTGTGTTTTGGGTCATTATCCTGTTGGAGGACCCATGACCTGCGACTGAGACAGAGCTTTCTGACACTGGGCAGTACGTTTCGCTCCAGAATGCCTTGATAGTCTTGAGATTTCATTGTGCCCTGCACAGATTCAAGGCACCCTGTGCCAGGCGCAGCAAAGCAGCCCCAAAACATAACCGAGCCTCCTCCATGTTTCACTGTAGGTATGGTGTTCTTTTCTTTGAAAGCTTCATTTTTTCGTCTGTGAACATAGAGCTGATGTGACTTGCCAAAAAGCTCCAGTTTTGACTCATCTGTCCATAGGACATTCTCCCAGAAGGATTGTGGCTCGTCAGTATGCATTTTAGCAAATTCCAGTCTGGCTTTTTTATGTTTTTCTTTCAAAAGTGGAGTCCTCCTGGGTCTTCTTCCATGGAGCCCACTTTCGCTCAAAAAGCGACGGATGGTGCGATCAGAAACTGACGTACCTTCACCTTGGAGTTCAGCTTGTATCTCTTTGGCAGTTATCCTTGGTTCTTTCTCTACCATTCGCACTATTCCTTCTGTTCACTCTGGGGTCGATTTTCCTCTTGCGGCCGCGCCCAGGGAGGTTGGCTACAGTTCCATGGACCTTAAACTTCTTAATAATATTTGCAACTGTTGTCACAGGAACATCAAGCTGCTTGGAGATGGTCTTGTAGCCTTTACCTTTACCATGCTTGTCTATTATTTTCTTTCTGATCTCCTCAGACAACTCTCTCCTTTGCTTTCTCTGGTCCATGTTCAGTGTGGTGCACACAATGATACCAAACAGCACAGTGACTACTTTTCTCCATTTAAATAGGCTGAATGACTGATTACAAGATTGGAGACATGTGTGATACTAATTAAAGAAACTAATTAGTTTGAAATATCACTATAATCCAATTATTTATTATCTTTTCTAAGGGGTACCAACAAATGTGTCCAGACCATTTTAGAATATCTTTGTAGAATAAGCAATAATTCATCTCTTTTCACAGCTTCTTTGCTTTATTCTATGACATACCAAAGGCATGCAAGTATACATGATAAAATAGCTTTTAATTTCATCACTTTTCAGGAGGAATGAAGCATTATTTCAATGAGCTGTAAGGGTACCAACAGATTTGAGCACGTCTGTATGTCCCTTGTACCTTAAAGATTTTATTGACTATAAGTTCTTATTTTGAGCAATTTACAGACTGAGCTTACAATAAGTAAAACTCTGTTGATTATTGGTTGAGGGATGATGCATCTCAAAAAGGCATGAATAAAGATTCAAGATAACCTGCACCATCTCCTGTAGCACAGCATGCAGGGAACTGTACAACACTTTGAATAAGAGGGGAAGGGGAGGGCAGCTCAGCTTTGTGCAGAAACAAGACCGCAAAGAGGTCACTTGCCCCACAGCCCTGCAGGTGCTATGTGAAGCTGAAACAGTTAGGCCGCAGCAATCTGTAAAACCTGGTGCTGCTTACTTGATGCATCAACTCAGGCTGCCTCCTTCAACAGGAGCCAGGAAGCACAGCATTCATTTACTTTCAGTATGTTTTAATATAATCTGTCTAGTCAGACGGCAGATAGCTAGAGAACTTGTCATCAGTATAAATAATATGTGTAAGGTCATCATTAAAGGTGTGGACCCTTACGCATCCTCAGTCATTTCTTCAAACTGTTATCACAGACTCCTAGCCTGGACATTTTGATTACTGTAAATTTGGGTTGGAAATAACTTTTATTTTTATTTTTATCTGTACATTAATGAAGCATTAAGGCACGACAATGGATGGGTTAACATTAACATTCAGTGTGCGCTTATATCACGTCAACCCTTCCACTGTAGGACCTATTATAAAACGATAATAACATTATTACATTTATTTACTTTTTAAATTAACCAAAAAAAAAATCTTTACAATAACAGGACATATACTATGCACAAGAAACTAGTCCCAGTGAAAAGTAAACAGTATTTGTTTAAAAGTGTTTTATTTTAATACATTTTATTTATAACTATAATACATATTGATTACAATGTGTATTAAGTAAATAATTTCTGTATTTCAATTATATTAACCTATTACATGCTAATCTACTATTTCATTAATTGACATAAATATTTAAACTTACTCAATTACATAAATAAATCTGCTAAAACTTTAATTGAATTTAATTATAGATCACTGATTTTTGGAATAAATGTTCCCTTGAACATTGCCAGACATTGTGTAGTTTGAACAAACATGCTCTGAATGAACCGTATTGACTGTTATACTGTCATAAGGTCACTGCTACAGGTGAAAGCGGTGTCAGTGTGAGAATGCCCTTGTGCCTTCACATTTCTTAGCTGCTGGTGTTATTGGGGGATAGTGAGTTGTTTTGTTTTTTCCACTTTGTCTTAGTTTTTTTAATTACTGCTACAAATACGTTGTTAGCATAAATTCACTAAATTCACTTTTATGCTGTACAGTAGAGAGTGGCATGAAGACGGGACTCCAGTATCAATTCGAGCCATATGCCTCCAAATCAGAAGGTTAAAACTCGGAGAGAGACTCTGACAACACCAACGCGGACGGACCTGAGGGACAGCAGATGTCCGCAGAGAATCACCGTCTTGGCAACACGGAATGAATATGAAAATACCTGTACCTCTAAATAATAGTTGATCTCTGCTTATCACAGGATGGGATGGGACAGGAACATTTTTGACAGGACAGGGTGGGACAGGACTGACGTTTCATTCCTGTGTCATTCTCTACTGTACAGTGGGTCATTCAAAAAGCGATTGATACCAGCTTGCATACTTATAAAGCTTGATATGCTGTACAGCTCTCCATCTCTATTCCTTATGGAACCGGGATAACATTCACCGAGTAGACTGTTCAACTCGTCATTAGAAAGTGAATGAAATATAAAGCCCCTTTCACACTGGCATGATCTACCCGGGTCAGAAACTACCCAGGCAGGACCCAGTGTCATCGGTGTACTTCTTTCTTTTAATTAAACACAATCTCTTACCTCAATATGCTCATCTGTGCTTCTTCGCAGTGCCTCCTCAAACCGCTTAGCTCTGTCTCTCAGAGTGCAGTTCTGAAATGTCAGCGTGTCCACCTGGTCCTGTCATACACAAGGTTAAAATTACTTGTTTGTCACATGTGCTGAACTACTGTAGCTATGCTCATCAACCATTACCACCTACAGATAGAACACCATAATAAATAACAAGGAGAAGTCAAGGAGATTTGACGGCTCTATAATGCATACTATTCATAGCTTAGGTACAGTAGTATTTGTGGCTCAGATATGAATATTGATGGGTCAGAATTAATATTATAATGTATATTAATCAGAGGAAAGTGTTTTCAGGTTTCTGCCAACAGGGAAACACTCAATAAAGACGCCTCGGGAACACGGAAATAATTCAGGTTCAGTACTTCAGGACAAACTCCTTGTTTAAGGAGTTTGAGTTTAAGGAAATATTTTATTGATGATTATGCGATGTATGGAAGAAAAAATTTGGCATCAAACCTGCATGGTTTGAGGGTCCACCACCTGGCCATCTGGACGAGGCAGGAGACCCCCATAATAGATTGCATATAGAGAAGATGCTGGGGTTGAGATGGGGGAGGTGGAGGGATGCGAATGAATCAAACGCAAGAGAGGGGTAAGTTACATGGGTATTTATATGTTTTTGATAGGTTACATTGAGATGACAAATGTTTAGGAGCCATCCCTCCTCCTGAACTTTAGTTTATAAACTTAATTTCAGTAGTTCTGGACAAACCCCACAACACAGAAATTTGAGTTTAAGGAAATAAGTTATTGATGATTATGCGATGTATGGAAGAAAAAATTTGGTATCAAACTTGCTTGGTTTGAGGGTCCACAACTTGGCTGGCTGGACGAGGCAGGAGACCCCCAAAAGAACCAAGCAGGTCCCAATGCTGCAGAGTAGATTTTAATTACTGAGCAGAGCAAAAGCATTTTTAAGGTCATTGATGTCAGTTCTGATATGTGACCTGCTCCTATTCAAAAAGAATGACCTGAATATTTTTTCTGCTGGAAACCCAGACCTGAAGGGGATCTGGCAGAGGTGATAGATAAACCTATGATGTGTGACAATGGTGCCGTTTTCATTTAGATACAGATCAGAACTGGGCGCTGTCTGTGACAGCCAATGTTGTTGAAAAGAAAGAAGAGATTCATATAGACTTCATATTGAATTTATTCTGAAGTGATACATTGAGGAGCCTTTTCTTTCTTGGTCAGTTTTGCTCTTTTTTAAGTGGAAGGTTAGAGTGAATGAGAGGGTTGAAATGGCAAGAGAAGGCAGTGAACTCTAAACATCTCAAAATCCCAAAGAAGGCTAGGAGAAATAACGCTTCAAAGATCTTGTCTAAAACATTAGTGATAATAATACCGAAGAGTGTGTACACAACTAATAAGTATATCTATTGAGATAGGCAAACGTGGCTGAGGTGTGAATACTTCGTAACGTTGGATTCCTTTGAGAAGTAGAGAAATTTGTGAAATAGGAAAAGCAGGGCTAGATGAACCGTTAATTAGTTTCTGATAAAAACGGATGCCAAATATGACAAGGCTCTTTTGTGAATGTTTTATAGGTTAAGAAAGTCTGATCTAGTTAACCACCTTTGTGATTGGTCTTGGCTGGCTCTGCTTGCTTACTTGGTTGATATTTTTTGACCAGTCTGTATTCATTAAATGTGTCTATGCAAGGCAAGGACACAAATATCCTCCTCCTTACAGACAAGGTAAAAGATTTTGTTCAATAACTGTACATTTTGTCCTCTCAATTATGAGATGGAAATTGTGACGTTGGATTACAAAGATCTGAAAGCTCCCATTATTAAACACGTGATGGGACTAAAAGAACTGTTCGCGACTACTTCCAAGAAGATTGCAGCTCACTTCCCTGCGTTCATGATCCGTTCGTCACTTCTGTTGGTTCAATCAGTCTTTCAGGGGAGGTGGAAGAACAGCTAATTGAGCTGAAATGCGACAGCAGATTGAAACAACGTTTTGGTATCTGTTCTCTCCCAAATGTTTGGCTCTCAGTTGCACAGGAATTCCCAGAGCTCTCTACTGCTGCAGTACCTGCTCCTACCTTTTTCGACATACCTGTGCAAAACTGTGTTTTCCAAACTTACAGCACTGAAGACGAAGTACAGAAATTGTTTTATTATAGTACAACTAAATTTGATGTTTGTATTTCAGAACAATCGCATTACGCTAGGTGGCAGTATCCTACACGTCAGTGGTTTACAAACTTTTTAGGCCCCATACCCTTTTCCAAATAATCTAGTCTACCGTGTGCCCCCATCTGAGATAGGGTCATAATATACCTATCAAAACAGTAAAACATGATCTTTTCTAATTACAAGATTAATTACTGTAAATGGAAAACTGCTGTTAAAAACAAACAAAACTAGAGTTGCGAGCAACTTTACGGCTTCCAAGCAGTTATCGTGAAATTTAAGTGCACTGGTTATTATAGATGAAACGTTATCATCACAACTGTAACGTATACCCAAGATTCATGTCAATTGGCCAAAGGGTTCATGAGGAGTTGTCATTTAAGCATTTTAAGCAAAATCCAACATAACTGCCACACCATGTGACCGATCCATTTTTCCTGAAGTAGAATCAGTTGTGGACATGAGCGCACTATGTACAAAAATGTTCACAGCTGTACTATTTACCGTTCATGAGAAGAAGACTTTTGAATATTGTCCAAACTTTTCATTAAATCCAAGATGGCTGCCACACCATGTGACCAAAGGCCGTCATATTGACCACGACACAACATCCCATAGTACTCTACATCCGTGTCAAATTCTGTGCGTTTTGGTGCAGCAGATAAGAAGTTATACACAGTTTTTTAGCCAGTTGCGTATGTTGATGATGTCATGCAGCGAGGATGTCATGATTTTCGCAGTAGCAACTTCCCTTGAACAAGCATAACGGATGACCATAATGAGATGTTTTATTCCAATTTTTGTTTCAATCAGATAAGCGGTTTCAGAGAAGAAGATGTTTGAATTTTGATGATTTTATATTTTTATGGTAATTAACCCTTTGCAGTCCATTGTCGGACCTGGTCCGACATTGCAATTATTCCTATCAGGTCCATTGTTGGACCCTGTCCATATCATTATAGAAACGCAAAAAATGGGTTTTAGTTGTTTTATCTCTGGAAAATGTCGAGAAAACCATTCAATGGCCGAGTGGGAACGACAGGAGCCGAGACAAGTCGAAAAAAAAATAAAATAAAAAAAAGGCGTATCTCATGAATAGTCATACATGCCCCTGGTATCAGATAATGGGGCGGTCATAAGTAAACAAGCTGGCTGATAGTGAGTCAGCGCACAGAGACCACAGACATTTGCAGAGCTTTTTTGAGATGTTATAGTAATAAAATAATGACTTGGATTGCATTATTGAGGAGTTTGGTGATAAAACAAGTGATCAGGAGATGATCGATCGGTATGTACGACTATTATTATTATTATTATTATTATTATTATTTATTTCTTAGCATATGGGAAACCTATAGCGAACGAAAGGGTGGGGCGGGGCTGGAGATGCCTAGTGAGTGCTTTGTTGATATGCAGGGCCTTTTAAACCCGTTTGACTGTGAAAAAAAATACTTTTAAACAGTGCGTCTAAAATTAACTACGCGTGTGAAAATAAATTAGACCTGGAGTGCCTGAAGCGCATTTAATAAATGGACCGCAATGGGTTAATCAATGTGGTTGCCAAACCACATAACCAATTTGCTTCATATTAACAACAGTTAATCATGGTCTATCCCTCAACATGTATAGCAATTTTCAGAACTCTGCAGTAAGCGGTTTCCGGTACATAGGCATTTTAACAAATTCCGCAAAATCCAATATGGCTGCCGAACCATGTGACTTGTGCAAATTTGCTGAATATCACCGACTATCCCCCATAGGCATCTACCAGTGTACCGAATTTCGTGAGTTTTTGAGCATGTTTTGGCAGAAAAAATAAAAATAAAATAAATAATAATAATAATAATAATAATAATAATAATAATAATAATAATAATAATAATAATAACTAGAGTTGCAAGCAACTTTACGGCTTCCAAGCAGTTAGCATCAAATAAATACATATTATCCCTGCCATTTAGCACACAGTATTGATTCCGAAGTGGGAAGAAGCAACAGTACCTTGTCTCCTGGTTGAAAGGTCTGAATGCGACCGACCAGATCCAGACGATCGCTCAGTAGGAGCATATGCTTCACTACATTTTCGGACGAGCCTTTATGTTCTTCCCACCCCTCTCTCACCAGATCAAGGATGCCAATAAATAAATAATAATAAATAATAATAATGCCGCAAGGCTGTTGGCCGTACAAGAGCTTGAAGAGGGAGAACCCTATCGAACTCTGTGGCACCTCTCACTGCAAAAAGGAGGTAAGGAAGAAGCACTGCCCAATGTTTTTGCTCATGATTCGCAAATATCTCAGCATCTGCTTCACGTTCTCATTAAAACATTCCACCAAGCCGTCTGCCTGTGGATGACAAACAGATGTCCGGATGGGACGTATTTTTTCTATTTTGTATACTTGCTGTAAACTTTGAGATAAAAAATTAGTTCCATGATCAATTAATATCTTTTTGGGGATCCCTACTCTAGAGATAATCTGCTCTAATTCCTTGGTTATCACTGATCCACAAGTAGAGCTCAATGGAACTGCTTACGGGTATCGCGTTGCATAATCTACCACTACTAATATATGTGTAAACCTGGAATCAGAAGGTAGCAAAGGGCCTACAATGTTCATCGCAATTTGTTTAAAGGGAATAGAAATAATTGGCAGTGGGAGCAAAGGGACGAGGCGCACTCACTGGCAGTCTGGGCATGTGGCTCGACACTTCCTTATAAAGTCCTACCCAATAAAACCGGGGTAACATGCGTTCCCTAGTTTTATCAGCTCCCAGGTGTCCCAAAAAAGGCATTAATTGTGTTACAGGCTGTCCAGTGCCCATGGCAGGGTTCACCCTATATAATAATTGTGGGGTCGTTGTGTTGGTCCCACACTAGGTCCACGCTTCGGTCCCACATGTCCGATATATTGAGAGGGGCGGGAGTAGTCGATGTCCTGGATGCCCAGTAACCTCGCCCTCTCGGTCACATTGCGTACCAACTCCCTTTGTTTGGTGTTTGGTACCGGTCAAGCTCTGTCCCACCAAACCCCAGCCTTGTCTCATTAAAGTTCCTTCACATTTCTCAATCCATCTCTCTCTCTTAGTTTTTCTAGGATGAAAAAGGGAAGAGAACAAGTCAGCTTGTAAGCATTGTAAGCTTGTAGTTTTTCTCGCAGGGAAGGAGCTTCCTGCTGATATACAGGACCGGGTGCTCGCTTCCCCGCATCTCCTGAGACAACACTGCCCCGAGACCTGTCTCTGACGCATCCGTCTGCAGGGTGAACCTCCTACTAAAATCAGGACAGCATAGCACTGGCTTGCTACACAGCCTTCGCTTCAAAGCGAGAAAGGCTCTCTGGCACGGCTCCGTCCACTGAACCGTATTTGGGGCAGCCTTCCGGGTGAGGTCTGTCAAAGGAGCAGTGAGCGTGGCGAAGCTCGGGATGAACTTCCTATAATAGCCTGCTAGTCCCAAGAAAGAGCGCACCTGGGTTTTGGTCGTAGGGACCGGCCAGTCAGCCAAGGCTTTCACCTTAGCAATCAGCGGTCTGATCTGGTCGCTCCCTACTCGATACCCCAAATACACCGACTCACTCTTCCCAATGGCACATTTCTTTGGGTTAGTAGTGAGCCCAGCCTCCCTCAAGGATTGCAGTACTGCCGGCACCTTACCTAGATGACTCGGCCAGTCCTCACTGTGGATAACCACGTCATCTATGTAAGCGGCGGTGTACTGCTGATGGGGCCGCAAAATGTGATCCATCATCCACTGGAAAGTGTCTGGTGCTCAGTGCAACCCAAAGGACATGGTCCTAAATTGGTACAACCTGAAGGGAGTCAAAAACGCCGTCCTCTCTCTGGATTCTGGGGTCAGGGGTATCTGCCAGTACCCCTTCGTTAAATCCAGTGTCGTCATAAAATGAGCCGTACCAAGACGCTCCAGCAACTCATCTACCCGGGGCATGGGATAAGCGTCAAATTTCGATTTTTCATTAACTCGCCTGAAAACAATGCAAAATCGAGTTGACCCATCCAGCTTATCCATTAAAACAATCGGACTGTTCCAGTCACTTTGGGACTCCTCTATTACCCCCAGTCTAAGCATCTCATCAATCTCCGCCTTTACTACCTGTCTTTTGCGCTCAGGTATACGGTACAGCCTCTGGCGAACTGGCGCCCCCAGCTCAATCTCAATGTGATGGTGGGCTACTCGAGTCTGCCCTGGGACAGGAGAAAACACATCAGGAAACTCCGCCACCAGAGCCTGAGTCTGACATTTCTGTGTTGATGTCAGATTATTTGCAATCTGTACTGACCCCTTTTTCGCCAACACAGAAAGATCAGGTCCCAGGTCTGTGACATCATCTGCTTGTGCCACTAACAAAGCCTCCTGCTATAACCAAGGTTTCAACAGGTTTACATGATAAATGTGCTTTTCTTTCCATCGCTCCGGCTGGCAGATCTCATAATCCGTCCCAACCCGGCGTGTAACCTCAAACAGCCCTTGCCACTTCGCCAGAAGTTTGGACTCAGAACTGGGTAACAACAGAAGCACCTTTTCCCCTGGCTGAAACGTACGCAACCGGGCACACCCCAGGGTCTCCGCCCATACAGCAGCTCGAATGGTGAAAACCCCATGGAAGCCTGAGGTACCTCTCTGATAGCAAAGAGGGGAGGAATCAGCTGGTCCCAGTAGCGCACGTCACTACCAATAAATCTGCGCATCATGTTTTTGAGGGTCTTATTAAAACTCTCCACAAGACCATTAGTCTGGGGGTGAAAAACCGAGGTCCTAATGGTCTTAATCCCCAAAAGTTTACATGTTCCGCGGACTAGCTAGGACATAAAGTTGGTGCCTTGGACTAAATCCTGTAGCACACAAGTTTGAAATAGAAATGTGGATTATTGATTTCCCTACAGAATATTGGGCTATACTGTTTATCATTTATAGAACATCTCTTAGTGTCAGGGACAGAGACATATTGACACTTGGCACATAATAAAAACCATGAATCACTGCATGATATCCAGATTAATGTACAGCAATGCTCAATGCTACAGTGCTACAACTGGGAGCAGATGACCCACATCCATGCTCAATTATAGCCTGTATGGGTCTGTTTACATGATCTAGGCAGATCTAAATGCAGCCCCTGTTTAAATGATTAAAAAAAGGACCCAAAGGTATGATACTCAAACACTAGGTCAGTCTCTTTAGTGTATTGCTATCTGTGAAAATCTGAAAAGAAAGGTTCGTGGGGGGTTAATGAGTTAAACAGAGATGGTATTTAGATGTGCTGCTGTTTAGATCCATTGAATAGACCCCTATACATGATGGCCTTCTCAAAAATAACAGATCATAGTAGTAGAAAGCGATGGGCAAGTTGTCATTCAGTATAATCAATGATCGCTGGATATGCAAACATTTTAAGAAAGATTCAATTTATGCACTTTCCCTGAATCAAGTAGATAGATGTTATGAATGCATTAGCTGAAAGGTTCTTGAATTTCTTATAGTTTTATCTAAGAATTTATAACATTTTATAATAAACTGGCAGGGCGAAAACCCTAAAATGTAAATAATGTGTGTGGGAATGTAAGGTTGGCAGGGATGGGGTTAAATCGGTGTCTGCCAACAATTACAGGCGTGGCCATTCCCAAATTAGGTAATTGGGGAGTGTCCATCTGAATAAAAAGGAGGAAAAATCCTTTGTGTGGTGAGAGGGAGTTAGATAACTGTAACTGTGTATTTTGTAGTATATTGTTGCCCACGTGTAGTGAAGACGATTGCCTACAGCCAGTTAGTCTTTTGTTTAAACCTTTTATTTTGGCCACCTTGCCTCTGTTTGTTTGTTCATACGTTTTGTTTGTTTAATAAATGTGAGCAATAGCGCTTAACTGCAGCTTCTGTCTCTGAGTCTCTGCTTCCTGCCGGTAACATCAGGGGCCACAACGCTATCCTGTGACAGGAATGGCCACACTTGTGATTGATGGCAGGGACAGATTTAACCCCATCCCTGCCATATTTACATTCCCACACAGACAGTCTTTACATTTCACAGCTTTCACAGAGCCACACTGTGTGCTTGAAGTTGTGGATGAATATAATTCACAGTTACCTCGCTCTCTCAAAGGACCCAAAAGTCTTTCTTATTCCACAAAAGATAAGATCAACTTTACAAGTGACTTACATAAAAGCTTTGGACATGTAACAGTGATGTGGTGCAGGGAGATACATGTGTTAGAATAGTATTCTGGATACACCACTACTGGGGTTGACAGCTGTACAAGTTTCTCTTTGCCAGTAAAACCAGGAATGCCTTTTGAAAAGCTTTAGCTGGCCCTTACCTGCAGTGACAGTCGCAGCTTTTCAAAGTCTTCCTCTAGTTTTTTTCTTTCAAGTTCATGAGCTGTTCTGAGCTCTGAAAGAAAAGAGTAAAGTACAAGTGTCTTGTTATGGTCTGGTCCTGGTCTTTAATTAATTGGTTAAACCAGATTTGATTGAGTGGTGGAGGTCTTGAGCTGAGATGGGTTGAGTGAGCCACAGGTGAGTTACCACAGCTTTGGCTGTAAAAAAAATATTTCATATGGATTTTGGAATATGCCATTTGTTTGTATTGGTCCTTTGCATATGATTTTATGTTTTCATTGTTGTTTTTTGAATTTTTGACCCACTAAAGTAGTGACTGTTAACAGACAGCACAGACATTTTACATTATAGTCAAAACAGTGTGTTTATTTTAACATACCAAACATAGTGCTTACCTGGAATTCCGAATTCCTCACTTATATTTTCCCATAATTTCTTTGTATTCTTTATCGAGATATTTCTTGTGCTGCTTATCTTAAAAAAACAGGCTATTGCACTACTATAATCAGACGTCACCCCATCTTGTCTGTGATATTTGGAGCGCAAATGAACATGAAGAAGTTGGTTGCAAAAAACATTGCGTTTCATGTTATTGTTTGTTTTCCTCCAGGATTATGCTTGTGACATGTTTATGCAGCCTGCTTGGTACACGTGATGGACACCAGGCTTGGGGGTGGTGTTGGAAGGGGAGTTATGATTGGTTGTATTGTGTAAAATACTGCACATGTATGCAAACACTGGGCTATACAATGGGGTGGTTTTAGCAGCTTAGAGACGACTTTTGAGATGCAGTGAGACCTTACAACACTCTGTGGAGCATAGAGAATTACAGTGCCCCAGATTTATTTTATACAAGTGTTTTCTGTTTACCCGTCTTTTATTTTGTGCCTGAGTTCGACTCTTTTGGCTATTCAGCCTCCAGTCTTGCAATAGCTGGTTTGCTAGACTATTATTCCGTAACTTTAATTTGCTTTGTAATATAATCATGCACAACTACATTAAAAAAGTGTTCAAAAGCTCAAAGGATGTAACTTACTCTTCAAAGGATGTTGAAAATGTGGATTGTTCAAAAGATGGAACGTACAACTGTTAAAAAGATGGAAACGTATGACTGTTCAAAATGTGGAATGTAAAAAAAAAATACCTTGTGGATTCTAGTTTGTGCAACACAGACATGTGCAGTGCTTGCCACACACTGCCTTATTGCACACAGCACAGCTGTTATGTGTCTGGTCTACTATATGAACTCCAAACTTCATGGAATTATAAAACTGTAGAGTCTCTGGGATCTTCTTTGCATCATTCCCGATGGCAACGGAAGGATGAAGTGTGCTCAGCAAAATTACATTTATTCTTGGTTTGCACTTGTAGACTTGATTGTTGATACACGGCCCGTCGATCAACCTCTATCTAAGGTAGATAACTACTGCCTCCCGGGTGGTAACAAAAATTTAACTTGAGTATGCAGCTGTGGCTGTGTTTGTCTCTGTCCCAGAATTTCTGCAACTTCGTTATCACTTTCACTGTCACTATCAGTAACTTAATTGTGATCACAGTAAGTTTCATCTCTGTCTCTTGGTCTGGAGCATTTTTGTGTCCAGATTTATCTTCCAATAACTCCTGAAAGTACTATAAGTACTTGCTGTGCAGTCCTACGTTGTGTTTGTCTATTCGTTTTCACTAGACAATAAGTATTTCTGCAGTTGTTGATAAAATGATCCTGTTGTATCTATTCAAAATAAACGCAAAGCTTTCAAGTTCAGCAGCTTGATCACGCGCACCAAGCCAAACCCACCATTTTCACTATGACGGTCAAAATGACAGCTCTGGTAGTTCTAGCTATAACATATTATATCTCCATAAGTTTCTGCAACCCTGAGTCTACTGATGCTTTGAAATGTTTAATACATATATTTAGTCAAAGTCAAAAAAGCACAGGCGCCTAGCTGCCAGATCAGTGGAGAAGAATGCATTTATAAACCGTGATTGATCAAAAAAACCTTTCTGGTAGTTCTAGTGTTAATGTGGGTAATACAGTCTTTCACATTTTACAAGAAATAAATGGACCACAGTTTATTGTATCTCTTGTGTACATCACTGAGCTCACAGTACCTGTCATTTTATTCTCATGGTCATTGTCCAGATCTGCAATTGCTGAAGTGTGACTGGTTTCCATCTCGAGTACAGCAGCTTCATGGTTTGCATTAATATCATCAATCTGGCAAAAGAAACAATAACATTGAACTGTTTTGCTGCTACACAATGTATTACACTTATCTGGTCGACATCTATCTCACTATCTCTATCAAATCAATAAACAACTGAGTTGATGCAGGAGCTGTAAAGTTATTTAACCCCTTGCCTCCATGCGTAGGCCACAGTGGATGTTGTGGCAACTCTACCTCTATTCTCACTGTGACTAATACCTTTTCTGCACCTGTTTAGTTCCTTAGCATCCTTATAACTACCCTGTGGACAAAAATGTAAGGCCAAATATTTGTGAAGTAAGTACATGTAAATATATATTTTGTTTCTCAATGTAAGTGAGAGGGAGCAGGATTTGAGCGAGAGGCAGCTTTCTTTCTAGAACTCACCTGATCCTGGTGCTGAGACCTGATCCTTTCCAGGTGTGTGAGGTGCTCCTCCTGCAGCCTCTCCTGCTGCTCAGCGTAGTGTGACTTCAGCTTGTCCTCCAGGGCCAGCAGCTCGGCCTGCTGCTGCTGTTGGAGCCGCCGCACCTCCATCTCAAACCTCTTCTCCAGCTCCTCCTTGTCCCGCTGCAGGCGCTCCCATCTTGCTGTGTTGAAAGCTAAGAAGAGGTGCTGCTTATGAGACGGTATTTGCACACAGGGAAGCATACTACTGCAGTGTGTCAGAGACCAGTGAGTTCAAATGACAGCTGTTGGAAACCCTAGCAATAGTTTTTGACTGGGCAGAGCTGGTCGTGTGAGTTTTCAACTTGTACATCTGGTTCAAGAGCAATTATCTTGAAAATCTGGTTAAGCTGGTTCAATAAAAAAATAAGTCTATCTGAGCACACTCACTGTAACTTTCTAAGTATTGGTAACCTGTTCAGGTTTTTTTTGGTGTTATTACTCAGTTATCTTTAAACACAAAAAAACATGTGTGCTATACTTTCAACATTTGATGGTAAAATTTTCTTTCATTTCAGCACAAAAAGCCTGGTAACATTTAACATACTTTAATAAGCTATTTATTGTTTGTGGTGAAAATGTAAACACCACACTGAAGAGTTTTATTTCTCAGGCTAGATAAAAAAAATACAGGCCTCCCACACTGACAAATATTTGTAAACTTGTACACAAACTGCAGTAAACTAAGCTGTGCTGTTTAAACTTAGACATTTACTGACTGTACCAAATATGGCAACTCACACAATGACATTGGTTCAATTAAACTCTAAATTGTTAAGCAGGGCTCCCCGTGTAGTAACCAATACAGACTGTATTAATATTAACTATAAAAGTAACAACAAAGTAAATGAACACTGATTTAATTTCAAACGTACACCTCTACAACATAATTAGCCATGCATTCAGTTGCTCTTTCTACTTGCATTTGTTCACTGTGTTCAAATGGACTCAAATCAGAAGCAGGTTTGTACAAAAAGTACAACAAACTGTTAATAATGATCAAGACAGACCTGACCGAAACACCCCACTATAGTTTTCAAACATCTGTAATTTTCAAGAGCTTCAGACATGCATTCTTACAGCAATGGTTTCCCACTTTATGTGAATAGAGCAGTTTCATGGAATTGTCCTGGAAACAGCATAACTACTGGCTAACCATGTCTCTACAGATCACTTTCAAGGCTGCCAGTAAAGGAGATTTTCTGCCACATTATAAATATACTACTTATTAAAAAATGCCCATTGTGAATGTTTGCTGATTAAAACCACCTTAAGGGAATTGAAATTGTTTGTTTTCCTCAGATGTGCAATGTTATAATTAAAAACTCAACTGGCAGCTTACTGTCCAAAACATATTTCTAGCAGAATGTAATTTTAAAAATAAGTTACCAGCATGTAGCTTACTGCAGGGTCTTAATGCTTTGTTTTATTAGGCATTCCAGTGAAGACTAATCATTTGACAGAATGCAGAGACTCAAGGGCAGAACAAACCCCCTTAGGAAATTTGACATTTGCTCAGTTGATCCTAATTATTAGTTGTAAAACTGGTTCCTATGATTGTCTTTCTTTTTCAAAGTTATGTTTGAACTGACGTAAACTTCACAACAATATGTTTTACATAAGGAATTTAAAAACAGCATGATAAAAACAGCAAAAATAAACTGGAACTCCATACAGTATAACACTAATACTACTACCACTACTATGACTACATAATAATAATAATAATAATAATAATAATAATAATAATAATAATAATAATAATAATAATAATATTTATTTATTAGCAGATGCCCTTATCCAGGGCGACTTACAATTGTTACAAGATATCACATTATTTTTACATACAATTACATTATTTTTACATACAATTACCCATTTATACAGTTGGGTTTTTACTAGAGCAATCTAGGTAAAGTACCTTGCTCAAGGGTACAGCAGCAGTGTCCCCCACGTGGGATTGAACCCACGACCCTCCGGTCAAGAGTCCAAAGCCCTAACCACTATTCCACAGAAGAAGAAGAAGAAGAAGAAGAAGAAGAAGAAGAGGACAAGTAGGAATTTTAAAGAAACATGTTTAAACTTACTGTTTAATTATTTTTTTTAAATTGTGAAAGCAACATAGGTTGCAGAGTATGCTGATGTTTTTTTAAACCAAACTGCAACATCTTGTTTCCAGTGAAGTCCTCACAGTCCCACAGTAATCAGTGACAAGCAGGGATCTGAACTACACTTCTCTTACTGTACCTTTGTTTTATAACCAGCTCTGAATATCTGAGGAAATTAGGTTTGGTGGGCTTAGCCTAGTCATTGGAACAGAGGTGTCAACTTCAGAAACCAAAGTCACAACAGGCATTCATCTTTCAGCAGTCTCACAGAAAAGACAATGACTTCTGCAAACGTGCATGTCAACTGAATTGCTATCTAACTACACCCAACAGGGCGGTCCTTGCTGGGGAGTTTGAGAAGCTTGTCACTGCTGGTGCCACTTATATACCTATTCTAAACATCACCCTTACCTTTAGAAATGCAAGGTAAATCATAAAACTATATAAAGCTATGTCAATTAGACAAACATCTTGGATAATGTCTTCATTGAAGTTATGACACTGTGGTATAGTATTTCATTTTTTAAATGGTTAACCTTTTTGTTTTTACAGGCAGAGTTTAAAGAACACTGTGTGAAGTCACTCAGTTTGTGAAAGTTTGTCACTCCTGCCCTATGTTGCAGTGTCCCTGTGGCTGGGTGAAGGTTAAATATTGGGGTGAAGTTTGGCCTCCCGGCAGACGGAGGTGCTAATGAGGCTAATTTATCAATCCTCACCAGGAAGGAACTGGCGACAGGTTGTCAGGTTGAGGTGGTCATCTTGGTGAGGACACACAAGCAGGTGCTTCAGGTTCCAAACTATCAAGACTCCAATTAAACAATAAGCCAATTAATAAGGGTTGGCTATTGTGAGATTGATAGGATGGGGCCTGGAGTACATAGGGAACTGTGCATGTGGCTGGGGAAGTGACAGGAGAGAGACTGTGAGGGGAACCGCTACAACAAACAGCATACAACTGTGTAAATCCCTCTTTGCTATTCTCTATGACTTATGCCTCTAAGGAGGAAACCTTGTGACCAAGGACTGAAATAAGGGCTTGCTGTACGATGGGATCCAGATAGAAGTCTGTGTGGCTTGGGACGGTTCTTCAACGCAACGCTTTGTGGACATTAACCCCTTGTGTGCTGTATCTCTCTCCCACTTGAACCAGTATTATTCACTGTAAATATCGTAAATATCACAACATAAAGTACCAAACATTTGTTTCTCCAAGACCCTGGATTTCATGTGTTTTATTACCTGGTCTGTCCCTTACCGCTCACAGTCCCATAATAGTTAAATTGCATATTAAAATATAATTTTTGTTTTTACAGCATTGTTCCATAGATTTGACACTAAACTTTTTTATTTTTTTAATTTAGTAGTCCCCAATTGTTTTTTTTATAATTTTCTCCCAATTTAGAATAGCCAATTATGTTTAGGCTCAGCTCACCGCTACCACCCCTGTGCTGACTCGAGAGCGGAGAAGACAAACACGTGCTGTCCTCCAAAGCGTGTGCCGTCAGCAGACCGCTTCTTTTCACACTGCAGACTCACCATGCAGCCACCTCAGAGCTACAGCATCGGAGGACAACGCAGCTCTCGGCAGCTTACAGGCAAGCCCGCAGGCGCCCGGCCAGACTACAAGGGTCGCTGGTGCATGGTGAGCCGAGCACACCCTGGCTGACCTAAGCCCCCCACCCCGGGCGATGCTCGGCCAATTGTGCTCCACCCACTGGGAGCTGCCGTCCACGGTCGGAAGTGGAATAGCCTGGACTTGAACCGGTGACGTCCAGGCTATAGGACGCTTTTACTGGCTGCGCCACTTGGGAGGTACACTAAACTTTTTGATAGGAGAATACATCTATTGACAAAACAAGTATCAAACATTTAAGCAATGTAACTGAAGTTCTCAACTGAAGTTTCTCAGTTTTGTATATTACTGTTGAATTTTCATCCTTCTAAAAGTAGGAGTTAATTAAAGACTGGAGTAAACTGTTTGAAAATATGGCCATATGTTTCATCAGAAGGCAGTCCTTGTTTACTGTACATTCTCCAAAGGTTGTTGTCGCTACAAGATTCCATGCCCTTTGAACCCTAATTGCCACTATAACTATATTTTCTGTTTTCCCGGTTTTCACAGGGATGGGCTGTCTCGATGGTAGGATGGAACCGGAAGCCGGACATGTTGGGAAAAGGCCATAGCAGTAGGACTGCTGAACGACTCTATTGTGATCAGCTGTGTTGCAAGTGGTGATTGGATAGAATGTGGGCCACACTGAGGGGGAGGAGTTTAGCAATACAAAGGGGATGCAGCTACGTGAGTACAGGCCCTTATGCTAAAACACAAACGCACGGGAGCGCTGTGCTTTTGTTTTGTTTATTTGTTGGAGACGAGTAGCAAGCTACGAGCCCTGGAGCACCTGCACTGCATCACACTTCAAGCCATGTCTGGGCTACTGGGACTGTGTGTTACTATTTTGTTTACCCTTTTATTTCGAGCTACGAACCCCACTGTTCTTTTTGTGTTTATAAATAACAAACAGGACCATTCCCATAGTAAATAACACACTGTTTGGACAGTATATCATTCCTGCACCACTCACATCCTGACATGTGTTGTCTTCGTGGGATTCTATGGACTGGAGTATTGACCTGTGGCAATGTGCCCCACCCATGTGTGTATTTGTGTGTTATATGTTGCGTGTGGTGTGTTAATGTTGGTGTATTGTAGTTGGTACACGGGATATAATGTGGGTAATGAGCACGAGTGTTTAAAATGTATAATTGTATTTAGACACAAGGGTAGCACAAATCACTTCACGTGCAAATTAAAAGTGTATTAAGATGTGAGCACGGGAGTGCACAGATTAGTTCACATGCTGGGATTCAAGTGAATAATTAATTTGTAATTGAATCCCAGCACAATTGTGTATATATAGATGCACAAAGCACTCACTCGGGGTTGTGTGTTCGAGAGTAGAGAACGGAAGCGAAAGAGAAGGAGGAAACATAAAAGTAAGCAAGACAACTGCTACTACGTGCTGGAGAACCAGCACTGTACTTGTTTTGTGTTTAGCGTTTGTCCACCCTGTTTGTTAGTGTCTATTCATTTTGTTTGTCTGTTTATTTTGGCCTCAAGTGCTGTGTCCTGTTTTCTGTTTAAACCTTTTATTTTACAATAAACACATTGAGCGCCGCCGCGTCTCAGTTTCACTCACCACTACTGTCTGTGTGTTTTTCTTTCTGGCCTAAGGTCACCCCTACAGCCAGCCTGTTCACAGGACCCCAATGTGATTGCAGCAATGTTGGAAGTCCTGAACCAGCGGAGTAACGAGGAGGAGAGGAGGAGAGAAGCCAGGGAAGCGCAGCAGCAGGAGGAGCTGGCACAGTGGTTCACCCCCCTTGTCGAGAGGATGGGGGAGCTGTGCACATCTGGCCCACTGGGGGACCCGGCGGTGACGTTGGGGGTACCATCCTTGGTATCCCCCAAGCCGATGCTAAAGAAAATGATGCTGGAGGATGATCCCAAGGCCTACCTCGTCATGTTTGAGTGTGTGGCAATAGTGGCAAGATGGCCTTGGGAATGGTGGGCCACCCAACTTGCCCCCTGCTTGATCGGAGAAGCACAGGCGGCCTACCAAGCCATGGCGGATGAGGCTGCCTTGGATTCCGACCTGGTCAAGCAGGCAATCCTCAAGTGGCTAAACGTCACCGGAGAGACCTATCACCGCTGGTTCCAGGAGTACCAGGGCCCCTCTGGAGTCAGGCCCTGCATGGTGGGACAACAACTGAAAGATCAGCTGACCCAGTGGCTCTGCCCCACCACAAGAAATGTCGATGAGGTGGTTGAACTGGTAGCAAATGAACAGTTCAACCATGTGGTGGGAGCAGAAACACAGGCCTTGGTCGAGGGGAGGGGTTACGAGACACCTAGTGCACAAGCTGCTACAGCCCTGCTCAATATACCGAAGTTCTGGGACCGGAATGTTGAGCTGGAGTAGAATAATAATCTGGTGAGCATTTGGGGGCATGTTTAGTTATTGAGGGGAAGGAAGTTGAAGGCAGCCGACCGCTCACATTCCCTAATTTCATTATGACCAGGCATACAGTGCCTTGCATCACCCCCCTTGGACTTTTCCACATTTTGTAGTGTTACAACCTGGAATTAAAATGGATTTAATTGGGATTTTTACCATTTGATTTACACAACATACTTAACACTTTGAAGGTGCAAAATATTTTTTTTATTGTGACACAAAAGTTAATTAAACAAAAAAAAGACATTTGTTGGTTGCATAAGTATTCACCCCCCTGAGTCAATACTTGGTAGAAGCATCTTTGGCAACAATTACAGCTGTGAGTCTTTTGGGGTAAGTCTCTACCAGCTTTGCACATCTGGATCCTGCAATTTTTGCCCATTCTTCTTGGCAAAATTGCTCAAGTTCCGTCAAGTTGGATGGGAACCGTTGGTGAACAGCAATTTTCAAGTCTTGCCACAGATTCTCAATCGGATTGAGGTCTGGGCTTTGACTGGGCCATTCTAAAACATTCAGGTTCTTGTTTTTAAACCACTCCAGTGTAGCTTTGGCTGTGTGTTTAGGGTCATTGTCCTGCTGGAAGGTGAACCTCCGCCCCAGTCCCAGGTCTCTTGCAGACTGAAACAAGTTTTCCGCTAGAATTTTCTTGTATTTGGCTCCATCCATCTTGCCCTCAATACTGACCAGTTTCCTAGTCCCTGCCGATGAAAAGCATCCCCATAACATGATGCTGCCACCACCATGCTTCACCGTGGGGATAGTGTTCCACACATAGCGTTTTGCGCTAAGGCCAAAAAGTTCAATTTTGGTCTCATCAGACCGGAGAACCTTTTTCCACATGTTTGCTGTGTCTCCCACATGCCTTTTGGCAAAATCCAAACGGGATTTGATATGGGTTTTTTTCAGCAATGGTTTTCTTCTTGCCATTCTTCCATAAAGCCCAGCTTTGTGGAGCGTCCGGGTTATAGTTGTCCCATGGACGGTTTCTCCCATCTCAGCTGTGGATCTCTCCAGCTCCTTCAGAGTTACCATTGGCCTCTTGGTTGCTTCTCTGACTAATGCCCTCCTTACCTGGTCACTGAGTTTTGGTGGATGGCCTTCTCTAGGCAGAGTCGCGGTTGTGCCATAGTCTTTCCATTTTTTTTATAATGGATTTAATAGTGCTCCGGGGGATGTTCAAAGTTTGAGGTATTTTTTTATAACCCAACCCTGATTGGTGCTTCTCCAGAACTTTATCCCAGATTTGTTTTGATAGCTCCTTGGTCTTCATGATGCTGTTTGTTTAGATATGCTCTCTAACAAACTCTGGGGCCTTCCAGAAACAGGTGAACTATGAATATTAACCATTCAGTTTGGGTGTCTGTGACAGAAATACAATGAGTTTTGGTTGTAAATCTCCCTCACAACCTGTGAGGGAGATTTATTATTTGGTCACCAGACCTGGATATAAATGAAAACAATTTCTGAACTGGATTATAACTCTCTGTGTTTCATTACTGCACTGCATCACCCCTACACCTGCATGTACAACTTTGCCACAGTGCCTTAAAGGGAAACACCCATTTTGTAATGGTTAATATTCCCTACTTGAAAGGGAACCTTTGACCAGAACTCATATTCATCATTCAAACGCCGTTTTGCAAACTTTAAGTGATTGTTCTTGTGGCGTTTTCCTAAGAGTGGCTTTTTCTTTTGCCTGTGACCATTGAGACCTTCACCATGTAATACTCGACCTATGGTTGAAACCCCACTTGCAGCCAATTCACTTTGAATATCTTTGGCAGTCAATCTCGGATTGTTATACACACTAGAAGCCCCGTGGTAGTTATTTTGGCGTTTTTTTGTTTTAAAATGTAATTTTCTCCAGTCGTGTAACACATATGGGACTGTGCCTTCGTGTACCTTTCTGTCCATATGTATTATATATTCTCACAAAGCATGAAACACGGGAGTGCAGAAATAAAGGAGATATATTACATTATACCTAAAAGCCCCGGGAGCAGTCACATTGACGGACACACAGAAAACAATTGTATTTTTATTATACAGAACGGTATTCTACTTTATTATTTTTATTTACCAGTCCGCAATGTGTTTAGCTGTAATTAAATTAGTCTCTACTCTCTGCCCAAGTGAATGACTGACAGTCTATTGTTTTTCAATCAGCCTTTTCAAAGGCTGGCGCCTACTTGCCAGCTGCGCTGTTTTGGTCAGTCAATTAGCATCGGGACTAGTGAAAATAAATACCAGAGACCGTGAAGAAAATATGGAGTTGATGTTTTGGATTAGATGGCACAGAAGTATTCTGTGAAAGCTGGCTCCCAATGATGGCCTTTTCAGGTGTTTTACAATGTATTGGACCTAGCAGCCATCAACTCCTGGGTACTTTACAAAGAATGCATGGAGAAGAATTTACCAAGGAGAGAATATATTTTACAGTTAGCACAGGAACTTCGCAAGAAGCATTTGGAACAGAGGGAGACTGCCAACCGTGTACCCACAGCTAAAGCTGACAACCCCGCTGAGAGCTGTAAGAGACGCCAATGCCAGGTTGGCAAGTGTAATAAAAGTAAAACTTCTGGCAGCTGTGCCCTGTGCAGAAAGGCGGCGTGGAGAAGCGCATTATCTGTGTTGATTGTAAACAGCCTTAGACTCAAGGTAAAAGAATACCATTTTGTTGAACAAAAAGAAAAATAAATTAGACATTTTTTTAGAACTTCTTGTGCTGTGCGCTTCTGTAAAACGTTTTCTTCTAAGTTTATGTATCTCTGTTGTTCAGTTGCTTTTGCGCATCTGATAATAAACAGATTGCTGTTGAAAAGTTAAAAATGTATTACAATTGTTTCAGTTTTATAAATATGTATTTTGTAAACCGATGTCTGTTCAGATGTTTATTTATTTAATGTTCATATATATATGCTTCGGTTTTTCAGTTGTTTATGTAACATACTCAATTAAAAAAAAAACGAATCACATCCGACCGTTTCTCCTTTCGTTATACTATTCACAGTGTTTTGAATACAGCCGTCAGAAAGTCTGCTGCGGTGCTCCTAGGTATGAGTATATGTCTGGTCCTAGTGTTAACCTTCCTCACAATTCTTCTATTTGTTCTTGGTGAAAGAACCTTTTTTCTTCCAGACCGAGGGAAAGTGTGACAGTACCATGAGTCGTACTCATGGCCGGATTAACCTATACGCATATTATGCTATAGCGTAGGGTAGGGTGACCAGACCAGGGTGACCAAAGCTCAAAACTGGGGCACATTGTTAAATAATTGCTAAGACTAATCAAACCTGTTAAATATAGGTGGTTATTTAAATAGCCATCCTCTGACTTATTATGCACTTCCGGGTGTATAATTTGTGGCTAATTAGTTTAACTTGCCATATTGTGTTATATATGTATTGCTACTTTTTTATTGTGTTTATTATTATTATTATTATTATTATTATTATTATTATTATTATTATTATTATAATAATAATAATAATAATAATAATAATAATAATAATAATAAATTCATTCATTCTGTAGATCGTAGTTAAAAATATATTTACATTTTGGCATTTTTCTTTCTTTTTTTACTCACTGCGTCAGGGTGGCTCTATTTATTGATGTTGGTGACGTGGTTTAACCTGGTGGATTTGGATGCCTGCAACCTCTCGCTGCTTTGCCTATAGTGTCTGTGCTAAATCCTGCCAGAACTGAGCAGCTACGAAATTACTGTATTGAACATAATTGTAGATTAATACTGAATATAACTAAATTAAAACGCATGGTGCCCTGAGGAATAAGTACGTATGTCTGTGTTAATCTCGTAATAAAAATAATGTTCTTGATTAACCTAGTACCTTTTTTATTTTATTTTGTTTTCACTACAGATGCCATAAACTAAGTCATATAGGAAGCATTTTTTAACGTTATTTTGACAAAGGGTATTTGGAGTGTGTCACGCTATAGGAAGTGGCTGAAAACCAGGGCATTTTTAAGATTTTGAGAAAAACGTCGGGACACTGGGACCTTTGATGGAAAACCAGGACTGTCCCGGCTAAAACAGGACATCTGGTCACCCTAGCATAGGGCCCCCAGCAGGATTGGGGCCCCCACGAGGTCGCCGTTTGTTTGGGACATTTTACAAAAACTGCAAGCGGGCGGACGGGCCCACACACATAAGAGAGGTGCACAGACGCTTGCTTTTGGTTAATTTTGTTCTTTTATGACGGCTAGGCATTTATTTCTCACAGTCTCTCATGCAAGCAGCTTCCTGCTAATGTACAATACCAAATGCCCCATGCCCTCTATAAGATCTGTCCCTAGGCCTACTACCTTCTTGTATTCTTGTTTGTAATTCTTCTGGGCATGTTGTAAATATGAGGATGTCGTCAGCAAATCGTAGGTGATTCAAGTAGGCTCCATTGATCTTCAGCCCCTTATTTTCCCAATCCAGTGTTTTGAAAATGTCTCCTAGGGTGGCCGTGAAGAGCTTTGGGGAAATTGTATCTCCTTGACAAACTCCTTTTTTAATCTTGATTTTGTCGCTGTTTTTATGAAGTCTTACTGTGTATGTTGCATTCTTGTATATGGTGCTGATCACGTCTCTGTATGTTTTCTCAATTCCTTGTTTTTTCAGAGAGCTTAATACAGATCTTGTGTAAACAGTCAAAACCTTTTTCATAGTCGATGAATCCCAAGCAAAGTGGTAGTTCGTACTCGTTGCTGGTTTGAATCACTTGCCGTACAACTTCAAAATGATTGTGCTACATCCACGCCTGAATCCTGCTTGCTTATTTGATTGTGCCGAGTCAAATTTATTTAGATGTCTGTTGGTGAGTATCTTAGTATAATTTTTGTAGATTATAGGAAGTAAGTTAATAGGTCTGTAGTTCTTGAGGTCTTCTTTATCTCCTTATGTAAAAGTATCACGATGCATTGTTCCAGTCGTTTGGCACTTTCTTTTGCTTAACACAATCTATAAAAATATGCAACAGAATTTTTGTCACTTCTTCACTGCCTTCTTTCACGATGATATATATATATATATATATACATATATATATATATATATATATATATATATATATATATATATATATATATATATATATATATATATATATATACATACAATTCTGCTATTATATACAGTAGATTAACTGCTGGACTTTCTGGTAAATTAACAAAGCTACTGAGCCATTAACCTCAGTGGATGTTATATTTTGCACTTGCTAATGCTTTTGTACTTTCCTGCCTGGGACTGAAGCTTGTGATCCATATTACATCATTTTGTGTTCTAAGTTTTCACAGATGTTTGAATGTTAATTAAAATCATCATTAACAGTGAGATTTAATTATCACTCGCATGTGATTTCTGTCGTATGGTACAGGCAATAAAGGCATGCACAGTTTAACAAGCCTCATGCCCAGCTATGATCAGCAAAGACAAAAGCCTACATAAAGTGTTCACATAGGTTATCTAATTCAATTCGAAGAAGCGTCCTCATTATTATTATGGTACTGAAAAACTGTGTAAATTGAAAATAAAGTAAAAGTTAGGAAATATCATCTTGCAATGAATCCTATTTCAAACTTTGCATATGATTCGTATCAAATTAATGTTATGCTGGGCTTGTTTGTATCCAAATCTCATAGGGAGCTCAGTGCAACCCACAAACACATATAAGTGAGTCTGAAAGGGGCTGACGGACAACCCTGTAGTGTATGAACTCTCCTTAAGCGTGCAGAATATAAACGGTGTTCACAGCGCTGTATTGGTACATAACCATAGAACTGTATAAGAACAATATAAGCTATGTAATAAACGCCTCATATTGACTTATTGGTAATGACAGCAATCATCCTATGCCTAACCCTTTTATACTCTCTAAGAATGTTCACCTAAAATCCAACATTTTCTAGACTTTTCTAGAATTAGGTTCTTCATTATCATATTGAAATTTCTAGCACCTTGCCGACAATACTATCATAGCATCAAAGGGTATGAATACTTTTGAATTAGCATTTTTGGAGTTTTGCAAAAAAAATGCTGAAATAAATATTTGTAGACATCTATTTCTAGTAACTTTTTTTCCTCATCCACAAAAGCAAAACTTTTGCTACAAAAGATTTTTCCTAAAATTCTTTGTTTTCAAGACATTTCTGCTTATATATATATATATATATATAAAGCAGGTTTTGTTGTTTAGCCTCCTGTGGCAAGGATGGCTGGTGGTGATGTCAGACCCGAAAGAACACACAGTACTGAGGGTAAAAGGAACGGAAATCCACAGTAGATTGGGTAATGAATGCGCTGCAGTGCTTTTATTAAATAAACACAATAAAAAGGTTGAACAAACGAAAAACACTCTGACAAAAACAAATGGCACACTGACCAAACAAACAGACAGACAAACAAATGGGACAAACACTAAACAAACAAGTATGCTGGTGTTTCCAGCACGAATAGCAATTGTTATTTTAATTCTGGATTCTATTATCCTTCTCTCTCTCCTGTTGTTTCACCCTGAACACCCAACCTCGAGTGAGTGAAACACTGCATATTTTATGCAGCTGTACCAAGACTCAATTGCTAATCAATAATTCAATTGGAATCTCAGTACATCTGCATGTGAACTAATTGTGCTCTCTGTGCTTCCATACTAATACCCACTTTAATCTGCATGTGGAGTGATTGTGCAATCCCTGTGCCTAAATACAAATCCTACATTTTATAGCCAACACTCTGTGCACCACTACAATAATACATATAACATACAACATAAAACACAACAATACGCACAGGGGTGGGGCACCCCCGCCACACCTCCCCACTTATTAAAGTCAGGAGCTGCTACTGACCCCCGAGGTATCCTCGATCTCGTAAGAGAGAGGTGGGAAGACCAAACTAATAATTCAAAAAATGTAGTGAAACATCCACTACATTTTGAGAGACTAGGATTGGTTGGTCATTTGGCACAAGATAATTTAAAACTGGCTCAGCATCGCCAGGAGCAACAGTACAGCAAAAAAGCGGGAATTCTGACCTTTTGACCTGGAGACAAAGTGCTGTTGCTACTTCCCACATCAGAATCTAAATTATTTGCTAAGTGGCAGGGACCTTACGAGGTGACACTTGGGCACTTGGGCCCTTGTGTTGATCCACTTAGGGTAAGTAGCATTCCGATGGAAAAACTGTTACTTCCTGGTCAAAAACAGGAGCTGCAAGAGTTGGTGAAAGGGTTTGGTGATGTACCCGGTAGAAATAATGTTATCGAACATGCTATTGTAACTCCGGCAAGTGTCAACGTAGCAGATCCCAGAAAGTCGCTGGGATGCAGTCCATAGGGAGGTGGGCGCAATGCTCATCATTCAGCCTTCCCGGAGCGAGTGGTGCAGTCCTCTAGTAATGGTTCCTAAGAAGGACAGCACTACTCGTTTCTGTGTGGATTTTTGTAAGGTGAATGCGATCTCCAATTTCGATGCATACCCTATGCCTGACTAGGGATGGCTTGCTTTATCTTGACTTTGGATCTGACAAAGGGATACTGGCAGGTTCCACTAACTCACAACTCACGAGAGAAAACTGCTTTCTCTACCTCAGATGGGCAGTTCTATTTCCAGACCATGCTGTTTGGATTGCATGGAGCCCCAGCGACCTACCTGAGGCTGATGGACCAGGTCCTATATCCCCATTGAAAGTATGCAGCCACCAATATTGATGATGTGGTGGTTTTTAGCTTTACCTGGAAAGATCATCTTGTTAGACTTTCGGCCGTCCTACAGTCTGAGGGAAGCGAGGCTAACAGCTAACCTGGGTAAGTGTGCATTTGGCAAGAAAGAGACCCAATATCATGGCTACATAATGGGTAATGGTCCGGTAAAGCCGGTAGCCTCTAAGGTCCTGGCTTTAGTGGAGGCGGCGATCCCGAAAACCAAGTCTTAGGTGAGATCACTACTGGGGTTAGCAGGCTATTACTTCAGCTTTATCCCCAAGTATTCCACCATTGTTAACCCCCTGGTCGAGCTCACCAGGAAGAAATTTAGTTAAGTGTACAGGTGCGTGTCAGGCAGCCTTTGATAAGATAATGAGGAAACTGTGCCAAGCCCCTGACCTAATAACACCACATTTCAGCAAGGAGTTCATCCTTCAGACTGATGCCTCTGACGCTGGTCTGGGGGCTGTCCTGTCCCAAGAAGCAGACGGGGTAGAAAATCCCATTTATACATGAGCAATAAAATGGCTCCCAGGGAGAGTGTTTGGCCATCAAATGGGCTACATACACTCTTCAATATTATCTATTGGGATGTTCCTTCCTCCTCGTTACGGACCACGCACCTCTTAAGTGGTTAAATACGACGAGGGACATAAACGCCCGGATAACTCGGTGGTATCTGGAACTGCAACCCTTTGACTTCCGAGTGAAGCATCGTGTGGGCAAAGACCACCAAAATTCTGATTTCTTTTCTCAGGAGGGGGGGCAATCTGGAGAGTTAGGGTTAGCCGAGTGTTCCTTCAGCTCCACGCTGAGGGGTGGGATATGTGAATGGGACAGAAGAAATCTGAGCTGCAAATCTACCTCCCGACTAGGAAGGGCGCGAAGTAAGGTTGGTGGTACTGCTTCACAGGTATGGGCCAACTCGATGGTAGGACGGAACAGGAAGTCAGCCATCTTGGGAAAAGGCCTAAGCTGTAAGACTGCTGAACCACTCTATTGTGATCAGCTGTGTTGCGTGTGGCGATTGGATAGAGTGTGGCACCGCACTGATAATAGGGAGGAGTGCTTTTGTTTTGTTTATTTGTTGCAGATGAGTAGCAAGCTGGGAGCTGAAGACACAGAGCCAGCAAACACTCCCCGGAGCACCACCACTTCTGCACATTACCACAACCCATCCCACACTGGAGCACTTGCACTGCATCACCACTTCAAGCCGTGCCTGGGCTACTGGGACCGTGTGTTACAATTCTAGCGTCCCCAGTACCATTGCTGGTAGCAGAGACAAACCCTACTGTTTCTTTTTGTGTTTATAATTAATAAACAGGACCGTTCCCATTGTAAATAACAGTATATCATTCCTGCAATACTCACATCCTGACAATACCCTTTGACCTTTTAGGCTGACTTCCATTAGGAATCCCTTTGTATTTAACAGGAAAAAAAAATCAATGGTACAGCGATTACTGTGAGAAGACCAGGGATTCTGAACTTAATATGGATGTAAACCCCTCCCCCATCTTTTACAGCAATTGGTCACTTCAAAAACTAGCATAACCATTTTGACATAGGCTTAAGCAGAAAATAGCCTCAGTACATAATTCTGAGAAAACACTAATAAACAAGACTGTTCATATATGACTTCTTGCTGCATTGTTGTTTAGTGTATCCTTTACATTATCTAGATCTAAGATATATACCTGTTAATGCTAAAAAGGAGGTTAACAGACCTGAACATACACAGATTGTTTGACTGTGAACAACATCATTCTTTAGCCTGATTGTTTAATAGTTTTGTTTTTTGTTTTACTTCTGTTAGGCCAGTATTCATTTTAGTGGATCACCAGGGATCATGATGATCAATTATTCTGACCTGAAATTCTGAGAGATAGAGGGAGTGTCTGGGTGTCTGCTGAAGCAGTGTTCTTGTCAGTTTTTAAATGTCTGTATAAAAGTTTATATCTGGATAAAAATGTCTGTTATAATAAAAAGCACTGAGCTTTAGATCTGGCATGGCCTATTTTACTAAAAATAACCATTCCATTTCCATTTTAACACAAAACTGGAACTCATTCTAAGTTAAGCAATTAAGGGGAAATGTATTAAAAAGCTTTGGTGCTGATCATTTTACTGCTGGGAGTTAAAACTAAGAAACTTCTCAATTTAAAAAAAAATAACTTAAAGTGTTACAGAACCCCCTGCAGTATTTACACATTACTGTACCCTGTGTTGTCCAAATCACAGACATTTATTTTTCAAAATATTAACAATAGTTTTGATATTTTTGTTATTCACACATCATAGGTAAATAAACTGGGGAATTTTTTTTATTTATTTATTTTTTAAATAAAACGCTACGATACAGACAACTTGGGACACAGCAAAGGTAACATAATGCATTTCTTGCAAACTTTTCAAGGTGTTGTGTAACACCTTAATGAAATTGAGCTTTAATCTGTTAATATTTTGAGAACACCGCAACAGTCAACCGATGCCAAGTTATGAAGGAGCAGCGGCTCCCTGGACAGGAAACGAAGAGCTGATAACAATATTTTCTCAAATTAGCAAAGGTAGGGCTGCAGTTTTGCCCCAGTATATCAGTAACATACCTTGTTTTTTTATTAACAGTATGTACAGAACAGTAAAGAAAAAATGTTTAGTTTAATAAAAATGTAGTAAGTGGTATATAAGACATAGATGTCATTAGTTAAGTGAAAGAGGTGTGGTATAATGGTATCATATATTAAAATGACTGATTTACAGTATATGGAATAACTTCTTGTGTTCTCAAGATAAATGTAAAAATGTAAGTGTGACATTCAGATGAAGGGACACTTCTATTATCCATTTCACACAGACGAGTTATGACAGCTCATACCCGGCACTGATGCAGCATTTTGGTCTGTGTGAATTGCCTATACCATCACAGAGCCGTCATATTTTATGTCGTCTCTGAACAACCTCGCAAAGTGGTTAAGAGACGGCACTGAACCATCTCAACTCCCGTGTGAAATGCTATGCTGGCACTGAAGCGCTATTGTGGGCGTGGATTGAAAGTCAACATCCCACGTGACTGTATGGAAGAGACGGTATGTGATGCTGTAATTTATGGGCAAATCGCCATTGCCATGAAAACGATTGTTGTCGGTTCGCGGTTCCTTCCAAAGATCGTCAGATGATGGATCGACGTGGCCTTGGAATGGCCAGTAGGGGGAGGATATGTTGCAGACTAGGGGGAAGAGGAGAGAAAAAGAAGGGCTAAAGAAGGGCTAAAGGACTACATCCCCCAGAATGCCACGGGAGGGTGCCAGGATGAGACTCACCTGGGTCTAATAATTATTATTATTATTATTTATTTCTTAGCAGACGCTAAGAAAATAATAATGAGTGTCACCTGCCTGTGATTAAGCAGGCAGGTATAAAGAAAGTTCACAAATGTTTGTTCAGGGCAGTCTGCAGTCTGTGTGAAGACAAGAGGTTGTCATTTTGAAAAGACCTGTGTGGTTTAATAGAAAGAAAAAAAAAAAGTAGTGTGTAAACCTTTTTGTTTGTGTTTGTTTCTGTAATCTGAATATAAAGTGTTTTTTTGTGACTGGTGAACAGCTTAACTGTCCAGTGTGTTAGTTTAGAAGAATTCACCTAATGTGTTATTTAGTACTCCATGTGGGAGTTAGTTTTTGTTTTGTTTATTTATTTTATTTCTGTAAATAATAAAATCGCATGAAAGTGCTTAAAAACCTTCAGTTTCTGTGTCTGGGTCTGCATAAAAAAGGGCAATCGAACCTTAAAATCAGCAAAATCTTTCACAATAGATAGATATTGATAATAACAAAGACAATGAGCGTTTAGCTACTACATGACTGGAATGATTTAACAGCATTAAGACATAAATCTATATACTGGAACAGCTTTTTTATAATTCTCATTGTACTGATAATAAACATAAAGCTGGTTAGGAGCCTAGGATGTGAATTTATTGCCATAGCAACAGAGGGATGGAAATTACCACCCCCTTCTACTGTAGTCCATGGATACCAAAAGATAGGTAATTCTGTCAAACTGTACAGATGTATGTACCTATTAAATGAATCTCTTACCCACTTCATCCCGGATATTGGCAAGCTCAATGGAGAGTTCTTTCTCTTTCACAAGGGCACTTTCGTTCTGCAAAAAAAATTGCAGAGAAAAGGTGAACATTTTGAAGAATTATTATTTTTGTTTTGTGAAGCATACATTTTACACAGTAACTGTCAGCTGGTGTCTCCACCCATGTGGAAGAATGAAGTATTGTAATACATTAGCCTGTAGTATCTTAGTATTTAAATCAATGAATAAACCAAAACCTTTATTTATCTAGATTGAGAACAAATTATCATTTACAATGATGACCTGGCACGAGGCTCACACCACCTCAGCTAACAACAAAAAACACAATAAATACGGAGTAAAACATAAAATATAAAAATCAGCAGCAACTTAGCAGGTACAGAAGTCACATTTCTAGCGAACTTGCAAAATTCCACACAAAAATAGCACCCTGGAGGTAACAATAGTCTTCCCAAGGGGCATTTAACATTTTCCACTATGAGCTGAGTCTGCAGTACACATTTAATATATGAGTCAGTCAAAATAATGAGAGGCAAGGTTGGACAGTAAATATGTCTTTATATACTGTAAAGCCATACGTATTAGCAAGCTTTTTATTATGCGTTTTTCACATATGAAAAGGAAAATATAAACATTTTTGGCAGAAATGGGCAGATTTTATCATCGTAACTCAAAAAAATGCCCATACACTGTAGTCTATTTTAAATAAACAAGAACAGAAACTTTTCTTTTTTCTGGCAACTGACAACCTAAGCAGCAACTCCAAGTGTTTGTAACAGCATATTGCACTGCTTACAATAAAATGGATGGTTAAAATACCAGCAGAGTAGTAGTTTAAAATAAAGTATACATTAGAAACCTCATCATAAAACCTGATCAAAATATTTGAGACAGCAGATCACATTATGTAAGGGACTGCAGTCTGTGAGAAAAAAATGCTGAATTTGATTAAAACCTAGTTTTGACATTAAACAGTATCTTTAACCTCACAGAAATCCCAACAGCAAGAAAGCAACTTAATTCAATTACGCTCAGCAGAGCCAGCAACACAGACCCCGGCGATACAGCAGTAAGCCGATGCCTCTAAGGGGAGGGAAAGAGATTTACCGTCTTGTCCAGGCACTGGAGGCAGTAATAGGGCTTGCAGCAGCACTGGCCCATCCTAGTAGGCTTGCCGAGAGGAAAGCCTGCGTCATCAGACAGCCGGTGTGAGCCCTGAGTCAGCAGATTACTGTACAAAGCGTCCAAGACACTGCCTACAAGCAGCTCTACTTGCATGTAGCACCACTGCTACCCTAATTCTCCTAATCCTCGCAGAAGCCCTCAGTGAGGAGCGATCCGACAGGACTTCTTTGGTCTCCAGCTGATGGGAGTGGCAGGAGGGCAGAGTCTCAGAGAGAGGCTGATCAATAGATGCATAACAATGAGGTCTTACCAATTTCAACCATTCCCTGAGGACAAGGCTGTGCCTTGTAGAGTCTGTTGTTAAAACTGACCTAATCTGCATACACCGTTGTTAATCCATCAGATTGAAGATTTAGACATGATTTGTGGAGCACTAACTTTCTATGATTAGCAAAGGGAATCCGGTCAATTAAGGAAGACATAGATTTTCATACACAAATTTGTAGTAGGTTTTACCAAACAAAATTAACATTAGTTCAAATTTGTATCTTATAAAATGCCACTGTAATTTGTAAAGAATGCTGCAGGTAAATGTATAACTTCTAGGCCTAAAAAAACTATCATTAAAAGGAACAACCCTTACTGTAACAAAAATAACTGTTCAGAGAGTTCTATCCCTTTGCAGTAAAGCAAACACTCTGCATTACCCTTTCAGCTCAGTCAGCTTTGGTCATTAGGGATATGGTCTCTTGGTGGACAATAGCCAACTGGCACTAGTCATCAAGGCTGCCAACTACTTTTACAAAAACCCGCCCACTTCCTGAAAAAATGCCTAAAATTTCCAGTAACGACTTGCCAAGAATGCTCATAAATGTATTTATTAATCTAGGGTTGGTGTTTTTCCCCCCGACTTCTCTTCAATTGATCCCTGCTGAGCCATTTGTCTTTCTCAATTACAACTGATAAACGTGTTAGCAATAAAAGTGACTAATCTTTATTAAAGTTATAATGAAAAAAAAAACATTTACTACATTTAATCCTGTACTTTGAGTACTGTAATCAGTCAAGTGTTATTTAATCTGTAGTATTTTGTATTTAATTATATCCTGATGTAACTATCACTGACACTGTTATCTGCTCCGTTATTGAATTGTATTTTGTCATACTTGTACTTGCTAGAACCAAAGTCATTGTATTTATCTTGCTCTTAATTGTATTATTACTTGTACTGTGATTCTTGAAATGTATTTTTGTTTACGACTGTAAGTCGCCCTGGATAAGGGCATCTGCTAAGAAATAATATATATATATATATATATAATGTATATTCTGGACACACTTTATTACAATCACTATTCGTAATTGTATTAACATTAATAAAGACTAGTCACTTATTAAAATGTTGTGCTATAGTTTTCTTGTTCTTCATTCTGTTTTTAAATGAGAAAGTAAGGACTTAAATATACTGATGTACAAAAGAAACACAACACTCAAGTCTAATGGATTTAATCAAATATTTAAACATTGATATCAAACAAAATCACTGAAAATGTGAACAAAAATACAGATCAAAGAATCATGATAAGTTTTCAGTATGAAACGTGACACACTGTAAAAATGAAAACATTACAAAGTTAGTATCGGGTATGACCTCCCTGAGCATTAACACAATCCTGGCAGCTTTGATGCATAGACCTGATCAGCCTCTGGATAGACTGCTGTGGGATGTTCTGCTAATTATCCTGTGCAGCTACAGCCAGCTGGCGAAGGTTGGCTGGTCGTGGTTGTCTCATGTGGATGGTACTGGTGATTTGGTCATTCAGATGTTCTACTGGACTCAGGTTAGGAGAAAAAGCTTGCCATGGCAAGACCTTGACATTGTTTTCTTGAAGTCGTGCAATTGTAATCCTAGCACTGTGTAGTCTTGCCTTGTCCTGCTGGAAAATCAACACTTCCAGATTGGCTTGCAGGAACAGAAAAAACTGTTGCCTCAAGGACTTTGTCAATGTATCACTGAGCAGTAAGGTTGCCCTCAATCTGCACCAAAGTCGTTCTTGTGTTAAAGGAGATTCCTCCCCACATCATCACACTTCCACTGCCCCACCGGTTGGCTTGAACAATGCAACACTCAGCATAAAGCTCACCACGACGTCTCCATACATGTTGTCTTCTGTCAGGTATGTCAAGGGCAAAACGGCAATCATCGGCGAATAAAACACTCCACCACTCTTTCTGCCACCACCTCAGATGTTCTCTGGCCCACAGAAGATGCCAATTTCTTCTCTCAGCTGTCAACATGTTTCCCCTGAACGGCCTCCGCGCATGCAAATAATTTTCATGCAGACGGTGAGCTACAGTCTTTCTGCTGATGCGCAGGTTATTTCTTCCTGGAATTTCTCATGCTGTAGCCACTGCAGTCTGAAACGATTACGTAGATGGATCAGTTGGATGTGATGGTTCAGGGCCGGTGTGGTGACCCTCTGTCTTCCAGGAAGTGGCCTGTCCCTCGCAGAGCTGGTTTCCTGGTTTCTCTGGACTAGTCTGCTAATTGTTGAAGCAGAACATCTCATTCTCCGGGCAACTTCTCTCACAGGCCACCTTCAATCATGTTGATAGCAACCAGATGATCTTCATTACTCAAGCTGGGCATGGTCGTATCTTTTGCTGTTCTTGCGTTAATTAAAATCATGTGATTTCGAATGGCTACTTATACAGATTCTTAATCAACTCATTTTGGCAATTTTAACTCGGATCAAATACCAAACACTGAACACATGCAGTTTTTATGAAATCACATGACATGAGCTCAGTATTTTGTTATCCCAAGGAACAATTCTACTAAAAAAATCAACAAACCTATCTGCTCACTATTTAAAATGTAAATAACATTATGTGCCTGTGGCAAAGTGCCCCGCCCCTGTGTGCATTTGTGTGTTCTGTGTGTTGTGTTGTATGTTGCGTGTGTTAATGTTGGTGTATAGTCATTGGTACACGGGATATAAACGGGTCTGTGTTTCACGTGTATTTAAAAAGTGTAGATTTGTATTTAGGCACGAGGAGGGCACAAATCACTTCACGTGCTGGTTAAATGTAATATGTGAGTACGGGGTTGCACAGAATTAATTCACGTGCTGGGATTCAAGTGAATAATTAATTAGTAATTGAATCCCAGCACAACAGTATAAATAGGCACATTTTTAGTCACTCGTGGTTAGGTGTTCGGTGAGTGGAGAACGGGAGAGAGAGAAGGAGTAAAGTAAATATAAAAGAACGTAAATATTAGTGTTATCTGCTCACCGTGTTTTGTTCGTCTGTCTGTGCGCTGTCTAGTCCGTTTTGTTCGTCTGTTTATTTTGGCTACAAGTGCCGTGTCCTGTTTTGTATTCCGTTGTTTAAACCTTTTATTTTGTTATTAAACGCCGAGTGCCACCATTGCACTCAGCTCATCATCACCACCGTCTGTGTTTGAATTCCTTTCTGGTCTGACGCAACCCACTCTGGCCGTCTTTGTGACACGTGGTGTCCTGCGTGGGATCTACAGCGCCTCCAGTGTACTCAAGCCAGAGCAGGAACAGCATTCTTGGATTTAAAAAAAAAAAAAAGGAAAAGGAAAAATGGCAGAAGACGCGATCAAAGTGCGGGACTGGATGCTGGAAAATGCTGGGCTGGAGGCCCAGTCTATACCAGTAGTCGTCCAGTTCCTGGAGTTTATGGATAGGGAACGATTGGAGGCTTATGCGAGGGAACAGACCGTAAGCACCTGGGAGGAAGGTGTGGGGTTGGTCCTCAGCTACCTGGAAGCAGTTATAAGTGGAACAGCAGCCCAGGTAGCATGTCCACCAGCAGAGGAAGAATGCCTGCTGTCCCCGTCTCCACCAGCAGAGGAAGAATGCCTGCTGGTTTTGCCTCCGCAGCCCAAGCGGGAGGAGCCTGAGCGTCCACAGCCCAAGCGGGAGGAGCCCGAACGTCCTACGCCTGAGTGGGAGGAGCCCGAACGTCCTACGCCTGAGTGGGAGGAGCCCGAACGTCCTACGCCTGAGTGGGAGGAGCCCGAACGTCCTACGCCTGAGTGGGAGGAGCCCGAACGTCCTACGCCTGAGTGGGGGGAGCCCGAACGTCCACAGCCCAAAAGGGAGGAGTCGGTGCGTCCACAGCCCAACAGGGAGGAGTCGGTGCGTCCACAGCCCAACAGGGAGGAGTCGGTGCGTCCACAGCCCAACAGGGAGGAGTCGGGGCGTCCACAGCCCAAAAGGGAGGAGTCGGTGCGTCCACAGCTCGAAGAGAGGGAAGTCGGGGCTTCCACAGCCCTAGGACCCAAGCTGCCAGCAGAGGGTGAATACCTGCTGGTCCCACCTCCACCAGCAGAGGGTGAATGCCTGCTGGTTCCACCTCCACCGCAGTGGGAGGACTGCTTGCCCCTCCCACCTCCACCAGCAGAGGGTGAATACCTGCTGGTTCCACCTCCACCACAGTGGGAGGACTGCTGGCCCCTCCCACCTCCACCAGCAGAGGGTGAATACCTGCTGGTTCCACCACCGCCAGGAGCAGAGCTGCTGGAGCTGCCTCTGCCTCCACCACCGCCAGGAGCAGAGGAGCTGGAGCTGCCTCTGCCTCCACCACCGCCAGGAGCAGAGGAGCTGGAGCTACCTCTGCCTCCACCACCGCCAGGAGCAGAGGAGCTGGAGCTGCCTCTGCCTCCGCCACCGCCCGGAGCAGAGGAGCAGGAGCTGCCTCTGCTGCCCGTACCTCCGCAGGGAGTACGGTGGCCGGAGCCCCAGAAAGGGGAGCTGCCGGCCACGAAGAAGGGGGAGGAGGTCTGGAGACCACCAACCCCAGCAGCAGTTTCGCTGCCGGAGATCGTGGGGGAGGTCAGGAGACCTGCTCCCACTGCAGCAGTTTCGCTGCCGGAGATCGTGGGGGAGGTCTGGAGACCTGCTCCCACTGCAGCAGTTTCGCTGCCGGAGATCGTGGGGGAGGTCCGGAGACCTGCTCCCACTGCAGCTTCTTCGCTGCCGGCAGTACTGTGGTCAGAGCCCCACCAAAGGGAGCTACTGGCTACAAAGACAGGGGGAGAGGTCAGGAGACCACTTTCCCCAGCAGCAGTTTCGCTGCAGGAGCAAAACAACAGGCTGTCAGCCGTGCCACTACCGGCAGGGGTGCTGACAGCATGGCCAGCCATGGGCCCACTGAAGCCTCCCTTCCCAGCCCGAGACTTTGTCCTGGACTGCTGGATTTTTAAGGAGGGAGGTGGCCGTTGAGGCCATGTGTGCTGCGCACAAGGGGGGGTATATGTGGCAAAGTGCCCCGCCCCTGTGTGCATTTGTGTGTTCTGTGTGTTGTGTTGTATGTTGCGTGTGTTAATGTTGGTGTATAGTCATTGGTACACGGGATATAAACGGGTCTGTGTTTCACGTGTATTTAAAAAGTGTAGATTTGTATTTAGGCACGAGGAGGGCACAAATCACTTCACATGCTGGTTAAATGTAATATGTGAGCACGGGGTTGCACAGAATTAATTCACGTGCTGGGATTCAAGTGAATAATTAATTAGTAATTGAATCCCAGCACAACAGTATAAATAGGCACATTTTTAGTCACTCGTGGTTAGGTGTTCGGTGAGTGGAGAACGGGAGAGAGAGAAGGAGTAAAGTAAATATAAAAGAACGTAAATATTAGTGTTATCTGCTCACCGTGTTTTGTTCGTCTGTCTGTGCGCTGTCTAGTCCGTTTTGTTCGTCTGTTTATTTTGGCTACAAGTGCCGTGTCCTGTTTTGTATTCCGTTGTTTAAACCTTTTATTTTGTTATTAAACGCTGAGTGCCACCATTGCACTCAGCTCATCATCACCACCGTCTGTGTTTGAATTCCTTTCTGGTCTGACGCAACCCACTCTGGCCGTCTTTGTGACAGTGCCCAATGAGCTATTGATGTAAAATGTAGAATATTGCGTTTTCATTGTGCATCAGTATATAATACAAGCCCATTTAGTTGTTTCACAGCAAAACCCTGTAAAATATACTAATTTTACTATTATTACAGTATGCCTTTTATATCATGGTCTGGTCTTACTAGTAACACCTTATAAAAGTACTTTTAACCTGCGATCATATCAATCTGCTTACATGTAATATGGTGACCAAACGGCTCCATGTTCACCGGGACAGTCAACAATCATCCCAATGCGTTTATAAATACAAGTTAGTTACCTCAATGTATTGTGATGAAGAAGTCTGTAAACCCTGACTGACTCAGCCTGTCTGAGTGAACAAGGAGCCATATCTGGTCTCCCTATTGTTGAAATGCAGTTCAATGTGTTTAAAGGCACTTTTACATTCTGTAATGCATAACATGTTGCTAGTTTGGGATGCTTACAAAATGTAGATAAACTGGCCAAAGGCAAATTATAACACACTTAACCAAGACAGCAAACAGACTGCAAGGACAGGATTGTATTTTTCATACTGTATATTTCAGCATCTTTCTCTTGGCGGGTCTGAGGGGTCTCGGTTATTAATCACTCAAAATATCTGCTCTATTTTCCTGCGAAAAACAACAATCCCATTGGTGGATACTTGACAGGGCAGGGGAGGAGGCTGTGTCTGTGTGTGGTCTTACTCTGATTTTGATTCGATGTGTTATTGTGTCAATCATGGAAGGATCCTCTATTATTTATTTCTTTATGTAAAAAAATAAAAATAAAAAGCAGTTTTTGCTAAAACCACCCACAAATAAACAACCTGCCCAGCATCATTCTCTCCCACAAAACGGGATAAAAAAACTGTGCAGCTGGCAGCACTGATAGTATGCAAGCTAAAAGAGTCCAAGGATTAGATATTAATGGTGAACAAACTGAGCCAACCAGGAAGCTTTACTGTATATTCCTCCTTAAGTCTCCTCTTCTGTCTAACCAGAGGGTGGGGTCCAGTACGTCTGCTTTGAAGGATACATGTTTTAGTTAAATAACTGACATTACTGAGTTTGTAACTGATTTTTTCTTAAATCAACAGGTGCCATTTGCTGTAATCTTCAAGCATTTACTTCACAATATTTTGTGATCCATTTAAAAACAGCAGCACCTCTTTATAATTACCTAGTTTTAATGATAATGATTAATAAACTACTGTGTATGGGCCTAGCTATGCTTTTCTTTATGAAATATTAATCTTGAAAATATTAATAAATATAATCAACTACATAGTGACAGCTGCTTTTGAACTAGTTTTTCATTTTGTAATTTTTTTTATCTTGTTTATTTTATCACCCTTTGCCTTCTCATAACAGTTATTACACTCACAGGTGCATGGGCAAAAACATATAACATGGCTTTGTAGCACTGGACATTGAGCTAATTTGTGCTCTGTTTTAGTAAGCATTTTTCCACTGACAAGCTTGTTTTACACATCAGAGTTGTTTAAATGATACATATATTTGCAGTGGTGTTGACACCCTCCTATATATTCAATGCCCCTTTAAATTCTGACAATTATTTACAAAGTATATTTACAGGTTCCAGGGAGAAGTGCTCATATCTACAACAATATTTAAAACCAAAGTCAAGTCTGCCCACAGGTACTTGCTCAGCGATCTTCTGAAGCAATGAATGTCTGCTCAGGCTGCCAGAGATAAAGAAACAAAAGTTGATTTTGTTAGGACATACGTGGCTTCGCTTCCCCTGTCCCAGGAACAGTGCTCCGACTGCTGGATAGGCTGCCCCTTTTGTACATCTGGATTCGGCGGTTATCCCATCACCTGTGTCTGAAACGCTGTCCTTACAAAGGTACCAACAAATGTTTGTCAGGACACTGCACACTGATTGGCTACCATATTATTGTTAATAAAACAATGAATAATCCCCTCCCAACACTGAAATCCTAAACCTAAGGTCAGTATCCTATACTGCAGCCATTACACATTTAAAGTCGTTCATGTTTGGCAGTCAATAAGCGTTTTTGTTACTTTAAAAAAAAGTGACCGGAGGCGCTGACTTCCTCAGTTGTCCTCACAGGAACATTTCGTGGTACCTTTGTAGGCACTACGTCTGAAACCAGGAGCACCTCGTTCCCTCCCCCAGTCGCCTCACAGGACGAAGCCTACTGAATATTAACCCTGTAGTTGCCAGAACCTGCTGGATGGACAGGTTCCTCCTGTTCCCTCTGCTGGTGGAAGGTGAACTTTTCAGTGCAGGGATTCCATCTACCCTGCCACAGTGTGTTACAGGTAGGGCTTCTGTGTTTCAGGTTTTATTAATTGTATTTTTGGGTGCTTATTTTTAGCTATTTTTGAGTTTTATGTAAATCTTTCTCTACTTGCACACTTAAGTTGTACCTTCTTTCCTTTGCTGTCTTCCACAACAAAATCCCCATGGTCATAGGCACATTCTTCTGGGGTTTTTGTGTGTAGGAATTTTTGTACATTTCGTCACAATTCTGTTTAAAATCCTCCGTAGCTTAACTGTAATACATCTTTAAATCCTGCTAACAAGCCTCCATCCTGATTATAATCTCATTTTAAATCTCGCAAGTGGAGTCTCCAATAGAAATGTAGGAATGTGCTGTCACTCAGTAGTTGGGGCAGTTTTAAAGTATTCAAAACAAATCAATGATAGATACAAGTCCGGAAGGCGGGACATTGCCCAGCAGCACAGGGAAATGTATTATTATTTATTTTTTTAAATGTGAAAAGGGATTAACCATTTCCTTATGGCCAGTCTTCAGTGAGCATTTGTCATGTGATTAGTTATGTCATCAGTGATGTCATTGCTGATGTCATATGTGACGTCATACATACACATAATGGTGCATAGTTAAGGTTGCGTGTCAACCTTAACTTGCAATTTCCTCACTTTTGAGGGTTTTGCTTGAGTATACTTAATGTTACTTTAACACAGTTTTTGCAATGAATTTCCTTAGGTTTTTTTTTTTTTAAACAATTAAATAATTAATTAAATAAATAAATAAATAAATAAATAAATAAATAAATACATACATTTTAAAAAGTTAAGAAGGTTTCAGTTAACATTCCTTATTTAAATGACAGGTCAGGTTGAAAGAAAGTCCTGCTGTGGAATGGATTGCAAGTGCCAAGACTAGCTACCCTTGAGTGTTTTTGTAAATTGAAAGTAGAAAAATGTTAGTATTCAAGAATAATTATCTGTCACAAAACGAAAACATATATGAAATAAAAACAAATGATACATATCAAATAATAAACTAATTTCTAACAACATTATATATTATACACACACACACACACACACACACACACACACACACACACACACATAAATACTACCGGTCAAAAATTTTAAAACACCTCCATTTTTCCAATTTTTATTGAAATTTACGCAGTTTAATGTCTCAGTGTACTCTGAAATTAAAGCATAGAACAAATAAACAATTGGAGATAAAAAAGAAATCATGGAATCATTTTGTTTAACAAAATTTAATCTAAATTTTTGACTCATCAAAGTAGCCACCTTTTACAGATATAACAGCCGAACACACTCGTGGCATTCTTTCTACAATGGAAATCAAATACTGTTCGGAAAGTTCTTCCCAACACTGTTGCAGAAGTTCCCACAAATGTGTTGCACTTGTAGGTTGCTTTGCTTTCACCCTTCTGTTCAGTTCATCCCAAACCAGCTCGATGGGGTTTAAGTCTGGAGACTGTGCTGGTCATTCCATGATTTGAAGCCTACTGTCTTGTTCTTTTCTTCTAAGGTAGTTCTGACATAGCCTGGAGGTATGTTTTGGGTCATTATCTTGCTGTAGGATGAACCCCTGACCAACTAGGCGTATACCAGAGGGTATTGCATGGCGTTGCAAAATGCTGTGGTAGCAGTTTTGGTTCAGGGTGCCACTCACTCTGTGCAAGTCGCCGACTCTGGATCCAGCAAAAGAGCCCCAGACCATCACGCTTCCACCTCCATGTTTGACAGTTGGTGTTACACACCGAGGAACCATCCTTTCGCCTACTCAACGGTGTACAAAAACCCTGCGTGATGAACCGAAGATTTCAAATTTTGATTCATCGGTCCATAAGACCTTCTTCCAGCAAGCCCGCAAGCCCTCCCTCCCCCCGGGCGACACTCGGCCAATTGTGCGCCGCCCCCTGGGAGCTCCCATCCACGGTTAGCTGTGGAATAGCCTGAACTCGAACTCACGACGTCCAGGCTATAGGGTGCACCCTGAATTCCACGTGGAGTGCCTTTACTAGATGCGCCAATCGGGAGCCCTAATTAAAAATAAATAAAGGAATAATTGATTTGGTAGAAATAAATAAATGATTTAAACAAATGCATAGAGGAATAAATACATGTTTGCTCACTGTTCTGCCCCAGTAAACCACGTTGGGCCGGGCTAAATACAGGTGTAGCTTGCAGAGGGGGTGCCCATCGCCAGGTACCTTCAGAGAAATCAACGGCCCAACGTGATTTAACCCATTAAATGCAAGGCTACTTATTCAACATAGATACATAAAGAGCAAATAAGAAGCTGAGCGATTGGCATATGTGGCATGGTTGCCCACTGTTCTGCCCCAGTGAACCACGGGCCGGGGTAAATACAGGTGTAGCTTGCAGAGGGGGTGCCCCTCGCAGGTACCTAAAGAGAAATCAGCGGGCCGATGTGATTTAACCAGTTACATTCAAGGCTCTTCAACGTAGACAAATACATTTATGCACTAAAAGCCTGCGAATAAGACGCTGAGCGAATGAGAAGCTGGCGAATAAGAAGCCAACTTCAGCCTCGTCTGTAAAACCACAGACGTGTGAAACGTTTGTATGTAAATGGCATGTGTGTAAAGTAAAAAAAAAAAAAAATAGAAGTGCTTGTGGCAGGCTGGCTGAGTCGTCTGACGTCAGGCCAGAGATGCAGGGAAAACACGCAGGCAGGTGTTATTGCTGGCGCTGTGTGCCGTTTATTAAATAACAAAAATAAATAAAAAGTTCAAACAGAAAAACTTGCTCACAGAGCAAAATAAAATATGTAAACAAAACAAAATCACAAACACTAAAATAGGTCAGGCTGGGCAGATTGTCTTTACTGTTCCTATGTCTTTTTAGTTTCGCTTTCCTTTACTTTTGTTTCCTCCTCTTACTCTCGCGTCCCCAACACTCCTCAGTACTCCACCCAGAGCGCAGAGAGCTGCAGGCTTATATGCAGATGACCATCCCGATTAGCAACAAATTAATCACTTAATTCAGGAGATAGCCACCTTTTGCACAAGGTTTTTTTTTTAATTCCTGTGGATGGGGCCCATCCACGCTACTAAATAAAATAAACACACGGCTACGCCGTCATATCTAAATACAAAATAACTAAACCTGCGGCGCTTCGCCGTCATATATTAATAATAATAATAATAATAATAATAATAATAATAATAATAATAATAATAATACAAAACAAATACAAAATAACACAGGGGCAGAGGGGGACCCCGCTCTAAAAATAAATAAACAGAACCCTGTACAGGGCTCCTCGCCCTGTTACATTGATCTATTCATAAACAGCGGTGTTCATACTTCATTAGGTGTAACACTGTTGTTTAGTCATTTGGAACTCTAAATAACTGTTAAACGTTATGGGTAAATTGCAACGAACTTGCAGAGTTATTACGGAGCTGCGTATTAAGTTGCATACTAGCTAGGAAGGTTCTATCTCAGGATCATCCCCAGCTGCATACTAAGTTAGTACCAATTGCATCGAAAAAACAAACAGAACAAAGTTGGAGACTAGCTGATCCCCAGATTTAGTACGGTACTACATGCATTGTTGTTGTTACCAAACAGGAACTGAAGGGGGCTCTGAATCATTCTTTCATTCATTCATTATCAGAACCGCTTCATCCTTTTACAGGGAGCCAGACATGGCGCAAGGCGGGATGGCTCTGAATCAGAACATTTGAAATATTTGTAACAGTAATGTATGTATATTACGACATTATGAGCTAATAATCATTTTGAATTCTGTTTTTGATTACAACATTAGCTTTATACATGATACAGACAGTTGCAGCTTGTGCGGTGCAGCCCAGGGAGTAAAGGATAACCGTGGTCAACACACACAGGCTGTTTAATCACCGTTCTCATTGGACCACAACAAGTACAAAACAGGGAAGGGGTGGTATTCCGAAGAAGTATCACAGATAATCATTTCTAAAAACAGCCTGAGAAGAGCATGGTTTGTTTTATTTTTCAATGTGCCCCCAGGTCCTACTACGTAAAATAACACTTAACTCACATTCTACCCACTGTGTCCCTACTCCTCAATATCCCTGCTTGCCCCTAAGAACCATGTCGAGTCCCGTCAAATTAAAGGGAATGAAACGACTTGCTGCCCCCCCCCCCCCCCCCAAAAAAAAATGCGTCTCTCAAATGTGAAACCTACTATCGCATACTACAGGCTCTCCATGAATAACTGTAATGCTGCCGACACCTTCCTTCATTATTAGTAGTTAACAGTATTGTAGTCGTAATGTAAGTCGAAAAGTTATTTTACTATTACAATATCCGTACAGGCAGCAGATGCTTCAAATATACTATAGTGACGACATATATATATATATATATATATATATATATATATATATATATATATATATATATATATATATGTGTGTGTGTGTGTATATTATATGCACACATTATTATTTCAGCAAAAATAAGCTGGCAGTACATTCTGGGACTTTCACATGTCTTCCACTAGTCCCGTATTTAGTATCCTCTAGAGCAGGGGTAGGCAACCCTGGTCCTGGAGTGCCACAATCCTGCAGGTTTTATAGGTATCTCTTAATTGTCAATTGCTAAATACCTCGAACACATAGTAATTCTAACCAATTAAGCCAATCATTAAATCAATTAATTTATTAAGGGGCTTGGGTAAAATAAAAAAACAGAAGTGTCTGTGGCACTCCAGAACCAGGGTTGCCTACCCCTGCTCTAGAGGGCAGCAGCAGTTATTTTGGGGTTTGTTGCAATTGAGACCTTTTTTAGTACGCAGCTGGGGACTAACTTCAGCCACCAAGTTCATTGCAATTGGTATTTAACTTGCGTACTAGTTTAGTGCGTAGCTGCGTACTAACCACGGGATCATCCCCAGTAGTACGCTGCTTTCAGTTCATTGCAATTGACCCTATGTGTTTAACCTGTGCCATTTTTGCTAAGTTTAATGTTTAGATGTTATACGCCAGTCCTGTTATAAATGTGTATGAATGTTTAAAAAGTGTTACAAATCATAAACACGTCCATTATTTATGTTATAAAATAAACACCACAGGGTGTTTGTAAGTTGCCCTGGATAAGGGTGTCTGCTAAAAAAATAAATAATAATAATTTAAATGCAACTTGGTATTTGTATATTCTGAAATATAAGAATTTGCATTTGAATTTCAAATCATGGGAAAGCTTAAAAAATGTCAATTTTAAATACTTTTCAATAATAATGCTCATAATAAAGTAGAGAGACTTTTCAGTATTCCTATATGCTTGATGCTTGACAAGATTGGCCTAATTGCTTCTCATAACTTGGACTTTTGTGTTTGATATCACCCCTTTAAACGGCTGTTGCATTTTTCTAACTTGTTTTTTTACATTGACAAATTTTGTTATAGATTACAGTATACCTGAGACGCGATTGTACCTAGTTTAACTGAATGCGGTGTTATATATGATGGCCTTTGAAATTAAAATGACGTTAGAGTACAGTATTTTGCTGTCAGAACTACCACTGCATTTAGCACCTGTGGCTTACTTATTTTCAGTTGCAATGCAAATCTCACAATTTTTCACATATCGAAGACACAAAACTCCGCAATCCCCCCTCCTCCTCCTCCTCACTGCGCCGCCACACAATAACACTGCTATACTCGGTATGTATTCAATGAATGTGTATTCACTTTATTAAAACACGTTTTCACTAACAGAGAATACAAAAAACCTACCTGCACAATGCAGTGGTGCAGTCACTGTTTGATTACAAACTTGTCCAGTGTTTCCTGCATAATTGCACGATCCACGCTGCGTATGTGCCTAATCCCGCGAGATGTGATCAAATTCAAAAACAGCTTTATTAGCTGTACACGTCATTGCACTTGATCAAGTACCGTATTACATTTAGTCAATTTGCCCCAAAATGATTCTTATAAACAGATTGCTTGATCTTACAAGCGGATTATTTTACATTGGTTAGAATAGGAATGATTTTGCCCCAGTGGTTTTGATCACTATATGTGGTTGATACTTATAAATGGAGTGCACTGTGTACACTTTAAACACACACAACATTGCCATGTTGCTGCTGCCACTGCTTGAAGCATGTGATTAGTGAACGATCAGTTTCTGAGGTCGACTGTCACTATGTGGTGCCAACCCTGCTATGAACAAGCAATTTGTGAGGATTTTTTTAAATTCTTGTCTGGCACAGGTATATAATGCAATTCAACAAACAAGTAGCAAAAAGTGCCTAAAGGAATTTAAGGTTTGAGATTTCCTTGTAGGACATGGAAGGAGGAGTCCAATACTCAAACTCTAACTCGACCGTGAGTCAGAATTCATAGCCTTTAAACGTAATGAGCAGCAAAACATGCACTTGAAACAAAATAAGGAAACTGCATTTCAAAAGCCTTAGCAACACCCCAAAGTACTTTGTTACAGTCATTTTCTTTTATTATTTTTTTTTATAAATTTAGTCGTTGCCAATTATTTTCTCCCAATTTGGAATGGCCAATTATTATTTTAAAGCTCAGCTCACCGCTACCATCCCTGCGCTGACTCAGGAGGGCGAAGACGAACACACGCTGTCCTCCGAAGCGTGTGCCGTCAGCCGACCGCTTTTTTTCACACTGCGGACTCACCATGCAGCCACCCAAAAGCTACAGCATCGGAGGACAACGCAGCTCTCGGGCAGCTTACAGGCAAGCCAGCAGGCGCCCAGCCAGACTACAGGGATTGCTGGTGCGCGGTGAGCCGAGGACACTCTGGCCGACCTAACCCTCCCTCCCCCCGGGCGACGCTCAGCCAATTGTGCGCCGCCCCCTGGGAGCTGGAATAGCCTGGACTCGATCCGGCGACGTCCAGACTATAGAGTGCATCCTGCACTCCACGCGGAGCGCATTTACCGGATGCGCCACTTGGGAGCCCCTATAGACAGTCATTCTTATGTTGCCCAACAACCATCACTACATAAAACATAACTGGTTACAAAAAGACTACAAAACAGCTTTTGACAGCAACACAACCTGTAACACTGATTAAATTTATAATTGCCTTGTACACAAACCCTATAACATATTAATGGGTAAGACAATAGCATAGAAACCACGTACTGTATTCCATCAGGTTTCTGGAGCTGGACTGGCACTTGGTTAATGAAATTCGCCTCAAAAAGAGAGAATTGTACCTGTTTCTAAAGATCTACAATAGTGTTTTGCACATGTACAGTTGTTTTCTTAACAACCAAAGAAGAGTCCAGACAATTAGTAACATGATACTCTGAGCTCTCAGAAGTACTTGTAAGTCAACTGGCTAATTTTACTTACCATTCCATTCCACAAATGTGGTCATGCCTGTATTTAATATTTAACATGTGTTTTATAACTATGCAATAAGGCCCGACAGGGTGTCCGTATACATCGAATATACAGACGCCTCGGGACGTTGTGTGGCACAAGATGAAGTCGAGTGCCTCCAACCTCTGAGAAGTCTGTATATTCGATGTATACGGACACCTTGAAGGTAGAAATAGAAATAATTTTAGGACAACATTTTTTGTTTTTTTATTATCCTACGCCAACAAAGGGAACACAAAAGTAGCCCCATTTATAACTTTGAACTACACACTAAGTTAAGCTGAGTTAAGTGATTTACTGTAAAGCCATAAATATTTGCGAGCAAAATATTTGGCGAATCACACCCATAAAACCTATTTTGCTCCAGAAATGTTGGCGACCTGTTTGTGGAATTTGATTTAGTACCAAAAATTTTTTTTTTTTTTTTTCATAAGCGAGAAATGCATAATAAAATGCAAATATTTATGGCTTCACGGCTTTACAGATTTTTTAGATTAAGATCTAGGGAAGGGCAAGGTATTAGTGAGGAACGTTATTCAGCAAAGACAATCCCAATTAATGAATCTCTGGAAAATCTAAAAAAGGCTTATCCCATTGAAGCTGTGTCGGCTCCTCATGGTTGAATCACTACTACATCCTTTACTAAATACTCAAATGATCATGAACCCTGTGGTAGTTGTTGCACCAATCTTCTTCAAATCCCTACTAACTGTACAACACAGCTTGCATCTGATTATACAACAACACGTCTGGCTTTATTTAATGTTGGATCTCTCTAGCAAATCACTTTTAATTTATGATTTTATTAAGGATTCTAATCTGGATTTTCTAGCATTAACTGAAACATGTCTTAGAGCTGAGGACAATGTATGAGGACAGGACAATGTATGAGCTGAGGACAGGCTTCTCCTCCGAACTACTTCTTAATTCAGAAAGCACGCTCTTTTGAGGGGAGGTGGACTAGTCTCTACCTTTCACAACAAATACATAATCAAACAGACATTTTTCACTAGTTAATCAGTCCTTAGATGAGATAGTTAATACCTACAATATATCTATGACTAAGATTTTAGATACTTTAGCACCAGTTAATACTCAGAGAGTGCATTCCAAAAGAATCGACTCGACTTGTATACTTACAGTAAATGTGAGGGTGTGACAGAAATATAATGAGTTTTGGTTGTAAATCTCCCTCCCGACATGTGAGTGCAGTATCACTTTACAAGAAATGACGGCATTAGTTACACATATGAGAACTACTACGTGTTCCCTTGATCCAATTCCTACCAAATTATTAAAAGATGCTGTGGCAGGATGACAGAGGTTTGAGGCTCAGAAGGGGCAAAATAATGATCTTTATTCAACAAAAAATAATCAAATAAACAGGCACAAGGGCCAACAAAAAGGTTCAAACAAAATACAGAACTGTAGGCTGGGCATTAGCCTTCACTACAGTTTCTTTCTCCAAAACTAAACAGCACAGCACACCAACAAACAACCTCACCCAAAAACTCCTCTCTCACAAAGGGTTTCACCTGCCCTTTTATAGTCTGTGGCTGGAGCCCAATTAACTAATAATTAACAATTAAACACTTAAGGCTCCAGCCACATTCTCACATGTATTTTACAGGGAGGAATTTAACCCCCTCCCTGCCAATCCAAAACAAAACAAGAATCACAAAAACATAATGAAAAGAGTAAAAATAACAACAATAACAAAACACAAATTATTGGAGCGAGCTGGCACCCCATCACATTCCCCCCCCCCCCTTGTGCGCAGCACACTTGGCCCCAACGGCCACCTCCCCCCTTTGTCCCAAAGTCCCGGACGAGGGGAAGCAAGTGGCCCATGGGGGCGGCCATGGTGGGAGGTCTTCCTTCTCCCATTGCTGAGGGAGGGTCAGTCCATAGCCTGGCGCCCTCTTGGCGGGACTGAGACCTGGCGAAAGGGGACCCAGGTGCATTGGATGGGGCATCGGGAGCACAGGCAGGCGACCAGCCGGCTGCAGCCCCAGGCAGAGGTGCGAGCCCAGGCGACAGTGCAGCGACGTCTGGGCAACCAGGGGGAGCGGAGCAGGAGACCAGGCGACCTCCTGTGCCTGGTGGTGCTGCGACCTGGGAGTCAGGCCCAGCGACCAAAGGTCCAGACATGGAGCCTGGGTGTCCGGGAGCCCAGGCCGAGGGATCCAACCCCCAGGCGCCGGGCTGTGGCACAGGGGTGGTGGTCGGGGCTGTGGTGGAGGTGGTCTCCTCACCTCCCCCCCCTTCTTCGTGGCCGGCAGCTCCCCTTTGTGAGGCTCCAGCCACAGTACTTCCTGCTGCCATTCAGGACTAGCAGCGACTCCAGGCGAAGCAAGACCCTCGGCGACCCCAGGTGAAGCAGGACCTTCGGCGACCCCAGGCGAAGCAGGACCTTCGGCGACCCTAGGAGGAACAAAAGCAGAGCAGCAGGCAACCCCAGGCGATGCGAGGCAGGCATCCTTGGGCGTGGCCAACATTGCAGGAACCTCCGGCCAGGGTGGCAGTGGCCAGAGTTCCTCTTCTCTGTTGGCAGCAGGAGGTAGAGCCCGCTCCAGCTCCTCTGGTGGCGGACGGGGGAACAGCAGCTCGTCTCCCTCTGATGGCGGAGGCGGGAACAGCAGTTCGTCTCCCTCTGATGGCGGAGGCGAGAACAGCAGCTCGTCTCCCTCTGGTGGCGGAGGCGAGAACAGCAGCTCGTCTCCCTCTGGTGGCGGAGGCGGGAACGGCGACGCTGGTCCTTCCGGCGACGCTGGACCCTCTGGCCCCTCTGGCGACGCGGGAACCCCTGGCCCCTCTGGCGACGCTGGACCCTCTGGACCCCCAGGCGGCGCAGGACCCTCTGGACCCCCAGGCGGCGCAGGACCCTCTGGACCCCCAGGCGCTCGGGACAGTAGCTCCACCCCAGGCGACGGCGGACCAGCAGCGACCCCAGGCGACGGCGGAGAAAGCACACTGAGAGTTTCTCTAGACGATGCGGACAGGCAGGCAACCCCTGGCGATGCGGACAGGCAGGCATCCTTGGGCGGTGCTGTGCCTCTTAGCCGCCGGGCAGTTTGTCCCCGCGCTCCCTTCAGCAGCTGGTACAGAGGCTGGGAGGGACCTCCAGCATCTTCTGCTGGCGGTGGAGGGAGAGACAGCTCCGGCTGTTCCCCCTCTGCTGGCGGTGGAGGGAGAGACAGCTCCGGCTGTTCCCCCTCTGCTGGCGGTGGAGGGAGAGACAGCTCCGGCTCCTCCCGCTCGGGCCGTGGACGCACCGACTCCTCCCGCTCGGGCAGTGGACGCACCGACTCCTCCCGCTCGGGCCGTGGACGCACCGACTCCTCCCGCTCGGGCTCCTCCCCCTCGGGCTGTGGACGTTCGGGCTCCTCCCTCTCGGGCTGAGGACGTTCGGGCTCCTCCCTCTCGGGCTGTGGATGTTCGGGCTCCTCCCTCTCGGGCTGTGGACGTTCGGGCTCCTCCCTCTCGGGCTGTGGACGTTCGGGCTCCCCCCTCTCAGGCTGCGGACGTTCGGGCTCCTCCCTCTCGGACTGCGGACGTTCGGGCTCCTCCCTCTCGGGCTGCGGACGTTCTGGCTCCTCCCTCTCGGTCGACGGCAGCGGCTCCCCCTCTCTGGGCGACGGCAGCGGCTCCCCCACTCTGGGCGACGGCAGCGGCTCCACCCCCTTTTCTTCAAGGAGGGGGATCTCCCCCATGTCTATCGCCAGGTATGCCAGGACCATGACGGCTATCTCCTGGAGGGACCCCGGGTGGTGCTCTCTCTCCCACTCCTCCCACCTCTCCCCATCTCGATGCCACAGCATGCTGAGGGCTGTGGGGAGGTCGTGGAAGAGGTCTGCTTCGGGGTGCACCAACCACTCCCAGATCTCCCGTGATGGTGGTGAAGGTGGTGTTGGTGGGGTGGCTGCCAAGGACGGGGTTGGTAGCTGCTGCTTTCTTCGCTGCCTTTGTTTATTTCCCATTCTGCGCACCGCCAAAAAAAAAAAACCTCCAAAAATCCAAGAATTCAAAAAAAATCAAAATTAAAAAAAAAAAATACTGCTCTCAGCCTCTAGGTGGCGCTATCCCACTTCTAACACCACGTGGGGCAGGATGACAGAGGTTTGAGGCTCAGAGGCAGTGGAAGGGGCAAAATAATGATCTTTATTCAACAAAAAATAATCAAATAAACAGGCACAAGGGCCAACAAAAAGGTTCAAACAAAATACAGAACTGTAGGCTGGGCATTAGCCTTCACTACAGTTTCTTTCTCCAAAACTAAACAGCACAGCACACCAACAAACAACCTCACCCAAAAACTCCTCTCTCACAAAGGGTTTCACCTGCCCTTTTATAGTCTGTGGCTGGAGCCCAATTAACTAATAATTAACAATTAAACACTTAAGGCTCCAGCCACATTCTCACATGTATTTTACAGGGAGGAATTTAACCCCCTCCCTGCCAATCCAAAACAAAACAAGAATCACAAAAACATAATGAAAAGAGTAAAAATAACAACAATAACAAAACACAAATTATTGGAGCGAGCTGGCACCCCATCACAGATGCATTTTGTGCCATTAATACATGCATCTTAACAATTATAAATGAATCATTTTTTTCTCTGGTAGAGTTCCCTCTGCATTTAAGGTCACAGTGGTAAAGTCTTTGCTCAAAAAAAACAACCTCGATCCTAAAGCACTATAGTAACTATAGGCCAATATCTAATCTCCCATTTATAGCCATGGTTTTAGAGAGAGTTGTTGCTGACCAATTACATACATTTCTAGATTGTAATACTATATTTGAGAAATTTCAATCTGGATTTCATGCTGCACACAGCACAGAGATGGCCCTTGTTAGAGTAGTAAATGATCTCTTGACTCTTCCCTCTAATTTGAATTCTCCTAGATCTTAGTGCTGCTTTTGACACTGTAGATCATTTCATTCTATTAAATCGGCTTGAAAGTTTAGTGGGGTTGTCTGGAGGTGTTCTACCCTGGTTTAGGTCTTATCTTTCCGATAGGTTCCAGTACGTCTCTAGCGGGGAGACACAAGCAGATTTGTCAGAAGTTACCTGCAGTGTTTCGCAGGGCCCTGTTCTAGGTTCCCCGTTATTCTCTCTATATATGCTGCCCTTAGGCATTCAGAACAGAAAATAGGAGGCACTTTTTTACACAGAGAATTGAGGGTCTGGAACCAACTCCCCAGTAATGCTGTTGAAGCTGACACCTTGGGATCCTTCAAGAAGCTGCTTGATGAGATTCTGGGATCAATAAGCTACTAACAACCAAATGAGAAGTTTGTAAACTTTCTTATGTTCTTATGTTCTTATGTCCGCAGGCACGGAGTTAATTTCCATTGTTACGAAGATGACACCCAGGTATATTTTTCCATAAATCCAGGCAACCCTTCTACTGAGGTGATATTATGGTGTTGGATGTCATATAACTTAATGCTGAATTCAGATAAAATAGAGATTATGCTTGTGGGCTCACAAAATCAACAAAAAAATGACAAATTATGTAAGTTTGGAACTCTTTGGAACTAAAATTAGAAATCAGAAATGTGGGGGTCATCTTTGATCCTAATCTATCTTTTGAGAATCATATTAGGAAAATAACTAAAATATCATTCTATCATTTGAGAAATATAGCTAACCTTAGGTCAAGTATTCCTGCATCTGATGCTGAGAAGCTGATGCATGGTTTGTTTCATCAAGGATTGACTACTGCAATGCACTTTTCTCTGGTATCTCAAAGCGTTTGGTATCCCGCCAACGGCTTATTCACTACACAACTGCTAGAATTCTGACTAAAAGCAAAAAATGTGACCATATTACCCCTGTCTTAGCATTTTTACATTGGCTCCTGGTGGAATACAGAATTGATTTTAAGACTTCGCTGCTAACATATATGGCCCTTAATGGTCTAGCACCTGTTTATCTGCAGGAATTGCTGATCCCATGCCATCCTAGCCCCTCTCTGAGATCACAGGATGCGGGGCTGCTTGCTGTTCCAAGGGTCAACAAAAGTAATATGGGAGGTAGGGCATTTTCCTGTGGAGCACCAAAATTATGGAATGCTCTGCCTGTATTTGTCAGGGAAGGACATACTGTTACAGTTTTTAAATCAAGACTGAAAAACATATTATTATACATTGTCCGGTTTATCTTAATGGGTTTGAATGTAACTTTTAATTGCTGCTTTTATTGTGCTATTATTGAATGATTGTATTTTTTCTTATTAGTTTTATTAATACTATTATGTAAAAGTGTATATATATACACACACCTATATTTATTTATTTGACACTATTATTCTACACTGTTACTGATCTGTCTGATGATCTGACAGTGGTAGATATATTATGTTATTATTATTATTTATTTCTTAGCAGACACCCTTACCCAGGGCAACTTACAATTGTTACAAGACATCACATTATTTTTACATACAATTACCCATTTAGACAGTTGGGTTTTTACTGGAGCAATCTAGGTGAAGTACAGCAGCAGTATCCCCCACCTGTGATTGAACCCACGACCCTCCGGTCAAGAGTCCAGAGCCCTAACCACTACTCCACACTGCTGTATTGTTTTATCTTAATGTATCATTCTCTTTACTATGTTTTGTACAGTGCTTTGCGATACCCCTGTATAAAAGCGCTATACAAATGTAAATAAATAAATACATAATTGAAACATGCTAAAGTAAGTAAATATTTATTTTTGATGTGTTGAATTGAAAAGATCCACCAGGAGGCAGAGTTGAGATGGCCCAGAATTTTTTTTTTTTTCTGTGAGTGCAAGATGCTGTTGTTTCAGCAGAACGGAAGTAAAAATATATATATATATAATGACGTCTTGGATTTCAGTCATTTTTCAAGGAGTGGATAATGTGCAGAAGTGTCTTTTTGTGTTTTTCTGTAGCATTCACAAACTACTAAAAATACATTATTTGATGTGACAAAGTCAGGATTCCCCTGTTTGTTTTCATTTAGCTTGAAATGTTATATTCTTCTACATGGGCAATTCTTACATTTCCACAGAAATCCCTTAGTATTTTATAAAGATTCTTAAGATGTGCATTTTCCACAGTTCAGACAATTTGTTTTTTGGTATTGTGACGTGGTACACCCCACCTCTGTGTGTATATGTATTATTTTGTATTGGTGTTGTGTTATTATTACAGTATTTAAAAGGTATTGTTTAAAAGGTATTGGTTAAAATTCCCCATCCATGCTAAACTCGTGCAGAATGTGACCGTATCCAGACTGAGACGGTCACATGCATAAAAACCAGCAGCTTTGGCTGATCGAGGTTGTTGTGTTCAGAGGCAGAACGAGAGTCAGGTGGTGAAGTAAAATCAAAATAACAATTGCTATGCGTGCTGGTTAGACCCCAGCACGATACTTGTTTTGCTTTGTTTTGTTCCGTGTCTGTTGTGTCTGTCTGCTTTGGCCAGCGTGCCGTTTTGTTTTGTATAAGTTTTTGTTTTGTGTTCAGCCTTTTTATTTATAGTTATTTATAATAAACTTGCGCACCAGTGCTTCCATACCCCAGTACTGTGTCTGTCTCCTCCCTGGTCTGACGTCACCCGCAAGCCATCTGCAACAGGTATTTTTTTCTGTTTTGCAATCTTTCAGTTCATTTAATCGTTCTTCATCCAAATCAGCATGTCTACTTACTACTTTTGGGATTTTCTTTCTGGTAATTGGTCACTCAGTTTTATAGTTACTGTACATTTGTAACTGTAAACAAGATGGCTACCGGTATTTTAAATTCTGTGAGGCAGCGCAGTGATTTCGAATATGTAACAAGGCTCCAAATGTCCGTACCCATCCAATATACGGACAGCTGGAACCTTGCTCGACTAATCACATTGCTTGTTTCACGTTCCATTGCCAGACCTGGATTATAAATATGTCTAGTAATACTTCAAGTGGATAGATCACTTACAGCATGTGTTATAAAGACAGTAATAAAAGGAAGTATAGGGGAATCACATTTTCCTTTTCTATCCAAGTCAACCTAATCTGGCAGCTGTAGGACCTTTACCTTCTGACAGAAGTGCTGGGTGGTGATGGCAAAGACCTCCAAGCCCAGCGTGGCTCTCTTCAGCTCCTCCTGCAGACTCTGAAGTTGCCTAGCCTGCTCCTCACACTTATCCTTCAGCTTCTGCACAATCTGTCGCTCTGCCTCCCGAGACTCAGCCTTGGCAGAGATCCCGTTTCGTAGGACGCCAGCTTTCTGCCTTGTGTGTCCTTAGAGAGAGAGAAGAACAAATGTCATGGAGTTCTTCAGATTACTTCACAAACAGGCCTCCTTCCTTCTGAAGTTCATTGACTCTCACATGCCTCAATTTGGCTAGACAGGGATCAGCAAAGCCACATGTTAAAGTTTACACAAGCCATATGTGCCAATTAAACTGTAAAGAGCCTGGCCTTTAGTCATCAAATATTTTTTGGTAGTTTTGATCCATTAAAACTGAGCAAAGGAAGGGGCATTTTGTTGCCCGACCGTCTCAGATTTTGCTAGAAAAATTCACCTGGGGGTTTTCGGGGCCGCTGAGTTCAGAAATATGTACTGTAATTGCATCATTAAAGATAAACTGAATGTAACATCAGCATTCATTACAAATGGCCCCATCACTAATTCTAATTGTTTTGATAAAATGGGTATGTCTGGTGATCAGTAATTAGCTCCACGAAAACGTTGGGGTGGGGGGCAAAATATGCTTTCACCCCCACAACTCTAAGTATCTTTATAACATGTAAATCTGTATATTAAAAAATGGATCAGAGATTTCCTTTAACCTGAAAAATACATGTATACAGTATTACTTTATGTATTTGGCCTTTTTCTGCTTCATGAAAGAAAATCTCCAATCTAGTACACACCCTCTGAATGTTGTTTGTCTATGGTTGTGTTTACATGCACAAGTCATGACAGTTTCCTCATGACCTGTTTGCTGTACTTTTCAGGAAATGCGTTGCTATGCAGTTCTGATTTAGGAAAAAAAACGCAGTACCAATGCAGATTACTCAATTCATAGTCATTTAGGGGAGGGGATATTTAAATGTCCATGTCTGTTTACTAAGTAGGAAAAGAACGACTTTGAATATCATGAGGAGAGCTTCATTATTTATTATTATTTATTTCTTAGCAGATGCCCTTATCCAGGGCGACTTACAATTGTTACAAGATATTATTATTTTTACATACAATTACCCATATATACAGCTGGGCTTTTTACTGGAGCAATCTAGGTAAAGTACCTTGCTCAAGGGTACAGCAGCAGTATCCCCACCTGGGATTGAACCCACGGCCCTCCGGTCAAGAGTCCAGAGCCCTAACCACTACTCCACACTGCTGCCCTACTCACACTGCGTTGACATGAAGATAAAAACATTTAACAAGAGAAATGAATCCACGTGTTGCGCACATTCGAATTATGCCACGCATTAGCTACTTGTTTGTCTGGTTACCTTTCCAACACACACACACACAATTATATAAAATATAATTTCTACAAGTTTTAGTACTTAAGAATTTATATTTGTGTGTGTGTGTGTGTGTTTGTGGAACATCTAAAAGTTACATTTCATTAACACCAGCCACCAATTCCATCGTTTTATACAAGGTAGGAGAGATTTTCTCTTGAAGCTAGCCACAGTGCTTCAGCAGAAACATTTGATCAAAAAACAGCAAAGCTGCAGGCTGCAGCAGCAGCAGCTCGACCTGGATTCTGTGCTGGAATCCGGGACTTCTCGCACTAAAGCATAGCGCCGATACGCTTCTTGCAAAGGAGCCGGGTTCGCGTCCAACCTCCACCTGTGTGTGGATTGCCTCGCCCTGTGTGATGCGCCTGCCTACGTTAACCGAGATCGCTACAATATTTTAAAAATTACATTGAAATAGAACAGTGTTTGTATGACAAGAGGCTTCAAGAAATACACATCATGGGAATGCCTGAAAAAACTACTTTTGCACCTCTCAGCCACCGTACAAGACAGTGATTTTAACTGTAAAAAAGCACTGCCTCTAGTGCCACATCACTTGCTAGCTACCGTTATCGCTTGGAGGAAAACGACTACCTATAAGTTATTCTGAGCAGATAGTACTGTAATGACTACTGCAGAATATATAAGCTGCATTTTATCTCCAAAGGGAGATATTACTAAGTGCCCTTTTATTAAATTACAATAAATCAGAATATTTAGGCTTTTATTTACATTGTTTGTCATTAATTATTAATGAAAACATTAAATCTATTTTGAAATGTTATATTTCAGCTTGTGTTGAAAAGAAACTACTAAAAAAGCCTACATTTTGATTTTTTTTAACTTACAATGTTCCTAGTTTGTTTATAGTACATTGTGCAAATTTGTACCCTTTTTCTGAAAGCACTTCAATTAAAACCGTTTAGAGGGGTTTATTTTGTCATATCATTGCTGTCAATGTATTAGACACTTGTGGTTATAACAAACAAACTAACTAACAAATTACAGATCCCGACAGTGTTTTAAACCTGAGGAACAGTAAAGTGTAGGACTGAGACTCGGGTCATACGGGTAGCGGCGACTGGGGAAAAAACCTGCTGCAAAGTGCAGCACATTTATTTTGTAGTTTTCATTACTGTGTTATATTTTCCCTTTATCTTTTTCATTATTATTTGAGCACCTGCGAGTGCTCCTGTTCTTGGACTGTGTAACCTGCCCTGGTATTTCGTAGGTTCTGGATACCATAGTTGGTAGCCAGAACACGGACGACAGCGCCCTCTGCGGGCTAAAAGATATCATTGCAAATCAACAAAAAAAATTAAACCAAATAAATCTGAGCACCTGTGCGGTGTCTCAACTCCAACTTCTGTCTCCTGTGTCAGTGAATACCCACACCCCATCACAGGGCCCTAGATATGATGTGCTTGAATAAAACTTTTGAGTTGTATCCGATAGTTTGTCTTTCATTTTAATATTGATAATGTTTAAAATGTACCGTGATAATGACTGCCGTTGGTGGTTCTAGTGTTGAAGTAGTCCGTAAATGTACAGTTTGTGTGTGTGTGTGAGTTGGGGGGATGTCTATGTTTTGTACGGCCTTTCTGCTGGAGATTACATGAGATTAAATCAGAAGAACGGAATCTTGACTGCTGAAACCTTGTGAGCCACAAGTACAATTCCTGCTCCAGTTTACATGGGGTTTTTTTTTCAGCTATTTTTACCGTGAGAAAGCGATTGACCTTGCCGTTAAAGTCACGCTGCCAAAAGGACGTCCTTTTGCCGTTTCACGATGTATTCAAGTCGATTTTCAAGTGCATGTAAACCAAGTCACTGTCAGCAGCAATACAGCAAACCAACAGGAATAGCAACAACTAGTCTCAGGTTTGAATGACAAAGGAATAGCAACAACTGGATGCAGACTGATTACTTTGAATACATTTTATGAGCAAACTGTGAACAAGTTACTTAGCAAACAGCACAATCAGCACTAACACATGTAGTCTACTAGATATTTCTAATGACTACAATTATTTATTTATTAATTTTTTTACTTTTGTTAATACATTTTAGCACCTTCATGAACGTTCACTCAACTCCTAATTAAAAAAATTAAATGTTACTGGTACTTTTATTCTTTTACATGTTTTACATTATTTTTAGGGTAGATAAAAGCAGTTCACAAACCATGTTCACTTCTATTTAGGAGGTACCTGGTGTAGCGTCAGAGTAAGGTTGCCACCTGTCCCGTATTGGTAAATAAAATGTTGCGTTCCGTTTCAAATCGATACGGAACGGAATTTGTTTCGTATTTTGCACTACTGAGCCAAACGCATTTTTCAAGCATGAGAAGTCAGAGATCTCCGTCTCTGGTGAAGCACCAACTTCCTACCGGAACCGGATCCATCTCAGAGTTATCAGGTAATTATGGGAGGTGTAGCTAATTTGATTAACAATTATTCACTTAACACATACTGCGCGAAAAGGATCGACTAGTGCGAGGCAGTTCTAAATCCTATTGGGTGGTGTGTGCCGCTGTCAGCTATGTAGCTATGAAACATATAACCTAGCTGACCGATTTTGGACACGATGGCAAATTCGGTAACACCTCAAAAAAAAAAAAAAAAAACGGATGCAAAAATATAGAGATGAATGGGAGAAGGGTTTTACATGAGTGAACAAAGTTCATTTTCAAAGCTCGGTGCACTGTGTGCAGAAAATAATTTTCGATCGCTAACGGCAGAGTTTGTGACCTTAGACAGCATGAAGCGGGAGAAGGCCATGCTCATAACTGTCAAACAAGGAGAACCAATCAGGCTATTCAATCATTGTTTGTTCCAGAGAGATCACGTGAAGTTGATAAGGTAGGCAGGCTAGACCGATTACAATTATATTAGCTGACGTTAGATAGCTAATGTTACCCATCGCAATTTCTAGTCGTTCACGGACCCGAGCACGAAGTTATGATTTTCTAATGTAATGCGGTCTCCGGTCTCTTTTTTTGTTTCTTGTGGACTTTAAGTGTAATTATTTTAATTAATTACGCATTGAACAGTGTTGTTCTTGTGTAGTTTTGACTTTTGATCGTTTACGAAATACATTTTCTGGGTCGCTTTCACAACTCAAAGCGCACCACCAATTAGTAGCTAACGTTACTCTTAACGTTTAAAATGCACTTTATACTTTACATGCGTGCACTCACATTCCGTTCATCATTCTAAGTGTATTTTCTTGATGTGTGATATGTAAATAGCATTTTAATGTATCGATCATTTTCTGGGTTCTTGTAATCTAAGATGTAGCCTATTTATATATTTGCATTTTAATAGTATGTATTGAACACATTGCTGTTATTATTCATTATTATTGATATATATATATATACACTGTATATATATATATATATATATATATACATATATATATATATATATATATATATATATATTTAAAATGTATTGAAATCATATTTATATACTTACATATTTTTTAAATAATTGCCAGACACACAGTTGTTTATTAGCCTATTTCATGTTATTTCTAAGTTAAGTATTTAGTGTAAGAGGTTTTTAATAACATAGGCTAATTTATTAATAGGGCACAGCTGCTGAGTTGGATAATGTATACCACACAGTGAAGCACTTCTTGAACTTGAGCTACAACAGTACAGACTGTGCTTTGAAACTGGCACAGAAAATGTTTAGTGATTCATACATCTGTAAAAGACTTGCCTGTGGGAGAAGAAAATCAGAGTCACTTGTGAAGGATGTGCTTGCCCCAAAAGCAGTAGCTTACGTCATCCAGACCTTATCATCCACCAATGGGAATGAGAAGCCACTTTCCTTTTCCATACAAACGGATGCCTCAAACCAAGGGAACAGGAAAATGTTTCCTATTGCAGTCCAGTTCTTCACTCCTTAGGATGGTGTAGCAAATAAAATGATTGATTTTGTGGAAAATCTAGATGAATCTGCAGATGGCATTGTGAAATGCATCACCAGCTCACTGGAGAGGTTTGGATTATCTCTGAACTCAGTTTCAGCTTTTAATGGCGAAAACACACATGTCAACTATGGTGTCCATCGCAAAACAAATGGAGCGACAGTCGAAACAGGTGCTCAGTAGAGCTTGTGAGCCTCAGTTTTGATGTGGGGTGTGCAGACTTCCACTCCTTGATCATGGAGGACAAACCTGTCCTTGCTGCTGCAAGAAGCAACCAAAAATATGCATGGAAAAGGAAATAAAGAACTTAATGGCTGCCAATAAAGATTCAATATATGTTGGTACCATCCATGTTTGGACACAACAGCATTGTTATTAGCTCATCATAAGCAATTTGTAAATCAGTAATAATTTCTACTTTACTAACAATTTCTAAATTCACATATCTTACTCATTTTGACAAACAACTCTGATTCTGTAAAGACAAACTCAGGCTGAGAATTTAGCAGAATTTGTATATGCAGAGAGTTTACGAAGATCAGTATATCTTTTTAAATTTATCTTTAGCTTTATGCAGCAAATTCATTCTGGCATGTGACTTCCTGTCAGTAGAAATTACATCAGGAACCAGGGCAGGTTGCATATCCACTGCTTAATTTGAAATGTGCAATAGCTTTGTGGTATTTATTTTAAAGAGGAAATTTATTTTAAAGGGAACTTGTAATTCCACATAGTTCTAGGTTTTTCATTGATATTTGTTTGTATTGAATGTGTGTGAAATCCTGACATTTGTTTGAATTGCCAAGAATCTACAAAAGTGCCCTGGAACTAACGTTATACTGTATATAATAAATGTTTTTGGCAAGTAGAAAATGTAAAAAGCCTATGATGCTTTCATTTGTCAAAATATCTTAAAATACATTAACTAATAATTATGGGGGGGAGGGGGGCATGGGTGTTGCGTGGCTTTGCGTTAGGGCCTGTTCCTTATTTTTGAGGTCATGAGGTGGCAACCCTACGTCAGAGTGGGTCATAATATCATTCTGTGTGTGAACGTAACAGAATTGAAATATAGAAAGGAGGAATCTTAAACCATTCTCTGTGTCTTCTTGGTTTCTGGTCACAAACTCCCCCACTGACAAAGAATGCTTTTAAAAAGAGTCATAAACTAACTGCTGAACAAATGGCTTATCTTCACGATCGCAGAATGACTCCATTGGCGCCGCAACCCAGATAGTTCTGGGGGCTTTGACACTGTAGCAATGTGCCCTGCCCCTGTGTGTATTTTTGTGTTTTATGTTGTATGTAGTGTGTTAATGTTGATGTATTGTAGTTGGTACATGGGATATAATGTGGATAATGAGCACGAGTGTTTAAAATATTTAAAGTATTTAATAATATGTGAGCACGGGGTTGCACAAATTAGTTCACGTGCTGGGATTCAAGTGAATAATTAATTAGTAATTGAATCCTGGGACAGCAGTATATATAGATGCACAAAGCACTCACTCGGGGTTGTGCTTCGGGAGTGGAGAAAGGGTGAGAGAGAAGGAGATATTTAAATATAACAATTGCTACTACATGCTGGAGAACCAGCACGGTACTTGTTTTGTGTTTAGCGTTCGTCCACCCTGTTTGTTAGTGTCCATTCATTTTGTTTGTCTGTTTATTTTGGTGTAAAGTGCCGTGTTCTGTTTTGTACAACCTTTTTATTTACAATAAACCGCCGCAAGCAAGCGCCTTCATCATTTCATCTAATTTAAGTACTGTGTGTGTTTCCTTTCCTGGGTCTGACGTCACCACTCAGCCAGCTGTGTCACAGAGAGCTAAGACAAAAACCAGTCCATCACATAAATCCAGCCGACAGGGGGCAGAAATAGCGGACCAATGGGGAACAAGGGATTGCATCAGAACGGGAACAACCAATGAGAAACACTCCATGTGGACTCAGGCACCGCCCAAAATAACCCTATAGTAACTGTGATTTATACAAATGGATATGGGTTTTATAAGGCAATTATTATTCTGCGTTTAAGGCTAGAATCCAAATTTAGCTGTCCTTGTAATAGATAATTCTTGATAGGTTGTCTGGACGATGCAGAGAGCATCTTTATCTCGCAAGAGTGAGAATTGCCTTCTGAACCAAAACTATATATCATCAAGGGAGAATGAAATGCTTGAGGGAGAAGGGACAAGGGCCTCGCATTGATCAGTACTTCTTACGAAGTCAGTCAAGTCAGTCGAATGAAATCCAGCGACAGGAAGCAAACCACAGTTCGCAGGATATCAGCACCCCTGTCATAGATGTGAGGAGGACTTGCATGGACACAGTTAGTGATGAACCTAATGATCCTTGTGAACCCGGTCAGACAAACCAGCATAAGAGAGAAAAGAACCTCAACGGGCACAAGCCTGGAGTTAAATGGCCAAGAGCTTGTGAGAAAACTGCATGGGACACAGTAAACACAGATCTCTGCGTTGCATTGGAAAGATTAAGTGGAACAGTTGAAAAGAAGCTGGATAAATTTGGGGACATCATCTACGCATATGGAAGTGAGAGGTTTGGAGTTGAAAAAAGGAAGGAAAAAGTACAAACTATTCCTGGAAAGTCTAGACGGCAGCAGGAGATTGAACGCTTAGTTAGAGAAAGGAGACAGCTGAGGAACCAATGGAGAAGAGCAGAACAAAGTCAGAAGGAGGGACTCAATCTCTTACAAAGGGTCATAAAAGATAAGCTTGCAACATTGCGCAGAGCTGAGCGCCTACGGAAACGCTACAAAAAGAAGGAGCGTGCGAGAGCTAACTTTTATAAAGACCCATTCAAATTTGTAAAGAAGTTATTCACCAGTGAGAAGAATGGCACACTAAAAGCATCTAAGGTTGAGCTGGAGAGATATTTGGAGGAAACACATACAGATTCAAAAAGGCAGGAGCCTATGTCAATTCCGTCAGACATCCCACCTATCAATCCACCAGAATACCAAATGGAGGACTGCGCACCTAAGTGGAAAGAAATAGAGCAAGCTGTGAAAAAAGCAAGGGCTTCATCATCTCCAGGGCCTAATGGAGTTCCGTACAGAGTGTACAAGAGTGCTTCAGGAGTTCTACGAATTCTGTGGAAATTGATGAAAGTGGCATGGGAAAAACAGGTTGTACCAAGAGCATGGCGCCGAGCAGGTGGAGTCTTTATACCTAAAGAAAAAGATTCTACAAGCATCAGTCAGTTTCGTCCCATTTCCCTATTAAACGTAGAAGGCAAGATTTTCTTCAGCATTATTGCTCAGAGATTGTCAGCTTACCTATTAAAGAACTGCTTCATTGACACTTCAATACAAAAAGCGGGCATTCCAGGTTTCCCAGGTTGCTTAGAACACATCAATGTGATCTGGCAACAAATTCAATCAGCTAAAAAGGAGAGGAAGGAGCTCCATGTGACATTCCTGGATTTGGCTAATGCATATGGTTCAGTGCCACATGAACTACTTTGGGCAGCATTTGATTTTTTCAGTGTACCGATGACAATAACAAATTTAGTGAAAGCCTATTTTGGAGATTTGCAATTCAGTTTTTCAACTTCAGAATTCAGCACTACATGGCAATGCCTAGAGGTTGGAATAATGGCAGGATGCACCATTTCTCCACTGGCTTTTACCATGGCAATGGAAGTAATCATTAGGGCATCAAAATGGGTAGTAGGAGGAGAGCGCTTGGCTTCTGGAATGCGACTACCACCAATTCGAGCATACATGGATGACATGACAACCATGACTACAACAGTAGCCTGCACTAATCGATTATTGGGCAAATTAACCAATAACATTGAATGGGCACGAATGCAATTCAAGCCCACTAAATCAAGGAGCATCTCTATAATTAAAGGCAAAGTAGTAGATAAAACATTCTTCATTAATGGTGAGGCAATACCAACAGTGTCTGAGAAGCCAGTGAAGAGTCTTGGGAGATGGTACGACGGGGATCTAAAGGACACAGTTCGTGTGGGAGAAGTTAGACAACAAGCAGTGGAAGGGTTGAAGAGCATAGACAGCTGCGCTCTACCAGGTAAACTAAAACTCTGGTGCTTTCAGTTTGGTCTACTGCCGAGGTTGCTGTGGCCACTGACTGTGTACGAGGTTTCTTTGACAACAGTAGAGAAGCTGGAAGCTTTAATCAGTTCATACATCAGGAAATGGTTGGGAGTTCCACGCTGCCTCAGCAGAGTGGGACTTTATGGTAAAGGAATACTGCAGCTACCAGTCTCTGCTCTAACCGAGGAGTTTAAGTGCGCCAAGGTCAGACTGGAAATGACTTTAGTAGAGTCACGCGATAAATGCGTAAGGGAGGCAGCACCTGTGTTGAAAACTGGAAGAAAGTGGGCGGCAAAGAAAGCTGTGGAAGATGCAAAGGCTGCCCTTCGAATTGGTGATATCATGGGGCAAGTTCAGCATGGAAGAGGGGGTCTTGGTTTCAGTTCAACTCCTCCTACATGGCACAAGGCGGCCCCAGCTCAAAGGAGGAAGCTGGTAGTCAACGAGGTGCAAAAGCAGGAGGAGAGGATGAGGTGTATAAAGGCCATTTCCCAGGCCAAGCAGGGAGAATGGATGAGATGGGAGAGTGTGGAACAACGCAAGATTGGCTGGAAAGACCTATGGTCAATGGAACAGAGCAGGATCAGTTTCCTCATCAGGTCAACATATGATGTTCTCCCATCACCACAGAACCTAAACCTCTGGGTAGGAGAGGATCCCTCATGTCCTTTGTGTTCATCACCTGCAACATTAAGGCACATTTTGACAGGATGTAAGGTGGCTCTTAGCCAAGGACGGTTTACTTGGCGCCATGACCAGGTGCTGCGATGTTTGGCCTTAGCATTGGAAGACAAGCGTAACATGACCAATAAGTTGTCACCTGTTCCATCAAAACATTACACACAAAAGACAACATTCCTCCGCCCAGGAGAGCAACCACCAAGAAAAGGTGTTAAAACCAATTCTCGCCCAGGACAACTGGAAGCTGCTAGAGACTGGAAAATGCTGGCAGATGTTGGTCAACGGCTTATTTTTCCACCTGAGATTGCCACCACTAACCTTCGACCAGATATTGTCTTGTGGTCTGGATCAGCACGCCTTGTTCACCTGGTAGAGTTAACAGTGCCATGGGAGGATGCTGTAGATGAGGCGTATGAGAGGAAGAAACTGCGGTATGCTCAACTAGCCACTGAAGCGGAACAGCGAGGATGGAGAGTTCGGGTTTACCCAGTGGAAGTGGGTTGTCGAGGATTTGTGGCACACTCTACAACCCGGTTTCTCAGAGACGTCGGATTCAGTGGCCAAGAGTTGCGTCGCACAGTGAAGAACTTATCTGAAGCAGCAGAAAGGAGCAGCAACTGGCTGTGGTTGAGACGGAAAGATTCTGGCTGGGGACAGGTAAGTAAGCTGGGCTGAGTTGAGTGGGGGACGGAGGGGGGTGATGCTGGGACGCCAGAATCACCGTCGAGCCCTCTTGAGGTGTCGTGGGCTAGTCGACGAAACACTGAGGATGGAAGGTGCCCACTTGAAAACCCCAGAGATGTACCCTACTTAGCTCAATCCAGACGGTTGTCATGCTGATGCGCTGGGGAGGCCGCACTTTGGTTGATCCCCGGAGCCAGCATCGCAGCCGTTGTGTGTGCTGATGCGCCAGGGAGGCAAAATAAGCTGATCCCTGGAGCCAGCATTACACTTCAGCCATTAACACCAGACAGAAGGATATCTACATCATCATATGGAAGGAAACGTAAATGGATGGAGACACATATGGATCACATTAGTTTACTGTAAAGCTACGTCTTAGTTGGTGCTTATCTTGGCGAGAGCCGAGTTCAAATCAGCATGAAGTTTTAACATCTACTCTCGTGTAATGGAAATCATGAAGATCTGGATACGTCCAGTGACTGCTGTGAATAGTGCAGCTGGCAACAAGGGAAAGACCTTGTGACAGCCTGGAGAGACAGCTGACAGGAGGAAAGAGACCCCATTGGGGCTGGTAAGGGTTAGCTACCCTTGTCGGCAGTATCCAGCTCTGTGTTTACAGGATGCTGGAGACACCCGCCCAAGGCTTCTAAGAAATTAAAGAGAAAAATACCCCTAGAGTCTGCGAGAGCGGGGGCGGAAGATGACTCAACGTTGGACAACACGGTTAACGACTTAGGAACGGAAACGGATATGAGTATGGAGAGTACTTCACAAAAGACTAGTTCAAGATCTGCAGTTAACAAAGACATGGAACTCCAGGTTTGTGTCTGCGGCTGGAGCAAGGCGACAACGGTCAGGGGTTTGAAGATTCATCAAGGGAGAATGAAATGCTTGAGGGAGAAGGGACAAGGGCCTCGCATTGATCAGTACTTCTTACGAAGTCAGTCAAGTCAGTCGAATGAAATCCAGCGACAGGAAGCAAACCACAGTTCGCAGGATATCAGCACCCCTGTCATAGATGTGAGGAGGACTTGCATGGACACAGTTAGTGATGAACCTAATGATCCTTGTGAACCCGGTCAGACAAACCAGCATAAGAGAGAAAAGAACCTCAACGGGCACAAGCCTGGAGTTAAATGGCCAAGAGCTTGTGAGAAAACTGCATGGGACACAGTAAACACAGATCTCTGCGTTGCATTGGAAAGATTAAGTGGAACAGTTGAAAAGAAGCTGGATAAATTTGGGGACATCATCTACGCATATGGAAGTGAGAGGTTTGGAGTTGAAAAAAGGAAGGAAAAAGTACAAACTATTCCTGGAAAGTCTAGACGGCAGCAGGAGATTGAACGCTTAGTTAGAGAAAGGAGACAGCTGAGGAACCAATGGAGAAGAGCAGAACAAAGTCAGAAGGAGGGACTCAATCTCTTACAAAGGGTCATAAAAGATAAGCTTGCAACATTGCGCAGAGCTGAGCGCCTACGGAAACGCTACAAAAAGAAGGAGCGTGCGAGAGCTAACTTTTATAAAGACCCATTCAAATTTGTAAAGAAGTTATTCACCAGTGAGAAGAATGGCACACTAAAAGCATCTAAGGTTGAGCTGGAGAGATATTTGGAGGAAACACATACAGATTCAAAAAGGCAGGAGCCTATGTCAATTCCGTCAGACATCCCACCTATCAATCCACCAGAATACCAAATGGAGGACTGCGCACCTAAGTGGAAAGAAATAGAGCAAGCTGTGAAAAAAGCAAGGGCTTCATCATCTCCAGGGCCTAATGGAGTTCCGTACAGAGTGTACAAGAGTGCTTCAGGAGTTCTACGAATTCTGTGGAAATTGATGAAAGTGGCATGGGAAAAACAGGTTGTACCAAGAGCATGGCGCCGAGCAGGTGGAGTCTTTATACCTAAAGAAAAAGATTCTACAAGCATCAGTCAGTTTCGTCCCATTTCCCTATTAAACGTAGAAGGCAAGATTTTCTTCAGCATTATTGCTCAGAGATTGTCAGCTTACCTATTAAAGAACTGCTTCATTGACACTTCAATACAAAAAGCGGGCATTCCAGGTTTCCCAGGTTGCTTAGAACACATCAATGTGATCTGGCAACAAATTCAATCAGCTAAAAAGGAGAGGAAGGAGCTCCATGTGACATTCCTGGATTTGGCTAATGCATATGGTTCAGTGCCACATGAACTACTTTGGGCAGCATTTGATTTTTTCAGTGTACCGATGACAATAACAAATTTAGTGAAAGCCTATTTTGGAGATTTGCAATTCAGTTTTTCAACTTCAGAATTCAGCACTACATGGCAATGCCTAGAGGTTGGAATAATGGCAGGATGCACCATTTCTCCACTGGCTTTTACCATGGCAATGGAAGTAATCATTAGGGCATCAAAATGGGTAGTAGGAGGAGAGCGCTTGGCTTCTGGAATGCGACTACCACCAATTCGAGCATACATGGATGACATGACAACCATGACTACAACAGTAGCCTGCACTAATCGATTATTGGGCAAATTAACCAATAACATTGAATGGGCACGAATGCAATTCAAGCCCACTAAATCAAGGAGCATCTCTATAATTAAAGGCAAAGTAGTAGATAAAACATTCTTCATTAATGGTGAGGCAATACCAACAGTGTCTGAGAAGCCAGTGAAGAGTCTTGGGAGATGGTACGACGGGGATCTAAAGGACACAGTTCGTGTGGGAGAAGTTAGACAACAAGCAGTGGAAGGGTTGAAGAGCATAGACAGCTGCGCTCTACCAGGTAAACTAAAACTCTGGTGCTTTCAGTTTGGTCTACTGCCGAGGTTGCTGTGGCCACTGACTGTGTACGAGGTTTCTTTGACAACAGTAGAGAAGCTGGAAGCTTTAATCAGTTCATACATCAGGAAATGGTTGGGAGTTCCACGCTGCCTCAGCAGAGTGGGACTTTATGGTAAAGGAATACTGCAGCTACCAGTCTCTGCTCTAACCGAGGAGTTTAAGTGCGCCAAGGTCAGACTGGAAATGACTTTAGTAGAGTCACGCGATAAATGCGTAAGGGAGGCAGCACCTGTGTTGAAAACTGGAAGAAAGTGGGCGGCAAAGAAAGCTGTGGAAGATGCAAAGGCTGCCCTTCGAATTGGTGATATCATGGGGCAAGTTCAGCATGGAAGAGGGGGTCTTGGTTTCAGTTCAACTCCTCCTACATGGCACAAGGCGGCCCCAGCTCAAAGGAGGAAGCTGGTAGTCAACGAGGTGCAAAAGCAGGAGGAGAGGATGAGGTGTATAAAGGCCATTTCCCAGGCCAAGCAGGGAGAATGGATGAGATGGGAGAGTGTGGAACAACGCAAGATTGGCTGGAAAGACCTATGGTCAATGGAACAGAGCAGGATCAGTTTCCTCATCAGGTCAACATATGATGTTCTCCCATCACCACAGAACCTAAACCTCTGGGTAGGAGAGGATCCCTCATGTCCTTTGTGTTCATCACCTGCAACATTAAGGCACATTTTGACAGGATGTAAGGTGGCTCTTAGCCAAGGACGGTTTACTTGGCGCCATGACCAGGTGCTGCGATGTTTGGCCTTAGCATTGGAAGACAAGCGTAACATGACCAATAAGTTGTCACCTGTTCCATCAAAACATTACACACAAAAGACAACATTCCTCCGCCCAGGAGAGCAACCACCAAGAAAAGGTGTTAAAACCAATTCTCGCCCAGGACAACTGGAAGCTGCTAGAGACTGGAAAATGCTGGCAGATGTTGGTCAACGGCTTATTTTTCCACCTGAGATTGCCACCACTAACCTTCGACCAGATATTGTCTTGTGGTCTGGATCAGCACGCCTTGTTCACCTGGTAGAGTTAACAGTGCCATGGGAGGATGCTGTAGATGAGGCGTATGAGAGGAAGAAACTGCGGTATGCTCAACTAGCCACTGAAGCGGAACAGCGAGGATGGAGAGTTCGGGTTTACCCAGTGGAAGTGGGTTGTCGAGGATTTGTGGCACACTCTACAACCCGGTTTCTCAGAGACGTCGGATTCAGTGGCCAAGAGTTGCGTCGCACAGTGAAGAACTTATCTGAAGCAGCAGAAAGGAGCAGCAACTGGCTGTGGTTGAGACGGAAAGATTCTGGCTGGGGACAGGTAAGTAAGCTGGGCTGAGTTGAGTGGGGGACGGAGGGGGGTGATGCTGGGACGCCAGAATCACCGTCGAGCCCTCTTGAGGTGTCGTGGGCTAGTCGACGAAACACTGAGGATGGAAGGTGCCCACTTGAAAACCCCAGAGATGTACCCTACTTAGCTCAATCCAGACGGTTGTCATGCTGATGCGCTGGGGAGGCCGCACTTTGGTTGATCCCCGGAGCCAGCATCGCAGCCGTTGTGTGTGCTGATGCGCCAGGGAGGCAAAATAAGCTGATCCCTGGAGCCAGCATTACACTTCAGCCATTAACACCAGACAGAAGGATATCTACATCATCATATGGAAGGAAACGTAAATGGATGGAGACACATATGGATCACATTAGTTTACTGTAAAGCTACGTCTTAGTTGGTGCTTATCTTGGCGAGAGCCGAGTTCAAATCAGCATGAAGTTTTAACATCTACTCTCGTGTAATGGAAATCATGAAGATCTGGATACGTCCAGTGACTGCTGTGAATAGTGCAGCTGGCAACAAGGGAAAGACCTTGTGACAGCCTGGAGAGACAGCTGACAGGAGGAAAGAGACCCCATTGGGGCTGGTAAGGGTTAGCTACCCTTGTCGGCAGTATCCAGCTCTGTGTTTACAGGATGCTGGAGACACCCGCCCAAGGCTTCTAAGAAATTAAAGAGAAAAATACCCCTAGAGTCTGCGAGAGCGGGGGCGGAAGATGACTCAACGTTGGACAACACGGTTAACGACTTAGGAACGGAAACGGATATGAGTATGGAGAGTACTTCACAAAAGACTAGTTCAAGATCTGCAGTTAACAAAGACATGGAACTCCAGGTTTGTGTCTGCGGCTGGAGCAAGGCGACAACGGTCAGGGGTTTGAAGATTCATCAAGGGAGAATGAAATGCTTGAGGGAGAAGGGACAAGGGCCTCGCATTGATCAGTACTTCTTACGAAGTCAGTCAAGTCAGTCGAATGAAATCCAGCGACAGGAAGCAAACCACAGTTCGCAGGATATCAGCACCCCTGTCATAGATGTGAGGAGGACTTGCATGGACACAGTTAGTGATGAACCTAATGATCCTTGTGAACCCGGTCAGACAAACCAGCATAAGAGAGAAAAGAACCTCAACGGGCACAAGCCTGGAGTTAAATGGCCAAGAGCTTGTGAGAAAACTGCATGGGACACAGTAAACACAGATCTCTGCGTTGCATTGGAAAGATTAAGTGGAACAGTTGAAAAGAAGCTGGATAAATTTGGGGACATCATCTACGCATATGGAAGTGAGAGGTTTGGAGTTGAAAAAAGGAAGGAAAAAGTACAAACTATTCCTGGAAAGTCTAGACGGCAGCAGGAGATTGAACGCTTAGTTAGAGAAAGGAGACAGCTGAGGAACCAATGGAGAAGAGCAGAACAAAGTCAGAAGGAGGGACTCAATCTCTTACAAAGGGTCATAAAAGATAAGCTTGCAACATTGCGCAGAGCTGAGCGCCTACGGAAACGCTACAAAAAGAAGGAGCGTGCGAGAGCTAACTTTTATAAAGACCCATTCAAATTTGTAAAGAAGTTATTCACCAGTGAGAAGAATGGCACACTAAAAGCATCTAAGGTTGAGCTGGAGAGATATTTGGAGGAAACACATACAGATTCAAAAAGGCAGGAGCCTATGTCAATTCCGTCAGACATCCCACCTATCAATCCACCAGAATACCAAATGGAGGACTGCGCACCTAAGTGGAAAGAAATAGAGCAAGCTGTGAAAAAAGCAAGGGCTTCATCATCTCCAGGGCCTAATGGAGTTCCGTACAGAGTGTACAAGAGTGCTTCAGGAGTTCTACGAATTCTGTGGAAATTGATGAAAGTGGCATGGGAAAAACAGGTTGTACCAAGAGCATGGCGCCGAGCAGGTGGAGTCTTTATACCTAAAGAAAAAGATTCTACAAGCATCAGTCAGTTTCGTCCCATTTCCCTATTAAACGTAGAAGGCAAGATTTTCTTCAGCATTATTGCTCAGAGATTGTCAGCTTACCTATTAAAGAACTGCTTCATTGACACTTCAATACAAAAAGCGGGCATTCCAGGTTTCCCAGGTTGCTTAGAACACATCAATGTGATCTGGCAACAAATTCAATCAGCTAAAAAGGAGAGGAAGGAGCTCCATGTGACATTCCTGGATTTGGCTAATGCATATGGTTCAGTGCCACATGAACTACTTTGGGCAGCATTTGATTTTTTCAGTGTACCGATGACAATAACAAATTTAGTGAAAGCCTATTTTGGAGATTTGCAATTCAGTTTTTCAACTTCAGAATTCAGCACTACATGGCAATGCCTAGAGGTTGGAATAATGGCAGGATGCACCATTTCTCCACTGGCTTTTACCATGGCAATGGAAGTAATCATTAGGGCATCAAAATGGGTAGTAGGAGGAGAGCGCTTGGCTTCTGGAATGCGACTACCACCAATTCGAGCATACATGGATGACATGACAACCATGACTACAACAGTAGCCTGCACTAATCGATTATTGGGCAAATTAACCAATAACATTGAATGGGCACGAATGCAATTCAAGCCCACTAAATCAAGGAGCATCTCTATAATTAAAGGCAAAGTAGTAGATAAAACATTCTTCATTAATGGTGAGGCAATACCAACAGTGTCTGAGAAGCCAGTGAAGAGTCTTGGGAGATGGTACGACGGGGATCTAAAGGACACAGTTCGTGTGGGAGAAGTTAGACAACAAGCAGTGGAAGGGTTGAAGAGCATAGACAGCTGCGCTCTACCAGGTAAACTAAAACTCTGGTGCTTTCAGTTTGGTCTACTGCCGAGGTTGCTGTGGCCACTGACTGTGTACGAGGTTTCTTTGACAACAGTAGAGAAGCTGGAAGCTTTAATCAGTTCATACATCAGGAAATGGTTGGGAGTTCCACGCTGCCTCAGCAGAGTGGGACTTTATGGTAAAGGAATACTGCAGCTACCAGTCTCTGCTCTAACCGAGGAGTTTAAGTGCGCCAAGGTCAGACTGGAAATGACTTTAGTAGAGTCACGCGATAAATGCGTAAGGGAGGCAGCACCTGTGTTGAAAACTGGAAGAAAGTGGGCGGCAAAGAAAGCTGTGGAAGATGCAAAGGCTGCCCTTCGAATTGGTGATATCATGGGGCAAGTTCAGCATGGAAGAGGGGGTCTTGGTTTCAGTTCAACTCCTCCTACATGGCACAAGGCGGCCCCAGCTCAAAGGAGGAAGCTGGTAGTCAACGAGGTGCAAAAGCAGGAGGAGAGGATGAGGTGTATAAAGGCCATTTCCCAGGCCAAGCAGGGAGAATGGATGAGATGGGAGAGTGTGGAACAACGCAAGATTGGCTGGAAAGACCTATGGTCAATGGAACAGAGCAGGATCAGTTTCCTCATCAGGTCAACATATGATGTTCTCCCATCACCACAGAACCTAAACCTCTGGGTAGGAGAGGATCCCTCATGTCCTTTGTGTTCATCACCTGCAACATTAAGGCACATTTTGACAGGATGTAAGGTGGCTCTTAGCCAAGGACGGTTTACTTGGCGCCATGACCAGGTGCTGCGATGTTTGGCCTTAGCATTGGAAGACAAGCGTAACATGACCAATAAGTTGTCACCTGTTCCATCAAAACATTACACACAAAAGACAACATTCCTCCGCCCAGGAGAGCAACCACCAAGAAAAGGTGTTAAAACCAATTCTCGCCCAGGACAACTGGAAGCTGCTAGAGACTGGAAAATGCTGGCAGATGTTGGTCAACGGCTTATTTTTCCACCTGAGATTGCCACCACTAACCTTCGACCAGATATTGTCTTGTGGTCTGGATCAGCACGCCTTGTTCACCTGGTAGAGTTAACAGTGCCATGGGAGGATGCTGTAGATGAGGCGTATGAGAGGAAGAAACTGCGGTATGCTCAACTAGCCACTGAAGCGGAACAGCGAGGATGGAGAGTTCGGGTTTACCCAGTGGAAGTGGGTTGTCGAGGATTTGTGGCACACTCTACAACCCGGTTTCTCAGAGACGTCGGATTCAGTGGCCAAGAGTTGCGTCGCACAGTGAAGAACTTATCTGAAGCAGCAGAAAGGAGCAGCAACTGGCTGTGGTTGAGACGGAAAGATTCTGGCTGGGGACAGGTAAGTAAGCTGGGCTGAGTTGAGTGGGGGACGGAGGGGGGTGATGCTGGGACGCCAGAATCACCGTCGAGCCCTCTTGAGGTGTCGTGGGCTAGTCGACGAAACACTGAGGATGGAAGGTGCCCACTTGAAAACCCCAGAGATGTACCCTACTTAGCTCAATCCAGACGGTTGTCATGCTGATGCGCTGGGGAGGCCGCACTTTGGTTGATCCCCGGAGCCAGCATCGCAGCCGTTGTGTGTGCTGATGCGCCAGGGAGGCAAAATAAGCTGATCCCTGGAGCCAGCATTACACTTCAGCCATTAACACCAGACAGAAGGATATCTACATCATCATATGGAAGGAAACGTAAATGGATGGAGACACATATGGATCACATTAGTTTACTGTAAAGCTACGTCTTAGTTGGTGCTTATCTTGGCGAGAGCCGAGTTCAAATCAGCATGAAGTTTTAACATCTACTCTCGTGTAATGGAAATCATGGTTTGCAGAAGTATTCACCCCCTACCAATAATGTCACATTTTGTTGAATTACAAATAATGTATGCACTGTTTTTCAAACAAACTTTTTTTTTATTCAAAGCTGTAGTGGTTAAACTGAACACTGTTATATGAGGAGGTTAAATGTCAGCAAAACTTGCAAAGAAAATGTACAAAATGAAATTTACTGGTTGCATAAGTATTCAGCCCCTTAAGTCAGTACTTGGTAGAAGCACCTTTTGCAGCAGTTACTGCTATGAGTCTTTTTGAATAGGTCTCTACTAGCTTTGCACAGTAGGATGGTGAAATTGTTGCCCATTCTTAACGGGAAAATTGCTCCAGTTCTGATTTTGTTTGGAGTGCAATCTTCAAGTCTCTCCATAAATTTTCGTTTGGATTCAAGTCAGGACTTTGACTGGGCCACTCAAGAACATTAATTATCTTCTTGTTCAACCACTCCAGTGTGGCTTTGTCTTTGTGCTTCGGGTTATTGTCCTGAAGCACAAAGACAAAGACCCCAGAGTCTTGGCTGACTCAAACAGGTTTTCCTCAAGGATTTGCCTGTACTTTGCATCATCCATTCTCCCCTCTATACTGACAAGCTTCCCAGTCCCTGCTGAGGAGAAGCATCCCCATAACATGATGCTGCCACCACCATGCTTGACAGTTGGGATGGCGTTGACTGGTGATGTGCATTGTTGGGCTTGCGCCAGACGTAACACTTGGAATTTAGACCGAAAAGTTAAATTTTTGTCTCGTCTGACCACAAAACCTTTTTCCACATGTCTGCAGTATCATCTACATGCTTTTTTGCAAATTCCATACGTGGTGTAAGATGAGGCTTTTTGAGTAATGGCTTCTTTCTTGCCTCCCGTCCGTACAGGCCAGCTTTGTGTAGGGACCAGCTTATTGTTGATGTGTGAACACTGACTCCCATCTCAGACACAGAACTTGTCATTGTTGGCTTCAGAGTGACATCCCGAACCAGTTTCCTGGGAGGGTGACCTGATCTGGGTAGTGTCTGGGTGGTATGATGCATCTTCCACTTCTTAATGATGGACTTCACTGTGCTGAGAGGGATAATCAGCACCTTTGAAATTTTCTTGTACCCTTCTCCTGCTCTGTGACTCTCTACCACTTCATCCCTGACTTGTTTCGAAAGCTCCTTGGTCATCACGTTTGCTTTGTTGGATCACTATGTGAGTTGCAGCTTGAAAGTCTTTATATACCTGAGGGAAATTATCTACTAGTTAAACCACTTTGAGTACATGCAGGCTGAAACCATTTCACTAATTTTGTGACCTTTCAAACAAATCATTTGCACCTGAACTGACTTAGGACTGCAGTAGCAAAGGGGTTGAATACTTATGCAACTGAGATTAATCTGTTTTTCTCTGTAAATCTTATTTATATTCTAGATGCATTTTTTAACTTTATCAATGTGGAGTAGTTTGTGTAGATTCTACAAGTCTAATTTGAAAGCGTTGCGGAGTACACTCAGATGCCAACAAAATGTGAAAACTTTGCATGGGGATGAATACTTCTGCAAACCACTGTATATGAGACTGATTTAACGATGCTTTGATTATCAGATATTAACGAAAGTAAATATTTGTGTTACTAACGATACCCCTGTTAAGACTAACCTTCGTCTTCAATAGCTGTCAGGGATGCAGTTGTAACCTTTAAGGGAATCTCCCATAGATTGCGTTGGATCGCTACTCAACCAGCGGGAGTGGGGTGTCGTTGTTTATGTTTCCTTTTCTGTACTGTTTCATTGAGTTAATTCTTCCTTTCTGTATTATTTTAGCTTAGTTGTTGCACCTTTAATTTTTCCTTTATTTAGTTTTATTTCTAATAAAACTGTTATTTTGTATTCACTAGAAACGTTGTCTAGTCTGATTATTTCGATCAAGGTGGGTTCTACATGACTTGAATTCAAACAAGGTATTTTATTATTTCAATTTAAACTAGTCCAAATACAAATATACCTTGCACACTACACTGGACTTAAGTGAACAGTTTTCTGGTAAAGCCCCATGGAATGCTCACATGGTCACGTGTGTTCCTGTAGAGACAGTACAGCTTGAATTCAAACAAAAAGAAAGTCTTCAACAGTTTCAAAAAAAGGTATGTTTATCAGAGCTATAGGTCATGCTTGGCAGTAGCTGCAAAAAGTAGCGAGTGCATTTTTGTTTGAAATTGAATGTCTGTAAACTGTAAATATACAGGTATGTCTGGACTTGCTTTTGTGTTCCAACTTTATTTACTGTGAAATACTGTAAATGCACCCGTCAGTCTACAAAATTTGCTGGACTTGATTTTTTGTAAGCGATTTGCTGTAAAACAATTCTACTTATACATGTATATAAAATTGCCAATCAAAAAAGAATGCTAGTTTTTATGTTTCTGCCATTTCAGATCGGTATTGTTATGAAATAAGATAATGAGACTCTGTTTGTATAGCTTTTTTAATTAGCTTCATAATTTAGGCACTAAAACAACATTTCTGCGATTTTTCATGCTTTGGTCACAATTGAGCTGCATTTTTTGAAGATCTCACCACAATTGATGTAGGGCCTTCATTATTTTCAATATTAACTCACAAATTGTGTTTCGCTGGGAACAGTAAAAATAGCACTGAGGAAGCTTTGCCCCCCTACTGTAAAAAGCTTCCGCTATCACTGCGAATGGGTACTGAAAGACAGTTCATTAACAGGCTTTTGTAGCAAGCAATGTATAATTTAAAGCTGAATCTAATGCATTGGAAAATGGTTTAAATTAATTATTTATACTATCATTGTAGAGACTAACTGAGATGCAACGTTGTGGCAGGATAGCTTGCAGTGGTGAGGTGTGGTGACGTCATGGACCAGGAAGTAACTGAACCAAAACAATGGATGGGCGGGTGAAACTGAACGCAACGGCGTCCAGCTGAATTTATTAATAAACAAAACAAACGATTTGAACAAAACAACAAAAACAAAAGGGCACGAGGGCCAAACGAATAAACAGAAACAAGTATATCTTATTATATAGCAATTGCTTGTTATATTTTATATTCTCCTCCCTCTCTCCGCTCCCCGTACTCTCCTCTGTACACTCAACCACCCCGCAGCACGGACAGCTGCAGGTTCTTATACTCTGGCCGAGGGGTTAACTAGCTGTTAATTATCTTATTACCCCTCGGCCACAGTCTGCACGCGTTTGGTAAGGATGCGTGACTGTCAGCTAGTTAAATAATCAGTAGCTGATCAGCCACGCATCCTCACAGGTTTTAAATTATAAATAACAATAACAAAAGACGCGGCACTTTTATCCGCGCCGCAAACAAAAATACAAATAATAATAAATAGGGGCGGGACACTCCGCCACAAACATGTAGTTTCTTTTTGGTCACAGCAGGATGGCACTAAGGCAGAGAGCTGAGTTTGGAAAACATGATACACTGGCACCTACTCAATAGGCTATTAAACTTCCATGTCTGCTAACAGAAAGCATATCATTTCTCACATACCTAACACCACATTTTTTTCAGGTAAAAAGCAAGCAACCTATTGATTTTCACATGACCATTAAAATAATAATAAAATAGCACCACTCATCTCTGTGCTAGTCTTTGTAAGCATTTTTTTTTAATTCTAAAAAGTTCCTGCAAAAAGTTTCCAACCTTATTTCATATGTTACCCCTTTACGTATTCTCCATATCTTCTCAGGCTAAAACAGCAATTTGGTATCTATTTTCTGATCTCATTAACAATGCAATGTTTCCTAAAAACAACATCTTAAACCCTGAGGAGATAACTGTCGTAGAAGAAAGTCATGTTGCAAGTATGATGTCAGCCCAGTTTGTCTGACATACTACACAAATCTGAAATTAAGCTGAATGAAAAATGTTACTGTAAATAGGGCTAATGTATGTCAAAATCAGATGTCTCCTTCAAATATATTTTGCAATAAATACAACATTTTGTAACAAGGCTGATGTTCATATTGCCGTTAGGTGATCACTCAGAAATGTCTTGAATCAAACCTGGAAATCATTTTAGCTGTTTGACTAGTTGTGTAAGAGGCTGTTTGATTCCACTAAATTGTAAACATTTAGAAAAGTTAAACTTTCTTCTTGTACTTTACAGACAGATTCAAAAGAGGATTTGATTTGTACATTTACACCTGTTAGTATCTGCCCAAATCTACCATTAGTCTTTTCAACTTTGTAGCTGTTTCTTTTCCTGGATCTACTACATGATATTGTGGTATATAATTAAGGCTTCTGATTTTCGGTTTTAACCGATAAAACCAGATAAAACACCCCCGATACAAAGAAAATGACATCGGTGGATAGCCAATAAACACTGGAAAAGCTGTGGAAATGGTTAATCAATTCACATTGACTTTACCCTTTTTCCATTAAAAAATAAAATAATACCAAAATAATAATAAATACATTTCCCAGTGCTGCTTGGAAATGTCCCGCCTTCCTGACTTGCATCTATCATTGATTTGTTGTGAATACTTTAAACCCGCCCCAACTACTGAGTGACAGCACATTCCTACATTTATATTGGAGACTCCGCTTGCGAGATTTAAAACGAGATTACAATCAGGATGGAGGCTTGTTAGCGGGATTTAAAGCTGTATTACAGTTATGATACAGAGGATTTAAAATAGAATTGTAGCGAAATGTACAAAAATGCCTACACACAAAAACCCCAGAAGAATGTGCCCGTGACCATAGGGATTTCGTTGTGGAAGACAGCAAAGGAAAGAAGGTACAACTTAAGTGTGCAAGTACTGTTGTGTTACCACTATGCATATTTTGACAGAAAAAAAAAACGCTCAAGCATTTTGGAAAGTAACCAAAAACACTAATTTCATACAGTATATAAAACATGAAAACCCCCAAAAAAACGATTTACATAAAACATGTAATAAAACTACAAAACAAAAGTGCTGCTTATGCAACTGCCTCCACTGCCGCTATGCCGGTCAGCTCAGGTCTCTGTCCTACACTTCGCTGTGCACTATACACTGGGGTGGCTAAGGTTCCCCTATCACTACACTCGTCCCCTCGGTTACGTAACCAGAGATTTTAATAAATAGTTTATTTAAGGCTGGCTGTCTTCCTCAGCCGTGCTTGCCTGATTTTATTCTCTGCTCTTTCTTTTTGTTCTGTTTCTCTGAAAGGGTATACTCACGGACATGTCCATTCCCTTTGCAACCATTTCACCTGGATGCTTGCACCAACCACAGCCATACTGTCCATTGAATTGCTTGATATTTCGTAAAAGGACGTATTACAGTGTCACATGAACAAACTGTTAGCAACCTATACCTTCATAGAGCACCTCTGTAGAGATGTCTCATTTCCCTATAGAATTGCTCTATATAAATTCTATACATTTTTGTTGTAGAATTCTATAGAATTTCTATACAACATTTCTGTAAGGATCACAGACCGTATCTCAAAGCTTATCAGTGTCTGGTTTTGATTCCTAATATACCGCTTTGAGTAAACAATTAGTTGCAGACAGAAATAAAGTTGACTTAGCTGCATGGAAAAGGAAAAAAGACAGCTTTGATTGATTATATTAGTGTCAGCTCGGCAGGTGAAGCGAGGGGCGCTCTCTTCATTCACCTCGAATTTCCGTGTCACATTGTCACAGATATGGCTTGGTGGTGACGTCAGACCAGGAAGAAACAGACATTAATAATAAATAAAGGGGTTAAACAAAAACAGGAACAAAACACTTTGCCACAAAACAAAAGACACTGTGGCCAAAACAAAATAGACAATAATTAAAACAAGTATCATGCTGGTGTAAAGCCAGCACGAGTAGCAATTGTTTTTAGTTTTATAATTCTTATTGTCTCTCCGTCTCCTTTTTCCAAACTCTCTCCAACTCCCAGGCTGCTTCGCTTTTATATATGTGGCCATCTCCCAATTGGTAATTACTTGATTAATTTGAGAGATGGCCACATTAGGTACAAGTTTTAGCTGGATGGGGAAATTTAACCCCCATAAGAAACATTCATTACATTCAAATAAAAGCACGGCATATTCCAGAAGAACACGTTAACAAAAGATAGCTTGGTCAGGCTTAGGCAAGCTACAGATTGCCTACACAGGCTTTCTCAAGACAGATACTGGCAGAGCGTGAGGTTGATTGAAGGTGATGTTTCCGATTAAAAAAAAAAAAAATTACCTTTTACATTCATAATTAACCAGGATGTCTGTAGGTAATAACTGTATATTGTTTTAGCTCAATGGTAAAGTTTTAATGGAGCAGTTCTGCAGTTGAAAGTTTCGTTGCAGATGCCTGAACACAGTGCGGCAGGCTCAATATTTGTGATCCTACTTTATCCCATTAATTGCTATGGCCATGTACAGTGTGTGCCTTCACCTCTCACAAAGATCACCAGATGCCACTGATATATTTTGTCAAAAATCGCAATCCATGTTTTCACAAATATAATTTTTCTGTCCTGTGTTACAAGTTAATATGTACAGTTGAACCTGTACTTATGGTATAAAATAGTCTTCTCACAGGGCATATTAATATTATTATAATTATTATTATATAAAAGTTCAACATCGGTAGGTTATTATCATAACCCTGGTTCCCTGAAATAGAAATGTAACCATTACCTCATGGGTATTTATCTTTAAGACCCGGATAACCCGAATAAGATAAGATCAAAGCTGCACGTCAGAGCACTCGTTTTATCACCAAACTCCTCAATAATGCAATCCAAGTCATTATTTTATTACTATAACATCTAAAAAAAGTCTGTGATATTCTTTGAGCACTGGATGCAGAAGCAGCTATCTTGTTTGTTTATGTCTGTGTTATCTATGTGGTGTCGGGGCTATCTGTATTCATGATACGCCCCTTTTTTTAATTTGTTTTTTTCGGCTTCTCTCGGCCATTGAATGGTTTTCTTGGCTTTTTCCGGAGAAAAAAACGACTAGAGACCTGTTTTTTAAAGTCTTTTTGATGATGTCGGACAGGGTCCGACATTGGACTGGAAAGGGAAAATTGCAATGTCGGACCAGGTCTGACATAGGACCGCAAAGGGTTAACCGTTATATTATTAAGATCCCAACCCTATCCACACTGACATCTGAAATGGTGCCCCTGGTGGAACCACAGGTAAAATGGTACTTGAGATATTAACCACTGAGTAGGTAAACATGCACCCAGCTCCCTTTTCCTTATAAACACTTTGTATTTATAACAAAACAACAACAGCTTGAGAATATGTCATGAATAAATGAAGTTCTGATTATACGCTGCTTTGTAATAAAGCTCATCCTGTATCGCCACTTTATCCCTCCTGTGAATCAAGAAATGACAGCTGTATGGAGCCCTGAAGTATTCTTATACCAGCTTTGTTGTAAATTGATGTCACAAGACTTGCAGAATTGCATCCAACACAGCTGTCAAGAGGAAGAAATGTAATCTTAACAACAATGCTTTTCAAATTGTACAGCATGTTCTGACTTCATACTTGGCAAACAGACAAGAAATAACCAGTTGGCAGTACAGCAGTCATACTTTGAAGCTGATAGACAGTCTTCTCCAATGGAATGTTGTGCCTGTAAGGAGCTGATAATGCAAATTCTTAATGCAGCTGTATTATCACACAGCAAATAAGTCTTTATTAGTGAATGATGAAGATAGTTACCAAATTATACATAGTAGAACTCCAAACAATCGCATGCCAAACAACCAAACGCCAAACAACCGCATGTCCAATCAACCGCACGCCAAAAAAACGCATGCCAAACAACCACACATCAAACAACCGTATGTCCAATCAACCGCACACCAAACAACCACACGCCAAACAACCGCATGTCCAATCAACCGCACGCCAAACAACCACACGCCAAACAACCGTATGTCCAATCAACCGCACGCCAAACAACCACATGCCAAACAACCGCATGTCCAATCAACCACACGCCAAACAACCACACGCCAAACAACCGCATGTCCAATCAACCGCACGGCAAACAACCGCATGTCCAATCAACCGCACGCCAAACAACCGCATGTCCAATCAACCCCACGCCAAACAACCACACGCCAAACAACTGCATATCCAATCAACCGCATGCCAAACAACCACACACCAAACAACTGCATGTCCAATCAACCGCACGCCAAACAACCACACGCCAAACAACCGCATGTCCAATCAACTGCACGCCAAACAACCGCATGTCCAATCAACCGCACGCCAAACAACCACATGTCCAATCAACCGCAAGCCAAACATCCGCATGCCAAACAACCGCATGTCCAAACAACCGCATGTCCAATCAACCGCATGCCAAACAGCCGCATGCCAAACAACCGCATGTCCAAACAACCGCACGCCAAACAGCTGCATGTCCAATCAACCGCATGCCAAACAACCACACGCCAAACAACCGCATGTCCAATCAACCGCACGCCAAACAACCGCACGCCAAACAACCACACGCCAAACAACCACACGCCAAACAACCGCATGTTCAATCAACTGCACGCCAAACAACCGCATGTCCAATCAACCGCACGCCAAACAACCACATGTCCAATCAACCGCAAGCCAAACAGCCGCATGCCAAACAACCGCATGTCCAAACAACCGCATGTCCAATCAACCGCATGCCAAACAACCACATGCCAAACAACCGCATGTCCAATCAACCACACACCAAACAACCGCACGTCCAAACAGCCGCACACCAATCAACCACACGCCAAACAACCGCATTTCCAATCAATCGTACGCCAAACAGTACAAATCTTAGTAAATGCAGCTGAAATCATGAGATGATCAAGCTGAATTCACGCAGCTGAATTCATGAGAAGATCAAGCTGAATTCATGCAGCTGAATTCACGAGAAGATCAAGCTGAATTCATGCAGCTGAATTCATGAGATCAAGCTGAATTCACACAGCTGAATTCATGAGTGTGGCAGGATGGCTTGCAGTAGTGAGGTGTGGTGACGTCACGGACCAGGAAGTAACTGAACCAAAACAGTGGATGGGCGGGTGAAGCTGAATGCTACGGCACTCAGCGTGTTTAATAAATAAACAAACCAAAACAAAAAATTTAAACAATAACAAAACACTAAACAAAAAGGCACAAGGGCCAAACAAACCAGACAGACAAACAAGTAAGTGTCATGCTGGCTAATCCAGCACGTTTTAGCAATTGTTATTTTAAATTCTGTCTCCTCTCTATCTCCCCATACCTCCTCTCTGTACACCCAACCCTGCAGCACTGACAGCTGCAGGTTCTTATACTCTGGCCGAGGGGTTAACTAGCTGTTAACCCTTTGAGTTCCATTTATTAATCGCGCGTCAGGCACGTCAGGTCTAATTAATTTTCACACGCGCAGTTAATTTTAGACGCGCTGTTTAAAAGTATTTTTTTCCACAGTCAAACGTGTTTAAATGGCCCTGCATATCAACAAAGCACTCACTAGGCATCTCCAGCCCCGCCCCACCCTTTCGTTCGCTATAGCTTTCACCTATGTAAGAAATAAATAATAATAATAATAGTCGTACATACCGATTATCTCCTGATCACTCGTTTTATCACCAAACTCCTCAATAATGCGATCCAAGTCATTATTTTATTACTATAACACCTCAAAAAAGCTCTGCAAATGTCTGTGTTTTCTGTGCGCTGATTCAGTCAGCCAGCTTGTTTACTTACGACCGCCCTGTTATCTGATACCAGATACCATGTATGACTATTCATGAGATACGCCTTTTTTTTTTCGACTTGTCTCGGCTCCTGTCGCTCCCACTCGGCAATTGAATGGTTTTCTCGGCTTTTTCCGGAGAAAAAACGACTAGAAACCCGTTTTTTGCGTTGCTATAATGATGTCGGACCCAATCCGACAAAGGACCTGTGAGGAATAATTGCAATGTCGGACCCAGTCCGACAATGGACCGCAAAGGGTTAATTATCTTATTACCCCTCGGACACAGTCTGCACGCGTTTGGTAAGGATGTGTGACTGTCAGCTAGTTAAATAATCAGTAGCTGATCAGCCACGCATCCTCACGGGTTTTTAAATATAAATATAATAAACAATAAGAAAAGACGCTGCGCTTTTATCCGCGCCGCAAACAAATACAAATAATAATAAATAGGGGCGGGACACTCCGCCACACATGCCCCCCCTTGTGCGCAGCACACATGGCCTTTTCGGCCACCTCCCCCCTTAGTCCCCAAAGTCCCGGCTAGCAGTCCCGGCGCAGGAACAGGGGCAGCAACGGGCCAAAGGTGGCGGCCACGGTGGGATGTCCTCCTCCCACCCAAACAACTGTAGCGTCCCAGTGGACGACGCACAGACCGGTTCCTCTGGCCAGAAAAATTTTGGGGGTGGTCTCGAGACCTGCCCCTCCCTTCTACATGGCCGGCAGCTCCCCTCCGTGGGGCTCCGGCCACCCTTTCTCCTGCAGCGAAATTGCTGCGGGGGAAGCTGGTCTCCTGACCTCCCCCCCTTCTTCGTGGCCGGCAGCTGCCCTTCGAGGGGCTCCAGTCACAGTATTTCCTGCCGCGAAATACCCTCTGCTGGTGGAGGTGGGAGCGGCAAGCAGTCCTCCCACGGCGGTTGAGGCGGAACCAGCAGGCATTCACCCTCTGCTGGTGGAGCTGGGAGGGGCAAGCAGTCCTCCCACGACGGTTGAGGCAGAACCAGCAGGCATTCACCCTCTGCTGGTGGAAGTGGAGAGGGAACCAGCAGGTATTCACCCTCTGCTGGTGGAGGTGGAGATGGAGGTGGCAGAGACAGAGGCAGCTCCTGCTGCTCTGCTCCTGGTGGTGGAAGTGGCGAAGGCAGAGGCAGCAAAGGCCTGCACAAAGAGGGGGTCTTCATATGGGCACACCTCAGGGAGGTGCCCATACTCCAGGCAGACGAGGCACCACGTAGCCCCTCCTTCCTTCAACTCCCTCTGATGCTCATGCCACCTCTCCATGTAGGCATCCACTTTATCTATTTTTGTTATTTTTTCTCCAAACACAAAAACACTTATTCGAAAAAAAAACGAACAAAAAAAAACTACCTTTTCCTGGTCCGGCTCCTGGAGGCGTTGTTTGTCCCACGCAGGACACCATATGTGGCAAGATGGCTTGCAGTGGTGAGGTGTGGTGACGTCACAGACCAGGAAGTAACTGAACCAAAACAGTGGATGGGCGGGTGAAGCTGAATGCTACGGCACTCAGCGTGTTTAATAAATAAACCAAAACAAAAGATTTAAACAATAACAAAACACTAAACAAAAAGGCACAAGGGCCAAACAAACCAGACAGACAAACAAGTAAGTGTCATGCTGGCTAATCCAGCACGTTTTAGCAATTGTTATTTTAAATTCTGTCTCCTCTCTATCTTCCTGTACCTCCTCTGTGTACATCCAACCCCGCAGCACTGACAGCTGCAGGTTCTTATACTCTGGCCGAGGGGTTAACTAGCTGTTATATCTTATTACCCCTCGGCCACAGTCTGCACGCGTTTGGTAAGGATGCGTGACTGTCAGCTAGTTAAATAATCAGTAGCTGATCAGCCACGCATCCTTATGGGTTTTTAAATATAAATATAAAAAACAATAACAAAAGACACAGCGCTTTTATCCGCACTGCAAACAAATACAAATAATAATAAATAGGGGCGGGACACTCCGCCACAATGAGATAAAGCTGAATTCACGCAGCTGTATTCATGATAAGATCAAGCTGAATTCACACAGATGAATTCATGAGAAGACCAAGCTGAATTCGTAGCTGAATTCATGAGATAAAGCTGAATTCACACAGCTGAATTCATGATAAGATCAAGCTGAATTCACACAGCTGAATTCATGAGAAGACCAAGCTGAATTCATGTAGCTGAATTCATGAGATAAAGCTGAATTCACACAGCTGAATTCATGATAAGATCAAGCTGAATTCACACAGCTGAATTCATGAGAAGACCAAGCTGAATTCATGTAGCTGAATTCATGAGATAAAGCTGAATTCACACAGCTGAATTCATGATAAGATCAAGCTGAATTCACACAGCTGAATTCATGAGAAGACCAAGCTGAATTCATGTAGCTGAATTCATGAGATAAAGCTGAATTCATGCAGCTGTATTCATGATAAGATCAAGCTGAATTCACACAGCTGAATTCATGTAGCTGAATTCATGAGATAAAGCTGAATTCACACAGCTGAATTCATGCTAAGATCAAGCTGAATTCATGAGAAGAACAAGCTGAATTCAAACAGCTGAATTCACGAGAAGATCAAGCGTCTACACCGTTTTTAGTAAGAAAATCTTGCCACTGACGTTTCAGTGGCGCTTTAAGGAGTTGTATTGTTATTTTACTTGCATTGTAAGAGCTCAGTGGCACAACATGCCTGGTACCTGCAGCACAGCAATCAGAACATGTGGATCGATATAATGAAAAGTGCTGTGATAGAAGCTATAGAATGAAGAAATACTTATATACCTAGTCACACATTTCTGAAGGACGAACTGTAAAGAATTAACAATTCAGTGATGATACACATCAGCGCATGGTGCATTGATGTGGAAACTTACTTTCTAATCACCCTGTATATCGTACAGTATTCAATGCTTACCTGGAGAATTAAGCTTTGAGGCTGCCACCACTAATCTCTTGGGCGATGAAACTGCTGGTCTAGCAACTTCAGCATCTTTTTGCATTTCTTTCCTGGAAGCTGTAAAACATGTCAATTTAAAGTGTTCATTTTTGACTGACTGTATGTTATGTAGTTTTGAACATTTTAACATATAGTTTTGAAAAACAATAAAATAACTATGTAGTCACAAATGAACAATTTGGAATGTTCTAGAATGATTCAGTGCCATTCTAGAATGGCTCAGGGATACATAAAGCATTCTAACACACACACACACACACACACACGCGTATTCTGTGTTACCTATAAAATCCTGTTCTGTGAAAGCTTTGGATAGATTCATAGATTTGTTTCTGCTATGTATGGAACAGGAAATTGAAAGTCTAGTGAAAAGCAGGGAAAGGGGTTAGACTATGAAATCATCACTTTTGTGTTTGAAGTATGTACGTTTCTATTGCTGTCAACAGCAGTTGGTCACTGTAAACTGATTACATTATTTACTCTAATCACAAATGGAACATTTTACACAGATATTTATAATATTGCTGGCTATGACATGTTTTTTCAGGGAAAGTACTTTCTTGACTCTTCCCATTTAGCAGGGCATGTACTAAGCTTGAATTTCACTGCATTCCTTGCATTGCTGGGCAAGAGTGGGTTGTCAGCCAGTCCTCCAACCCCCTCATCAAGCAGGCCTGAAGTGTTCGGATTAAACCCTCACCAGATGGTGATCCTCCGCTCCTGGGGGTGGGAAGCAGGCACCGACGGCTGCCTGCAACATTGCTTGAAGCCTGCAAGCCGGTCCTGCTGGCACCTCGGGAAATGTCATAGGGCGGCACTGCTGGCTTCTGGTTCACTTGCTCATCACCCCCACTGCCGGGACCTGCAAGGATCATAACAAGTGTTCATTAGAATGGAAGGAATATGAAACACTGCAGTTTCCAGGAGGTAGAGGTGCTGACATTTGACATTACAGAGCAGAAGGGGGGCTGGACCGCAGAAGTGGTTTTACCAGCTAATTACCAGTCCAGCTATTTGTTTTGAACATAGTCATAGTTTTTTGGTATTTATATTCTTACCTAATGATTAAACTGAGTGCTGTTTTATGTTCAATGAATAGAGTTTGCAAGTTTTATACAATATCAATGTTTTCTGAATGTAATGATTTTCTACTGAAGAGACCCCAGAATCAAGAGAGATGCCCCCTTAATTATCAGCCCATCATCAACTGAGAAATAAGGGGTACCACACTGGTGATAGTACATAAAAAGAACAACCCCTGCTAATCCCAAATGCATTTAGACTGCAATTACAGAGTCACGTTACAAACAAAAGCTTTAATTCATGAGTTATTTAACTCTTTCAGCACTTTACAGAAAGATAATCCTGGCATAACAAACACAAGATTAATTTAAAATATATCCTTAACAATACAGTGATCTGTCGCATATCCGCACGTCACATACAGGTAGTGGACAAAAAAATGGAAACACCAATGTAAAGTCACTTGATTGGGCGTTGGCCGACTATGGAATCCCGCTCTGTGGAGTTCTCGGCGGACTGTTTTTGATGAAACTGGCTGCTCGCGCCCCAGGTTGAAATTTGCAATCAATTGTGTAGTTGCTCTCCTGTTTTGCCTTGCACTTCGAATTAATGCACGGATATCACGATCCTTGAGTATGCGCTTCCGCCCACTGTTGCCCTTTGCTGATGAAGTCTCTCCCTCAGAGTTCCATGCCGACATCACCTTAGACACCGTTGCTCGTGAAACATCAGCAAGTTGAGCTGTCTTGGTCACTGAAGCTCCTGCCAAACGTGCCCCAAAAATCACCCCTCTTTCAAAGTCACTGAGGTCTCCTCTTACAGCCATGCTAGCCATAATTATAGGCAACCAGGTCTGTTCAGCATTTTTTACATGACCCTAAGCATGCTGGGATGTTATTTGCTTAATTAACACATGAGCCACACCTGTGTGGAGGCCCTTGCTTTCAATATACTTGGTGTCCCTCATTTACCCAGGTGTTTCCATTTTTTCCTCCACTGCCTGTATCTGCCCTAACTGTTTATCCGCCATGATCAACCTCTTCAGCAACATTACTTATTGTTGAACAAAGAAGTTCAGAGATTGTAGATCTTGTACAACACAGTGTGTTGTATGTGCTCTGTGCGCAACCATTGCTGGTAGTGTCACCTGAGTTGTTCAGTGTGTTGATATGTAAATAAATCCTGTTCACGATCTCCTGCCCGTCTCTCAGCAGCGAATGCACACACACCCACAACAGACGGCTACCCTGTCACAAACATCAATACCCTGTGTCTTTCTAAACAAGGGATTTAGGGGAGCTCCATAATAAAAGCTGAATCTCAAAACAATAATTGTGTGAATATAGTAATTGTTCCAGCTGTGTATAATGGTATTTAAAACAGAATTCATGTATCCGCCTTTTTACATATCCACCCTTACTCTGGTCCCACTGCAGTCAGATACACAACGGATTACTGTATAAAAAAAACCCAAAAAACCTGTCTATTCACACACAACAATAACCCTGTAGAAGAACTATGAAATATTTGCATAAGATAGTGTGTATAATAAAAACAGTCATACTGTACATCCAGTCTTCCACAGTGCAATCAAATCAGCAGTAAGCAGTAGTAAAAATTCAATTTCAGCTATTTTAAAAGAGGTATGGCCTAATATATGTTTATTATTTTAAAATATTTTCCCCCTCCTCTTTGCTAAGAACATCTGTTAGATATACTTCTTTGATAGAGTATAAAGAGAAATGCCAGCGTGTCTGAAGGAACACATGCTTTAGACTCAAATACCATGCCTCCTGTTTACTGGCTTAAATCCAAGCAGCGGAATAAAAAGAAAACAACACAAATATTGTTATTTTGAAAAAAGTTTTTGATCTGGAAAAGCATATTTAATGTATATAATATTGCAGAGCATGACTGTTGCATATTTACAAAATAAAATGTAAAATGTTTGATAGGTAATATTATATCATTGTATGCCAAGGATTTGTAATAATGAAGTAGCGCCTGTGTACCAAGGGAGTATTTACATGTGCAAGCATTAGCAGACACGAGCCGAAGGCTGGCCAAGTGTATTCATTCCTGAGGTTACACGCTGATGATGCCTGAATATTTAATTTGTTCAATGCTTTGGGTATTAAAGTGTACGGTTCCTTCTAGTATCTGTGCAGTGATGAGCAAAACTAGAATTAAACATAATTAAACAACTTTCACAGTTTAGAACTGTTATATTGGTTAGAAGTACTGTATTTGGTAATCACACTTGTTAGCTGAGACATTGAGAAAAGTTTATAGTGGGCTAAACTAAAACATCTAAGAAAATATTCTCTTTGAATTAGAGAAGTTGGTGTCTGTGTTGTCTTCTCAAAACCCACAAAACATGTAACATGTAACACTTTTTACTTTTCAAAGAACATTGGCTTCAGTGCTTGTATTTTTCTTAGAAAATGTGTTAGGTAACATGGTGTTTTCTTTAGGGAAGCAGTCCATTGACAATACCAGTTTGCATTTTGATAGAAAATTGCAACATTTTGAAAAGGCAGGACCTTTTACAGCAAAACAGTATTCTGTCACTCTTTGTATACTATGTATATTTTGGACTATAGGGATTGTCATGTATTTTATCCATTTTTAACTGTTTTCTGTGTCATTAAAGTTATGTGTCTTTCATTAATAAAAATAGATTTTTATGATATGTCACATTCCAGCTAATGTTTCTAGAAAATCAAACCAAAAGAAAAATCACACCAAAGAATGCAAAAGCCAAATACTTCTATCTTACATTAAAGCAAAAAATGTCCCCATGTTTAAAGCAGTTTGCGTGTTGTTTTTGTTCACTAACCTATTTATGGATGTGTAAATGCTTTTTCTATAGATGTTCGCAAATCACAGTGTTTGGGGTTATGGGAAAAAAGCAATATTTTTTAAATAAACATTTAGAGTACAATATATATACGTGTATTGCTGTTTTTTATCAACTTGTGTTCATCTGAACGCACATTAATACAAACCATTTCTATGTCCTTGTGACGGGGTGCTCCCCGCCCCTGTATACGTACTTCATGTTTTGTGTTATTTTGTATTTGTATTTGTTGTATTATTACACCGTGTAACAAATTTTTTTTTTTTTGGTTCCTGGGTAGTAAGTGTTATTTCCTAATTGCTTATGCCTCAAAAGTATAGAAAATGGCTATTATTCCCCACAAACTTTGCTTTTATGACCAGGACAGTGATATTTTGAAATTTACCTATTTTCCAGAACATTCCAGATAGATTCAGTGCTGAGTAAACTTGGAGTAACTTCTAGAACTTTCCAGTAATATAAATAGCTGCTCCATAATGGTAACAAGTACCCGTCTCTTCCCCTGGCTCACTCGGTGCACCTCAAAGAGGATTACAACAGCATCAAGACCTTGCTGGACGCCTTGAAGTATGATGAGTACGGCTGGGAGGTCATAGGAGACTTCAAAATGGTGGCATTCCTGATGGGTCTCCAAGGCGGTTTTACCAAGTTTCCCTGCTATCTTTGCCTTTGGGACAGCAGGGACACCAAGGCGCACTACCACAGGCGGGACTGGCCACAGCGGACCGAGTTCTCTGTGGGGAGGAACAACGTCAAGTGGGAGCTACTGGTGGACCCCCGGAAGGTGCTGATGCCACCACTGCACATCAAACTGGGCCTTATGAAACAATTTGTCAGAGCTCTAGATAAGGAGTCGGCAGCCTTCAAGACTTCTTCCCTAAGCTGTCTGAGGCAAAGGTCAAAGCCGGTGTCTTCGTCGGACCACAGATAAAGAAGATCCTGGAGTGCAATGAATTCCCCAAGAAGCTCACTAGTAAGGAGAAAGCGGCTTGGAACAGCTTTGTCGCAGTGGTTCGGGGCTTCCTGGGCAATCACAAGGCCGAAAACTATGTGGAGCTGGTTGAGACTCTGGTGAAGAACTACGGCTCAATGGGCTGTAGGATGTCCCTCAAAGTCCATATCCTTGATGCTCATCTTGATAAATTCAAGGAGAACATGGGAGCGTACTCGGAGGAGCAAGGCGAGCGCTTCCACCAGGATATGCTGGACTTTGAACGCCGCTACCAAGGACAGTATAACGAGAACATGATGGTAGACTACATTTGGGGGCTGATTCGTGAAAGTGATTTACAGTATAATCGTAAATCTTGAAAAACTACTACAATCTTTTGTAGCCATTTTTGTATTACTTTAGTATAAATACATGTTAATTTGGATTCATATGTTGTTTTTTTCTGACTTTATGTGAACAAAATGACACAAATTCGCCCATTTTCTCATTGGAAATAGGTACATTTCAAAATATCACTGTCCTGGTCACAAAAGCAAAGTTTGTGGGGAATAATAGCCATTTTCTATACTTTTGAGGCATAAGCAATTAGGAAATAACACTTACTACCCAGGAACAAAAATTGTGTTAAATAGTGTTATTATTATTATTATTATTATTATTATTATTATTATTATTATTATTATTATTATTTTTTAAATGTACTGTGTTGTGTTTATTTAAAAACAAGCTGATTTATTGTTATTATTGTTTACAGCTTGGATGGGGTTAAATGCCCCATCCAGATAAAATCGTGAGAATGCGTGGTCAACAGCGAGTGATTACTGACAAACTGGCTGTTGAACTTGCATATGAGAAACCCTGTGGTGAATGTGTCAGAGGAATAAACTAGGTAATTGATAGCCAGTTAATCCCTCGGCCACATTGCTGATACGTCCCACTAGCGGAGCAATCCACATGGGCAACCCCATGCAGCGAGTTGCAGCATGTGACGTGTTTAGTCACCAGGCTAAATCAGGTCAGTCGCTGCACATTTAGCCACATTTTATACAATGTGTGTGAAGTGTAATACAGCGGCAGCCGTTACGTTCTGCCAAAGATGATTTGCGTTGTGAAATTGGGGACTGTGTTTAAAATTCAATCAGCCACAATAGGTTATAATTAAATGCTGGACCTGTGTGGGGGTGTAACAGGGCGAGGTGCCCTGTACATTCATTTGTTTATTTATTTTCAGAACGGGGGTTCCCCCTCCGCCCTTGTGTTATTTTGTGTTTTTTTATTATGATTTATTGTATTTATATGACGGCGAAGCGCCGGTTGTTTTGTATTTTTACGGCGTAGCATTTATTTAAAAACTTGTGCAGAAGGTGGCCATCTGTTATAAAAAGCCTGCAGCTCTCCAGCTCGGGGTGGGTGTTTGAGGAGCGGAGAGGAACGAGAGAGTTTAAAACGAGTTGGAAAAGATTACAGGAACAGTGAAGGCTACAGCCCAGCCTGACCTGTATTATTATTTACTTTTGTGTTTGAGAGGTTTTTTTTGTTTAAATATTTTGGTTATTTTGGTTTGTTAATAAAAACGGCAAACGCCACCTTTAACTGCAGTGCTCCTTGGTGTCAGTTTCCCTTCCTGCTTCTGTCTGACGTCACCACACACGCTATCCTGTCACAGGGGGGCTTTGACCCCACTTCTGTCTAAATAATGTGTTCCTGCTGGCAAAAAACAATGCCTAAATAAAACAGGAAACCCCAAACATCTCAATGTTGTGCATCCTAAGGATATATCTCAGTGTGAGGTATGCAAGGCAAGTCTAGTTGATTTACAGTTTAAAATCTTATTAATTATATTTTTGTATTTACTAATGGTTAATTAAATATATCCACTCAACAATGCTGAACTGTCTGCATTTGTTTTTGTATTTCAATATAAAGTTGTAATATTCCCACAGTATGAGGTACTAGCATTATATTTTCCACAATGTAACCATTTGACTGTGTTTGAAAGGCCAGATTCGATTATAGTGGACTTCACGTAAGAAGGCCATGGGGACAAGAAGAGGAAAAGTAACTTGGCAAGCTTTGTGTACTAATGTTTACGGTTAATGGTGAGACAGTGAGACATACTTCTTAATTGTTTAGATTGATATCTAACATACTGTAGATCCAGAAAATAATGAGACTGTTTTCCAGCAGTCTATGCTTATTGAGGAGAAGTCTGAATGGAAACTGTGTCCTGCACTAATCTACTTCTACAGCAGAGCACAGATATGGGCAAGTGTGTTGATTTTTACTTCATATTTTCAAAGCAATAAGTGTTAACTTTACTAATATTAATCAGTGATTAACTTATTTAAAACAGTCATGTTTGTTTCTCACTTTTGTAATATTAACTATAGATTGGCAAGGTTTTTACTCTGGTATCTCTTAGCGGTGCAATCGGCATCCTAATTTTGTATTCGATTATCATATAGGCATTTATCAACGATATTCGATGCATTGACATTTTTCAAAACAATGAACAAACTTTTTTTTTTTTTTTTAACAGAATATCCAATAACTAAAAACACCATTGTGCATAATAGTTAAACAAAAAGGCACAACTTACATTAAAATTAAAACCCTCATTAAAAAAGAAATACAAAGGACTTGAGTTTTTAACAACTGGAAAGAATATGCGTGAGTCAGCATCATATGTCCCGCCAAGGTTACACTCATACCTAAAACCACCTAGAACCACCTAGAACTATTTTCCCTGGTGCATTCTTTGTACAAAAGAAGGAATTGGTGACTGCCAGGTCCAGGAGAGATAACAACAGGCAGAATATTGTAGGTTATATTCAAAATAAAAACATGATTGTAAAGGGCAGTCATTTTGACGGTTTTCACTTTTAAAATTTAAATTGCTCTGCGTGTGTGATAGATACGCAGTTATCTGTTCTTGACTTTTCCTAAATACATGTATTAAATACACTGATGGCGTTTGAAAGGCAGGATCGCAAAAATAAAAAAAGTTATAATAATCCCCTCTACCTAGAGCTGCCAAAGCCGTCACTTTGACTGCCTTTTACAATACATGTTTTTATTTTGAATATAAGCTACAATATTCTATAAGCGCCTGTTGTTATCTCTACTGGACCTGGCAGCCACCAATTCCTTTGTTTTATACAAGGAATGCACCAGGGAAAATATCAGATGTCATCTTGAACAGCGATTCGGCAGAAACATTTCGATCAGAAAACTGTAAAGCAGCAGGCTGCTGCAGCTCAACCTGGATTCAGTGCTGCACAGAGTGACACATGTTTTAAATTAAAAAATACATTCGTTTTTACAGTTTTGTATGTACATATACCTGTTTTCACACTGTTTTCTTTTGAAATGTTTATTTTATTATAGTTTTTCATTTTAGTGCTTTAACCCTTTTATGTTTACTTGTTCGTTCATTTAAATAGTGTTTCCGCTGTGCAGATGTTTGATATGACGTGCTTGAATAAAACTTTAGTTGTATGGATACTTTGTCTTTCATTTTAATACTGATGTTTAAAATGTAACCATCATAATGACTGCCTGCGGTGGTTTTAGGTAGGAGTACAAGGAGTAAATTCAAACACAACATTCTTTGAAACAAAAGCTAAATTGGTATATTTAATAGATTAAAAAAAACAAAAAAAAAACATTTTGCCTTATTTTTTAAGTCAAGAAAACATGAATACAACATGCCTACTTCTGATTTGGCTTGTCCAAAGCGAATGTAGAAGTCTAAAGTGTGTATCCTAGCAAACACGCTAATCTACCGTACTAGCACTTAAAGAAGCGCACTCTCACACACTCAAGGATTTAATGCAAACGGGCAACAAGAGACTTCAAACTGGGTTCTAATTTCATGCATCAATTCACCAATATGTAATTGAAGCTCGGGAAATGTAAGGACAGATGATCAATAATCGACTGCACTCATTGTGTTGCATGGGCTCCAGTATATTAAAATGGTGCTTCAAGGAATGAATTAGGGTATGCAAAGAGGGTCAAGACAGAGTTGTTAACTGCGATTCACTGACAGCAGTTAAAATATATATATATATATATATATATATATATATATATATATATATATATATATATTATATATATATACAGACGTGCTCAAATTTGTTGGTACCCTTACAGCTCATTGAAATAATGCTTCATTCCTCCTGAAAAGTGATGAAATTAAAAGCTATTTTATCATGTATACTTGCATGCCTTTGGTATGTCATAGAATAAAGCAAAGAAGCTGTGAAAAGAGATGAATTATTGCTTATTCTACAAAGATATTCTAAAATGGCCTGGACACATTTGTTGGTACCCCTTAGAAAAGATAATAAATAATTGGATTATAGTGATATTTCAAACCAATTAGTTTCTTTAATTAGTATCACACATGTCTCCAATCTTGTAATCAGTCATTCAGCCTATTTAAATGGAGAAAAGTAGTCACTGTGCTGTTTGGTATCATTGTGTGCACCACAGTGAACATGGACCAGAGAAAGCAAAGGAGAGAGTTGTCTGAGGAGATCAGAAAAAAAAATAATAGACAAGCATGGTAAAGGTAAAGGCTACAAGACCATCTCCAAGCAGCTTGATGTTCCTGTGACAACAGTTGCAAATATTATTAAGAGTTTAAGGTCCATGGAACTGTAGCCAACCTCCCTGGGCAAAAGTGGAGTCCTACTGGGTCTTCTTCCATGGAGCCCACTTTCACTCAAAAAGCGACGGATGGTGTGATCAGAAACTGACGTACTTTCACCTTGGAGTTCAGCTTGTATCTCTTTGGCAGTTATCCTTGGTTCTTTTTCTACCATTCGCACTATCCTTCTGTTCAATCTGGGGTCGATTTTCCTCTTGCGGCCGCGCCCAGGGAGGTTGGCTACAGGTCCATGGACCTTAAACTTCTTAATAATAGTTGCAACTGTTGTCACAGGAACATCAAGCTGCATGGAGATGGTCTTGTAGCCTTTACCTTTACCATGCTTGTCTATTATTTTCTTTCTGATCTCCTCAGACAACTCTCTCCTTTGCTTTCTCTGGTCCATGTTCACTGTGGTGCACACAATGATACCAAACAGCACAGTGACTACTTTTCTCCATTTAAATAGGCTGAATGACTGATTACAAGATTGGAGACATGTGTGATACTAATTAAAGAAACTAATTAGTTTGAAATATCACTATAATCCAATTATTTATTATCTTTTCTAAGGGGTACCAACAAATGTGTCCAGGCCATTTTAGAATATCTTTGTAGAATAAGCAATAATTCATCTCTTTTCACAGCTTCTTTGCTTTATTCTATGACATATCAAAGGCATGCAAGTATACATGATAAAATAGCTTTTAATTTCATCACTTTTCAGGAGGAATGAAGCATTATTTCAATAAGCTGTAAGGGTACCAACAAATTTGAGCACGTCTGTATTGTTTTGTTTTGTTTTTTCCATGCTTAAAGTGTGCTTAGGCAGGCAGCGAAGCAAATAGCTCATGGGTCAGAGGCTTGTTTTGAAAGCGTGTAAATATTGTCTTTGGTGGTTTGGCTTTTTTTTGTTGCTGTTTGTATAGTGCATGCTTTTTTCTATTCCTTTTAATTATGAGGTCATCACCAGCACAGAATGTCAATCACCACAAAGCCCTGTACAGTATATCACAAGATCAAGGTCCAAAGAAATTACAAATCACACAAATGCTGACATATGGATTCAGCAAATCTGGCTTAAGAAAATGGAGAACTTCCAAAAACCACCCCTGGCTATGCCACTGATTTACTGGACACCTGAATTACGTGAATAAATTTCGCTCCTGATATAAACTTTTACATATGTTTACCAGCATGTTTACCAAATCAAACACAACATCAGTGCAACTCTCATTGTAAAACGTCTAGCTGCAGTAATTTTGAACCCCCCACTCCCTGTTTAACACTAACTCGGGGCTATTTCCCCAGATCTCAACTTTTCATTTGAATATGTTTATTCGTTCACATTAGAATATATACATAAATAACTGTGCATCATTTTATTCGTTTCAAATTTGTAATACTTTCTTCTCTTCTTCATTTCTCTGTATGATGTTTTTATTTAAAAAGAGCATGTGGTAACGAACAAAAGGAGGGGTTCCCTTGCTGTGACACCAGCAATTAAAATATAAGGGGCATATCTCAAAGTCCTGCCCAGCCGAGTGCTTTCTTTCTGAGACAAACCTTCGGAGGCTGACGGTTGTTTTTTCAATTTTTTAAAATGAAAACAAGATGACCGCATCACGAACAAAGATTTTTTCTGAGGAAAATTCTAGTTTGGGCCTATGGAGGCTTGCATTTCAATCCAGCTCAGGTCAAGAGTAAACTGAGTTTGGTGGACTTAGTTGAGCTCCCAGCTAACATTAGCCAACGTCACAAAATGGCCACACAATTCAGCACCAATATCATCTGTCCTTGGGTCTCTGCGGATTCTAATGGAAGGGCGTATTCAGGTCAGCACTGAGGTGCACTCTCAGAGCTGATAAAAGATTATATTCAATATTGCACTCATACAGTATATTACATGCAGCAGAAATCATGAACCAAAACAAAATCTTATAGGTGACAAGACTGCTTTAGATAAAACACCCTGAAGTAGGAGATCCAAGGTAAAACCCCAGAGATAGGAGATCCAAAGTAAAACCCCAGAGATAGGAGATCCAAGGTAAAACCCCAGAGATAGGAGATCCAAGGTAAAACCCCAGAGATTGGAGATCCAAGGTAAAACCCCAGAGATTGGAGATCCAAGGTAAAACCCCAGAGATTGGAGATCCAAGGTAAAACCCCAGAGATTGGAGATCCAAGGTAAAACCCCAGACATAGGAGATCCAAGGTAAACCCCCAGAGATAGGAGATCCAAGGTAAAACCCCAGAGATTGGAGATCCAAGGTAAAACCCCAGAGATTGGAGATCCAAGGTAAAACCCCAGAGATTGGAGATCCAAGGTAAAACCCCAGAGATTGGAGATCCAAGGTAAAACCCCAGAGATTGGAGATCCAAGGTAAAACCCCAGAGATTGGAGATCCAAGGTAAAACCCCAGAGATAGGAGATCCAAGGTAAAACCCCAGAGATAGGAGATCCAAGGTAAAACCCCAGATACAGGAGATCCAAGGTAAAACCCCAGAGATTGGAGATCCAAGGTAAAACCCCAGAGACAGGAGATCCAAGGTAAACCCCCAGAGATAGGAGATCCAAGGTAAAACCCCAGAGATAGGGGATCCAAGGTAAAACCCCATAGATAGGAGATCCAAGGTAAAACCCCAGAGATAGGGGATCCAAGGTAAAACCCCATAGAAGGGGCATTCAGAACAGAAAATAGGAGGCACTTTTTTACACAGAGAATTGTGAGGGTCTAGAACCAACTCCCCAGTAATGTTGTTGAAGCTGACACCCTGGGATCCTTCAAGAAGCTGCTTGATGAGATTCTGGGATCAATAAGCTACTAACAACCAAATGAGCAAGATGGGCTGAATGGCCTCCTCTCGTTTGTAAACTTTCTTATGTTCTTATGTTCTAGATAGATGATCCAAGGTAAAACCCCAGCTCTAAGTCATGTTATCTGCTTGTGCTTCAGTAATACAAAGCTTAGAACTGGTAAGACACAGGTTTCCACTGGAATTAAGGGTATCCAGGGCAAACCATTTTGAAATGATTAATTCCCAATTACATACATAACTATTTTAGTATTTAACTTCCTGTTTTCAATATGAAGACTATAATGTATTGACAAAGCAAGAGATGAATACAAGTCCATGTCTCAATTAGAAACTGGAGCACACTGAGGAAAGTACTGTATTGATTTCTACACCTTGCAACAGAAGAATGTTTCAGCTGAGCTTCCCACTGCCCCCCAACTTCCCACACACACACATAAGTACCCACACCCCCTTCCTGCCCTCAGGGACATAAAGATATACAAAAATGAATGGTGTTTCTATTGTATTGTCCTCAACTGACTCATGTAATTAGGAATGTTAGCGATTCATTCTTTTAAAACAAACTGTATTTTTGTAAAAATAATATAAAAGTTGATCTTTTTTTTTTTTTTTTTTTACAGTTTACCATAGTACCTCCACAATGCCTTATTTTTTCCCAAAGTAAGGTTTCTTACCATTATTCACCACTATTTCAATATAGGAGCAACAGCTACTACAGCATCACCTTCATCAGCAACTGTTAGAGCTTCTCCATCTATTTGAGCTCATTATTCTCATCAGAACCATGTCCATAGGTCAGCATGGGGACAATACCTACATTTTAAAAACTCATATTCAAAATCACTACAAAACCCAATTGTATGTATGCAACAATTAGCTCAGATAAAAGTCAATATAAAGATAAATGTTGGAGTTGGAAGTTGGATTTAGAACAAGCAAAATGAACTCCTTTGGCTTCAATACAACTTCTAAATGCCTTGGCATAGCAAGTATAAGCCTTTTGCATAAGTCAAGGGGATTTTGCCACGCTTTTCAACATCTCTTTCAACTGTTCAATGCTTGAAAGCTGGCTACTTTCATAGCCTTGATTCAGCAGTGCTTGATTGAATTCAGAAGCAACAGTAGACTAAGCCTAATTAGGATCACAGTGGCTTGAAACCCCAGAGAAGGAACAGATTACCAGATGTAACCTTTAACTGCTGCATCTATGGGAAGAAAATTGATCCTATGGTACTTGAGAAAATATAATTATCTTCAATTCAGCAAAATAGGGCTGTTGGGTTGTTTTTGCTAGTGTTATTGAACTTGAGACAGATACACCATGGGATAAAATTGGTATGCATAAATCACTTTCAACACACTGAACTAAGCAGTCCTCCAGACTGTTTGTTAACAGTATGTGGATCACCTAAGAATTTAGATTAATACCTAACCAAGAAAGTAATCAGAAAACTATATTGCTCCTCCAAGCCCTAAGCAATAGAACCAACGACCTGTTTGTGAAGCTTGAGTTTTTGTTTCTATGCACCACTCCTTTGGTGGCTCTTTCAGCCAAGCTACCAGAGCAGGGAATGATACAGGTGCTGTAATGATTTCATTATTTGATTTGGTACGATAATTTGAAGGATTGTCTCCGGTCTGGTAAAACATTGGACATCTGAATAGCTTTGATTTAATCCAACCACACATCCATGTCTAAACAGAATTTACGAGGCAGCCAGGCAACAAGGAGAATGCTGCCTAGTATATAAATAACTGGTGACAATTGAGTTAGTGACCAATGGGAAATAGCCTAATCCTCTGAGATAATGTGCCTTGACTGATGGTTTCTGACTACCAGCATGGGTACTTTTCTATAGCCTGATTAAATAGAAAAAAGAGTGGCAGGCACAAGACAAAGTACAAATCTACAGCATCACCCTGGAAATGTATGGACATTATCATGTAGCACTCCACGATACACATGGTGACATTTTATACAGAGAAACAATTTTATTTTTGCATTAGATTTATTATTACTACCAAATGATTACTGTTATCAATATTATTACTTTTTAAAATAAAAAACTATTCAACAATGTAATACAAACAGTCTACCCCTTCTTCTAATCAGCTAGATGACATAGCTGGGGAATAATTAAACAGATGGTTCTTCTTGATAGGATTCATCAGCAAAGTGACAATGCAACATCAGCCCTTAAAACAGTGAATGATTCGGGTTGTAGGATTACCAATTCAAGATCTGAAGAAAGATTTCTGGCACTAAAGTAGGCGGTCAGTCTTTTCATTTATAAAAAAATAATTTAAAATGTGTGTTTTCATTAATAACTAGTGAGTTTCCACTAACACCAATGATATCTTGTTCCTGACACTGTAGGCAGCCAGGGAGTTATTGAATACTTAATCTGATGTAAATCATTTTTGATACTGTGTGCCATGTATTGTTCTTCTAACATTGTAAATTATATAGATAATTAGAAATGGTAAGATGTTTTTAATGTTAATTTCCAGATTTAGAATGACAATTCACTATCATAAATGAAAACCGTGTATAACAAAGTAATTGTCATGTTCTTTTATTGTAATACTGTACAGCCTGTAACTTGTTTTTGCTGATGTTAGCAGACGGGTAGAGGCTTTGGACTAACATGCCTCTCCACTGAAGAAGATTCTGATACTGTGGTGATCAGATCATAGAGTAGGTGTCGCCACAGCTGCTCTTTCATTCCTTTTTAGGACTCAGGTTGAATTTTGGACTGATTAACTGCTGCTCAGATGTCAAACCATGTCCCCAGAGAATACTAAGATAATCCTCTCGACGGATGAACACCTAATGCAGTAACGCATCGTTCCTGCTTTCAAGCACAGTGCAGCGTGTGTCATGTGGGGATATGTTTTGCCAATATTTGTTGAATGACTACTACTTTAAAGGTGCTATAGACTATATTACAATAGCCGTGATCGGTCAGTGCGGATATCTCAATGAATCTAGTTTTAGGACACACTATACAATTTCAGTTATTTTGCATTACATGCACTGTAGCAACATAACCCTAAACAATATTATCATGATGTGAAACACTTCTCATGTTTTCACGAATGTTCTTAACTTTTGAAAGGTAGTGTTTATTGTAGCATGTCTGGGTGTAGCATGTCAATGTAACAAAGAATATTATATATAACTGACAAAGGAAATGTGATGTTATCATTTTAATCCTTTGAATGCCACTCACACATCTAAGCAGCCCACCAAAGAAAGTAAACTTCTCAAATAATATTACTGTATTATTATTTCACACAGATAGACATGTCTATTTTAAACTATTTAAAAAATAAATGTATGATCAGGATGGGTCAAGATAAAGAAAAATAAGTCTCACCTTATTCTCACTCTATTTTGGTTGTACTTTCAGGTTGTGTGGGTTTCCATGTAGTTTTATTTTAGCCAGAGAAATTGTCCTTCCAAATACAAATAAGCTAATTAATATCACAATATGGGAGGGCATATTTAAATGTTTCTGTCTGAGTTCCAATTTTGTGTTGCATGACTACTGATATCGTACAGCTTTCTTAAACTGGGTTTCCACAAAGTTACTATTTGTAGTGCCTTTAGAGCTCTGTTAAAAATATAACCACACAAACATACTTAAATATTTTACGGCAGACGTGTTATATTTAAAAAGTTATATTAAAATGTATATATGTTTTGCGATTGATGATTACTGGGATAATCTTACATCGATTTCAAAACTGCTTAATTGACGATACGCACACACTGTCCTTCTCATAGGGGATGAACCCGATCACACTCTGTTCACCCACCCTTCTACGACTACTACAACTACTAATAATAATAATCAATACCTGAAATCCGAATTCCACAAGAACAGTGAAAGGCTCTCGCCAGTAGAATGTGGTTATATATACAGTATATATTGTTGTTATTGGGGATCCAGTAGATGCTAATCCACCGGGGACTTTCTGGAACTGTGTTATGTCTTGCAGCAGGCTGATGTTAAGCCCCATATTCGTCTTTTTGAACAAATTCGTGGATCCAAGATTTGTTTATTTTTATTTTTTTTCATGTTTTTGTTCTTTAAAACCAATCTTCGATGAATTTGGTTTAAGGGATTTTAGCAGGCTGTGTGGTCCAGTGGTTAAAGAAAAGGGCTTGTGAGCAGGAGGTCCCCGGTTCAAATCCTAGCAAGTCACTTAACCTCCTTGTGCTCTGTCTTTCGGGTGAGACGTTGTTGTAAGTGAATCTGCAGATGATGCATAGTTCACACACCCTAGTCTCTGCAAGTCGCCTTGGATAAAGGCATCTGCTAAATAAACAAATAATAACTCAATGTGGACACTCAAGTCTGGTGAATTCCCAGCTATGCTAATTTTAATACACTTTGGGGGTACAAACATGACTTTTTGTCCTTGGTAGGTACCCAAGATAGATGCTGCACAAGGCTAGTGTGCAGTGTATTGCATCTTATAGCTAAGGGACAGAAAAGTCTAAGCTTAAAGCAATCGGATATCTGATCATCAAACACGAACATAACAAAAGTGTAAAAGGAAGAGTTTCGTTATTTATTTGTAGCAGCGTCAGTATTTTTATAGCCTTGCTTATAGAACAACCAAACTATAAAGCACTATCATTTTATGAGTCTGTGACAGGCTAGCTGCAGGGATGACATCAGGCCAAAAAGAATCACACACAAACAGGCAGCACTTGCAGTGAATCTGAGACGCGGCAGCGCTTAGTGTTTTCATAAACAAATAAATAAAAGGTTGAACAAAACAGAACACAGCACTTTAAGCCAAAATAAATAGACAAAGAAAACTGACTAACACTTAAACAGTGGAAGAACAGACAAACAAACACGATGAGTAAAAAATAAACTTATATTTCCTCTTTCCTTAGTTTTTAAATTTTCTCCTCTTCACACCCGTTCTCCACTCACCGAACACACAACCCCGAGTGAGTGAAACGTGCATCTATATATACAATTGTGCTGGGATTCAATTACCAATAAATTATTCACTTGAATCCCAGCACGTGAACTAAATCTGTGCAACCCCGTGCTCACATATGATTAACTACTTTAAATGCACGTGAAGTGAAGTGCAATCCCTGTGCCTAAATACAATTATACATTTTAAATAACTCGTGCTACACACACCCATTTATATCCCGTGCAGCAATATCTACACACCAACATTAACACACCACATGCAACATATAACACACAAATGCACACAGGGGCGGGGCACATTGCCACAGAGTCAAATGACAATAATTTGAAACATTTAATAAATGTTGTCACATGGTCACTTCCAGCAGATCTCAGATAATAAAGGATTGCTTGGTACGGGCTTTACTATAGTAGAAAGTTGCACGACATTATGTGAAAAAAGGCACTTTACAAAGCGTTTAAAAAGGACCAAAAACAAAGTACACAGAAAGAGTACTTGGAACTGCAAACACAAATCAAAAAGGAAGTTAGAAAGGCCAAGAGAGAGATAGAAATCAATATTGCTAAGGGGGCTAAAAACAATTCCAAAATGTTTTTCCAATATTATAACAGCAAGAGAACATTCAAAGAGGAGGTTAAATGTCTAAGAGACACAAATGGCAAAATCATAGATGAAGAAAAAAAAATAACAAATATATTAAATGATTACTTTTCACAGGTTTTTACAAAGGAGGACACGGACAACATGCCCCACATGTCGACCTGTTCCTATCCAATTTTAAATAACTTTAGCACAACAGAGGCAGAAGTGTTAAAGGGACTAGGAGCTCTTAAACAAATCCCCTGGGCCGGATGAGAGCCTCCCAATAGTACTCAAAGAAATGAGAGAAGTTATTTACAAACCGCTAACCAAGATCATGCAACAGTCTCTTGACACAGGGGTTGTACCGACAGACTGGAAATTGCAAACGTAATACCGATCCACAAAAAGGGAGATAAAACCGAACCAGGTAACTACAGACCAATAAGCCTTATGGAAACTATAATAAGATCCAAAATGGAAAATTACGTATATGGTAACAATATCCTGGGAGACAGTCAGCATGGTTTTAGGAAAGGGAGATCATGTCTAACTATCACGCTTGATTTTTTTGAGGATGCAATTTATCAATTGATAATTGCAAAGCATACAACATGGTTTATTTAGATTTCCAGAAAGCTTTTGACAAAGTCCTGCATAAAAGATTAATTCTCAAACTGAACGCAGTAGAGATTCAAGAAAATGCATGCACATGGATCAGGGAGTGGTTAACATGTAGAAAACAGAAAGTACTGATTAGAGGAGAAACCTCAACATGGAGCGAGGTAACCAGTGGTGTACCACAGGGATCAGTATTAGGTCCTCTGCTATTCCTAATCTACATTAATGATTTAGATTCTGGTATAGTAAACAAACTTGTTAAATTTGCAGACGACACAAAAATAGGAGGAGTGGCAAACACTGTTGCAGCAGCAAAGGTCATTCAAAATGATCTAGACAGCATTCAGAACTGGGCAGACACATGGCAAATTACATTTAATAGAGAAAAGTGTAAAGTACTGCACGCAGGCAATAAAAATGTGCATTATAAATATCATATGGGAGATACTGAAATTGAAGAAGGAATCTATGAAAAAGACCTAGGAGTTTATGTTGACTCAGAAATGTCTTCATCTAGACAATGTGGGGAAGCTATAAAAAAGGCCAACAAGATGCTCGGATATATTGTGAGAAGTGTTGAATTTAAATCAAGGGAAGTAATGTTAAAACTTTACAATGCATTAGTAAGACCTCACCTAGAATACTGTGTTCAGTTCTGGTCACCTCGTTACAAAAAGGATATTGCTGCTCTAGAAAGAGTGCAAAGAAAAGCAACCAGATTTATCCCTGGTTTAAAAGGCATGTCATATGCAGACAGGCTAAAAGAATTTAATCGATTCAGTCTTGAACAAAGAAGACTACTCGGTGATCTGATTCAAGCATTCAAAATCCTAAAAGGTATAGACAATGTTGACCCAGGGGACTTTTTTGACCTGAAAAAAGAAACAAGGACCAGGGGTCACAAATGGAGATTAGATAAAGGGGCATTCAGAACAGAAAATAGGAGGCACTTTTTTTTACACAGAGAATTGTGAGGGTCTGGAACCAACTACCCAGTAATGTTGTTGAAGCTGACACCCTGGGATCCTTCAAGAAGCTGCTTGATGAGATTCTGGGATCAATATGCTACTACAACCAAACAAGCAAGATGGGCTGAATGGCCTCCTCTCGTTTGTAAACTTTCTTATGTTCTTATGTTCTTAACACTACGTTGCAGACAGGCCTGTGCGTAGTCTCTGTAAAAAAAATGAAAATACACAAGAGAAAAAACTCTCAACAAATACAGTAATTAAAACAATTACATAATAATATAAAATGTCTTGTATTTTTTGCCAAAGCTAAAATGAGAAATAAAGCTATTGCAGCCTAGGGGGAGACCACAAAGTCAGCTGACTTATGTTGCTGGATCCCTGGGAAGGAGCGACTCTAGCCGCTGGCTTCACACAGGGCACAAGGCCACAGTGGAACATAACAAGCAACAGGCTAAAGTGCACAAATTATGCGTAAATGGTAAAAACTATGACAGTGATTATATTAATATCACATATCATTTGTGAAAAACACAATAAATGCGAAATAGGATAACTAAAAGGAAATATGGGATTACATGAGCTTGACCCTTGCAAATGAAGAGTTTGAGGGTCATCTTTGATCCTGATCTATCATTTGAGGCTCATATTAGGGAATTTACTAAAGTATCTTTTTACCATTTGAGAAATATAGCCAAACTTAGACCAATTCTTTCCTTATCTGATGCCGAGAGACTAATGCATGCCTTTGTTTCATCTAGAATTGGTTATTGTAATGCACTTTCTTCTGGTGTCCCAAAATGTGTGGTATCCTGCTCATAGCTGGTTCAGAATACCGCCGTTACCCCTGTTTTGGCCTCTTTACACTGGCTCCCTGTGCAGTATAGAATTGATTTTAAGATTTTGCTGTTAATTTACAAGGCTCTGAATGGATAAGCACCTGATTATTTGCAGGAGTTACTGATCCTGTATCTTCCAAACTGCACTCTGATATCACAGGATGCGGGGCTGCTGGTTATTCCTAGGTAAGGTGACCATATGACTGTGTTCAGCAGGACAGTTTGGGATAGTTCAGGCTTTTCACCTCATAACCCAATGCATTCTGGTAAGCATAGTCCTGCTTCTCTTAAAGGTAAGAATGGTAACTGAGACAGGTCAAACGTACCAGAATGCATTGGGTTGCGAGTTGAAAACCCTGAACTGTCTCACTGAATATGGAGCCATGTGGTCACATGTGGCAATGTGCCCCGCCCCGTGTGCATTTGTTTTATGTTGTATGTTATGTGTGTTAATGTTGGGATATAATGTGAGTAATGAGCATGAGTATTTAAAATGTATAATTGTATTTAGGCACAGGGATTGCAATTCACTTCACATGCATTTAAATTATTTAATATGTGAACACGAGGTTGCACATAATTAATTCGCGTGCTGGGATTCAAGTGACTAATTAATTAGTAATTGAATCCCAGCACAACAGTATAGTGTTTGGTGAGTGGAGAACGGGTGTGGAGAGGAGGTAAAATAAACGATAATAATAAGTGTTTGTACTCACCGTGTTTGTTTGTCTCTTAGTCCACTGTTTGTTTAGTGTTAATCCGTTTTGTTTGTCTATTTATTTTGGCGTAAGTGCCGTGTCCTGTCTTCTGTTTTGTTCAACCTTTTTATTTATTTGTTTATTAAACACTGAGCGCTGCCGCGACTCAGTTTCATTCCTCACCACTGTGTCTGTGTACTGCTTTCTGGCCTGAGGTAATTCACAAAGCCACCCTGTGACATCACCTTATTATTAGGGTCAACAAAAGCAACACGGGAGGGGTAGGGCTTTTTCTTGTAGAGCTCCTAAATTATGGAATGCTCTGCCTTCGTTTGTCAGGGAAGCTGGGAGCATTAGAGTTTTCAAATCAAGACTAAACACACACTTTTATAAAATGGGTTTCTTATCTTAGTGGGTTTTAAATAAATAAATACAATATTCTGGAATGTGGGACCAGCACTATCAATGTTTGAGCATATATAGAGAGAAGAAAGTACAAGCTACTGTACATAATCAGATAGTAAAAAGCCACCAAGGAGTTTGGTGCCATCACAGAACTACGAGGTGGCTTTTTACTATCTGATTTATGTACAGTAACTTGTATTTTATTTTGTATAATACCAGCAGAAATAGAAAAAAGAAACACACAGAGATACAATTAAACAAATATGTTCTTTACTAAAAATCACAAACTACTTTTTTTTTTTTTTTATAATAATAATAATTAGGCGTGTCGGTTGTATCTTGGCTTTTTCATCAGATTCATAAAATTTCCTGTTGACTTTTGAGTTGTTAAAGATGCAGTTATGCCCAAAAATGCTCTGGAGGCTGTAATGTAACTCAGAGTTTTGTGTGAATGGGCTTTGGGTGACGCTGCAACAGAGACTGCGTCGTTATCATTATTTTCTTTCTCACTATCTTTGTTGTTTTGTTTACCGACATGATCTTGCAGATTGCAGGAAGTACTGGCCAGAATTTCAGAGATCTTTCGCTGCTTGTGTTCAGCAAGGTATGAATAATTATTCATGCTCTGCTCGTCGTGAGGGATTGTTTCTACCGGTCGCAGTTCACTGAGCTCTGCCAAGTATGATCTGAGGATGGCGAGATCGGAGATGGTTTCCCTATTAGGTTGGTATTTTGCTACTGTGCTACAAAGTTCTGCCCAGCCTCTGACACTACGGTAAATCGAGAGGACATTTTTTTTTAACAAATAATTGTAGGCACCTTTTGATGGGAACGCTATCTTTATACACAATATGTTTTTTAAATGCCACATCATTCGTAAAAAACACAAGAAACAGCGTACCTATCAAATAACATTTCACATCAGATTAGTTTAACAGGAAAATCAGCGTTATTTCTACTTCGTTAGACGTGAACGTTCTGAGCCCTAGTCAATGGCAAAAGCCTTTCACACAATGTGACAAAACCAGAAAGAGTCAGAGTGTGTCAGGGTTTACTTTCTTTTGCCATTTCCAAATTCAGTATTATATTTGTGTATTTTATTGTTGTATTTAATATTATGGTAGTGTGTTCTTAGTATGCCTACCAAGACAAAAACTTGTGAACCACTATGTATGAGCCAAGAACGACGGAATCACTTGGCAGTTGTGCACCAAAAGAATCTTACCGATGAAATTGACAAAATCTCCTTAACGACTTCATTTTGTGAACTGAACTGAACAGCGCCGAGATGTATTTGCTCTTTACTAAGCATTAAGTCTGCAACAATAACAATACGGTATGAAACGGTAGTGTTAATAAAATGTGTTTTTTTTCTTTTTTTTATTAAATATCCTTAAAGTTTGGGAAGCGTTAATTTACAATTCAAGTTACAAAACATGATTGAAGGTCATGCTGTGTATATGCAGTCAGCCATTATAATGTAATTGATGCCTATTTTCGTTATTTATTGATTTTGGTATGTTTTATTTACGATAACCGAGATTAATTATTGTGTACCTTATTATTGTATTTTGAGTTACTCTGTCTATGTTGCTACTTTAATAACGACAAGTTGTTGTTTATACTCGGTCACACTGTGAGTGGACTTGAATACCGTTTCTTTGACATTAAAACTGGTTGAATTTAAACTCACCGTGTTAAGCCGAGGACACACATGAACGGCGCAGCACGTCTTGCGGGGAGCGATGCTGTGCGGCGTGCCAAGCCAAATGATACAGGACGTCAAGTAACCAGGCCCGGCGTTACGGGTGGGACTGCCCCCCCCCCAGTTTCAGATTCTAAATTGATTCAGTACCGTCAGCTTCCAGTTCTGGCGGTAGATGCCCCCTGGAATGTCTCAGCACCAAATGTAAATCAAATTTAAAATCAATCCGCGTGAGTGCTGGCTTTTTCTTTTTGACTTGCTGTATTTTTAAGCGTAGTTCACTATTGGACAGTAAATACTAAACAAAGACACAATTGGTCCAAATTAATTTATTATTAATCAAAAGCAGCCAATTAATACTCTGCATTGACTAAAGCAGCCAATACTGTAGCTGCAACTGCTGAGAGCCAATCGCAGACTGACAGCTTGACTGGAGCACAGACACGGCATCTTTCAACAACAAAGCGCGACGCGGACAGTTCAGTAATATTGTGCCATTCATATGTAGATTCAAGAGAGAATTTTCAAGAGATTCAAGAGAGAGGTTTTGGCTGAAGGTAGAAACATGGTGAGTTAGAAGGCATTTTAGAGTGGTATTTAATGAGAGATTGTATTGGTTGTTCAGACTCAATTGTACACGGACTGTTAATTGCTCTGTTCATTCCTTAGGCAATGTCCAGATTATAAATAGGGCTTTAAAACCCTAACAAGTTAATACAGCATTTAAATTGATTTACTAATTAAAAATGCATTATTTTTTCTCTTTATATGTATGTCATCCTTGTTTTTTATTTTAAAAAAAATGTTGGGAACTATTTTCTTAGACCGTCTTTACTCAGCGGAAAGGTACCCAACGAATCAGTATAAGTTCAAGGTAAATTTAGATTTTAAGGTGTTTTTTTTTTATTTAAAGAAAACAATGGTAAAATAATATTCTGATAGAGACAGTGCCCTCTCGATGATGGGCTCTACCGTGTGATAGTTAACCTTGACTTTCGTTGGTGCCCTCTCCTTCAGCTCGGGACCCATCAAGTCATGGTCAACTATCACACGTAGAGCCATCATCGACGGACACTATCGCTTAAATAAAAAAAAAAATCTATGAGAAATCATTAATCAAATCAAAGTAAATCAAAGCACAATAATAATAATAATAATAATAATAATAATAATAATAATAATAATAATAATTTAAAAATGTCTAGGTGTTTGGAAACCCCTTCGTAGGGCCGCCTTGTCGGATTGTTTACAAAAGCGTATGTTTTTTTATGTTCAGTATTGAATAGCCAGTTGAAAGTAAGCATTATATGTACATTTGTTACTTTACAGTAATGCACTGTTCACGCTAGGCTGTGCCACTGCATCAATGCCCCCCTGAAATAAAAAATGTCCCAGTGAATTTCTCTTAACGCGCCCGTGTGTCCCCCTTCCCAGACCAGACACAATACCAATACGCAGTAAATTAATGCATTTTGTATTAACATAACATGTCTGACGACAGCCTAATCTTTTTTACTTGCTTGTTTACACTTGCGTTTTCATAATTAAACTTCAGTGCCATATTCTCCAGTCCAGTAGAATGCGCTCACACCCTCCCCGGTTACAGTGAGTTTCACAGTAAAGCCTGGACGACAACGTCAGGCTTGTTACAACATGGCCCGGCGCAAATATAACCTTGTATCCCTGTTACACCCGACCATTACTTCTGGAAGAATAAGTAATCAGCTTTGGCAGTGACTGTTGAAATGTAGGCTATTATATTTGTGCTTAAATACTGTGAAATTCATCCACTGTAAACTTATCTATATGCTAGACAAAATATCTGTCAGATATTTGGAGATGTGTATTTCTGCGTACTACAGTACAGTTTATAGACAAAGTGCAGTAGATTTGTGAAACGAAAACACATAATTGATTAAAAAAAAAAAGTAGTCTACGGTAACATTATAAAATATGTGAAATTTGTCTCTTCTATGACAATAATTCAGTATGTGTTAAGCACCAACTGTCAACAACATTTCACCAGTAGGCCTATAACGGCATTATAAAAAAACATATACAGTCACCTCCAAAATTATTGGCACCCTTAGATGAGCAAAAAAGACAGTATAAAATAAATAATACCAGTACCGAGCTATATTGTAATTTTCCAACATGTGGAATATATTTGACTTTATTAATGATGCATTGGAATCAACCAAAATCACACATTTCTCAAATTATAAATTTATTTCCAAAAAAAAAAAAATGAAGTGTCACAATTACTGGCACCCTTGTTTTCAGTACTTTGTGCACCCTCCCCTTGCAAGGATAACAGCACTGAGTCTTTTTCTATAATGTTTAATGAGATTGGAGAACACATTGGGAGTGATCTTAGACCATTCCTCCATACATAATCTTTCCAGATCCTTGATATCCTTCAGTCTGCGCTTATGGACTACCCTTTTCAATTGAAACCACAGGTTTTCAATGGGGTTCAAGTCCGGAGACTGAGATGGCCATTGCAAAATGTTGATTTTGTGGTCAATTAACCATTTCTTTGTGGATTTTGATGTGTGCTTGGGGTCATTGTCTTGCTGGAAGATCCACTTGCGGCCAAGTTTCAACCTCCTGACAGAGGCAACCAGGTTTTTGGCTAAAATGTCGTGGTACTGGGTAGAGTTCATGATGCCGTTGACCTTAACAAGAGCCCCAGGACCAGTGGAAGCAAAACAGCCCCATAACATCAAAGATCCACCACCATATTTTACAGTAGGTATGAGGTTCTTTTCAGCACACGCATCCTTTTTTCAACGCCAAACCCACCGCTGGTGTGCGTGGCCAAAGAGCTCTATTTTCGTTCCAATTGAAGTGCCAATGCCATTTAGCAAACTCCAGGCGCTTACGTTTGTTGGTTGCTCTCAATAAAGGCTTTTTTCTGGCAACCCTTCCAAATAGCCTATTGGCATGGATGTAGCGTCTAATTGTAGATTTGGAGACTTGGTGACCCCCAGATGCAACCAAGTTCTGTAATTCTCCAACTGTGGCCCTTGGATTTCCCTTTGCCTCCCAAACCATCTGCCTCAATGTGCGTGGGGGCAATATACACTTGCGTCCTCTACCAGGCAAGTTTGCCACTGTTCCAGTGCTTTTGAACATCTTAATTATTGCCCTAATAGTGGTAAGTGGTATACAGTAATCCGTCGCATATCCGTCCGTCACACATCCGCCCTGACCGCTTACCTGCCTGGACAAGACTTCTCAGCCACGTGACTAATGTGTACAGCGCAGAGGGAAAATGGCGAAAGAGAGTTGTGCTTACAATTGAGAAAAAAGTTAGAAATACTTTCACTGCTAGAAAAGGGAGTTACCAGGGAAAAACTAGCACAAGACTTCAGAATTGGAAAAAGCACTGTGACAGATCTCAAAAAGTCTGCTTCAGAGATTAAAAAGTTTGCATCGGGTGCAGAGAGTTTCTATGGATGCAAACAACGGAAGGTTCTGAGACACCCGCAAGATGACAAATGAGATAAAGCTGTGTATACCTGGTTTGTTCAAGCAGGGAATGAGGGAATTCCAATATCAGGGGCTATATTATGTGAGAAAGCAAAGAGGTTTAATCAGTTGTTGGATGGCGACTCAAACTTCAAAGCTTCATCTGGCTGGCTGAAGCGGTTTCAGAGCCGTCATGGAATCAAGCAGCTCACTGTGCAGGGTGAAAAACTTTCGGCAAACACTGAAGCGGTAGAGCCGTTTGTTTCAGAATTATACAGTTTGATAGAAACACATCAGCTTACCAGGGATCAGCTGTATAACTGTGACGCCTACCGGGTCTTCTACTGGGCACAGCAGCAAAGCCGAGGTGCTTTAAAAATGTTAACCTGGCTGCTTTACCAGTAGTGTACAAGTCACAAAAGCGTGCATATGGATCGAGATATATTCCATGACTGGTTTCACAACCATTTTGTGCCGAACGTAAAACAAAAGCTATAGGAGCTGGGCCTGCCACCGAAAGCAGTTCTGCTGTTAGATAACACCCCTGCTCACCCAGCAGCAGAAACCCCGGTAAATGGAGACGTACAGTGCTTGTTTTTACCTAAAAACACTACAGCATTAATTCAGCCTATGGACAACGGGATAATTGAAGCAACGAAACGCAGGTACCGACACAAAATGCTAGAGTCTTTTCTTCACTCAAGTTCTGATGCTTTTATTGAAAACGTAAAAAGGTTAACAGTAAAAGATGTTGTCTATTTGGTAGCGGATGCATGGCAGAACATTGAGAAAAGCACACTACAGAATGCTTGGAAGAAACTAAAATTGGGATCTGAAAAAGCCAACGATGTTGCACCAAATGTACAAACAGAACCTGAATCGGCTGAATCTGTGTTCGAGGGATTTACAGAGGACGAAATCCAACAGTGGAAAAATGCAACGAAGCAGATCCTGCCTATCATCGTTTAGATGATGAAGAGATTGTGGATGACGTAAATGTAAATAACAGCGACAAACGAGAAAGTGAGGATGAAGACAATGAAACTAAAGCAGCCGTTTCCCACAGTGAAGCAATTGAGTGCTTTCAAAAAGGACTTGACTGGCTGGAACAGCAACCCGAAGCTGAGACTACTCAGCTTTTGCTTGTCCGGTCTTTGATTGCAATGGCAGCGAAAAAAAGGGGCTTCAGACAAACCCGCATACAAGATTTTTTTGCTCCAACACAATAATATTGTAAGTCGCATAATGTACGTTATAGGCTTCTGTATAGCCTTCTGTATTCTTCTTTTGAGTTCTAGGCTTTATGTTGTTGAATAAACACAAACTACAGTTACTTTTGTAAAAAAAAATATTAATTCATCCTACCACAGTAGCCTAATAACGTTAAATCCCAGAACATAAACGGTGTGCATTTTGTAGTGCTTACATGTTTATACAAGTACATTATAACTGTTATGTTTTTTTATCATGATTCATTTATCCGTCTTTTAGTGTATCCGTCCTTACTCCGGTCCCATGGCAGTCGGATATGCGACAGATTACTGTATTTAGTTTTTTAGCCATTGCCTGATTTATGAAGGTCAACAACCATTTGTCTCTCTTCATTTGTGAGTTCTTTGCCTTTCCCCATGGTGATGGATGACAAATGGATTTCATATGCGTGTTGCCTCATTTTTATACCCCAGTGAAACAGGAAGCCATGGAAGGCCACAATACAGTTCCTTAAGACTGAGATGAACTTAAAGAAGTAGAATGTTAATGCAGATTTAATTTTGTTTGATTTTATTTATAAGAATCTTTAGGGGTGCCAATAATTGCGACACCAATCTTTTTAAGAACATTTTTTATTACTTGTTAATAAAAAACATTTTCTCTGAGTAATTGTATTAGAATAAAAGAATATGGTTTTCCCATATATTTGAGTATAAAATAAATACAGCCTTTTTTGCTCATCTTTATCAAGGGTGCCAATAATTTTGGAGGTGACTGTATATACAGTATATGTGATTTTATACAGCACTGTATATATGCACTGGAATCTGAATAAAGGAAATTATTAAGTAATACAGTTCAAGTGCAGCAACGGTTTTAGTAAGTAACATTTTCAAAACCATATCATTATGTGCAGTATTTAAATATGTTAAAATATAGCAAACCCACAAAACCAACGACACACATATTGTATATTTGACATTTTATTTGTAGTGTTCTGTGTAACACGTGTAACACGGGCCATCGTTTAACCTTCGTACTGTATTGAAAAAAATTCAATACAGTACGTGAAGCAGATATACACATTTATCATATCAACAACATCAAAAATGGTTTTGAAAACTGTCCAAAATATTTACTTGGGGACTAAGAATGAAAAATGTCAAGAAAAAAATAATGCCATTTTTGATATGGACATTGTCAAAATAAGGGCAACTGGAAGGTAAGAATTTACCAGTCAGGACAATGGGATTCAAATACTACTACGATTAAACTGTATCTGTTGGTAATGTGGTTTCTTCTAATGCAGTTTTCAAACTGGGGTATGCGAGAAAAATTCTGAAATGGCGGACAACGCATTTTATTTAGTACCACTTGGCCATCTATTGCAAACTTTTGTCATGTAATCAACGTTTAATCGTTAACACTAGACTGATATGCTGTGACAGAGCGTTCAGTGCACACATGACTAATTTATATATTAAATATGTATGTTATAAATAAACCCTGTTGTTTAAATGCCATATAAATGACATATATATATATATATATATTAAAAAAAACTATAAGCCTAGTCTTTAACTCATTTTATTTCCTGTGTGCGTTCGTGCCTGCAAATCGATATTTATTTTTTCCAATGACCCGATTAAAGTTTATTATAACTTAAGTATTATTGGTTCATTTCAAAATACAGAATGTGTAGCCAATCAGAAACCGAAGTATTGCGTCTGCTGTGTTTTTAGCTTTTCAATCCAGTAAAAAAATATGGATTGTTGGCTCAATACTAGTACATTACTAGCAAAGGGCAATCAAGACAAAATACCGTCAGACATTAAAAACGCCAAAAATGTATTTCGTAATGAGGTCAGCTGTAGAGATGCGTGGACAGTGGACTGTTCTTTGCCTTCTTTTCTGTAATTTTATTATCAATAAAAAATACACGATTGGCCTTTGCTATCACGGAATAGTCCTATGTAATTTCTGAGTGATTGAGGCTAGCATGGAGGCTTTGTTGATTTTAATTCATTAGTAATTACAGTAAAATGATGTTGATGTTTCCAAAAACTAGAAACATGTTTGAGGGACTGTTTTAATCCAAAAGTAAATATATATATTTTCTGTTATAATACTGTAACTTTGTATTAATCACAAACTCCAAGGCTTGTGCGTCTTCTTGTACAGTATCATGTTATTGTACAGACCTTTTTTTCTGTACGCGGTGGACGGACTACATTTTTTAGAAAGGGGTATGCAGCTTAAAAAGATTGAAAACCCCTGTTCTAATGTGATTTGGTACAACGAATATCCTCTACTCAGTGATACACCAGCATCACTGTGACACATTTCCCAATATTTTCCCCAAAAGTGACAGTGAGTAGTTTAGAGACACCTTGGTTGTATCTACAGCTTTACAGTTTTATTTTTTGTTCTTCAGAAACAAAAGGTCAGTAAACTCTGCTGGCATATTTAAAACAAACAAAAATAAGAAATGGTGGTTGGTTCTGAATCATCAAACATATTGACCCCCTCACTGAAGAAAATGTCTCCCTAATTCGTTCTGAATACTTTAAACCCACCACAACTACTGTGACAGTAGTTGGGGCGGGTTTTCTATTGGATCTAAAATTAGATTACAATCAGGAAGGAGGCTTGTTAGCAGGATTTAAAGCTGTATTACAGTTAATTTATGGAGGATTTAAGAGAATTGTGACGAAATGTCCAAGAATTCCTACACACAAAAACCCCAGATGAATGTGCCTATGACCATAGGGATTTCATTGTGGAAGACAGCAAAGGAAAGAATGTACACATTTAGTGTGCAAGTACTGTCCAGTTACTATACATAGTTTGACACACAAAAAAAAAAAATTCATACAGTATATCAAAAACGAAAGCCCCTAAAAAAAACTAATTTACATAAAAATAGCTAAAAATAAGCACAGAAAAATACATTTAATAAAACCCGAAAAACAGAAGCCCTATTCATAATATTGCGCTGTTATATGATTTATTTATTTATTTGTTTATAAGTAAAATAGTATAAAATACGAGCTAATTGATTTGTTTTTCCAAAATGAGCCCGTCCTAAAGAAGTGGGTGCCCCCCACAGCGTTCATGCTGCTGCCAGGCCTGCAAGTAACTGGATTTATTGCGGGGTGTAAGCGGTTAGTATTTCTTTTGGATCATTCAATAGACCCATAACCAACGTCCTTGAAATTCTTATTTTTATAATCAAATAGCTCCGGATGATGAGAAACTAGCTATCAGTAGCTCCTCCATGTTCATGGTTATTCGAGTTCATCAAGACATGACGTTTCACACACCATGGACCTGATTGGCTAGACCCAGATTTGCCGCTGCAGGAAAATGTTTGAGAGGCAAAATATTGCTTGCCGAGTGACATTTTGCCGTTCTAAAATTCTACCGCTGCGACACTTTTCCGCAACGTCATTTTTTCATCAATGTGTAGTTCACTCTAATTGAAATAAAAGGTGAGCGATATGTGCTGCATTTTGCCGCTCCCCGCTAGCAGTGCCACGTCACTCATTTGTGTCCTAGGCTTTAGTGTGTTCACAGCCAGCGGCCAGAGTAGCAGAGAACTGTCACTTTCGTGGGTTATAGATCGATCCACTGTGTTCAACATTTATCCCCTATATACACCATTGTATAGTACAAACAATGTGCCATAGACAACTAATATATACATACAAAAATTAGATATTGTTAGGACACAGCGATGATAATTGTACATAAGTAGATATTGAGTTTATTGAAAATGTTACATTTTGTTGTTTACAAACAGGCTTTTAAAGAGATTAATTTCAATTGCTTCTCCAAACCCCAAGTATAGGGGAATCTGCCCCCTGACCCTGGGCACCACCAACAATTTTACAAACCCGGCGCAGCTGCTAATGGACACAGTTACTTGTATAAAATTAAAGTAGGGTATATTTTGTATTGCTATGTGGCTTTCCCAATCCACTCAAATGGCATATACCTACTGTGCACCTTATGTAATGGCAGTGAAGCGTATCAAAAGAAGAATGCCAATTAAAAATACTGTGCTGAAATTAGTATGCATTCTTTAACCCATTATTTAATAGTCAAAGCACAGCAAGCTCGGGAGGCATCGTCCAGCTTGCAATGTTTTTTTTTGTTTTAATTATATCAGTAAAAAAATAGTATCAGTAAAAAAAAAAAAGGTTACTGTAAGTCTGTATGTCAGTAAAAACAAAATTGCAAGGTTGGCAACCCTGGGTCTAGTACTGTATCTTTGCTGATTTTAACTAATCTGATATTGCACATTTCTTATAGATATTCAACTGAGACCATTTGCCTTGAGTCTATATAATGTCCATACAACAAAATAAGAATACTGTGATGTTTCAAAGTGTTTGTGTGTGTGTGTTTTTATAAACCAAAATATGAAATGCACTCGGAAATTGGAACAGGATTAGGACACTTTATCTAGGAATAGTTTATAAATATGTTATTAAAATAACAATTTAGAATAATGTAAGCATAGCAAGGATCATAATTGTAAACCTTAATTATAAAAAAAAAAAAGACAAATGTGTGATATGGGTCATATTTTAAGCCCATCATCCTGCTGCTCACATATGTAACTGAGATGGATTTACCAGTGAGGAGGAGGATGATGGGAAATGTAGTTCTGAGTGGTCCATGTGGGAACATGGGAAGCCATCTTGAGGCAGGGAATGCAATTTAAAAGTTAAAAGAAGTGGTCAAAACGTAAAAAAAATAAAAATAATAAAACACACACCTTACGTAAACGGTTGTAGCAACACATGGGAACATGTAACACAATAAAATAAAAGGTCCTTATGTACCCTTTAAACTAAGTTTTACTTGAATAAACCTGTAGTATTCTGTTATAGAATACAAGTTTAGGGTGGAAAAAGACAACCAATACCAGGGAACTGATAAATGAAAAAGGCTTTCCTGTGATTTCACTATTACTCATAATGTATGTTAAGCATACATATATACATCAGTATAACTACAGACGGTAAGACTGTGGTTGTCAAAAACCACATAAATCAAGTATTTTCCCTGTCAGTACTTACATGAACTCATTTGAAGTTGGTCATTCCCAGAAGACACTTTTTCGTAGACCAGGAAAAACAAAGAAACGCCATAACCAAATACAGCATACATCATGATCTCCAGAGTTTTATGCAGGAAAAAAATCCTAGAGCATCATTTGTGGTAATCATTATCTGGTCTTGGAAGTGTAGCTCCTCTGCCAGACCCTAGCTTGAAAGCAGCTGACTGGTGCTGTGCTGCAGCATTCATCCCCATTCACAGCACAGAACAAGACAGTGTCAAGCATAATAGCCAATACAAACAAACCAAGTTCTACAAGACAAGTGAGGTTACTAAATAACCACTACAGCTGGAGGCAAATAAAGGAGCCTTCAAGGCACGTAATTCAATAGGCTATCTGTTATAGCTATACATTTTATAAATAGAAGGGTGTAAGGAAATGTTGGCAAGACAGACCTATTAAACACTGCAGACAGCTGTTGGGAAGCATACTCGGGGTGGTTAAGGGGGCGCCATGTCTGGGCTATAGGGCCCAACCTCTCTGCAGGCCTCCCAAGAATTTGGATCCACTAGAGTAGGACACACAGGTTGCACATATAAAAACCATTCAGCAGGACTGTAAATCTTTCTGTCAAATGTGTACAGTAGCTGAGCCACAAGAAGTGTAAGGCATCACTTTGAATATTTCAGCTGCTCCAGCAAACCTTCAACAGATATTTTGACAACACCATAGTATACCCATGATTATCCTTCACTGCTAAGCCATTTATGGAAGCACCAATACAATAGTTTAAAAAAAAAAAACCAAAACATTGTACTACTGACGCACCCCCTTTCCTTCCCATTTATGGTACATTCGGAAATTCAATCTAATGCTCTCTGGGCACTCTCTTCAGAATGCTCCAGAGTGTGGATTTCTGATGGAGTTCACAAATAGCTATTTGCTATTCAAGATTAAACATAGTGACAGCTAACAAGGGGTATATTATTGGTGCTAATATAATGACATTAGGTTATAACAGACACACTTTTTTTGTGAATTAATGGAGGAGGTAATATTAAAAAAAATAGTGTTGGTATTCATTTACAAACATGTTAAGTTTAAAAAAGTGTTAAAATAAATACTGTGTATGAAAACTCAAAGACCAGTGCAGGCATTTAATCACACCCATCTGGTAAACAATGCATACCACTTTGAAAAGTAACTAATGGAAAGGCTATCTTTGGTGTAACCAAGTGTGGCGGAGTGTCCCGCCCCTTTGTTTATTATTTATTTATATTATGATTTATGTTTATATTACGGCGAAGCACCACTTATTTGTTATTGTTTTTGCATTTTAAAAACCCTGTGAGGATGCATGACTGATCAGCTACTGATTATTTAATGAGGTGCGAATTGCCCAATTAGCCTAGGCACCTGTATAAAAGGGAGTGGTTGGGTATGTTAGTTGGTGAGTGTTTGTGAGAGTGAGAAGACCTGTATGAGAGAGTGAGTGGTTATTTTTGGTATAGTTTGTTTAGAGCCTGTTTTTGTGTTTGTCTTTTTGGTTGGCCATTGTGCCTTTTGTTTTGTGTATTTTGTTTAATTAAAAGTCTTTTATTTTCCCTGCACATCCTGACTCTGAGTCTCCTTACCCCGGTCAGCCTGTCACATTTGGTGTCAGAGAAGTGGGATAGCGCCTCTGGAGACTTGGAGCAGGAGTGCAGGATTTTTTTTGTTTGTTTTGTTTAAAAAAAAAAAAAAAAAAGGAAGAGAGGATGAGGTGGAAGAAGGACTGGGAAGCGAGGGACAGGGAGGAGGAGGAGTACATCAGGGCCAGGTACCCGAGGAGCTGTAGGTCACCACTGTTGTGCCCCCTTTGTAACCAGCAACATGAGTTTGCTGCCTGTCCCTTCCCGGAACTATGAGGAGCCCGAATGTCCACAGCCCGAGTGGGAGGAGCCCGAACGTCCACAGCCCGAGTGGGAGGAGCCCGAGCGTCCACGGCCCGAGTGGGAGGAGCCCGAGCGTCCACGGCCCGAGTGGGAGGAGCCCGAGCGTCCACGGCCTGCGAGGGAGGAGTCGGTGCGTCCACGGCCCGAGAGGGAGGAGTCGTGCGTCCACGGCCCGAGAGGGAGGAGTCGGTGCGTCCACGGCCCGAGAGGGAGGAGTCGGTGCGTCCACGGCCAGAGAGGGAGGAGTCGGTGTGTCCACGGCCCGAGAGGAAGGAGTCGGTGCGTCCACGGCCCGAGAGGGAGGAGTCGGTGCCACCTCCACCAGCAGGGGAAGATTACCTGCTGTCTCTTCCTCCATCGCCGCCACCAGCAGAGGGAGCATGCCTGCTGGTTCACCTGCTGCTGCTGTCCCGAGAGCTAGAGGGGGAGGAGCCATCGCTGCCGTCCCAAGAGCCAGAAGGGGAGGAGCCATTACTGCCATCTCCAGAGCCAGAAGGGGAGGAGTTACAGGCTCAACCCCCTGAATTTTTCTGGGGGGGAGAAGGGCAGGATGCTGGTGTCCCCCAGCAGCCTCTATTTATGCTGCTGAAGGGAGCACGGCGCACACCAGCCCAGCCGCAACGACAGAGGGAGCCAGCACCGCCACAGCCTCCCTCTGCGTGGCCAGCATCAGCCCCATCACCACTGCCGAAGGAGTCGGCAGCCTTTCCGCCACCTCCACTGCCAGGAGCAGAGCAGCAGGAGCTGCCTCTGTCTCCGACACCTCCACCGCCAGGAGCAGAGCAGCAGGAGCTGCCTCTGTCTCCACCACCGCTAGGAACAGAGCAGCAGGAGCTGTTCCCGCCTCCGCCACCAGAGGGAGACGAGCTGCTGTTCCCGCCTCCGCCACCAGAGGGAGACGAGCTGCTGTTCCTCCCTCCGCCACCAGAGGGAGACGAGCTGCTGTTCCGCCTCCATCATCAGAGGAGCTGGAGCGGGCTCTACCTCCTGTAGCCAACAGGGAAGAGGAACTCTGGCCGCTGCCACCCTGGCCGGAGGTTCCTGCACTGTTGGCCAAGCCCAAGGATGCCTGCCTCGCACCGCCCAAGGATGCCTGCCTCGCACCGCCCAGGGATGCCACAGCCACTCCGCTCAGGGATGCCACGTCTGGATCGCCTGGGGTTGCCTGCTGCTTCGCATCGCCTGGGGTTGCCTGCTGCTTCGCATCGCCTGGGGTTGCCTGCTGCCCCGCTTTTGTTTCTCCTAGGGTCGCCGAGGGTTCTGCTTCGCCTGGGGTCGCTGAGGGTCCTGCTTCGCCTAGGGTTGCCTGGTGCTCCGCATCGCCTGGGGAATCGCCAGTTATGAAGTACGAGGGAGAAGTGGAGCTCCCGCTGCCGCCTTCATGGCCAGTGGCTCCCCTCCCAAGTTTGCCTCCCGAGGGTCCGCTGCTGCCGTCGCCTCCCGAGGGTCTGCTGTTATGGCCCGGGCCTGCCGGACTATCTTTGCTTGGGACCACCGGACTGCTTGTGGGCCAGGGGAAGCCTCTGCCCTCTCCCCAGCACCAGAAGAGACGATTTTGGGACTTTAAGGGGGGAGGTGGCCATTTAGGCCACGTTGTGCTGCGCACAAGGAGGGGAGGTGTGTGATGGGGTGCAGCCTATTTTGTGGTGGTTTTGTGTTTTTTGTATTGTTTAGAGTGAGTTTGGGGTGTGGTTCAGTGAGTTTGTGTGAGGAATGTGTGGCATGTGCCTGGGCTAATGAGGTGCGAATTGCCCAATTAGCCCAGGCACCTGTATAAAAGGGAGTGGTTGGGTATGTTAGTTGGTGAGTGTTTGTGAGAGTGAGAAGACCTGTATGAGAGAGTGAGTGGTTATTTTTGGTATAGTTTGTTTAGAGCCTGTTTTTGTGTTTGTCTTTTTGGTTGGCCATTGTGCCTTTTGTTTTGTGTATTTTGTTTAATTAAAAGTCTTTTATTTTCCCTGCACATCCTGACTCTGAGTCTCCTTACCCCGGTCAGCCTGTCACAGTGGGACAAACGTTTTTTGCCCAAACTAATCTTCATGGGCCACAGTGTAAATATAGCTACTATCCATGTAATATATATATATATATATATATATTAGTGCCTTGCATAAGTATTCCCCCCCTTGGACTTTTCCACATTTTGTAGTGATACAACCTGGAATTAAAATGGATTTAATCAGGATTTTTTGTCACTGATCTACACAAAATAGTCCGTAATGTCAAAGTGGGGAAAAAATCTACATATTTTTCAAAATTATTTACAAATAAAAAACTGAAAAGTCTTGATTGCATAAGTATTCACCCCCTTTGCTGTGACACCCCTAAATAAGCTTTGGTGCAACCAATTGCCTTCAGAAGTCACATAATTATTTGAATGGAGTCCACCTGTGTGCAATTAAAGTGTCACATGATCTCAGATTAAATACACCTGTTTCTGGAAGGCCCCAAAGTTTGTTAGAGAGCATATCTAAACAAACAGCATCATGAAGACCAAGGAGCTATCAAAACAAGTCCGGGATAAAGTTCTGGAGAAGCACCAATCAGGGTTGGGTTATAAAAAAATATCAGAAACTTTGAACACCCCCCGGAGCACTGTTAAATCCATTATTAAAAAATGGAAAGAATATGGCACAACCGCGACTCTGCCTAGAGAAGGCCGTCCACCAAAATTCAGTGACCAGGTAAGGAGGGCATTAGTCAGAGAAGCAACCAAGAGGCCAATGGTAACTCTGAAGGAGCTGGAGAGATCCACAGCTGAGATGGGAGAAACCGTCCATGGGACAACTATAACCCGGACGCTCCACAAAGCTGGGCTTTATGGAAGAGTGGCGAGAAGAAAGCCATTGCTGAAAAAAAACATTATCAAATCCCGTTTGGATTTTGCCAAAAGGCATGTGGGAGACAAACATGTGGAAAAAGGTTCTCTGGTCTGATGAGGCCAAAATTGAACTTTTTGGCCTTAGCGCAAAATGCTATGTGTGGCGCAAAGCCAACACTGCTCATCACCCTGAGAACACCATCCCCATGGTGAAGCATGGTGGTGGCAGCATCATGTTATGGGGATGCTTTTCATCGACAGGGACTGGGAAACTGGTCAGGAATGAGGGCAAGATGAAATTCTAGAGGAAAACCTGTTTCAGTCTGCAAGAGACCTGGGACTGGGGCGGAGGTTCACCTTCCAGCAGGACAATGACCCTAAACACACAGCCAAAGCTACACTGGAGTGGTTTAAAAACAAGAACCTGAATGTCTTAGAATGGCCCAGTCAAAGCCCAGACCTCAATCCGATTGAGAATCTGTGGCAAGACTTGAAAATTGCTGTTCACCAACAGTCACCATCCAACTTGACAGAGCTTGAGCAATTTTGCCAAGAAGAATGGGCAAAAATTGCAGGATCCAGATGTGCAAAGCTGGTAGAGACTTACCCCAAAAGACTCACAGCTGTAATTGCTGCCAAAGGTGCTTCTACCAAGTATTGACTCGGGGGGTGAATACTTATGCAACCAACAAATGTCTTTTTTTTTGTTTAATTAACTTTTGTGTCACAATAAACAAAAATATTTTGCACCTTCAAAGTGTTAAGTATGTTGTGTAAATCAAATGGTAAAAATCCCAATTAAATCCATTTTAATTCCAGGTTGTAACACTACAAAATGTGGAAAAGTCCAAAGGGGGTGAATACTTATGCAAGGCACTGTATGTGTATATATATATTAGTATATAAGTATTCAGACGCCTGACCAATTCTCTCATATTACTGAATTACAAATGGTGCATTGAAATTTCGTTGTTTGATATTTTATTTTAAAACACTGAAACTCAAAATCAATTATTGTAAGGTGACATTGGTTTTATGTTGGGAAATATTTTTAAGAAAAATAAAAAACTTAAATATCTTGCTTGCATGTGTCTTGTAATTCAGTAATATGAGAGAATTGGTCAGGGGTCTGAATACTTTTGCAAGGCACTGTATATATACACATACACTATGAATGCCTTTTTATCATGACATTTCCCAATCTTTCAATTGAACAGCAAACTGACCATGCACACTGCAGTCAAAATGGCAGTATTGCAGCAAGCAAATTACAGTTACAGACCTGCAGTTTTCCATTTGAGTTTGATTTTCAAAGACGGCTTTTTGACAATGACATTTTTTATTTTTTATTTTATGAGTGGCAGGTAGTGGACATTATTTCAATGTTGTATCATTTAAGAGTAATAAAGACTAAAACTGCTGTTAGTAAGTAGATTGAAAAACACTTGATAGAATAATTTGTAACCAACCTAGAGTGGTCGTTGTTTGTAACACATTTTTATATAAATACAAAATGGTAAACATTGCTGTATGATACATCTAAGGTAATGCATAACCAGAGACAGCTCTTTTGTACAGCGGTATCGGCGCTATGCTTCATTGCGGGAGGTCCCGGGTTCGCCTCCCACCTCCGCCTGTGAGAATCTCCCTGCCTGTGGGAACCACGGTTCGCTACAAGCTGATGTCTGCTCCACAAGATGTCAGATTGACTTTCTGATTGCTTAGACCTTGAGTGGGTGAAAAGCAGCTGGCATCTTACAGAACCCTATACTAGATGTTTTTGAGAATATATAAATAAGAATAACAAGACCTTATCGCTAATCTTAATGTGATGTAATTTCCATACGATACAAACTATATGCAACAAATGGAGGTTCCACATGATTCTGAGAGCTATACCGATGCCACAGGGGTGCTTGAAACTTGATTTTAAAAAGTCACCAGGATGTGATGATTACAACATTAAAAAGTGAATCAAAACAAGACAAAGAGATTAGTTAACTTGCAGTCATGCCAAATGGCTATTTATTTAAACACGTTTTGTATACCTACAATATTTATTTACAATATTAATATCTCTATTCAGTGTATTTATTTTAACTCTGCAAACTAACTCAGCGTTCTAGCTTGGTCACACACATACAATACCAGTAGACAGTAGAAAGTCTTTACAGAAGTGAATAGCAGTATAAATATTTTGAATTTCAAGACACAGTTGGACTAACATGAACTATGCCATTTTAAAATATAAATTCATATAGTGGCATACTGCATTTTCCAGTGAAGTGCATTATACAGTAGCGTACTTGAAAGCATTGCCGACCCTGATAAAGCACAGAGCAGTGTGGTATGTACTGTATGCAAAAAGTTAGTAAAAACAATCTCTTCTAGAGTACTCACTGCAGTATCCCTCACATAATCCTACAGGAGATCCTACAGGGATTTGATACAATGTTTTATTAATTTTCACAGCAACATATTTTAACCTGTTTATGTATGAACACATCTTTAACATGCTTTGCATTGAGTTCTGTACTTATTTTAAACGGTGATGTTCCAAAGAACAAAAAAAACATTAAAAAAAATATTGCAGACACTTGTCTGATATATACTCGCATTAAAGTTGGTCCACTTTCAAAACGGACCATGCTAATGTTGTAACAATTATAGCTGGGACATGTGTAAACGTTCAAAAAATACCTTATGTCATATGCCGAGCTATCCTATGCATTTTAATTGTCCCATAGATACACAATAGTGTTACAAAATACTACTAATCACTGTAGCCCTTTCCAAATCCTTCCGAAGCAGTACTGCATATTGCCAGACTGGAGAGAGTATGAGCTGCAGAACACAGCATGTCTTGGACGGTTTACTAACAACAAAGCCGTTCAGCATGCAGTCTCTGCTTGCTGCCTTTTGACTTCAAAATGAGATCAACACGCTCTGAAAGGCTCAACATGCTGTGAACTTTGACCTGGCTTTTTGGAGTCAGTGCAACTGTCTGGTGCTGATGGAACAAAAAATATAGAGGATACACCATGAATATTCTTATAGGACTGTAGATATAGGACAAGAATGAAGACAGCCAAAAGATTCAGTAGAAGTCTCTACTGAAAAACAAAAGTTCCGAATTCTTTCATCCAGACTACCAGTTTAAACGGCTTACCAAAAAGTTTTTGTAGAGACATTCATGGTCGCACTCTCGCCATTTTTCTTCAAAAGGATTAATTATTTAACTCCTGCTCATTTATTTTCTTAATAAAATGTATCTTTATTAATTTAAAACCATGATTGTAACAAACAACGCGTTTCGACACCAGCGTGTCTTCATCAGGTACCTATGGTTTAAACCTGTATTTAACAGCTGAATTCAGAGAATGATTTTCTTTAGATTAAGCTCTGCATCTGCTTAGCCATTTGTGGCAATACCTCAAATCTACGAGATGGTTTACAAATACAATACAATTTCTATGTATATAGTGCCCTATCGTGTAAAGGGATCCCAAAGTGATTTACAATAGTATACATGTACAAAATAAGTGCTTATCCAGCAGTTATAAAACATGACGGTGTGGTCAGTGAGAAACATAGCATTTTTCCAGTCTGTGAAGCTATGTGGTTCTAAAATCTACTTCATTTTTGCCATGCACTTCAATCATAACCTCCTATTCTGTACATAAATGCTATTGTGTTTAATGTAGTGATTTTACCAGTCCTGTTGCGGAAGGGACACGGTTACTGGGTAGTTGAAGCCCTCAGGAGGGTTGCACTGAGTACAGATCATTAGCTGCTCTGGCTGTGGCAATTCTTAGCACCCTAAAGTTTTGGCAGCATATTGTCCAAAAAGGAAGTCAACAGTTGCATAAGAAGGGCTTTCTGTTCCTGGTTGACCTGCAGAAATTACACAACAAGGCCTCCTTACAAATGAGTTTTAAGAAGCTGCATCTGTCAAAGTGAACACAGTATGAAAAACCATTCATGATCTTGGTTAACATGGCCAAGCTTCTGCACACAAGCCACTCATTAATGGCACCACATTCTGTAGCGCATGTAGCTCCATGCAGCAGTGTCATACTATATGGAGTAGAACCTGCCAGCAGCGAAAGACAGTGACAACATGTGGCGGAGTGTCCCGCCCCTATGTATTATTATTTGTATTTTTGTTTGCGGCGCGGGTAAAAGCGCAGCGTCTTTTATTATTATATTAAAAAACCCTGTGAGGATGCATGGCTGATCAGCTACTGATTATTTAACTAGCTGACAGTCATGCATCCTTACCAAACGCGTGCAGACTCTGGCCGAGGGATAATAAGATAATTAACAACTAGTTAATCCCTCGGCCAGAGTATATAAACCTGCAGCTCTCTGCACTCGGGGTTGAGTGTAGAGAGGAGAGTACGGGGAGCGGAGAGAAAGAAGGACAGTTAAAAACAATTGCTAAAACGTGCTGGATTATCCAGCACGACACTTACTTATTTGTTTGTTTATTCGTTTGGCCCTCGTGCCCTTCTGTTTGGTGTTTTGTTAAATCTTTTGTTTCTGTTTATTTACTTAATAAATCCACGCTGAGTGCAATAGCATTCAGCTTCACCCGCCCATCCACTGTTTTGGTGTCAGTTACTTCCTGGTCCGTGACGTCATCCACCTCACCACTGCGAGCCAGTCTGCCACACAACAGTAGTTCTGTCATTATTGGGCCTGGCCAATACTTACAATCAAAAGACAGCACACCACAAATGAGATATTTTATATAATTGAATTATATGGCAATGGGCTCCTACTCAAACTGCATGCTCTGTTCAAGAGTGGTTATATAAGTGTGCTGTCATAGCCAGACAAAAGCCCTGAACCCAACAGAATCATTGTTGGATGAGTTACAGCTGTCTGTCAGTCTCAGACCTCTATGCCCTAAAAGCCTGGCACAACTGTTCAGAGCTCTACATGACTAATGGAATGCAATACCACCTGAAACCTATGAAAATCTTATGTTAACAGCAATTGAAGCAAAAGATATAACCAATATACTAATAAAGTATTTCATTGGTCAATAGGTGAACCCAATTATTTTTGGATAGTAGTTTTAAAGCGTTTTATTAAAGCTTCCTCTTCAATTTCCATTATTTGCCTACATCCGAGTCTATCCTTGTGCCAAGATGGCTTTGTGGTGACATCAGACTAGGAAGGATACAGAATGGTGCAGTGAATACGCTGTTGTGCCGGTTTATTGAAAATAAATGGTTCAAACAGAAAACAAAACACTGAACAAACAAAACAGCACGTTGGCCAAAATAAATAGACAGACAAACAAACAGTGGATGAACCAAAACAAGTATCATGTGAGTCTTCCCGCACGAGTAGCAATTGTTATATTTATAATTATTTCTCCCGACTCTCTCCTGTTCTCTCCACACTGAACACCAACCCTGTGTGCGTGAAACACTGACTCTTATGCAGCTGTACCGATACTTGATTGCTAATCAATCATTCAGTTGAAACTCAGCACAGTCTGCACATGAACTACTTTGTGCAATCCCTGTGCTCACATACTAATACATATTTTATCTGCACGTGAAGTGATTGTGCAATCCCCCTGCCTAAATATAAATATACATTTTAAAACACTCATGCTATGTAGCCCACATACCCCATGCACCAATACATACAAACCAAATACACACCAAAACTAACACCACATAAAACATAAAACACAAAATATGCACAGGGGCAGGGCACCCCGCCACAATCCTTATGTTTTTCAATTCTATATTGTATATTGTACAGGGAGCCAGTGCAAGGAGGCTAAAACAGGGGTGATATGCTCATTTTTAAAATTTTAGTCAAAATTCTAGCAGTGGTATTCTGAACAAGCTGTTGGCGGGACACCGCACGTTTTGGGATGCCAGAGAGGAGTGCATTACAGTAATCAATTCTTGAAGAAACAAAGGCATGTATTAGTCTCTCTGTGTCAGATAAGGAGATAATAGGTCTCAGTTTGGCTATGTTCTCAAGTGATAGAAGGATACTTTAGTAACTTCCTAATATGAGACTCAAATGATAAATCAGGATCAAAGCTAAACCCAATTTTTTTTTTATTTCAGTTTTAGGATTTGATAAAAGACTGCTGCTAGGGTCAAACTCTTACAATTATAGTTGGTTATGGGAGCCTACTAACATAACCTCTGTTTTATCTGAATTCAACATTAGGAAGTTTTGAGACATCCAGCACTTGGTATCAGCAAGGCAAGCAGCAAATAACACCCCAACAGAAGTATTACCAGGTTTTAAAGACAAATACAGCTGGGTGTCATCCGCATAGCAGTGGAAGTTCACACCATGTTTCCTGACGATATCACCCAATGGTAACACATATAATGAAAATAGCAATGGACCCAGAATAGAACCTTGTGGAACACAACAATCAACTTCGGTCAATGCTGATTATTCCTCCCCAGTAGAGACAAATTGATACCTATCAGATAGGAAAGATTGAAACCAGGATAAGACAAGGCCAGACAGTTCCACTAAGATTTGAGCCGATTTAATAAGATGGAGTGGTCTACGGTGTCAAAAGCAACACTTAGATCAAGAAGAATTAGAACTGATGGAAAGCCCAAGTCAGAGCTTATCAGTAGGTCAATTACAACTTTGACAAGTGCTGTCTCTGTACTATGTGCAGCACGAAATCCAGACTGAAATTTCTCAGAGTTAATAAACTTTGTACTTGAAATGCAACAACCCTTTCTAAAACCTTGTCTAAGAATGGAAGATTGGAGATGGCCTGTAGTTATTAATGAGTTTAGGATTCAAGTTGTGTTTCTTGAGCATTGGCTTTACTATAGCTACCTTAAGTGCTGAGGAAACAATACCGGAAGAAAGAGAACTATTTTTAATTTTTAAAATGTGGGTAAATTCCAAAATAACAACATAAAGAATCATGTACATAATATGGCTGGAATTCCATCAAGGGGTTCTGTTGGTGACTGATCTTGAATCACAATAAGTTAGTACTTTATCAAGAACAGAGAAGCCATTTATGTAAGGCAGTGGTCCTCAAAGTGGTGCCCGCAAAGCCAGACCATCATATCCGCGGCAGCTGTTCTTAAAATATGGGTCGTGAACACATTTCTGGCGGGACGTAGCGTGGGAAAATAAATAAAGCTTTATCTGTGTAAACATGCTATTTAAAAATATTTGCATTGCATATTTTATATAAATTATTTAAAGAATAAGCGCAGCACTCACAATTACTTCCTGAGACTTGGCCTTATCAGAGTGAGCCAAGAATAAATCCCAATAACTCCCACTAAAACTCTTAATATATATATATATATATATATATATATATATATATATATATATATATATATATATATATATATATATATATATACTGTATATGTCGCAGGAAGGCAGTGTTTAAGATAAGAACCTATGCAATAGTCAGTGTGCAAACAGCCAAGTAAGATCAATTTATGCCCGTGCCCAAATTACTTTGAGGACCAATGATGTAATTATGTAAATAATGACGTTGAGAACTGAAATCAAATCTTATAATTGTTCAATAATGGCTTCAGTACTAACTGATTAGGAGACTGTTGAACAAAATCAACCATATTAATACAGTAGTCCCTTGCTAAACCGGACATGCTGGGAGACAGACAAGTTGTCCAAAATAACAAGGGTCCGGTGTAGGGCCAGAAAATGGCACATCGTCAGAAACGTGTACCAAAGTGTGACCCACATACAGTAAGGTTAGAAAATGGTACGCTGTCAAAAAGCGGTATCCTGTATTGCAAGTCTTTTAATACATGTGCCAGTTTATGTACCAGTTCTTTTTTTTGGTCTTTCAATATATACACTGATAGCAGTATTGCCTACAGTACAATGTAAAGCAACAAAGTACTGAATAGGCTACTGTCAGAATTGCACATAATCTTTATATATATATATATATATATATATATATATATATATATATATATATATATATATACTCTAAGCACACTCTTAAACTCAGGGGAGACGTTTAGGAGGACATACAGATGTTTAGGACTCCTGTAAGTGGATCGTTCGTGCACTGGGTTTGCAACGTATCCAGATGATTTTTAAACGAATCAAGAAAATCACATGGACTCATTTAATTTGAAGCTTTAATGAATCAGAGTAGTATCAGTACTCCTTCGGTTTATTAAATGCTTAAAAATTGATTGAGCAATTACAGACTACTTTGAATCCCAGCTGACAGGCAATCTGGGAGGTCCAGTGCCTTTACACCCTTATGGAAAAAAACATATATTTTTAATATATGGTAGAAAAGTATGATCCTTATATTTTTCTGTGACGGGGTAAAGCGATCCTAGGCTGCAATTCAACCTCCCAGCCACCAGGGGACTATGAATCAACCCTGGTGCTCCCAACAGAAATCACGTGACGCGGGTGTTGTGAAACCAAAACGGAAGTTTTGGCCAAGCGGTTGCCATCTTTGTTGGGGGCAACAACTCAGGAATATTCCAGAACACGGTCTGATTGACAGGTCGTTTAACACTAGTTTCTGATTGGTGTACGAAAATTAGGGTGTGTTCAAGGGAGTATAAAAAGGGTCTGAGTTGTCAGAACAGGGGGGATGTTTAAAAGGACAAGGCAGCAAGAGAGAACATGCGTGGGAGAGAGTTAACACTTTAAAAAGATTACCAGAAGATTACTCATCTATATAGAACTTTTGCTGTAGATTGGGAGAGACTCGGAAGCCGAGATGCTTCAGGTGTACAGAGCCCAGTCACATAGCTCACGACTGTCCCCTCATGGAGGTCGGGATACTTAGCACCTGTTGGACCACTGAAGCAGGTAAGCAATCAGGGGTTGGCTGGGGGAGCCCTTATTGTATTAGTGTACAGACTGGGGATAGGAGAACCCGCACATTAGTGGACTCCGGGTGTGCATTAACCTTAATTTCGGGAAGATGTGTTGGAGGGGGTCACCTGGGAGCCGATTGGATCTGCGGCTATCACTTGTGTACACAGTGAAACCAGGACACTCTCTACTACTAAATTCAGTATTACTGTGAGTGGGAGGAACGCTGATGTTAAAGTAGCGGTCACTAAGGTCTTACCATACCCTGTATTGTTGGGTAGAGACTGGCCCTTCTTTGATGAGTTAGTCAGGGGGAGGAGTGAGTGTAATTCTACCCAGCAATATAAAAACAAGAAGGGAGAAGAAACAATTGATGAAATATTTCCCCTTCAGTCCAATCTGTTTAATTCCCGGTTCCGACCCCGCAAAACACGCAGAGAACGAAGGGCTGAACGACAGCAGGGTACACAAATGCAAATAAGGGAGGAGTCGGAGGGGCTGGTAAGCCAACTCGCTAAATGGAATTCCAAGGGAGTGGCAATACAGTGTGACCTGGAGGGCGGGGTTACTGGTGACGGAGGCAGGGTAAGTTTGTCTCCTCCTCTCAATGTACCTGATCTGTGGGAGAGGGATGTTGATTTAATTCGGGAGCAGCAAAACGATACCACTCTGCAGTTTGCCAGGTTAGGTCCATTGAGAGGAAGGTATTAGAAGGTAAGGGACCGGAGGCATTTTCGCACTTTGTAGTAGACAGGCACTTACTCTACCGAGTAACCCGGGATTCTGAGACAGGAGAGCGGATTACTCAATTACTCGTTCCTGGGCTTTTCCGGGCCGAGGTTATGCGATTATAGCACAACTTACTGATGTCTGACCACCTAGCAACGGCGAAGACTCAGGAATGAATCCTAGCTTGATTCTATTGGCCTGGGCTCTACACCCAAGTTCAGAATTATGTTGCAGCCTGTCCTGATTGCCAATTAGTGGCCCCAAAACAAGTTCGCTTCGCCCCTCTGGTCCCACTGCCTGTAATAGCTGCACCGTTTGAGCGCATTGGTGTAGATTTGGTGGGTCCGCTGGAGGGAAGCGATACTGGATGTCGGTATATCTTAGTCGTGGTGGATTACGCTACCAGGTATCCAGAGGCGGTTCCTTTACGCACAATGCACTCCCATTCAATAGCCGAAGAGTTAGCGAAAATCTTTTTGAGGGTGGGAATACCTAAAGAGATACTTACTGACCAGGGCACAAGTTTTCTGTCGGACTGCATACAACAATTGTGCAGGTTGTTGAAAATTCGTTCCATCAAGACTTCAATTTACCATCCTCAAACGGATGGGCTGGTGGAACGGTTTAATCAAACCCTAAAACAAATGTTACACCGTTTTGTGGACCAGGAAAAGAAAAATTGGTCTTGCCTTCTTCCTTACCTTCTCTTTGCCATACGCGAGGTTCCCCAGTCGTCCACTGGGTTTTCTCCGTTTGAGTTGTTGTATGGACGTAAACCCCGTGGAATTTCAGACATCGTGTGGGAAGGTTGGGAAGAAGCCGCAAAATCTTCCAAGAACATAGTAAAGTATGTATTACAACTCCGAGACCGCCTAGAATTGGTTGGTAAATTGGCTGTTGATAATCTCAATGTGGCACAACACAAACAAGCACAACAATATAATCAAAAGGCTAGAATTTGGACTTTCCGACTGGGAAACAAGTGTTGTTGTTGCTCCCCACATCACAATCAGCCTGAGCGTTGTAAAGAATCTCAAATTTATCATGTTAATCTCCTCAAATCCTGGATCGAGAGGGAGGTCCATTTTATCACCTCAGAAAATCTCGAGGAGGACTTTGGACCCCTAGTTGAGCCATCTGCAACAACAGAGATTAAGATGGGGGAACAATTAACAGCTGGTCAGAAAAGTGAATTGGAATATTTAATTAAGCAGTTTGAGGATGTGTTTTCGAAGGTGCCCAGTAGAACACACTTAATCAAACACGCAATTATAACTCCACTGGGTTCTAGGGTAAAATTGCGAGCCTATAGAATTCCAGAGAGTCAGAGGGAGGCCGTCAAAGCAGAAATAAAAAGTATGCTTGAGCTGGGAGTGATTGAGCATTCGAGAAGTGAATGGTGCCAATTAAAAAACCTGATGGCTCTCTGATACTGTGCGTCGACTTCCGAAGGATCAATGCCATTTCTAAGTTCGATGCATATCCCATGCCCTGGGTTGACGAACTCTTAGACCAACTCGGGCAGGCTCACTATATCTCCACCTTAGATCTGACTTAGATCTGGTTATTGGCAGATCCCTTTGACAGAAATGTCCAAGGAGAAAACAGCATTCGTTACCCCCGAAGGCCTATTCCAATTTCGAACCATGCCATTTGGTTTACACGGGGCCCCTGCTACTTTTCAAAGATTAATGGACAGAGTTTTAAACCCACATCGAGGATATGCAGCTGCATATCTTGATGATGTAGTCATATACATATCTACCTGGAGAGAGCATCTTATTAGATTAGCTGCCGTCCTAAAATCTTTGAGAGAGGCAGGTCTCACAGCCAATATGACTAAGTGCGCATTTGGAAAGGCAGAAACTAAATATTTAGGGTTTATAATGGGATGGGGCAGAATAAAGCCGGTAGTTTCTAAAGTCCAGGCTTTATTGGAGACACCGGTTCCTTCCACCAAGTCCCAGGTGAGGTCGCTGTTGGGCTTGGCCGGTTACTATCGCCAGTTTATTAAAAATTATTCCACCATTGCGGCGCCCCTCACTGACCTCACCAAGAAAAACATGCCTAATAAGATAAAGTGGAGTGCAGAGTGTCAGCGGGCCTTCAATTCTATTAAAGCAAGCTCCTGCGTTAATTACACCGGATTTCAGCCAGGAGCTCATCCTGACCGACGCTTCAGAGGTTGGTTTGGGGGCGGTGCTGTCCCAGAATAGAGAAGGTATAGAACACCCCATTTTATACATTAGCCGAAAGTTATTGCAGGGAGACCAAGTACTCAGTGACAGAGTGTCACAAAGACGGCCGGAGTGGGTGGCGTCAGACCAGAAACAGGAACACAAACGACAGAGAGATGTGGTTTGGTATAAGCTGGGCGCGTGATCGCGCTCAGCATTTAATAAACAGAAAATAAAAGGTTTTAACAGACAAAAACACGGGACACGGCACTACACGCCAAAATAAAAAGACAAACAAAACGTACTACTAAACACTTAACAAACGGTGCACGGAGGGACAAACAAACACGGTGAGTACAAACACTTCTAGATATTATTTTTACTTTACTATTTTACGTTCTCCTTCTCTCTCTCACCCGTTCTCCACTCTCGAACACCCAACCCCGACTGCAAGAAACGTGCGTCTATTTATACTGTTTGTGCTGGGATTCAATTACTAATTAATTATTCACTTGAATCCCAGCACGTGAATTAATTCTGTGCAACCCCGTGCTCACATATTACATTTAACCAGCACGTGAAGTGATTTGTGCTCTCCTCGTGCCTAAATACAAATCTACACTTTTTAAACACACGTGAAACACAGACCCGTTAATATCCCGTGTACCAATCTATACACCAACATTAACACACGCAACACACAACACATAAATGCACACAGGGGCGGGGCGCATTGCCACATATACCCCCCCTTGTGCGCAGCACACATGGCCTCAACGGCCACCTCCCCCCTTAAAAACCCAGCAGTCCAGGACAAAGTCTCGGGCTGGGAAGGGAGGCTTCAGTGGGCCCATGGCTGGCCATGCTGTCAGCACCCCTGCCGGTAGTGGCACGGCTGACAGCCTGTTGGTCCCGTCCTGCAGCGAAAAAGCTGCGGGGGCAGGTGGTCCCCCAACCTCCCCCTTCTTCGTAGCCGGCAGCTCCCTCCTGTGGGGCTCCGGCCACAAGAACTCCTGCAGCGAAACTGCTGCTGGGGAAAGTGGTCTCCAGACCTCATCCCCCTTCTTTGTAGCCGGTAGCTCCCTTTGGTGGGGCTCCGACCACAGTACTGCCGGCAGCGAAGAAGCTGCAGTGGGAGCAGGTCTCCGGACCTCCCCCACGATCTCCGGCAGCGAAACTGCTGCAGTGGGAGCAGGTCTCCGGACCTCCCCCACGATCTCCGGCAGCGAAACTGCTGCAGTGGGAGCAGGTCTCCTGACCTCCCCCACGATCTCCGGCAGCGAAACTGCTGCTGGGGTTGGTGGTCTCCAGACCTCCTCCCCATTCGTGGCCGGCAGCTCCCCTTTCTGGGGCTCCGGCCACCGTACTCCCTGCGGAGGTACGGGCAGCAGAGGCAGCTCCTGCTCCTCTGCTCCGGGCGGTGGCGGAGGCAGAGGCAGCTCCAGCTCCTCTGCTCCTGGCGGTGGTGGAGGCAGAGGCAGCTCCAGCTCCTCTGCTCCTGGCGGTGGTGGAACCAGCAGGCATTCACCCTCTGCTGGTGGAGGTGGAACCAGCAGGCATTCACCCTCTGCTGGTGGAGGTGGGACCAGCAGGTATTCACCCTCTGCTGGTGGAGGTGGGAGGGGCAAGCAGTCCTCCCACTGCGGTGGAGGTGGCGGAGGTAGAGGCGATGGGGCTGATGCTGGCCACTCAGAGGGAGGCTGTGGCGGTGCTGGCTCCCTCTGCTGTGGCGGCTGGGCATGTGCGCGCCGTGCTGCCTTCAGCAGCATAGCTAGAGGCTGCTGGGGGACACCAGCATCCTGCCCTTCTCCCCCCAAAAAATTTTCAGGGGGCTGAGCCTGTAACTCCTCCCCTTCTGGCTCTTGGGACGGCACCAGCAGGTATTCACCCTCTGCTGGTGGAGGTGGGACCAGCAGGCATTCTCCCTCTGCTGGCAGCTTGGGTCCTACGGCTGTGGAAGCCCCGACTTCCCTCTTTTTGGGCTGTGGACGCACCGACTCCTCCCTTTTGGGCTGTGGACGCACCGACTCCTCCCTTTTGGGCTGTGGACGCACCGACTCCTCCCTTTTGGGCTGTGGACGTTCGGGCTCCCCCCACTCAGGCGTAGGACGTTCGGGCTCCTCCCACTCAGGCGTAGGACGTTCGGGCTCCTCCCACTCAGGCGTAGGACGTTCGGGCTCCTCCCACTCAGGCGTAGGACGTTCGGGCTCCTCCCACTCAGGCGTAGGACGTTCGGGCTCCTCCCGCTTGGGCTGTGGACGCTCAGGCTCCTCCCATTTGGGCTGTGGACGCTCAGGCTCCTCCCATTTGGGCTGTGGACGCTCAGGCTCCTCCCATTTGGGCTGTGGACACTCAGGCTCCTCCCGCTTGGGCTGTGGACGCTCAGGCTCCTCCCGCTTGGGCTGTGGACGCTCAGGCTCCTCCCGCTTGGGCTGTGGACGCTCAGGCTCCTCCCCATAACTGCGGAAGGGACAGTGGGCGAACAGGTGATCCTGGTCGCAGAGGAGGCACCCCGACGATGGCTTGTTACATCGCCGTGGATGCCTGGCCCTTAGGCGGCACTCCTCCTCCCTGTCCTTCACCTCTTTATCTGTCTCCCGCTTGGGCTGTGGAGGCAAAACCAGCAGGCATTCACCCTCTGCTGGTGGAGATGGGGACAGCAGGTACTCCTCTGCTGGTGGTCCTGCTACCTGGGCTGCTGTTCCGTTTATCGTTGCCTCCAGGTAGCTGAGGAGAAACTCCACACCTTCCTCCAAGGTGTTTGGGGTGTGTTCCTGCTGATAGGCCTCCCATCTCTCACTGTCCATCATCCACAGGGCCCGAACGACTATGGGCAGAGCCTGGGCCTCCAGCCCAGCATTCTCCAGGAACCAGTCCCGCCATTTTGTGGCGTCTTCTGCCATATTTTTTTTTTTTTTTTTTTTTTTTTAAACAAAACCCCTCCTGGTCTGACGCTTGGAGGCGCGGCTATCCCACGATGACACCACGTGTCACAAAGACGGCCGGAGTGGGTGGCGTCAGACCAGAAACAGGAACACAAACGACAGAGAGATGTGGTTTGGTATAAGCTGGGCGCGTGATCGCGCTCAGCATTTAATAAACAGAAAATAAAAGGGTTTAACAGACAAAAACACGGGACACGGCACTACACGCCAAAATAAAAAGACAAACAAAACGTACTACTAAACACTTAACAAACGGTGCACGGAGGGACAAACAAACACGGTGAGTACAAACACTTCTAGATATTATTTTTACTTTACTATTTTACGTTCTCCTTCTCTCTCTCACCCGTTCTCCACTCTCGAACACCCAACCCCGACTGCAAGAAACGTGCGTCTATTTATACTGTTTGTGCTGGGATTCAATTACTAATTAATTATTCACTTGAATCCCAGCACGTGAATTAATTCTGTGCAACCCCGTGCTCACATATTACATTTAACCAGCACGTGAAGTGATTTGTGCTCTCCTCGTGCCTAAATACAAATCTACACTTTTTAAACACACGTGAAACACAGACCCGTTTATATCCCGTGTACCAATCTATACACCAACATTAACACACGCAACACACAACACATAAATGCACACAGGGGCGGGGCGCATTGCCACACAGAGAAAGAGTGTTTAGCAGTTAAGTGGGCTGTAGAATCACTCCGATATTACCTTCTGGGACGTCGCTTTACCCTGGTCAGAGACCACTCCCCTTTACAGTGGTTGGATACGATGAAGGATAAAAATGCCAGGATAACACGCTGGTACTTGGCGTTGCAACCCTTCTGTTTTGATGTAAAACATCGAGCAGGTAAGTCACATGTAAATGCTGATTTTTTTTTTCACGGGAGGGCGGTCATTCAGTGGAGTTAGCTAGGTCAGAGAGTTCCTTCGGCTCCACTCTGAGGGGGGGGGGCCGGGGGGGAGGGGGGGTGACGGGGTAAAGGGATCCTGGGCTGCATTTCAACCTCCCAGCCACCAGGGGAATGTGAATCAACCTCGGTGCTCCCAACAGACATCACGTGACGCAGGTGTTGTGAAACCCAAACGGAAGTTTTGGTCGAACGGTCGCCATCTTTGTTGGAGGCAACAACTCAGGAATATTCCAGAACACGGTCTGTTTGACAGGTCCTTTAACACTAGTTTCTGATTGGTGTATGGAAATTAGGGTGTGTTCAAGGGAGTATAAAAAGGTCCTGAGTTGTCAGAACGGGGGGATGTTTAAAAGGAGAAGGAAGCAAGAGAGAACATGCGTGGGAGAGAGTTAACACTTTAAAAAGATTACCAGAAGATTACTCATCTATATAGAACTTTTGCTGTAGATCGGGAGAAAGACTCGGAAGCCCCAGGACAAGCCAGAGAGGACCCACGAGGGGGCGCTGTTTCCAAGAAGCCTACTATTTAAGGAAGCATAAAAGAAAGAAAACCTTTTTGATTTGTTGGCTGATTTATTTTCTTAAAGTAATCTTCTGTGCTTTATTTTGGGACTACCACCCCGGTTTGGTTCCCTTGTTTTTGCCCACTCAATACCATTGATGGAAGAGAGTGAGGTCAGTTTGAATTTCTGTTGTTTTTTTATATTTTTGTTAAAACGAAAATAAAATATATTCTTTGAAACACTACCCTGCCTCTAGCGACCAATTACTGCACACCATCAACCTGTGACATTTTCATATATAGAAATTGGCCGCTTTTTAATGTATTTAAAATGTATGGGATATATTTAAAATATATTTTAGTCTGTAATTCATAAATTTATTTTATATGTTGAAAATATATGGTGCACCATATATTTTCATTAGTCTGTAATCCATATAAAATAAATATATGGATTACAGACTAAAATATATTTACAGTTTTACAGATCTATTTGAAAGGAGTATAGTATTACTATAATTATTGACAAAGAGTATATCATATTATGTCAATCAATACAGGTTAGTTTAAATAATCCAATTCATGTCTAATAACTCAGCACGTTCCCAACAGGATTTGAACTCTGCGCCAGGCTCAGCTCGGACTGGTTCTGCAAACACCACGACCTGTGCAGATCTGCTAATAATATTTTCTACTGGTTTTATATTCTTTAAAACACATTACAGTCATTACAATATTTGTTGCAGTTTCACAAATGTTAAATTTGTATCCCAAAGATACTTCCAGTAGCTGTGACAGTCTTGGGTCAGTTTCTGCTCCCAGTGAGTCTGTCAAAAGCCTGATACCTGCAAAAACTTAAATCTTGTTAGCTGGGCTCCCAATATACATTCTCATTCACATCGTCAGTGGGAAGACTTCAAATAAATTAAGCTGTTTCTATCAAAGAGCCAGACATCTCTGCCGCATATACCTTTCACTCAAAAAAGGTGCCCGCACTCTCCTGCTCCCCTACAATGCCCTTCATCATACAGGTCCCGAGTACATCCTCAACCTGCTGACCCACTATGGCCCTCCCGGCAAGCTGAGGTCCTCCGATTCTGGCCTGCTTGTTATCCCCAAGCAAAAGTTCACCACACTTGGAGAACACTCATTTAGCTTCATGGCTCCGACTCTTTGGAACTTTCTCCCAGCTTTGGTGCATTACGTTCCCAGCTTTCTTGAAATCAACTCTCAAGACCCACTTGTTCTCTCTTGCTTTCCATGCTCTTTAAGCCTGATATCTGCTATTAGCTGCTGTGTTGTTGATACTATTTCATGCATTATGTATTTTTCACTGTATTGTATTTGGCATTGTTTTTTTACTGTATATCATGAATTATGCACTTCTCTATTTAAAGTATTATAGATTTTCTTGTTGCTACTGCATCTTGTAAAGTGCTTTTTGATGGTGGGTCACTATGAAAGGCATTATATAAAATAGAGATTGATTGATTGATTGATTGATTGATTGTACAAGGGAAGATGGGTTTTAGGGTCACACCGTGACACTATTGATGTATGCTTGTTTTAAATATATATATTTCACAACAATTAGGGCAGCAGTGTGGAGTAGTGGTTAGGGCTCTGGACTCTTGACCGGAAGGTCGTGGGTTCAATCCCAGGTGGGGGATAATGCTGCTGTACCCTTGAGCAAGGTACTTTACCTGGATTGCTCCAGTAAAAACCCAAATGTATAACTGTATGTAAAAATAATGTAATTGTATGTAAAAATAATGTGATATCTTGTAACAATTGTAAGTCGCCCTGGATAAGGGTATCTGCTAAGAAATAAATAATAATAATTAGTTGTGTTCATAAGTTGCTACAGACTTTAACATTGTGTTCAAACAATATGCAAATTTAAGCTTGTGGACTCTATTAATATTATTTGTTTATTTAGCAGACACCTTTATCCAAGGTGACTTACAGAGACTAGGGTGTGTGAACTATGCATCAGCTGCAGAGTCACTTACAACTATGTCTCTGTCACAAAGACGGCCGGAGTGGGTGGCGTCAGACCAGAAGCAGGAAATAAACAGACAGAGACTTGGAGTTTGGTGGAGCTGAGCGAATGGTTTCGCTCAGCATTTAATAAAACAGCACAGAAAATAAAAGGTTGGAACACAAAAACAGGACACGGCACTATACGCCAAAATAAATATATAAACAAAAACGGACTAAACAGTAAACAGACAAATGAACAAACACGGTGAGTGAAAACACTTACTATTTTATTATTCTTTTTGTTTATTTTAACTCCTCTCCACACCCGTTCTCCACTCACCGAACATCTAACCCCGAGTGGAAGAAAATGTGTCTATATATACTGTTGTGCTGGGATTCAATTACTAATTAATTATTCACTTGAATCCCAGCATGTGAATTAATTCTGTGCAACCCCGTGCTCACATATTACATTTAACCAGCACGTGAAGTGATTTGTGCCCTCTACAAATCTACACTTTTAAATACACGTGAAACACAGACCAGTTTATATCCCGTGTACCAATCTCTATACACCAACATTAACACACGCACGCAACATACAACATATAACACACAAATGCACACAGGGGCGGGGCACATTGCCACAGTCTCACACGAAAGACTGTGCACAAGGAAGTTAAGTGACATGCTCAGAGTCACACAATGAGTCAGGGAGTGAGCCGGGATTTGAACCGGCGACCTCCTGATTACAAGCCCTTTTCTTTAACCACACAGCCTCCTAGCCTATGGAGGAATGTTACCATGTAAATCTAAGCAATGTTAATATGTACAGTTGGCCCTGGCACTAATGATATAATAGTGTCATTTAGTGCGACAGAGTGCCATTCGTTTTTCATCAGGGAAGTCTAGGGGGTATATTTCCTGACTCCTCTCACATGAGATTATGCAATAAACGTGACTGAGGCAAGTCATCAAAATGTTACACCAAATCCTCCTTCTTGACCGTTTCAGGATCCTTCACTTTATGAAGCCTAATCAACATGGTGACCACCCCATGAACTTCACTGCAGTCCAAAATACCAAAACACTGCGAAAACACCTGTGCAATATTTCCATTACACACATTCATAATATACACCATAAAGCCAAAGACAGTATTAGTTGTGAGAATTATTGTCATTGTTCAAGAGTAGAGTGCTAATATTGATACATGAAATGCATAACAAAAAAGGAAAAATATACAAAATATTAAAATGTTTGCACAACTACAGTATACTTTGTATTGCATCCCTATGATAAAAACAAACAAAAAAAAACCTGTGTAGAGTCCACTGCTGGAACTACGCTACTGTGCGTTTGCAAGAAATAGACTTAGGGAGTCAGAATAAAAACAGCATACCACAAACAGATAAAAGTAATTACCATTATTTAAAATTAAAAATAAATACAAAAATAGAAATATTTTCAGCAGATCTTTAGTTTGCTTTCTTCCACGTGGATTTGACTTTTGTTTAAACTTTCAGTAAACAAAAAGCACTGCATTTTTAATAAACTTAATACATTTTTTTTCTTATTGTGCAGTAACATAAAGAATGACTCATACCTCTGTTATATCTTAGGGCAATGCAACCAAAGTTTGTATAATAGCTCATTATTTTATAAATATTTTTATTTACAGATTTGTGCATTGTGCATTGACTATATATAAATGAAACAGGGAGCATCTCTTTTTAAACTGATTACTCATGCTACTTGTTCCCCTGTTGTACACCAACCAATGACTGCATCTCCTCAGGTATCTTGAAATTCTCTTAGTTTTTGGGGTTTTTTTTTGTTTTATTTTTATTACAGTGAGATTGACTGCTCTCCAGAACTGCTGGGCAGCCATCTGTATGACTGAGACTTAATATCTAATACAATACTGCTCAACAAAATATAGAGATATTCATGATTCATATTGCACTATTAAATGGCATATTATGCAAATTATGTATTTTATACTTCATTACATCTTCTTTAACTATCATAAGAACACGCCTGAAAACGGACTTTCCTGGTAACCTGGGACAATAAAACAACCTATACCTAACAACTGGAGTAAATGAATGAAGGAAAATGTGTATATTAACACTTTATTTAGCTTTTCCTTTACTTCTAGCCATCGTTTGGTATAATGTGTTGTTTATGTTATGCAAAATGGATAAGATGCCCAATGTGCACAGCTGTGAAGTGAAGGAACCACTGTATTCTGGACGCTGTAGTTTATTCTAGGAACACGTCATCAGGCATGTGATATTTGGTATATTGTGTTCCTAGCTCTTTCTGTTGTTGAGTTACAGACACTTGAACACACCTACCGATTTTCTGAGTGTCACAGCACTGGAGCACTGAATGAAGGGGTGGTAGAAAGTATGCATACGGGCATGCCTGGCATCAATGGAAAGCGCAAAGCCTGCGCTTTTAAATGACGTTGAAACCAGAGCGCTATCTGTTGAAGAGTAATAGGCAACAAACGAAACTTAGCAGCTGACTCATGTCACATGACTCAAGCCTTAGTTTTGGTTTGCTGTAGTTTCGCTTAGGAATTTGTGTTCAGGACATACAATACACCAAAGCTCCATATCTATACTTTCAAACAAGCCTTGAACCAGGAAGCTAGCAATTACAGTGCCTGAGATGTTCACGCAAGATGGTCGGGCCTGCCGATACACTACGCCTGGGGTCCATATGGACCCCAAACCTAAAACAATCTGGGAAATCAACCAGGCTGCCTGGACTAGAATTTTCCTTTGCATAGTGTAACAGTATGGGTGCCTGACAACTACCTAAAAGGAAACAATCAAGTCAATAGATCCACTCAACAACTGATACTAAAACACTGTGGGGTCCGAAAAGACCCCAGGTTACCTTATGAGGGTTAAGAAATGAAAGTTATGCTAGAGCTCCTCTTACATCAATCATCCCGGGTTTAAAAGGCATGTCGTATGCAGACTGGCTAAAATAATTGAATCTATTCAGTCTTGAACAAAGAAGACTACACGGGGGTCTGATTCAAGCATTCCAAATCCTAAAAGGTATAGACAATGTTGACCCAGGGGACTTTTTTGACCTGAAAAAAGAAAGGACCAGGGGTCACAAATGGAGATTAGATAAAGGGTCATTCAGATCAGAAAATAGGAGGCACTTTTTTTACACAGAGAATTGAGAGGGTCTGGAATCAACTCCCCAGTAATGTTGTTGAAGCTGACACCCTGGGATCCTTCAAGAAGCTGTTTGATAAGATTCTGGGATCAATAAGCTACTAACAACCAAACGAGCAAGATGGGCTAAATGACTCCTCTCGTTTGTAAACTTTCTTCTGTTCTTCTTATGTTCTTATAGCACTACACTTTTGTGCATATTGTGTCTCTTGAACGTATTTTGAAAGTCCTAATAGGACTGTCCCTAGCAGATCCCATACAGCAGATGTTCAATGGGTCCAAAGGCCATAGCAGGACATTACAATTTTGTTCCTCCAGATACTCTATGATACACTTTCCAATAAAAAAGAAACATATTCATCCAATTTAGTAAAACATGAATGTTTATATACAATTTCCATCTAATTGATTACAAACTTTACAGCGTGCATGAACAGATTACCTACGAGTATCAGACCAAAAGGGAAAGGTGTTACATTTGTCCATCATCGAAGAACAGAAAGCTCTCCTGCACCTCGTACAAAAATCACATCTGTCTTTAATGTGTCTGTCCAAATTACATCTGAGCAAATAAATTGATCATTTGAATGGCAAATCGTTCAGAAAGACACCACCACACAATTAAAATAAAATACAATTCATTGTTCAATGGTGGAAAAAATATGTTTTTATTTGTTATTGTATTCCATCAGTTTGCAAATATGTGCACACTTATTTCAAATACATACAATAATAATATATCTAAAATATGTTTGTACAAATAAACATCTTCAAAAAGTTGCTGGAATTTCATACAGCACCCGTACCATCCAAAAAAGCTGCTTAAACAAAAACAAAAAAATAAATACAGCTAAATTAGAAAATCCCTCCTGTCATGCAACAGTACTCAGCTTCATTGTGAAATCAGATTAGAGAACGGGACCTTTTGCTCAAATATGGCCTCTTGAACTAACTAGGCCTACAAGAATACAATCCCGTTTGTCATGAATGTGCATTTTTCAGTATAAATAATAAAACCACGTATGTGTTGGAGGACTTGTAATAAAATATAAGGCTGAGTAGTACCTGCTTTCCACGCACGGACAGTAATCAATACAGGAACAACATTCTGTATTTTTTTTTTTTTTTTTAAGACACACAGACAAAAATTATAATTTTTTACCACTCTTACAGTGATCCTCTTGCAAGCTACACAGAGAAAAATACTATTATCTTGAAAAAGAGCACATTGTGTATGCTTGTTGTATTTATTACACTCAACCCACTGGGAAATATGGGGCACTGAAGTGAGCCACTCTGCATGCTATGGATCAATCTGCAACCTTGCAGATGTATTCTACCATGCAAGCTGTAAAACTAAGCTAATGGAGCCAATGAATATATGGAGAAAGCTGGCAAAATAGAACTGTGGTACAAATACAAAGATTCACATCAAGGGACTGTTGATTATGTAGAAGCAACATTACATAATAAAATAAATCAGCTAATGAAAGTGATGTAAAAAGCCATGTGACTAGCTTCTTTGCTGCCGAAAAAAACCCAAAGGAAAAATGGCGGAGAAAATGAATGCAAAGCCGGTGTGCGATACTGTGAAAGAGAGTCTCTCCTTATCGTTTTTTTTCTTTCTTTTTTTTTCAGGTGGTATAGGCAAGTAAATAAGTGTTAATCGGTCCATTCCTTGTAGTTAATGACCAATGTGTCAGTAATGCCACAAGATGTAATGGAGCGGCATGAAGTCGATTTTGATAGGAAATATCATCTATGTATTGTTTTCTCTGTGTTGTCCATCAACATTCTATCTACAATGTCTACATAGTGTAGAATAGTGTCCCCTGAAATTTGAAGCAACAGATTACATTCTACTTTTTCTAGCAACATGTAGACTAGTGTCCCCTTGGCTTTAGGTAGAGAAGAGAGGTCCACAATCTAGCCTGTCCTGCAACATCCTCTCCAGCACAGCAACAGTCACTGAAATAACACTGTTCATAGGATGTAGGATGCCAAATTTTGTCTAGTGCTGTAGTCAATATTATGTGTTGTACTACAGGCGTTGGACAAAAAATTTGAAACAGCAGCGAGTGTACATAACAGCAGACCACACACACTTTGACAAACAGTTGAAGGTAGTGCTTTGTTGGTAGATATGCAAGTTTATAATAAAGAATTCCACAACAATTTTTATTCACAATTGGATACCAGTGTTTGTCTGTTTTTGTTGTTGTTTTTGTTACTGAAGCAAGTCTATGTTACACAAAACATAAAGCAGGCCTTGAGGGCAGGACCAGAACTGGCTATATGTGAACATGAAACTTCCAGGGTGCTGGAGTGAATAGGAATGGAAAGAAATGTGTTATTACAGTATCATGACAGAAGAATGCTGTATTCTTCTTTTTTTAATCCTGTCTGGTAATAATTGTATTCATCCATGCTACTTATATGAAAGTAGTTTGATAGTAACCCCCTAAATGGTGTAGTATTTTATCATATACTGTACTGTAAGCAGTTTTTATTCTAAGCAATGTGATTACCACTGTATCTGAAAGATTACAAATAAAAATCATTTTCCCACCATTAATCCTTTTTCTTGTTTTTAAAGTCTTGTGTAACAAACTGTTGACTTCCATAAAATAAGTTCAAGATTAATTTCTTACACTCCACTTATAGTCTCTTAAGACAGAGAAAAAGCAGGCTTCCAAAATCCCCTTTAATCTGCTTTATGCTAGTGGGCTTGAGGATTTAAATACTGTTCCCGTTCTGCTGAGAGACAGCACCATTAAGTCTTTGATATGTAAATGAGTCATGCCAGAGAAAAGAAAGGGAAAAAACAACATAAAAAATTGAATCTATAGCAATAATAACATTTTCAGGTTATGTTTTGTAAATACATTTCAACATTCTGGTGCACCTTTATGGACCATATTACCTTATATAAGTGTTTCTCAAATGTGGCCACAAGGTTGATTGTGTGTGGCCACATCAGAAAGCCAGTAACCCCCTATAGATCCCCAGAAGACCCTATTTTAATCAACCTTACAATGGTGTTGGTGTTTCATCTATCCCATTTCACCACTGTGTCATAGTTTAGAATTGCTTTGCATTGTACCTACTGTATTGGTCAGTATAGTACAGAGTGCAGCCACAAAAGTGTTTGGTTTGAAAAAAAAACTGCCTTAGATTACTATACAGAGGATACTGAATGTCGGGGCTCGTGGTTTAATTGGGTATCCTCCTGCTGCGAAAAAAAATGGTATACCACGAACGATCATTCAATATTCTGTTAATACCACAAGTATATTTTTTAATTAAATAGTAATAAAATGTGTACATTTTTTATATTTGTGAAAGAGATCGAATGATTCTTGGTGTTAGATCTCCCTCCCGACCTGCGAGGGTGCTGTGTAAAGGGAACAGAGTACCCTGGACTGGATGGCATGGTATTTCATTCTCAGGGTTAGGCGGAAGTTGGCCATCTAGAAAGGGGGCGGAGGGGGAAGGGGGGAAACAGCGTGGCATGCGCGGATTGGATGAGCGGATGCGCTCCTTGACCAAGGGGTCATGGGAGACAATATAAAAAGGGGGCGTAATGATGTGATCTGTTCCTTTTGTAAATGGTTAAAGAACAACCTAAAAAGAAAACGGGACAGTGAAAAAGTGAGTATTTTGTTTGTTTACTTTGTCTTAAATTGTACTTGTGTGCTATTGAGACAGCTAACACGATCCAGAGCTGTCACCAACGCCAGCACTAAACCCGGATAACACGTCACTTTGTTTTCACCATAAACTGTCTGCACCACAAGCAACCCCTATCTGTTTTAGATGTAACCAACAGGGAAACCAGGCCAGGTAATGCCCATCGGCAATGGAGTGTGACGTGGCGATGTGCAATTGGGCATCTGAAGCGGGTAAGCGACGGGAAAATGGTTGGGAGGGGCTTTGTATTGTTAATGCAGTTTTAGGAAAGGTGAAAACCCACGCATTAGTGGACTGGGTGTAGGCCAGGTGGCGATCTCCTGTGTCCATGGAGATACAGCGATATATCCCACGTTAAAAGTATACTTATCGGTAGGACCCATAAAGCGCCACCTAGTAGTTGGGGTGGCGGAAAGGCTACCACACCCAATAATTCTGGATCAAGACTGGCCAAATTATAGAGAATTGGTTCAATTAATGGCAGTCTTGACCGCACACTTAAACATGGCAGAAAAAGGGAAATAATTGGTGCTGTTTTTCCCTTTCAAACTGAAATGTTTTCTCCCCTTTTTCATCCAAGAAAAACAAATACAGATAGAAGAATACTAAAATGGGAGGGAGCATTAATGAGACAAGGCTGTGGTTTGGTGGGAGAATGCTCCAATGGTAACAAACACCAGTCACAGGGGGTCGGAACACAGTGTGACCGAGAGGGAGAGGTTACTGGGCCATCTAGGGCAGATGTTACTCCCGCCCCTCTCAATATACCGGACACGTGGCACTTAGTGTACATAGTGTGGGGCCAACACAACGACCCCTCACTAGTGCACACTTGGGGACAGGTACAGTCTATTGAAGGTAAGGATGTTGATGGCGCTGGGGCACTAGTATTTTCACATTTCATTATCAAGGGGCAATTACTGTATAGGGTAAACCTTACCACGGGCACAGGACATCTGTAACACAATTATTAGTTCCTCCATCTTGTCGACCTGAGTTCATGAGGCTGGCGCATGATATCCCTTTTGCGGGCCACCTCGGAGCTGACAAAACAAGGGATTGAATATTGGCTTGATTTTATTGGGTAGGACTTCATAACGATGTGTCGAAATATGTAGCCACATGCCCAGACTGCCAGCGAGTAGCGCCGGGTCGAGTGCACCCCGCCCATTTGGTCCCACTGCCAATTATTTCCACCCCCTTTATACGCATTGCAATGGACATAGTGGGCCCTTTGCTACCTTCTGTTTCCGGGTATGCGCATATATTAGTGGTTGTAGATTATGCAACGTGATACCCAGAAGCTGTTCCATTGAGGTCCACTAGTGCAGCTGCTGTCTAACACGTTACAGCAAGTTTACAAAATACTAAAAATACGTCCCATCAGGACATCTGTTTATCATCCACAGACGTATGGTTTGGTGGAACGTTTCAATCAGACCCTGAAGCAGATGCTGCTTCCTTCATCAGAATCGAAACTATGTGCTAAATGGCAGGGGCCATATGAAGTGATTCAGGCTATAGGAAAGGTGAATTATGAACTTAGACAGCCCGATCGCCGTAATGAAAGAGAAATTTAAGATGTAAATTTATTAAAGCCCTGGCAGGCAAGTGAGGCCATATTTATAGCCCCAGGCGAAGTAGAAGATGATTTAGGCCCCAGTCTAGAGACCTCTAACACAAAAGACATTTTGATTGGGGAACAGTTACTTCCTGATCAGCAACGTGAGCTGCGTAAGTTAATTGTGGAGTTCAATGACATTTTTTCTGACTTGCTCACTAGATATAACCTTGTTGAATATGCCACTTTCCCTCAACCAGGTGTCACTGTGCGAGAGAGACCTTATTGGATCCTAGAAAGTCGGCAAAGTGGCGTTAGCAAAGAGGAATGGGTGATGCTCGAACTTGGGGTGATTGAGCCTTCCAGGAGCGAGTAGTGGAGTCCAATTGTGATAGTGGCCAAAAAGGACTGCACCAACCGCTTCTGCGTTGATTTCCATAAGGTAAACGCTATTGTCAAGTTCGATGCCTAACCCATACCTCGGGTCGACGAGCTCCTTGACAGACTGGGAATGGCTAGCTTCATCTCCACTCTGGACCTGACTGGCAGATCCCCTTAACCCGCAACTCTAGAGAGAAAAACGCATTTTCAACACCAGAAGGGCTGTTCCGTTTCACAACCATGCCGTTTGGGCTTTATGGTGCGCCTGCTGCATTTCAGAGACTGATGGACCAGGTTTTACACCCACATGGTGAATATGCGGCAGCATATATTGACGATTTGGTTATTTACAGCTCCACCTGGCGAGAGCATCTGGCTAGGATCACGGCCATCCTTCAGTCTCTAAGGGTAGCCCAGCTCACAGCTAACTTGAGAAAATGTGCGTTTGCCAAAACAGAGACACAATAATTGGGATTTATAATGGGGAATGGCAGGGTGAAACCCGTTGTCACCAAGGTCCAGGCATTGGTGGACGTGGCAATACCAAAAACCAAGGCTCAGATGAGGTCTCTACTGGGGTTAGCTGGTTATTACCGAAGATTTATCCCCGAGTATGCCACAGTGGTCAATCCCTTAGTTGACCACCAAAAAGAGAGCACCAACTTCAATTAAGTGGTCAGTAGAATGTCACAGGGTGTTTGATATTGATAAGCAGAGACTCTGCCAGGCCCCCGCACTCCATGTCGGTTTGGGTGCAATCTTGTTCCAAACGGTAGACGGAGTAGAACACCCCATCCTGTACCTCAGTAAAAAGATGCTCCCTCGGGAGAGCAACTGCTCTGTGGTCGAAAAGGAGTGTTTTGCCATTAAATGGGCTACTTACTCTTTATGATACTATTATTATTATTATTATTATTATTATTATTATTATTTATTTCTTAGCAGACGCCCTTATCCAGGGCGACTTACAGTTGTTACAAGATATCACATTATACATTATTTCACATTATACAGATATCACATTATTTTTACATACAATTACCCATTTATACAGTTGGGCTTTTACCGGCGCAATCTAGGTAAAGTACCTTGCTCAAGGGTACAACAGCAGTGTCCCCCACTGGGGATTGAACCCACAACCCTCCGGTCAAGAGCCCAGAGCCCTAACCACTACCCCACACTGCTGCCCACATACTACATACGTCATTGACCACGCCCCACTCAAGTGGTTAAGCACAATGAAGGACAGCAATGCCCGGATAACTCGGTGGCATTTGGCATTGCAGCCCTTCATTTATCACATGGTACACCATGCGGGGAAAGACTACCTAAATGCGGATTATTTTTCCCGGGAGGGGGAAGTAATGGGAAAAGTAGATTTAGCCGAGTGTTCCTTCGGCTCCACTCTGAGCGGTGGGATATGTGAGAAAGATCGAATTATTCCTTCCCGACCTGCGAGGGCACTGTGTAAAGGGAACAGAGTACCCTGGGCTGGATGGCATGACAGTTCATTCCCAGGGTTAGGCGGAAGTCAGCCATCTAGAAAGGGGACGATGGAAGCTACGGTACACGCAACCAATGACCCAGACGGGAAACGGCGTGGCTTCCACGGATTGGAGGAGCGGATGTGCTTGTTGACCAAGGGGTCATGGGTGACGGTATAATAAGGGGACATAGTGATGTGATCTGTTCCTTTTGTAAATGGTTAGAGAACAACCTAAAAGGAAAAAGGGAAGGTAAAAAAGTGCGTGTTTTGTAAAAAATATTTTTAGTGAGAAGATGAGTTTTACAAATGCATTTCTTAGGGAAGATGGCAAAGAAACCCTGTCAAGTTATTTATATCACGTTTTTTTTGCTATTTTTATTGGAAAGATGGCTATTACAAAAGTTTTTATTTGGGAAAATTGTAAATAAACCCTGTCTGTTAAATCCTGAGAATAAGTTTGCATTAGTAAATGTACATACTGGTGTTGAAGTGGTACTTTTGTCTTAGTTCACTTTAGGCCGAAGAGGTTAGTTTCAATAGCTGAGAATGCAGACTGCATGTCCCTATGGTAGCTGGTACATACATCTGTAATAGCAATCTTCCCACTACAAATAGCTAGAAAGCAGTAATATGAGTAACTAGACAGGGTTTATTGGCCATCTTCCCTATTAAAAAAAATGTAATAGCCATCTTCCAAGTAAAATAGATAGAAAATAGTGATTTGCAGTGTCTGCCATATTACTATATATATATATATACAGACATGCTCAAATTTGTTGGTACCCCTCCACAAAAAACGAAGAATGCACAATTTTCTCTGAAATAACTTGAAACTGACAAAAGTAATTGGCATCCACCATTGTTTATTCCATATTTAATAGAAATCAGACTTTGCTTTTGATTTTTTATTCAACATAATATTGTAAATAAGAAAACAAATGAAAATGGCATGAACAAAAATGATGGGACCGCTAACCTAATATTTTGTTGCACAACCTTTAGAGGCAATCACTGCAATCAAACGTTTTCTGTAGCTCTCAATGAGACTTCTGCACCTGTTAACAGGTAGTTTGGCCCACTCTTCCTGAGCAAACTGCTCCAGTTGTTTCAGGTTTGATGGGTGCCTTCTCCAGACTGCAAGTTTCAGCTCTTTCCATAGATGTTCGATAGGATTCAGATCAAGACTCATAGAAGGCCACTTCAGTATAGTTCAATGTTTTGTTCTTATCCATTCTTGGGTGCTTTTAGCTGTGTGTTTTAGGTCATTATCCTGTTGGAGGACCCATGACCTGCGACTGAGACAGAGCTTTCTGACACTGGGCAGTACGTTTCGCTCCAGAATGCCTTGATAGTCTTGAGATTTCATTGTGCCCTGCACAGATTCAAGGCACCCTGTGCCAGGCGCAGCAAAGCAGCCCCAAAACATAACCGAGCCTCCTCCATGTTTCACTGTAGGTATGGTGTTCTTTTCTTTGAAAGCTTCTTTTTTTTGTCTGTGAACATAGAGCGGATGTGACTTGCCAAAAAGCTCCAGTTTTGACTCATCTGTCCAAAGGACATTCTCCCAGAAGGATTGTGGCTTGTCAATATGCATTTTAGCAAATTCCAGTCTGGCTTTTTTATGTTTTTCTTTCAAAAGTGGAGTCCTCCTTCTTCCATGGAGCCCACTTTTGCTCAAAAAGCGACGGATGGTGCGATCAGAAACTGACGTACCTTCACCTTGGAGTTCAGCTTGTATCTCTTTGGCAGTTATCCTTGGTTCTTTTTCTACCATTCGCACTATCCTTCTGTTCACTCTGGGGTCGATTTTCCTCTTGCGGCCGCGCCCAGGCAGGTTGGCTACAGTTCCATGGACCTTAAACTTCTTAATAATATTTGCAACTGTTGTCACAGGAACATCAAGCTGCTTGGAGATGGTCTTGTAGCCTTTTCCTTTACCATGCTTGTCTATTAGTTTCTTTCTGATCTCCTCAGACAACTCTCTCCTTTGCTTTCTCTGGTCCATGTTCAGTGTGGTGCACACAATGATACCAAACAGCACAGTGACTACTTTTCTCCATTTAAATAGGCTGAATGACTGATTACAAGATTGGAGACATGTGTGATACTAATTAAAGAAACTAATTAGTTTGAAATATCACTATAATCCAATTATTTATTATCTTTTCTAAGGGGTACCAACAAATGTGTCCAGGCCATTTTAGAATATCTTTGTAGAATAAGCAATAATTCATCTCTTTTCACAGCTTCTTTGCTTTATTCTATGACATACCAAAGGCATGCAAGTATACATGATAAAATAGCTTTTAATTTCATCACTTTTCAGGAGGAATGAAGCATTATTTCAATGAGCTGTAAGGATACCAACAAATTTGAGCACGTCTGTATATATATATATATATATATATATATATATATATATATATATATATATATATATATATATATATATTTTTTTTTTTTTTTTTTTTAATACCCATCAAACCAGTAAGAATTGGCAGAAAATAGTATTGTGTTTTGCCATTTTCCCACTGCAGACTATATTAATAATAGCATTTCTCCTGAAAATGTATATTCAACTGCATATTTCATAATTATAGCTCGATTAGAAGTGGTGTCTACCAAAACACAGTAACATGGCAAATAAAGAGCAGACATTATTGTAGTGGCCTCTAGTGTCTGTCAGAGTAATTGCAGGCTTCATCTCAGTCATCCAATCATCCCGACCTTCCTTTTAGAATGACCCTTTGAAGGGATGTTTGTCACAAATGTTTTTAATCTTTTTAAAAAATTTTTTATTACATTTCAAATACATGACAGATGTGTAGAGCCCTGGAATTATTATTATTATTATTATTATTATTATTATTATTATTATTATTATTATTATTATTATTATTAAAAGTAATAAAAGTTAAAAACACCACAAAGTTGAAAGGTGGAACAGAACGGAAAAAATAGCAAGTGGCATATTTGATGGAGCCATGATCTCGATTAGCTGCAAAGTTTATTTTAGACAAACATCGCATTAAGTTATTTGTTGAATGTAAGGACGTTAACCCACCGAGATTGTTGGGAAATGTCGCTGTTTTGAATTGTTTATTTTAAAAAAAATGTAAACTGGAACCGAATCTAACGGAAGTTGCAACGGAGAAAAGCAGACTGCTGTCATTTTCTTTTAAGGCTGCAACATAGGCATTGTAGTTTCTATAGACAGGAAGCAAGTGCATTTATTGATACTGATGGATAACTTGTCACACCGTTTTCCCTTTGATTGCTGAGTTATCTAGAGTTTACTGTATTTCATGCTTTTTTGTTTTATTCAAGAAAATGAAGACCTAGGAACACCAATACAATAGCTACTTGGCTAGAAATCGGTATTAACCAGTATTTCATTTCGTTCAAACCGGAACAGAACAAAATCAGCCGTTCGGAACATTCAGAACTAGAGCCAAAAATTCTGGTGTCGGTTCGGAGCCAAACCGGAACGAAATTTTTTTTGGTTCGAATCCCTGGTTTAAATGTTGAATTTCATTGAGATGCTTAACCCTTTGCGGTCCTATGTCAGACCTGGTCCGACATTGCAATTATTCCTATCCGGTCCAATGTCGGACCCTGTCCGACATCGTCCGTTTTTTCTCCAGAAAAAGCAGAGAAAACCATTCAATGGCCGAGTGGGAGCGACAGGAGCCGAGACAAGCCGAAAAAAAAGGGCGTATCTGAATGAATACTTGCCCCTGGCATCAGATAACGGCGGCCATAAGGAAACAAGCTGGCTGCAATTGCATCAGCGCTCAGAGAATATCACAGACATTTGCAGAGCTTTTTTCAGATGTTATAGTAATAAAATAATGACTTGGATCGCATTATTGAGGCGTTTGGTGATAAAACGAGTGATCAGGAGATGATTGATAGGTATGTACGACTATTATTATTATTATTTATTTCTTAGCATATGTGAAAGCTATAGCGAACGAAAGGGTGGGGCGGGGCTGGAGATGCCTAGTGAGTGCTTTGTTGATATGCAGGGCCTTTTATACCCGTTTGAATGTGGAAAAAAATACTTTTAAACAGTGTGTCTAAAATTAACTGTGCGTGTGAAAATAAATTGGACCTGACGCGCCTGACACGCACTTAATAAATGGACTGCAAAGGGTTAAGGTTTATTGGTCAGTTGGTGAATACATGTTCATAAATAACGTTAAACATGTTGTATGTTGTGTTTTATTTGCATTTTCACAATGTACAGAACTAAAACCGTCACATTATTGAGAATTATAAATACAGTTTTTCACAAACATCACTGACCTGATTTTTTTCCACACATTGTCTCCTGGTTTTTAATTCATGAATCCATTTAACCAAGTTTCATCATTCTCTAGATGCATGTAAAAATCAACGTGTGACATTAGTTGGAAAGGCGGTTCCATATATTTATATATATATATATATATATATATATATATATATATATATATATATATATAGTAACAAAGCCACCTCTTCAGGTTCGTTTGCCCCTTTAAAAACTTGACCCAACGCAGGAACTTTGGTTTTTAGCGCGGTTGCACACTTTTTATTCAAACACAAAATAAACACCTAGCTCCTTCGGAGCGCTGACTAAACTTCAAGGAACACCCTGACTATAAAGTGGGATGGCTAAGCCGTTTCCCCACAAAACAAAACAAAATACCCAGGAGTACACCCAATACCTGTCTTGTGACTGCTCGGCAGCAGGGAACCCACCTTCCTGCTTCCTTCTACTCAGCAGCCCTTTGCAGACTGACTGCACCTCTTATATACCCTACATCTGGTCCTAATTTACAATCACTACCAGGTGCAGGGGATCATTAACAATAAAACAATTAAATTAAACAATTAAACAATTGTGGCTTTTCAGCCTGTGTTCTTCTGGGAAGTGTAGTCCTTTTCCTTCCCCCAGGACTACACTATCTCACAATATATATATATAAGACCTGGGGACCCTCTGTGTCTTCTGGTTTTCATTACAATTGAGCTCTCAATCACTTGATTGAACTAATAATTTGCTTAATTATACCTTTTGAATTGTTTTCAGCTCTTAAACAGTTGCAGAGTTTAAGTTACTTATGTTATAGCTAACTTGAAATCTGCAACCGCTTAAGAGCTGAAAACAAGTAAAAAGGTCTAATTAAGAAAATGATCAGCTCAATTAATGGTATAGTTAATTGCGAGCTCAGTTGGAATGAAAACAAGCAGACACATGGGGTCCCCAGGACCAAGTTTCAGAAGCCCTGATATAACTAACCCCTGTCACTCTCAATAACTGGATATGCAGTTATCTAGATATGTTAAACTGTAAAGTGTGACATCTGTAAGTTTCTACAGTGGGTGAAATACATCCCCAGGGGGGGAAAATAAGTTAATTATTCAGCATAATTATATTTGGGAAGTCATCAGATTTCTTGGGTTACATAGGTTAACACTAGAACGACCAAGGTGGTCATTTTGACCATTTTTGGAATTTAAATTTAAATTGTGGTGCGTGTGTTAAGATACAGAGCTGTGCTTTGCTGACTTTTCCTAAATATATATATATATACTAATTACCCTGACAAAGAAAGAATCGTGTAACTGCAAAAATTAGCGAGATAAAATACAGTCATACCTATTCCAACCAGGCGTGGTCAAATTGACCAATACATATAAAACATTATAACAATGAAATGTTGCGGTATTATTTGTGTTTATCACAGCCTTATTGAAGTCTGCATTCCTCAAGTAAGCCAGGCTGTCTGTCTGCACTGGTACTATAAGTCACTTGTTTTTCTAAGGAATTCATTGCTACCCCGATACACATTGCAAATGGATCGCAAAGCAGTGTTTGGAATTACTGCGAATTTTACCAAACAAGATTCTGATGCAGCAAAGACGGACAATGCAGTAAGTGCACTGCATATTTTGAAAATAGCAGTATCTTAGACTTTGTAAACAATTGTAAATTAAGCCCATTCTGTTCATATGTTTATTTCTTCATGCCATTTAGATTACAGTATGTCTTTATAAACGCATAGCTTGTGTATATGCTTGTCGTTATGTAGGAAATATAAACCCATTTATTAGAAAAAATTGTGATACTTATTTACATTGTTTCAGTTCTACAGTTTTGTATGTACATTATATAAATGTTTATACACACATTCTGTTTAAATGTTTCTTTATTCATGTAATTTCGATTATAGCATGTCTGTATATAAACGCATAGCTTCAGTTGCATATATGCGTTGTTATGTAGGCAATATAAACTAATTTATTTTAAAAAATTGATACTTATTTACATCGTTTTAGTTGTACAGTTTTGTATGTATATGATATACCTGTATATACACAAATGTATTTTAAAATATTAGTTTATTTAATTGTTTTCAGTTTTCTGAGGATGTGCGTTATGTAACATGTCTGTATATAAACACATTTCTGTTCAAATGTCTGTTTATTTACAATGTTTCGGTTGTGTAAATGCTTTATATGACGTTCCTGAATAAAACCATGACTTATATTCAATTGTTTGTCCTTTCATTACAATATTTATGTTGTTTTTAATACAGTAGTCAAATTGACTGGTCATGGTTTTTCTAGGTATGCCTATAAATGCGGTCGTTCTAGTGTTAAAACACATCAAGAAACCTGTACTTAATAATCATACCCAAGATTGAATTGGAACAATGCTTCTTTGAACATATCTTCCAATTACTGTACTTCCGGCAGTCTTTAAAATGAGACATGAGCATGACAGTTCAATGTGTACCTGTCACAGATAGACTTGTGGGTGATGTCAGACCATGAAGAGACAGTACTGTGAGTGCAGCGCTGATGCGCGGATTTATTATAAATATTAAGAATAAACCAACACTAGACAGAACACAGAACAAAAGACATTAACAAAATATCCAGCGCAAGGGCCCAAACAAAAGAACTATACAAAACACTCAAGGAGTAAATAACGCAGTAAATAACAATAACCTTAATTAATTATTTAAACATTTATTCAATTGACGGCTCTAGCCACATTCCTACGTGTGCTTGCAGAGAGGATCTTAACTCTGTCTCTGCCACCCAATACTTCCCACATATACAACCCTGTGACACTGCCACAGTACCATATACTGATAAAACGGCACATCTCTGGAAAAAAAAATCTTCTTGAATTGCTCCGTTTCAGTGTCGCATTTATAAATTATACTTTGTTAATTTCACCCCTGAAGGAAAAATCTAAATTCCATCTAATAATTAAGAAAGAATCCATTCTCTGTGGAGTCCATTGCGTTTACAAGGATGTCACAGAAATGGAGGCTAGACATGACAGCATTACAATGTGAACTCTTTAAAACCTAAGAAGACTTCCGATTTAAACATGGCCCTAGCATTTCTGCCAGCCTGGCCTACAGTCAAACTCTCCAGTTTCCTGTGCACCTCTGTTGGTACATATACACCCTGTAATACGTTCATACAAAGGAGTAAACAGGCAATAGCTGACTTACGGTTGGTTGTCTTGGGATCACTCTGGTTGCTGTCGTTGGATTGGTTACTTGACACAGAGGACACACTGGAGCTCCGGACGAACCCAAAGGCAGCCAGTTTGGCTGCGGGCAGACGGGAGTATCCAGGAGGGCGCAGACCAGAATGCCCAGGTTTGGGCAGAATAGACCTTGTAAGTGTTCCAGGGGTGCTCTTCCTTTGCTCAACTGTCAAATTAACAAACAATGTACATCACCTAACTATAATCAAGCAATTCTGGTACATGATAAAACACATGTTTTTGTCACCAGAGAAGGAGTTAAAGTCTGATATGTACAGTTGTTACAGTATAATGATTTAGAATATTATTAACAAAGGAAATATGAGAACACCTATGTGTTCCCTTTCATAGTTCTGGGTATAAAAGATGAAGCTGGCTTGGTCGTGGGCTCAGAGGGCACCCATTGAACCTTCAGCAGTTCACCTGAGCTATGTGGGGAATCACTGCAGTGAGGTGAAAAATAACTGGAGATTACAATTTGGGGAGAAAATCAGGGTAAAATAAAATACAATAACAGATGTCTATATACAATGTGACAAATCCTAATGCTGAATTAGTGAGGTACTATACTGTACTATAATTACATGCTTGGCATTACTGGAGAGGAAACATCACCATTACTGACTCACTGCACTCACATCCTACAGAAAAAAAACAGCATTTGTCTTAATGAATCAAACTGCTATATGTTTGAACAAATTAGCAAAACTTTATTAACCTGGCATTTAAGACAGTGAACATTTGTGGTTGCTTATTCAATGGGGGCTTTCAAGGGGGCTCTTGAAAAACAAAATCAGTTCTGGGTTTACGGACTGGTAAAAGCAAGTGACCAAAGACTTAAATTCACTATTTTCTTACTATTTTCTATATAACAAAAAATTAATAGTTATATTGAACTGTAGATGTCTAGGGCATGACTGCTAGCTATATTTAACATGTATCTATATTACATTCCGCTGTTATATTATCTGTTAAAAAGTCTCCATATATATTAGTGTTTTACATATAATTAAACATACATGAAATTATACACTACTAGGATATGCAAAGGACTGCTTATTTAAATTCCTGGGACAGAAGCCGGGTCTTTGTTTCTTTTAGCTGGGGAAATCCATTGCTTCATTTAAATGAGCCGCCTACCTTTTACTGCTTTTCAAAAGTGAACAATACAATTGTTTAGTACTTAAGTCAAGTGTTGGATTCAGGGGGGTTAAATGGGCACAGATATAATAATTACACCAATTACCCACAGTAAAGAGAGTAGAGATGAGAAATAGGCTGCTGATGAAATGTGCAAATCTATAATGTTGATTGTAATAGCTCACTTTAGTTTATTGTTTGTTTGTTTGTTTGGGATGGCAAGATGTTTTGAAACGGGCTTAGAGTGTCGATCTTTCCAGGCGTCTCATTTTGTATTAATGAACGTGGGTTCATGAAATTTCAGGACATCTGATAGTGATTCTGTTATCTATCAAAGTATACTGTACTTAATAAATACAGTGTATGAGAATATTAAATCAGAGTAATCAACAACAATAAGGCAATTACTGTAGTACTGAGTAGTGCTAAATACACTAAATGCTCTAACAAATTCCAACAAAAAACACCACTTATTTGAAGTTGGTGTAACCTGGCTGTGCATATTCTCAACTGTTCATGCTTGATCAAATTCATAATTTGTGTTTAAAAAATAAAATATGACACAAGAAAAAAAATGAAAAGGCAACAAATGGTTTGATTTAAGCAGCCAACATAAAAGAATACGTCTCATCTTCAAGTAACACTCTTATCCTGTATGAGGATACATTCTGTTTGCTATTTGAAGCCAAAGATTACAGGGAGAACCCCTACTGGAATCCACTCAGTTAGCAAAGAATTTAGAGCAGAATTTACTACGGTAAGTACATATAAGGCCAACTTACAATTGACCCTTTTGAATGCAATAAAACTGAGGAAATTAAAATATGTGCTTATTACAAATAATATCATGGGGTCCCTAGTAGCTCACCTGCCAAAGGCACTGCTACGTAAGCAGCACCATTCATGTAATCAATAGCTTGCTGGTTCAGATTCTGGAGGTGCTCGGTTGCCAATCTTGTCTCAGGCCCATAGGGAGCTTTGCAATTGTGTTTGTGCTCCCGCAGGCTAGGCAGAGAAAATCAACTGCAATCCTACTGGAAGTGCCCAGCAGGCTAAACTCCATTTAACATCTCCTGCTTATGTTCCCTGGATATTTCATGAGCATGATATAGTTATGCAAGGTGTATATTCTCACATGTATATTCTCAATTGTCATGTATATTCTCAATTGTCTTACATGTGTTTATACATGTAGTAGGATGAACTCTTATAGTTCATAACCTGTGCAGAATGCAAAATACAGATGATGGTATAGTAGTTACTTATTTGGAAAAGTAAAACCAGTTCAGAACAACAATGACCTCAATGTGTAGGGTCTTACTGCCTTGCTTGTTTTGTTGTCTGTAAGGTTGTTTTTTGATTAGTTCCTATTTTGAAAATTAATTAATAAAATAGCTGTTGATCTTGGACTGTTCTGTGACAAAATCTGTGTCCTGGTAGTTATAATTGTAATTGATATGTTAAACACCCTTGCAAATTGTAAAAATGCATCCACTGTTCTGAATTGAAATATAAAGATATTTTGGAAAATGTAGTATGTAGAGCCCTACCCATTTCGCACGGACCGTGAAATTCATTCTGCACTGTGAAATCTTATCTGTTTTGTGTACTTTTACCCTGCACAAAAATCCAATGAAGTTATATGCACCGTTACAGGTTCCTGATGTGATTATTAGCTTGTTTCAATTTAAAAAAGAAAGCTCATCATGAACTGGACAGGATTTATTGATTGACACTTGACAGCAGCCAATAACTGGGCTCTACTCAGTGATTGGTAGACACGGGCATCCAGACGGGTTCAGTATGACCTACGGATCTCAACTGGTAGTACCTTTAGGCGAGTCAAATTAGACCTTGATTTTAAAATGAGTGTCCAAAATAAATCAAAAAGTGCTACAATCATTACTGCAGCTAATGGTGTAAAAGAATTTGGAAACCAAATGTATACCAAGTAAGAAACCGCAGGACAAAAAAAATAAATAGAAAATATGCCAGTAATTTCAGAGACTTCACGTTTATATTTTTTAGCCTCTGGATATATTGTCCAGCTACAGATCCGCCCTTCTTTGCCCGGGCTTGCTTGCAAGGCTAGCTCGGTGCTGTCTGTCAATTCCAACAAACTCAGTGGATGCAGAGAGAGCTGTGTCTAAATACGGACAGGCTTTTACACCGCAGAGACAGGGAATGAAGAACAACACAGTTCCATGTTCACATTCAACCCCTGGCTTAAATAAAGAGTGTGCTCAGCATTTCAGAAGAGTTTTGGAGTTACTGTTGCATACAATGATGTTTAAAACCAGCAGTTTTTTTTAATAATAATAATAACAGAAACACAACAATCATAGAGCAATCCTCTAGATTTCAGTTTCATTTTCTTTAGCGTTTCTACTTTGTTAGTCACATGCTTTTGTTAACTTCAGGGCTTTAAATGTTTATATTTAGCCGTTTTTAACTACATGTTCATACTTTGTTACACCACCATGAAATTTAAGATTTAAATATCTGAAACCGTGAAATTTAAGATTTTTAAAATGTTATGAAAATTGACCATGAATTTGATAGGGCCCTAGTAATATGCCATCATGTATTTCTGGTTTCTTTGATGAAAGTATAAATAATTCATATGTCGCTGAAGCTTTTTGGTCATGCATATATTGATGGTTGCTAGGAGCGGTAAATATTTGATGACGAGTACGGTCCCTTAAAACTGATTAGCAAGACATTCAAATCATTTATATATTTTAGATTAGAAAGAAATAATACAATTAAATGTGTAACTACTGTATATGACTATATGACTATTTGGGAATAGCTGAAACTACAGAGAGGGCAATTTGAAATATACCACAACTTTCACTAGTGTGGTGATACATTTGAATTTAAAGGGATTTATTTTGCATGTCTGTCATGATGCCCTGAGGACCAAATTATGCTGCAAGGGGCTTGGCAGTGTAATTTTATTATTATTTGTTTATTTAGCAGATGCCTTTATCCAAGGATACTTACAGAGACTAGGGTGTGTGAACTATGCATCAGCTGTAGAGTCACTTACAATTATATCTCACCCGAAAGATGGAGCACAAGGAGGTTAAGTGACTCGCTTTGGGTCACACAATGAGTCAGTGGCTGAGGTGGGATTTGAACTGGGGACCTCCTAGTTACAAGCCCTTTTCTTTAACCACTGGACCACACAGCCTCCTATGAGTCTATGAGGAATGAGTCTTACAAATAATTTAAAGTCATTTTATGGGCTGCAGTGAATTCCACTACCTACAACCACTTACAGTGGCTCTCAAAAGTATTCACCCCCCTTGGACTTTTCCACATGTTATTGTGTTACAACATGGAATCAAAATGGATTTAATTAGGAGTTTTTGCCACTGATCAACACAAAAAAAGTCCATAATGTCAAAGTGAAAAATAAAATCTACAAATTGTTCTAAATTAATTACAAATACAAAACAGAAAATAAAATGCAATAAAATGTGGAAAAGTCCAAAGGGGGTGAATACTTTTGAGAGCCACTGTATAAGCACCTGACACAGCTTCAACAGAACTGAAGATAACCGTGCTGACAAAAAACATTTGGTTGGGGTTTTTTAAAAGTTATTGTGTATTTTTTCATTAGCCCCTTTCTGACAACATTGGATGGAATACTGTGGTTACTGCAAAAACATGCAATACAGAACAAGAAGCAATGTTACAAAGAGAAGGCATAAAACTTGATTCCACAAATAACTTATTTTATCTGGGTTATACAATGCTACTGTGTGTTGCTCTCATTTTCCTCACCCCTGAGTTTATGAGATAAAGGAAGAGGTTGCACTACATACATTGGAAAAGTTACTTCAAATACAGTATTGTTTACCTGAAGCATCCAGACTGTAGTGGTTGACTGTATTTGACATCTGTGTCTGGTGGCTGAAGGACAGGGCTGATCTTTGACTGGCTAGCAGCATTCTGTTTTTTGCTGAGGGTAACCTAGTGACATCTCCTAGGCCTAACTGAGGCCTAAGAACCATGGATGACCTGTAAATGCTGGCTGGAGCAACTTCGTTTGTGCTTTGCTGAGGAACTGAAGAATCATCCCGCCCTGTTCCTGCCAAGCCGGTCGTTGCTTTGCCTGTCTGTGAAATAGTAAGGTTGTCAAAAAAAAGAGGTTGAGAGATACTTGGAAAGAAAATTATCAAACATAACCTTGTTCAGGAGATGAATTTAAATACATGTGGCATTTTATGTGCCAGAATACTATCATTAGTTATACAACAAAGAAGAATTAACAGTTCTCTTTCAAGTACGAAATGTAACCATTACCTAATGGGTGTTTACCTACTAAATACCCCGAACCGGAATAGATATACCAAAGCTGCGCACCAGTGCCTGTGATGCAGTCATAAAGCCCACAAAGTTGCCGTGCCCCTGAAGGAATGAGCAATGAGCTTTCTGTAGGGGGCAAGTTGGCCAGCTCATAGGCAGTTGTGCATGTGTCTGCTATCCATTTTGGACAGCCTCTGTGACGCATCTGAGGGCATAAGAAGACTGCACGCACACATACCAGCATCATTTTTCCTTTCAGAGGACTGAACCTAGACGAGGAGAAGCCATTGACAGATGAGTACTTGTTGCTTCTATCTGCAATTTATATTCGCCATTTGTGTTTTACACTAATAAAGGTGATAATTTTTGACATTGTAGGAGTTTGCTAATTACACTTAATTTTTGCACACAGCCTGTTGCTTGTTATGTCCCACAGTGGCCTTGTGCCCCGGTGAAGCCGATGGCTTGTGTCGCCCCTTCTCAGCAATCAAGCAACTAGAGTTGGCTGACTTGTGCTGTTCTCACATGCTGCTTAGCTCCGGCTGGAGTTAAAAATAAAAGTTTTGTTTTTGTAAACTATTTTATTATTATTAGAACTGTATTTGAGGTCTCCCGAGTGGCGCATCCGGTAAAGGCGCTCCATGTGGAATGCAGGATGCGCCCTATAGTCTGGACGTCGCCGGTTTGAGTCCAGGCTATTCCACTGCCGACCGTGGACAGGAGATCCCAGGAGGCGGCACACAATTGGCAGCGCACTGCCCGGGGGTGGGCTTAGGTCGGCCAGGATGTCCTCAGCTCACCTCGCACCAGCGACCCCTGTAGTCTGGCCGGGCACCTGCGGACTTGCTTTTAAGCTGCCCAGAGCTGCTTTGTCCTCCAACACTGTAGCTCTTGGGTGGCTGCATGGTGAGTCCGCAGTGTGAAAAAGAAGTGGTCCGCTGACGGCACACGCTTCGGAGGACAGCGTGTGTTCGTCTTCGCCCTCCCGAGTCAGCGCGAGAGTGATAGCGGTGAGCTAAGCCTAAAAATAACTGGATATTCTAAATTGGGAGAAAATAATAAAAATTATTAGCGACTACTAAATTTGAAAAAAAAGAACTGTATTTGTGTTACGCTCTTTGGTTGAGATTGCTTGCAGCTGTAGGTCACTGACTTGCTACACTCCCGACCCGGTACCCGTAGGTAAACCGCATTTTCTATGAGTTTTGTGCACATTTCTCCAAGCGTATGCTGGAGAAACATCTCTCCTGTGGCTCTACAGAGTGCTGTGCATCCCTCACTCCTGCACAGTGCTCTCCCCCATCACCCTCTCATAGAGACGTGGCTGTGTCTTCACCCCATGGCTATGTGCCAAGGGAGAGCCACGCACCCGGAATGGAGAAGCTCTGGGCAGCAGTACCAAGGAACTGTCCTCACAGAGTTGCTGCGTGAATGTTCAGCACCGCCTGCCCCACATGTCCCCTTGGGGTCCCAGGGGACTACGAATGCAGATTGGCAGCAGGAGGTAGGCAAATAAGAGGTGGGTGAATAGGAGTTGGAGTTTCCATTTGAGGACACAGAGTCAGATAGCACAATCCCTGTGGTTAAGCTCTCCCTGTAATAGCAGTGCTTATGCCATTGATCAAGAGGGCCACTGCAGTCTTGCAGGTGCCCTGGTCTACCCCTATATAGGGCACACGATACAGAGAAGCTGGGCTTGCCCAAGTTTCCGCCAGTGGCTTCTATTGCTGTGTTGGTACAGGTGCCTAATTTAGTGCTCCTGTCCACGGACCATATCTGCCCCAACAAGCAGTGTCGGGTCTCAGGCATGCCTATTCAGCCAATGTGTTCACCGCACACAGGCAGCTTTGGCTTTCCCAGGCACACATGCTCAGACCGGCTACTCACTGCAGTTCAAGCACGGTTCCCCTCCCTTTCGGGGCATGACTGCAGCATCAAGAAGTAGCAGCGCTGCTGCAAAAACAGGCTATTCATATGGTATACCCCCTCCAGTTTTGAGGATAGGTTCTTCTCCATGCCCAAGCGGGATGGTGGCCTCAGACCAATCCTCGACTGTTGCAGTCAATCAGGCCAGGCGACCATGGTAGACCTTAAAGACGCTTACTTCCATAAACTCATAACAAACGGTGCACATGAAGTACCTGCATTGAGACTCAAAGGAATCAGAGTACTTTATTATTTGGATGACTGGTTCATTATGCCCAGTCTCCAGCTCAGGCAGATGCTCACACGTAACTGGTCACTGGCCAACTTCAACAGATGGGTCTTACGGTGAATCATGCGAAGAGCCAGCTCACACCTTCTCAGACAGCCTCCTATCTAGAAGTGTGCTTGGACTCCGGGTCCATGCTGTCCACTCTGTCGGATGGCAGTGGAGACTAATCACCTGTTTAGAGCTATTTCAGATCAATAGAGCGTTCATGGTAATGACGTTCCAGAACTTCTGGGATTCATTGCAGCAGGTTCTCAGACCCTACATTTGGGTCTCCTGCGCATGCGCCCTCTGTATGCTTGTTTCAACAGCAGTGTTTTTTTTAGCTTATTTAAGTTGTCTCATCATTGTCTAAAGGCACTCTCTGGTGCAAACAGCCTGCCCATCTGCGCCTCGGCATCGTGTTGGGCAGTGGCACCAGAAGGGAGGTTGTTACCACGGACGCATCCATTCTGGGCTGAGGCGCTGTGTAGAATGGGGGCGCAGGGGGTGTGTGACCCCCCATGGCACGGTCTCCACAGAAATGTTTTGGAACTGTAGGCAGTTTAATTAGCCTTGCAGCATTTGTGCAAAAGGTTTGAGGGAGGCATGTGTTTGTCTGTGCAGACAACACAAAAGTGGTGGCTTATGTCAACCACAAAGGCGACCTCAGGTCGCCTAGTCTCCATTGCGTGGCCCGTAACTTTGCTCTGGGCGCATGAGAACCTACTCTCACTGCGCGGGCAGTACATCTGCCTAGGGTGAAAAAAACTGGGCAGCAGACCTCCTCTCAAGGAGGGTCCCAGCGTCTCAGAGTAGAGGCGAACCCCGAGGTGGTAGCCTTATTTAGGCTCAGGAGAGCAGAGATATATGGCTTGCCTCCCAGGAATCAACCCACTGTCCCCTCTGGCTCTCCATAATAGGAGGCAGGTATCCGCTGGTGGTAGATGCCTTGGCACACCAGTCGCCTTGCTCCCGCAGTGTCTGGAGAAAATCAGACAGGATCGGGCCATGGTGCTTCTAGTAGCCCCTTATTGGCCCAGGAGACTTTAGTTTAACATGTTTTTACATAATCATCAGAACCCTGACATGTTTCAACTAACTGCTCAAGAGTTGTATAATAGAGCTCTATTGCTCAAGAGTTATATAATATAGCTCTAACTCCTGAAGAGTTATAACAGAGTTCTACTGTTCAATAGTTATATAATAGAGCTATACCTGCCCAAGTTATATAATAGAGCTCTAACTACTCAAGCTATATAATACAGCTCTAACTGCTCAATATGTATATAATAAAGTTCTACTGTTCAATAGTTATCTAATAGAGCTATACTGTTCAAGAGTTATCTAATAGAGCTCTAACTCTGCAGAGTTATAATAGAGCTCTAGCTACTCAAGAGTTATATAATAGAGCTCTAACTGCTCAAGAGTTATATAATAGAGCTATAACTGCTCAAGGGTTATAATAGAGCTCTAACTGTTCAAGAGTTATATAATAGAGCTCTAACTGCTCAAGAGTTATATAATAGAGCTCTACTGCTCAGCTCAGTAGTGTCTCCTGTTAACATCTGGACAAACTTTTCAAATTATTCAATCACAATGAAGAAGATTCAGAATGAATTCTGATTTGAGGGTAAAATGAGACATAATCCTCTGAGTGCTCTATAGCTTGAGGGAAGTGTTATAAAACAGCAGACGGAAACAAACACATATAGCTGCAATTTATTTGAATCTGCTCAACTGTAGTAACCTGAAAGCACAAATCCTAGGCTTTGCTGTCAAGGCAGAATTGTGAGAAAATAAGATTACTTTATGTGTTTTAACAGAGTTTCACTGTACTGGTATATTTACTCCTTTAAAAGTTTTGTATGCTTACCTTACTACCATCATGTGGATACTTGTCACATAGTTCCTCGTAGAAAGTATCAGCCTTTCCAACCATCTTGTGAGGAATATGATGACCAGGTGGCTTGATACCAGACACCATTAACCCTGAAGAATAAAAGTGCGATTTTTGTGTTTCATGTCTGTATTTATCGTACAGAAGATTAGAGGCACTTAACACTGGGGACGATTTTGTTTCCTTTTGGGTATTTTTTGTCATGGGAACACTGTATGTGGAAAGCCTGGAGGGCAGCCCTATGGCATCGAGTGGCAGCTTGGCCTGTGGACTCTTTCGGATGTACGTTATGATTTTGGGTCTGACATGTTTAGGTTTGGGTATGAATTTAGCCTCTTGCAGCTCTTCAGCCTTGTTGCTATAAGTACACTCTGTTTCTCCCCTGCTCATCAATGAGGTCCTCGAATGGTGAAGAATTGGCTTGGGGATCCCACTGCTAAGGGCGACCTTAATAGGGGCTTTCAGGCAGCCACTTGACAGCTGTGTGTTGTCAGTGGAAGGAGGCAGCAGCCCAGCGGGATGGAACCTGTCGCTGTAGACTATAAGCCGCTCTTTTAAATTGCTGGCTGACTCTACCTGCTGGTTTCTGACATTTACCCTTTCCACAAAATACAGAGGGGTGGAAATACTCGATGGAGAGCCTATGCTTGTAGCATGTGATTGAGGCTGAGCTGGAGAGTCTGTGAAGAGTTTCTTTCCAAACAGCATCCTTTTATCTGTCTGTGTATCTGATGTGGCTGTAACATGGATCTCAGAACCACTAGCTATTACGTTTTCACTACAGCCCTGATAATGATGACTTTGATCTGTCCCCAATGCTGCTGACTGGCTTGACAGATCAGAGGTGGAGGCGTTAACGGCCTCATTACTTTCTTTAAATGACATCTGATCATTAGTGTTCATTTGAAAGGGCTCACTTGGATGTTTAGGAAGTTCAGAAGACTGTTCTGTCTTAGAATAAATTTCATTTTCAGTATTTGTTGAGTTGTATCCTGACTGCCCTAAAACTGAAAGAACTGACTGTCCCAAACTTTGAACCCTTCTTGTCTCTGTATCTTCTGCAGACTTCCCCTTACTTTCAGGTGAAACACTCCCACTCAGTTTATGACATTCCAACACCCTAGCATGACCCAAAAGCTGCTCATCTTCTGAACTCTGAAGATATTCTACATGGGACCCCTCTCCTGCTGTTGGGCTTGATTGTCCCTCGTTTGCAGCATTGTCCGCACTATTTTTTCTTAGACACTTGAACAATTCAGGTTTCCACCCACTTCCATTGGTCTGCTGGCAGACATTCCAACATGATGAATCCTCAGTGGGACTCATCCTGAGCTTCCTAGAAATATAACCTTGATCCACCTGTGCTTTTGGTTTGAGTAAAGCTTCCTGAGAGTGAGGTGTTAAATTTAGGTTTTCTAAATTTATTGTGTTTTCAGTAGAAGGACTTAGGAGTTCCTGGGGCTTGTTGTCCTTTATTGCTTCTGAGGTAGCCGTGTTGGACCGAAATATAATTATTTTCTCTGAGGGCATACTGAATGCTTGAGGAGGCATGTGTGAAAACTGATCTGTTCCCATCATTTGTGTTTTGTTCATGCTGTGGACAGTGCTTATTGAACTTCCAAATGCATCCAGTGGTGCAGAAAGACAATTAATCAATATATCATTCTCTGAAGCACAAATAATATCTTGTTTTGTAGAAACTCCTGTTTCTACAGGAGGACTCTCACTGATTTCTAAAGATAATCGGGAGTCATGATATCCAAGCTGTACAGCAGCTTTGCTATTTTGGTTTTCAAGTTCTGCTGACACCTGAACCCATGTCTCTGAAGAAACAGCTTGAGCAGAAGCAGAAGTGTTAGACTGCTGATATTTTGAGCTGGTTTCCAATGTATCCATAAATGTACCCTTAGCATCATCGGTCAAGCAGCTATCACTAAGCTCTCTGCACTCAAGCAGCTCAAATTCCTCCATGTCAGGATCACCATGCTGAGACTCTGTACCCCAGATAATGATTTTATCTTGCCCCTCATTTTGGGACACAAGAAGAGGAACATTTACAGCTTCCCTGGTTCTCCTTTCACATTCTTGATCCTTTTCTTCAGTACTGATGACTTCTGACTGGATTTTATTGGCATTGTCATCCCCAACAGACTCCAATGACTGTGTGTTGTTGTTCTTAATTTCTTCTCCATCGTCTTCCAGACTTGTGCCATAGGGTACATTTAGATCACCCTGAAAACTCATGTTAAATACGTTCTGTCCTGTGGAGCAGCAGGAGGTTTGCCTTTTACTTCTTCAGCAGCGCTGCACAGCTCAACCAATGGAGCTGTGTCAATTATAAGTACCTGTTGCTTCCTATTTTATCACTTAAGATCACTCTCAGGTTTCATATCTTTTCTGACTTCTGCTTAATCTCCTGCTGAACATTTTCTTGACCTTTCAATTAGCAACTATCTTTGAAATTGTCACATAGTTGTCAAGTAGTACAGATCTTGCAGGTCTCCTCGCAATAACAGTTTGTTCTCTTAACCTGTATTAAAAAAGAGAACATACATGTATGAGAAGCCTATCCTTCAGTACGCTTGCAAAATGCACAAGGGATATTTTAAAAAAAGCAAAGTAATGGATAGGGCAGGATTTCAGACTTAAAAAAAGAAACTGACTATTGCTCATGGGTGTTTGTAATGTCATGTTCTACGGCCTCTGTGGTTGTTGAAACAGAAACACATGTATATTGCATGATAGTGTGACTAAATAATTGTGTTGTTTCCTTCCAATGCTATACAATGAAAATGGATTCTTTTCAGAAAATATGCCTTTGCCCTTTCACTTGTTGTTAAACAAGACCCTCTATAAGCTATGTACTATCAGAATTGTATTCAATAAAAAATGATTTAAAATAATTACAAACTGTTTTGCATGCTAACATAATGTAATATTCATTATGTAATATGTTTTGCCATTTACTACTGAAATAATACAATTCCCATAGAATTATGTTTATCTGTTGCATAAAAGCATATCTTAGGGATCATGCTGTTGCTCTAGACCTTAAATAAGAGCTTTGAAGAGCTTCAGTGCATTTGATTTTGTGCTCATTTACATTGGAAACAACAGCCTAGTGTATCAGTTTATGTAAACATGGTTTACATATTAATCTTTGAAAGCATGGTATCTTTATTTTACTTGGCAGGCATGTCAGTGCACTGCATCATTCACACCATGAAATGTGAGAAACGCCTATGCATATTTCAAGGGGACATTACTGTAATACAGTAGCTGAACTGGGAATTTATTTAGCATTCACTGTTATGCACAAAATATCGTTGTAACAATGTTGCAGTATATGGTACCATTTTGACCACTACTACAAAAATGCAATCTGCTTCGCAAAATGTTGAACTTTAACCAGATCTGTGCTGAAAGCTAAAATCACAGATATCTTCTATTTCCATCATTGTGCTTTCAATGTACAGTAATTTTGAATACATGTACATTGAGACAAAAAAGCTCTTGTGTTATGAGATAAATAGCCTGTACTCTTTGTTTTGAGCAAATAAAAGCCTATTTTAATCGACAACTACAATTACTTTGCTACTTAGAAGACACATTTAGGCAATTGTATAGTACTGTACAAAAATACTAATACATGTTCCTGTTTTGAGAACTCCCCAGTGTCATTTTGAAAATTGTAAACATACATTTCAGATTAGCTGTAGATCAATAGCATTGTTGCTTTGAAATATGTGTTTTTTCTCAGATAAGATGATGGCACCTGTTCAGGAATCATAAAAACGAAAAATGAGAAATGCCACAGATATGGGAAAAAAATAGAACATAATGAAATAGACTGTTGTAATCGAGTCACAAAAATTAGGTCGAGTCAGGTCACAGGGGGGTAAAGACTTGAGTCGAGTCGAGTCTTTGACATGCCAAGCTCGAGTCGAGTCACAGGGGGTTAAAGACTTGAGTCGAGTCGAGTCTTTGACATGCCAAGCTCGAGTCGAGTCACAGGGGGGTAAAGACTTGAGTCGAGGCAAGTCTTTTACATGTCAAGCTCAAGTCGAGTCACAGGGGGGTAAAGACTTGAGTTGAGCCGAGTCTTTGACATGCCAAGCTCGAGTCGAGTCACAGGGGGGTAAAGACTTGAGTCGAGTCGAGTTTTTGACATGCCAAGCTCGAGTCGAGTCACAGGGGGGTAAAGACTTGAGTCGAGTTGAGTCGTTGACATGCCAAGCTTGAGTCGAGTCCAGTCGACTCACAGAGTTTGCTCGAGTCGAATTGAGTCACCTATCTGGCTTGAGTCAATGGGAGTCATTATTTCAGAGTTCAGTTGGAGACAGTTTGATTTAATCAGATTCATTTTACAGGAAATTAGCAATCTACAAGTAAAAAGAAAAGAACATTTCAATTAAAAATTCAAAATTGAGATGCACAATAATGTGGTTACTTGCTCCACTGATGTTCACCATTAAAGGTCCACAGTTTGTGCCTTGTGTATTGTCTCTCCATTTCAGTGAATTCACAATTTCTTGGCCTACTTATAAGCAGATTTTGTTATTGACCATACAGAGGCCCTTCTATGCTCAATTGGGTTGGATGTACGGTAATGGATATCAAAAAAACAAAATAATGCATTTACCATTTATTTACAGTTTTACTGATGGCCGCTTGAGTGTTTTTCACTTTTTCTCAACAGTGAAACTCACTGATAGATTTTTTCAGATACCTTAACCATATGAAAAGGACATGTTGTGGCATTTACAGAGCAGTCCAAGTTATGTTATTGCATACTCGCACATATATGCTCCAGTTCAAAATCAATAAACTCAACCTAATTTGCTTAATATTACAGAAAGAAATTGTGATGTATTCACTCAGAGTACAGGGTAAATGCTAAACTTGTTGTCATGCTGATGTGCTAGGGAGGCCGCACTGTGGTTGAGTCAGCATTGCAGCCGTTGTGTGTGCTGATGCACCAGGGAGGCAAAATAGGCTGATCCCTGGAGCCAGCATTACACTTCAGCCATCAACACCAGGAAGAAGGATATCTACATCATCAGATGGAAGGAAATGCAGATGGATCACATTAGTTTACAGTAAAAGAAACTATGTTTTAGTTGGTGCTTATCTTGACGAGAGCTGAGTCCAATATCAGCATGAAGTTTTAACACCTACTCTCATGTAATGGAAATCATTAAACTTGAATACAGACAACATGCAGACAGCCATTTTAAGTTCTTCTGCTGTTTGTAATCTAACAATTACAAACCACTTAGTGACCGTCTACATTTTACAAACAATATTGGAGCAGTGTAATAATGCTAAGTATACTGCATTCCCCCATTTTTGAGCTTAAAAATACAACTGATATTTATTGAATACACATTTGTTTTGGATGGCATGCCCACTAAAAGAAGTAGAACATAAAAAAACTGCAATGCTGAAAAGTAGAGCTAGACTTACAAAACAAACTGCAAGATCTGTATAGTCTGGTTTCACAACAGCATTTAACAGAGTTTTTGTTTATCATCAGGTCACAGGTATAAGCGATCTGGTGTCCTCCATACACGTTCTGACCTTTGCAGCGCTTCAAGCACAGCTGATGAAGAGTTCTCATCTGTGTCATCATCAGAATTCTGCAGTGAAAGGCTTTCAACAGGGAGTTCCACTGGTCCTGAGACACAACAACTGGTGTAGCCTGGGATCCCTCACTGTGAACTGCAGGTGAGATATAAGTAGCATCAAGTACTCACATCTGAAGCTGTCGGTCTGACATGGTCAGCGTGGCGTCATGTGTCCATCTGTTAATTTGATGACAAATGAAGAACCATACTTCTAAACCAGCGTGGACAAACCCCAAAGTTGTACATGTAGACAGAGTTCCCAATGTCAAGAAACTTGTCCTTTGTGTGCGCATCATGCCAGGACTTTTGCTTTGCTTGATTACGACAGACTTTCCGTGTTTCATCAGGTTGCATAAGGTCCAGGTGAGTTTTCAACTTCCTTCCCATAAGGAGCTCGGCAGGTGACTTTCGAGTCCACACTTCCTCCGCACTGTTTTCTCATGCTATCCTTGAAAGTCTGCACTGCCCACTGTGCAAGGCCATTTGATCCTGGATGGTGAGGAGCAGAAGTGAGGTGAGTGATCCCATTTATATGGAATTTACATACATTTAGAGTATGCATCAGTTTGTATCAGAAACATCTTATTCATGAATGGTCCAGCATAGTCAATACGTACACATTCCCATGGGCGGCTCGGATATTCCCAAGGGTGCATAGGTGTGGCAAGAGGAAGCTTAGCATTTGTTTGACAGGAATCACATCCATGAACCATGAACTCTCAATGTCCCTGTCTAAGTACGGCCACCATACATGGCTTCGGAAGAATGTTTTCATTCTCACTATGCCAGGGTGTGACTGGTGCAGCATTTATAAACCCTGTGGTCTGCCCTGTGGAGGTACAATAACTACATCCCCAAAGTACCACTCCATCATGAACACTCAGTTCTAGCTTACGTACAAAGTATGGTTGAATTTCTGGTTCAACAGTGTGTGGTCATCCGTTTGTGACAAATCAATGTACACATGATAACACTGGATCACGGTCTGTCTACAGTTTAAGTTCCTCTACAGTGACTGTTGAGGCATCCTCGAGTTCCATGAGTAACACTGAGTCCATGGGGGTGGGCATAATAGAGGGCTTCTCTTGTAGTGGCAAGCGACTCATGGCATCAGCATGATTCATTTCTGTGCCTGGCTTGTACGTAAAGGAGTAATCATAAGCAGACAGGGTAAGAGCCTACCCTGAATTCTTGATGAAGACTGTGTTGGCACACCTTTGGTTTCACCAAACAGTCTGCAATGGTTTGTGATCACTCGTGATCTCAAAATGTCTGCCAAACAGGTAGGAGTGAAATTTCTTCACCCCCAAAAACTATGGCTAGACCCTCCTTCTTCAGCTGTGAGTAATTCTTTTCAGCTGGAGCTAAGGTACATGACACAAATGCTACTGGTCTCTCCAAACCAAGTGGCATCCTGTGGGACAGTACAGCATCAATCCCATAGGGCGAGGCATCACAGGCAAGCAAGAGGTCCTTCTTTGAATCATAGTGAATCAGTACCTGTAAGGAGTGTAACAACTCTTTTGATACTTGAAAAGCTTCCTTTTGTTTAGGTCCCCAACACCATCTGTAGTTCTTTGTCAAAAGAATGTGCAGAGGTGCCAAAACTGTAGACAGGTTAGGCAGGAAGCGTCCATAGTAATTTAGAAGCCCCAAATATGACTTTAGTTCTGTCAAGTCACGAGGAGCTGGGGTTTTCATTATCACACGGACCTTCTCCTCTACAGGGTGTAGGCCTTTTGCGTCGGGTATGGTAGCCTAAGTAAGCAACTTCTTTGTCTTGGAAAACCACACTTATCTTCTCTACAAGAATGCCTGCATCTGCTAACCGTGCCAACACCACATCCAAAGTGCTCCTCCTCTGTTTCTCCAGTAATTAGGATGTCATCCATGTACACACACACACATGTGGAATGCTATGTAACAGATTATCCATGCATCATTGAAAGATGGCAGGGGAGGAGGAAATTCCGAAAGGAAGACGGTTGTACCTGAATAATCCACGTGAGTATTAATGGCAGTGTATTCCTTTGATTTTTCATCCAGGGGTAGTTGCAGATATGCACTGCTCAGATCAATTTTTGTAAATATTTTTCCTCCACTGAGGGTTGCACAGTGGTCTTCAATACGTGGGATGGGGTATGTATCCACCAATTTATCATCACCTTGTAGTCTCCACATATGCGTATTTCACCATTACTCTTGAATACTGGGACAATGGATGCTGCCCAGTCAGAAAACTCAACAGGCTCTTATGGCAGGGTGTCCCGCCCCTTTGTGTTTATATTTGTTTATTATTATTATTGTTATAAATATGTATATATGACGGTGAAAAGCCAGTGTTTATTTGTGTTTTATTATTGTGTGGCAGGACGAGCAAGGTGCCGTCCACCATGTTATTGTTTATATTTTAAATACCTGACTGACTGATCAGCTACTAAGTATATAATTAGCTGACCATCACGCATTCATACTAAACCTATGCAAAAGGTGACCGAGGGATAATATAATAATTGATAGCTAGTTGATCCCTCGGTCACCAATATAAAAGAGCCTCAGTTTGGCTGCTCGAGGAAGTGTTCAGAGTGGAGAAAGAGAGCGATAGTGGAGACAGGAGGTAAAATAATCATTTAAAGATAAACAATTCCTACGTATGCTGGTTTTGCAACCAGCATACTACTTGTTGCTGTTAGTATTGTTTGTTTCTTTGTCTTTTGTGTTTTGTGTAAACCTTTGATTTGTGTTTATTTGTTTAATAAAAGTGCAAGCAGCGCGTTTCATTCCGCAGTGCTGTCTGAGTGTCTGTATCCTCCGGGTCTGTGACGTCATCCACCAGTCATCCTTGTGACAGTTCTATTATTCTTTCCTGCTGTAATGGGCTCAGTTCTGCTTCAACTTTTGCTTTCATTGCATATGGCACTGGACGGGGCGTGAAGAATTTTGGCTGAGCTGTAGGGTCCACATAAATTTTGTCTGTCATATTCTTCACTGTGCCAAGCCCATCCTGGAAAACCTCTGGGTACTTCTTAATAACTGGTACATGAGATGGTGCATTGCTAACCAGACAAATCTCAGTCCATTTCAAACTGAAAACCTTCAGCCAATCACGGTCAACAAAATTTGGACCATTTCCTTCCACAATAATTAGAGGAACTGTTGCTCTTTGGTCATCATACTGCACATCAACATCAACAGTAGCAACTACACTGATAGGCTTTCCTGTGTATGTATGTAAAACTGCACTAGATTTGCAAACAACTGTGGTTCTCGACAATATGTCTCTAAGTTGTGGCACTCATAATGGACACAGAAGCTCCCGTATCAATCTGCATTCCTACAAGCTGATTGTTTGTGGTGAACTCAGCTACTAAGGGGTGTGCTCTACCAGTTCCATCACTAACACTACACACTGTGTAGCTGTCTCCATCGTCTGTGTCACCCTGCAATGTTTGCTGTGTAAGACTGGTATTGTAGCTGCTGTTTCATAAACACATGAAAAATACTCCAGCATCGCAAACTAACATTTTTTTTTTTACCGGTGTAATAACTGATCTGTTCACCAACTATGACAAAATCCACAGACCACTTCTTAATTCTGGCAATGTTGATTGTGCCTGTTCCCAAAATCATGCAGCTGTCTGCCTATTTTCGTTTTTATGAATTTATTATTGAAAAAAAAAGTTTTAACCAAACTAACTCTAAAACATCTATCCAGCATGCAGATCCTGATGTATTAAATTAATCAAACAAACATGTTTAGAGCTGATTAACTCAAGTCGGGAATTCTGGAAAACAAAGACGACCATGCAACAGCTTCATTGATCATCTGTACTGTAAGCTGCCAGTGGTTGCACAAAGCTACAGGAATGTAAAAAAATAAATACAATTATTAACGCTCCAGAGGGTTGTCTGTGTGTTCATTTCTTGTACAGTGCATTACTACATTAAATTTAGGCCCAGATTTATATAAGGATTGCGCATGTCTTACAACCGTAAAACTGGCACTGAGGGTTCTGAATTCTTGGATGGGATTTATAAAACACACGCAAGGGCATAAACACGCAATTAAGACATGATTTATGGGGGCAATGACTGTGCACTTTAGCCCTTGATGCATATGTAATTCTGGGGCGTTTCTGAACAAAACCGCTAAAATTGGGAGGGGATTTTGAAAATTAGGTCTATTAAATATTCTGTCTAATTTATTAAAGCTGCCAGTAATTGTGGGTCTCGTATTTGCGTGATTAAAGCAGGCGTTAATTTGCCGCAGTCAGACAGTAGGCTATATAAAAGGCAAGGTGATGTGGGAGACTTGTCTGCAGCAAAGAGACATCATTTTTAAGAACAAAGAAACATTTAATAACATTTTGCAAAGAGCTCATTTTTGAACCCTTCTGATCAAGTCAGTTAGTAAATTACGGTTTATAATATTATTAGGTTCTAACGAGAGCCTTTACTTCTAGAGAGTAGGAATTATTAAAAGAATGGTGGAGGAGATTAAGAAAAGATGGAACGATATTCCAAGGTGCACGAAAGAAAAAGTCTCATATACAATGAGGGCTCATCCTCCACCATTATTTTAGTAATGCCCACAGAATGTATTTTTTTGTAATATGGCATTCTGGTATTTTACAGTACTGGTTCAGGCAGCATCGTTAAATTCAAGTTGGAAAGAAAATGGTAAAAAAAAAAGACAGAGGGACAGATGATGCAATTAGTTTGTAGCTAGTACAGTTTTTCGACAATATATACCATACAGATATGCTTTAAAATCACACATAGAGTAACAAACATAAGAAAACAGGAAAGTTGTAACTGCATAAGACTTTAAGAATATATAAGTCATAGTTAAACTGAAGACTGTTCGTATGAAGCTGTATGGAATTATTGTTGCTGAACTTACTGCTGTACAACAATGGAATGATTATCCACCCGTTTGACTGCTATGGATGTAAGTAAATAAACCGTATTGTTTCTGAAGTTTGAAAAGTCTATACGCCTGGAATAAGAAGTTGAACTAATATGCGAAGCACAGTAACTGGATGATGCATCGTAATGTATAAGCAACCTACTACAAACTCTGAAGTGGTACATTTGTTTATTAAGAAGCCACCACACATTCCATATTTTATTCATTTGTCCTGGTGATGTATTTTGAGCTTGTAACACATCTCCATGTGTTACTGGTACTGCTTGTACCAAAATCTCCACTTCCATATTGGTACATTTCAGTTTTCGCTTCTGAGCATCCTCATCACCATGGCTAGTACCAGGCTGAGGTCTTTGTGTGCCATTCATTTTCTTTTGGAATGTGTAGCCTACACACGCAGGGTTGACCCAAACCCGCTATTTATTGTCAGAGGTGTATAATTCTCCACAGCTAATTGTGGTGAGGGGTATTTAAATTGTTTGATTGTGGAATCGCCTGCTTGTGATAATGAACTGTAGTTCCAAAGATATTGGGACCGATTTTAATGATGGGGAAGAAGTCTCAAATTATTGCCATTCGCAGGTGACTCCTAAAATGACAGTGCTTTATAATTGTTTTATAAGCAAGGTTATAAAAAATACTGAATCTTTTACAAAGTTAAAAAAAACACAGCCCATTAAAAAATAAATAAATGGGCTAACAAGTGGCACATCCAGTAAAGGCACTCCGTCTAGAGTGCAGCATGCGCCCTATAGCTTGGAGATCGCCAGGAATCCTTGGCTCACCATGCACCAGTGACCTCTGTGGCTGGCTGGGCACCTGCAGGCCTGCCTGTGTGCAATTCAAAACTGCAGGGTCCTCCTACACTGTAGTTCTGTAATGGCTTGCAGTGCGGGAAAAAAAGCGGATGGCTGAGAGCACACATTTCGGAGGACGCGAGTGCTTGTCTTCGTCTCTCCCGAGTTAGTGCGGGGGTTGCAACGAAAGCTGAGCTGAATAATTAGGCATTCCAAATTTAAAATAAATACATAAATAAAGATATTTTCCTTTACACTTTTGTTATTTTCATGCTTGGTAACAGGATAGCTGATTGCTTTAAGCTTAGACTTTTCTGACCATTAGCAGAAAGAGAAGATGCAATTCATGTTACACTAGCCTTAAGTAGCATCTATAATGGGTAACTACCAAGAACAAAGAAATGCACATTTGTACCTTAAAATGTATTCAATTATTATAGCCTGGAAGTCATGCCATACTGTTCCTGTGGGCTACCAACCTCAGCACCAGGCTTCAATGACCATGTATAGAGTTAAAGTAAAATCTCTTATACGCTAATTCACTGGGCAAGATTTGTTTTACAAGATTTTAAAAAAAAAAACCTGTTGTTTCCATAAATTTGTTCAAAAAGACAAACAAGGGGCTTTAACAGCAGATTGCTGTGAAGCTTACATAATGAAGTTCTAGAAAGTTACAAAAATTACCAGGTGGATTAGCATCTACTGTGTAATTTCTTGAACTCATGTGGTCTACCGGTATACTGGATAACAACAAATATGACAACATTCTACTGGCGAGGCGAGAGCCTTGCACTGTCCCTGCGGAATTCAGATTCAGGTATTTATTATTATTATTATTATTATTATTATTATTATTATTATTATTATTATTATTATTATTATTATTATCAAGAACATTATGTAGTGGAACATGTGGGCACGTGGGATAGCCTATTGTAGATTTAACACTAGAGAAATGTACTCTACTAAACATTTTTTATTAATTTTTTTTTATATCATAAAGAGCTGGATTTTAGCTCAGTTCAGGCCCCACCATGGACTGCGATTTCACCCCATCTCGGATCAGCTTGCCTAACAAGCTCATCCGCGCCAGGTTATGAGTTCTGTGTTTCCTGTGACAGTGGAAGCACACAAACTTGAGCCCTCCTTGAGTCAGGGTATAGTCAGTCGGTGATACAGGAGTTGATATTACTGAGGCACAGGCATCCTGCGTACACGGGTATGTCCATACCTATCCTACGGCCTGGGTGAGTATTACAATTAGAGACCGTACAGCCAAGTTACGAGTAGCGTTGTGCCCTTGTGAGGGTTCCGGGGCGGAAGCGTAGGAGCCAGCGGCAAGAGCTGGTCTGTCCGAGTCCATGTGGGACCTGAGCAACCCCAAGCTTGATGCCATGAAGGCTGATTTTTTAACTCGCTCCCATGACTCTGGGACAACTCACAGACCGCTGTCAGAGAGGTACCCCAGGCTTCCACGGGGTTCTCCCCATTTGAGCTGCTGTATAGGCAGAAACCCTGGGTGTACTGGACCTGGTCAGATATGTGGGAGGATCAGCCAAGCAATTCGACCAATACAGTCTGGTATGTGCTGCACTTGCGCAAGTGCCTGGAGACGTTTCAGCCGGTAGATTAAGTGCTTCTACTGTCACACACCAGGTCGGGGAGGTGGACTATGAGATCCGCCAACCTGTACACCAGAGGGAAACACATATATACCATATAAACCTCCTGAAGCCCTGGCTACACAGGGAGGTGTTGCTAATTATGCCAGCCAATGGCATCACAGGACCTGATCTCTTTGCTCCATTGAAAGCAGGTACTGTGAAGACTGGGGCCAATCTGACATAGGAACAGAGACGTCAGGCTCCGAATCTGGTGGCGGCCTTTCTTGATGTGTTTTATCCTGTCCCGAGGCAGACTCACGTAGCTCACCACCATATTGAGACTGAGCCTGGAACACAGGTTCAGCAAAGGCTGTACTGCATACCTGTAACCGAAAGGAAGGTAATGGAATTGGAAATTGAGAAGGTGCTCAAACTGGGAGTAATAGAAGAGTCCCAGGGTGACTGGAACTGTTCCAGTCGTATTAGTGAACAAGATGGATGGATCGACTCAGTTTTTGCATTGACTTTCGAAAGGTCAATGAAAAAGAAATGTTTTATTCATACCCGATGCCCTGAGTAGATGAGCTGCTGGAGTGTCTAGGTACAGCTCACTTTATGAACACACTGGACTTAACAAAGAGGTACTGGCAGATACGCTTGACTGAGGAATCTTGGGAAAAACCTGCGTTTTTGACTTCTTTCGGTTTGTGCCAGTTCACCACACTGCCATTCCGGTTGCATGAAGTTCCGGCCACTTTCCAGGTCTGAAATATTTGGGAGGTCTGTGTTAAGGCTAAGGCCTTGATAAAGTAGATGTATTGTGGTTACTGGTAAAAGGCTTTTTATTACTTAAAAACTTGTTAAAGTTTAGTAAGTACTCCTGGGTGGAGTTAGGTTTTGTTTGTAAATAAAAATACACAGGCACCACCCTGTTTTACATCCTATCTGTTATTATTATTTATTTCTTAGCAGACGCCCTTATCCAGGGCGACTTACAATTGTTACAGGATATTACATTATTTTTTTACACATTATTTATTTATTTTTTACATACAATTACCCATTTATACAGTTGGGTTTTTACTGGAGCAATCTAGGTAAAGTACCTTGCTCAAGGGTACAGCAGCAGTGTCCCTCACCAGGGATTGAACCCACAACCCTCTAGTCAAGAGAAAGACATATATAAGTACAAATCGCGCTCTCAATGTTTTTTTTGTGTAACACTATGGATATGCAGCTGGTAGAAAGGTAAGCAGATCATAACAGTAAACTATGCAATAGAAAATGCAAGTGTTTCTTTATTTGATTGGTCAGCTGCAGGTATCTGTTTTAGCCAAAGACATATGCCTTGTTTCCATTTTCAACTTGGATTAAGTTGAAAGAGATTTGAAATCTATCCAGTGAGCAATATTAATGAGATTTGAACTGGGAGAACTGGGGGTTTAGAGAGAATTCGCTCCAAACCTTGTTGCTGTGATAGAGGAAGTGACATGCCAAGCATCCACATGTAAATGACATAAGAACATAAGAAAGTTTACAAATGAGAGGAAGCCATTTGGCCCATCTTGCTAGTTTGGTTGTCAGAATCTTATTGATCCCAGAATCTCATCAAGCAGCTTCTTGAAGGATCCCAGGTTGTCAGCTTCAACAACATTACTGGGGAGTTGGTTCCAGACCCTCACAATTCTCTGTGTAAAAAAGTGCCTCCTATTTTCTGTTCTGAATGCCCCTTTATCTAATCTCCATTTGTGGCCCCTGGTCCTTGTTTCTTTTTTCAGGTCGAAAAAGTCCCCTGGGTCGACATTGTCAATACCTTTTAGGATTTTGAATGTTTGAATCAGATCGCCATGTAGTCTTCTTTGTTCAAGACTGAATAGATTCAATTCTTTTAGCCTGTCTGCATACGACATGCCTTTTAAACGTATTGGGTGCAAAGCCGTAACTCAGGTGTAACATTCATTTATGCCCACTTTGCACACCATAACAAGAACAAATGGACACAAACATGCTTTTGCGCATCCTTGGGGTGTTGGCATCAGTGCTGGGTGTCGGCTGAACTGTGGGGGTGTGGTCTCATTAACATATGAACACGAGGGATTTTACAAATTGGTTCTTATTTTAGACCAGGACTAAAGAGGTGCACTAAATGATTGCTGCTATTATAAACAGGGATGAGCATTTAATTTAATTTAATTTAATGTGCAGTGAATTTCTGTGTCTGGTTTTAAGCAGTCTTTTGAATAACATTTTTAAAGGGGAGATCAGTGACCCAATGCATTGCTTGGAAACAAGCCAGTGCATTGCAACATGTGACTGCACATATATGAACAGAACAGCACAGTATGTATATATCTTCGTTTGACAAAACAATGTTGTGTCACAGTAGATTTGAGGCAAACTAAGTTCATACTGTATCAGGGAGAGAAAAGTACATCTCACTCAGAGGTCTGAATTGAAAACCTAATACACAAGTAGTCATTTTTTCCTACAATGAAAACCTTATAATTCAACCAAAGTAGGTTTAAGATACAGATAAACTGCATTTAAAAACAGTGAGTGTCACATGGACTTATCCAGTAGCCTTTAAAAAGGCAACCTTTTGATTCACTTCTTCCTATAACTCCCTTTTTAAAAACCTGATAACTGATTTTAATAGCAAAGGTCACCCTCCAAAGGGAACAGCTCAGTCGTGGATGAAATACAACACCTTTTGAACAAAGGAACAGAACAGTAACAATGTAATTGATTTGGACTGGACAAGGCGATTAGTGCTTCTGGACAAAACAAGATACAAAGCTTTTTAGATCAATGGTGGACAACCATTATAAAAGACAAACACAGTATTAAAAAGTCATAGCTCCATTTAAGAACATGGATTCTCTTTCTCGTCTCCAAAGATTTTTCGAACTTAACTCATTTTACACTTACTAATCTCAAAAGGGTAGTTACAGTGAAAGACATTTATCTTTGACATTTCATCTCAAACTGGTTATGTAAGATTACAAATCTGGCAGCTTCACCAGTAGAGTCAGTAGGGCATGACACCTTACAAGCCTTTTGAATTAGAGGGGTCTCTATGCAGGTCTGTGTTCACGGATACAAACAAAAAGTATATGAAAATACCCTAAATAACTAAACTGTCCATTTTCAATATTGACTATTTAATTGTTAAATTACGTTTCACCACCTTTAGTCTTTGAATGCTAACATAGATCCTGCTGCTACTATGAAACAAGTGATTACATCTTTGAAACAGCTTGCCATACTATTTATTTATTTTTTTTAAGAGAAAAGCCTGTGAGACGGAGTAAGGCTTACATAATGACTATTGACTATTAAACATAGCAATTGGCAGGTGTTTTACAAGTATATACAAACTGAACTACTTAAAAACAATCAATAACTATTTCCTTTACCTTGATGTAATATCACCACACCTTTTTTTGTCAAGCTGAAGTTATGCTGAATCTCATTGTGACAGGATGGCTAAGTGGTGACGTCAGGCCAGATGCAGGAAGAAAACACACAGGCAGTACTGCAGGGCAAAAGACGAAAATAAAATAAATATTTAAACAAAAACACTGCTCACGGAGCAAAATAAAGGTTTTAACAAAAACAAAAATCACGAACACAAAACACCAAACAAATGATCCAGGTCAGGCTGGGCAAATCGCCTTCACTGTTCCTAGATTATTGTTACTTTACTTTCTGTTTCGTTTTGTTTCTTTCTCCTCTCTGTTTCTCGCTCTGTTCTCTCCTCTGAACAACCCACCCAGAGCAGGGAGAACTGCAGGCTTAAATGCAGGCGACCATCTCCTGATTAGCAACAAATGAATCACTTAATTAATTCGGGAGATGGCCACCTTCTACACAAGGGGCTTCCCATCCACGCTGCCAAACAAAACCTACGGCTTCGCCATCACATTTATAAAACAATAATAATAATAATAATAATAATAATAATAATAATAATAATAATAATAATAATAATAATAATACAACAAAACAAAAACAAAATAATAAATTGCGGAGGGGTACCCCATTCTAAAAATAAACAAATACATTTACGGCAGGGCTTTGCCCCGCCCCCTTTTCATGTGCACGGCTCCTTGCCCTGCCACACATGTTATAACTAAATGGCTTTACAAATGCCATCTCAAACACTGAACAGTGTTCTACTGTTGATTCACCTCAAACACATTAAAGCTCCTCATTATTACAAATGACAATTGTGGGCACTAATTAACCATTAAAGATTTAGGAGGCAGTGTTTTAGGGCTTGTAACCAGAAGATCACAGGTTCAAATCCCAACCCTGCCACTAACTCACTGTGTGACCCTGAGCAAGTCACTTAACCTCCTTGTGCTCCATCCTGCAGATGAGATGTTAAATCAATGTCCTATTGTAAGTGACTCTGCATATAATGCACAGTTCACAGCATACCTCTGTAAAGCGCTTTGTGATGGTGGTCCACTTGAAAGGCGCTATATAAAAAAAATAACAATAATAAATACATTTCACCAGGCGAGCCATTCGAGGCCCTGTTTGTCTTCTTTTAATTATACTGCCAAAAAAGTGCTTGAATTATTTACCTTTCTTACCTAAAAGCAGCTTCTGACAAGGTGTGATTAGGCAACGTCTACTCAATTGAAAATCTTGAATTCAATTCAACTTTAAATAAGAGTGGAGGAATTAGATCCACATGAAAAGGGGTCATTCCACTCCAACTCAACCAGAAAAGGGGCATTTTGTTGCCTGACCGTCTCAGATTTTGCTAGAAAAATTAACCTGGGGGTTTCGGGCCCGCTGAGTTCAGAAATGCTAATCTTTTTTTTTTTTCATTTCCCCTTCGAGCTGTGACCTAGCAAAGGTCAACCTAAAGTGAAAAAGTGTCTCTGACCAGAAAAGTCACCCTGGACTCAACTTAGACGCTCCCATCATGTGTAGCACATCATTCCAGTCGTAATGAATAGGGCTTTCGAGAAAGAAAAATACCAGGAGCACCTAACTCACTTTTGGCAAATTGCCAGACGATGGGGTAAGTGACAAGTTTTATTTGAACTTCAGCCCAACCCTTTACGCTGTAGGGGATGCAGGTACTAAAATGTTAGTATTGCTGTAAGAAATTTAGGAACTACTTTTGTGAATTTTGTGAAACACTTTTGGTTTCAAGTCCCCCCACCGGTCATTAACCCCCTCTGAAATTTGAATTTTTGAGAGAGAGAGAAATTTGAAAGACAGAGACTAGACAGGACAGAACGCTGCCAAATTGCTGCCATTTTTAAGTTGGTTTTTGGCCTTTGAGCCATTGTTTATTTTGTGTTTTGTTGAAATAAAACATTTATCCATATTTGATCTTTTTTTCTTATCTTTCAGAATATTAATAGGAATTATAAACAGTTTAAGTCAGTTTAAGCCGGCAGATTTCTCTACCAAGTGGTGCTTGCACCACTCATGCACGTGCACAAGCGCACGCACTAGTGAGCAGCACACTCTTTAAAGGGATCCCACCATATCTGACAGATGGAGGACTGCTCTTTCCGGTATCGAGATGAGTGCTACAAACTGACTTATCTTCGACCTAACTCAAAAGTCCCTGATCAACTGACACCTTTGGTAGGATTCTCTGAAGATGACCAAAAGCTGCTATGGCTGAGGTTCTCTGGAGAATGTGATCCAGTGAATTTATGCTTGTACCATCATCAAGTTTTTCTTGATAAGTATCAGCATCTCATAGTTGCTCTCATAGTGGTGTGCTGATCCCACTAAAAGCCACAAGACACAGGGATCCGTTAAAGGCATCAAAGTTATTACTCTGAAACAGGCAGAAGACTTCCCAATGCTTAAACTAAATCCGGGACACAAGCTCTGTCCCTGATGTGTCATCCGGATAAACGATCCCAAAGTGCAAAACCAGTTTAAGGAAAGCAAGCAGCAGCAGCCTGAGCAAGTACAACGCACATCCGGCGAAAAAAGCTTGACTTCATCATCCATTTCCTTCAATGCTCTGAACAAGTCTCTTGTCAGCATCGGGCTGTCTCCAGTGAAGTGGAAAGTTCCTGTTGAACGCCGTGAGGCTTATGGTAAATGTAAAGAAGATTTCTTCTACAACAGCAGCTAAAGGTTTCAAAAGTTTTGGGTGTTGGAGAAATCCCCTTGACTAGTATATCCAATCCAGCGTATTCTCCAAGTGTGCCAGACGGTGATTATGTGCTTCAGAACCTCAAAGATGCCTTTTCTTCGACTACTTCGAAGGAACTACAGGTCCAGATTTTGACTCTGGCACCCGAGTCAAGGCCCAGAAAAAAACTACATCTTTTTTTCCACGTCAGTTCATCAAGTCAAGCTGGCATGTAAGCTAAAAAAGGAAAAGGGTTTGATGGTGAAGCCTGACCCTAAACGTGGTTAGACTTTAACGAAAGACTTGAAAGACTACGTACGAGTCTTCTATGAAGAGCAAGAAGGGAGTCACGTATGTCCAAAGGCAAAACAGGTGGTAACAGGTGCGTATCAATGGAGAGAAAGTGAAGAAGCTGTAGCACTTAATGCTTGTCGACCTTCGCAAGGACCATCATACCTTCCAAGAGTGATACCCCGACAAGAAGACTGGGTTCACGTCATTTGCAGCTGTACGGCCTAAGTGATGCATACTGCCTGAAGCTTCTGGAACTCACTCCATGTGCGTCTGTAGGTACGTAAAGCTGATATTGGAGGCGTGTGGTGCTCAGTAGGACTACAAAAGTTTGCTTGATGGTCTGGATACAGTTGACAATGTTGTATTCCATCAGTAGATGTATGTTGATCATTACTATTATTTATTTCTTAGCAGACGCCCTTATCCAGGGCGACTTACAATTGTTACAAGATATCACATTATTTTTACATACAATTAAATTAGTTTTTACACATTATTTTTACATACAATTACCCATTTATACAGTTGGGTTTTATTACTGGAGCAATCTAGGTAAAGTACCTTGCTCAAGGGTACAGCAGGAGTGTCCCCCACCTGGGATTGAACCCACGACCGTCCAGTCAAGAGTCCAGAGCTCTAACCACTACTCCACACTGCTGCCCATAAACATGGCCCTTCCCCGAGGACAGACTGTTCTATGAATGGAAGAACATTATGAAGAAAATCTCGCTTCCCGTTCCAGTTCACATCTACAATCATTTTAAATGTGATGATTACTGAACTTTGTGATGTGTGGTTTCTAAAGCAGTTGTTAAGCAACCACATTCTGCATGCAATTTTTTGAGCTGCAAGTGCAATAGATATATCGTGATCATAAGGCACAGAAACTGAGAACTTCCCTTAACCTAAAGTACTACCAGATTTGTTTTAAAAATGATGTGTGCACATTTGAGATCTATTTAGCTAACAGAAGTGTAAAATCATGGTGTAAAAATATGTAAACCAGAGGAACAGGTCAGTCCTACTCACACAGGTGATAAAGAAGGGCTTGAAAGGGTCTAGCTGAAGAGAACTGAGTGACCATGAGAAAAAGGAAGAAAATAGGAAATGAGTCATAAGGATTCTGCCGAGATACCTTTGTCTAAGATTCCATGCTTTGAGGACAGAAGATCAAGAAATAGATGAAAACAAAAGCGAGGTGCTTTTAGTAGGTGACTCTATTCTACATTCTGTAGACAGTGATTTACCCTGGTGCAAGGGTGAAAGACATTGAATTAACAATGGACAGTCTTGTAAGGACCTATAATAAAAAGCCTGTGATTGTCATGCATGCAGGAACCAGTGATGTTAAGCATAGAAGATTGGAGGTTCTAAAGGAGAAATTCAGATCTCTTACAAATAAATCAAAGCGTTGAGGAACAGACTTGATGTCAGGTTTACTGTCTGTGTTTAGCAAAAGGGATGAATTGTTTAGCAGAATTAGAGAATTAAACAACTGGTTAAAGGGATGGTGTAAGGAAGATTAAATTGTTTTATAGATAATTGGGACTGCTTTTAGGGAGGATCTGCATATTATATGGAAGATGGTCTGCACTTGAATAAACTAGGGGCAAGCAGGCTTGCAGCAAATATTGAAAACCGTTTAAATTAGAAATGGGGGAAGGGAGGAGTTTAAAAGAAGGTTTAACAAATATAATAGAAGTTATAGAATTGAATCGCTCCCATTGCTCTGTGTTTTTTAAGAAAACTCAAGGGGCTTGCTTAAATAAAGGACCAGCACGATACTTGTTTGTTTATTTGTGCTCACCGTGTTTGTGTGTCTGTATTTTTTTGCAAATACATCTTTGGTAAGGCTAGCTGAATGTTCCATGTGCTACAGCTTGTAATTAAACGAATCTGGTGAGATCTGTTAGATCGGAATACTTTTTGCTTTAAATCTAGTGGAATACTCCACAGAGAATTGGATTTTCTGCCAAAAGCCATCCTGTGATAAAAAGACTGTAGTGTACAGATGGCTATGTTGGAACAGACTGACAACAGATGAAACCACAGCAATCACAGACATTATAATGAATGACTATTCCCATTGCTTAAACCCACCTTTAGTACCATCAAGAACCTGAAAGCAATATTAATCTATAAAATACTTGGTTCGGGAATTGTTCTTCTATGCTGCTTTAACAGATGGTCATGCTTGATAGTCAGCTAAATTGATGCTTAGTCAGCATGAGGGAAAAATGTCAGCCAATTGTTTCATTAGCTACTTTTACAGCATTTATACCCTTTCAGCAGTAAGGTTCTCAAAAACCAGAACATGGGACTTATACAATTTTTAAAAAGCTCCCCCGCATGTATGAGAAAGACCTAGGAGTTTATGTTGACTCAGAAATGTCTTCATCTAGACAATGTGGGGAAGCTATAAAAAAAGCCAACAAGATGCTCGGATATAAGTGTTGAATTTAAATCAAGGGAAGTAATGTTAAAACTTTACAATGCATTAGTAAAACCTCACCTAGAATAATGTGTTCAGTTCTGGTCACCTCGTTACAAAAGGGATATTGCTGCTCTAGAAAGAGTCCAAAGAAGAACAACCAGAATTATCCTGGGTTTAAAAGGCATGTCGTATGCAGACAGGCTAAAAGAATTGAATCTATTCAGTCTTGAACAACGAAGACTATGCGGCGATCTGATTCAAACATTCAAAATCCTAAAACGTATAGACAATGTCGACCCAGGGGACTTTTTTGACCTGAAAAAGAAACAAGGATCAGGGGTCACAAATGGAGATTAGATAAAGGGCCATTCAGAACAGAAAATAGGAGGCACTTTTTTACACAGAGAATTGTGAGGGTCTGGAACCAACTCCCCTGTAATGTTGTTTAAGCTGACACCCTGGGATCCTTCAAGAAGCTGCTTGATGAGATGAATGGCCTCCTCTTGTTTGTAAACTTTCTTATGTTCTTATCTGATTTATTAAATGCAACAGACAGCAAAAACATACAATACAGGGTTTAATTTGTTATGGTGATACATAACCTAGGTGCTTTCTGGCATCATTGGATAAAATGATTATTTGATGATTAGGGTGGTTGTTTTAGTCTGGTATGATTTAAATCACTGAAAATTAAAACAATTCTCTCAGGTGGATATTAGGGCATTGATGTACATTGGTGTATGCAGTCTGTGTTAAATAGAACGCACGTTTCATACTGACATCTGCTGTTAGATTTGTACTGGTGATACAATACACACAATCATAGTGCACATGTAGCCAAATGTTATTAAAATTGCAAATATTTTCAGGTATTTGAAAACCATTTATAAATAATAAAAGAAACTAAGGCTACATTCACACTGGGTCCATTTCAAACTGACTCTGGTCTTGTTAGTTTAGTTTGAAACAACGTATCAGTGTGCTTGCTGTGTGTTCAAAGGGACAGAGTTCATTTGGATGTGAGCTAAAGTTCGTGTTTTTGGTCATTTTCTGTTTTTTTCAGGACCAAGTTTGTTTGTTGCAGTTTACAAGTGAACTAGGACTGTAAATCTATGTTTAATTGACTACACATTTAAACCCATTGTTAGTAGTAAAGGCGGTACAGCGTCTGTCACTTTTCTAAGCCCCGCCCCCTTTGATTGATTTATGGCCCCAACCCCGCCCCTATTGGTCGATTTATGACCTTAAGTCCTGCCCCCTTACACGCCTATGAGTGATCTATGGCCCTTAAGCCCCGCCCACTTTCCACACCTCCGATTGATTTATGCCCCTTAAGCCACACCCCTTTCCCCCACGCTTTGATGGATGGCCTTTAAGCCCCACCCCCCTTTCCCACGCCTCTGATTGATTTATGCCCCTTAAGCCACACCCCTTTTCCCACGCTTTGATTGAGTGCCCTTAAGCCCCACCCCCTTTTCTTATGCTTTGATTGATGGCCATTAAGCCCCACCCCCTTTTTCCCATACTTTGATTGATTGATGGCCCTTAAGCCCCACCCCCTTTTCCCCATACTTTGATTGATGCCCCTTAAGCCCCACCCCCTTCCCACACTTTGATTGATTGATGGCCCTTAAACCCCTCCTCTTTTTCCCACACTTTGAGTGATTTTTTTCTGATATTAACCGGACATCTGTCAAAAATAACCCTCCCCCTAAAAATGGTGTCAGTTGTACTCCTAGTTTATTTAGACTATTATAAAGAAAAGACAACAAAAAAAGAGAAAGCAAGTTGTATTACAGTGCATTTTTTTTGACCTCCATAATAATAATAACTGTGGTTATTAACAAACAGAGATTCATACACATATAAAAGAGTTTCATAATCAGTATATTATACGTAACCTGTGTAAAACCTGTCTGTAAACAAATGAAAGCCATGTCCATTTGTTGTCTGCAGCAATGTTTCACACAGGTGAAGAACAATCCTTGATGAAAACGGTCTCAGCAGGGAGCCTGTTGTTGGGCTGCCAAAGTAAGGAACAATAGCAGAGACATAACCAGTTTCACAGTCAGTTAAAACAAAGACACGCATCCCCCACTTGGTAGGCTTCTGAGGATTGTAGCATTTGAAGATAATCCTTCCTTTGAAGCCAACGGTGCTCTCATCTATGCAAATGTCTCTGCCTGGGATGAATAGCTCACGGCATTTTGCGTCTATGTAGCTGACCACATTCCTCACCTTTTGTCCTCTGCTAACAAAAGCAGTCTGAGGCACCTGGGTGGGGGGAGGGGAAAGGTGCAGCATCCAAAAGATCTGCAAGAAACGCAATCTCTTGAATACATCTTTGAAAAATGGCATTCTGTCGGTCCATTCCTCAGAGAAATATTCTTTTATGTATGTTTTTACATTCAGTCCCATGTTCAGCACAACACGAAAAATGCCTTCATCTCAGGTAATGTAACAGGTTTCCAGGAGTTCCAAATAGAATTGTGATGCCGCGGTTCTGTTAGCTTTACGTTCGCATGTCTATTCGTCTCATTCACAATTTCAGAAAACAAAACGTCAGTAAAAAAAAGTTGAAAAAACTCCAGTGCAGTTCTCAAAGTATTACTACCTTGAAATCCCTTATTTCTCACAGTAAAAGGGATTTTTGTGAAAGCATCCGCCCCTACAGATGCGCGTCTCCATTCGCCCTCTGGTTGTGCATCTGGTTCTTGGTCACTTTCCTCTGATTCTTGAGATTCATCAGAGTTCAGTAAGAGAAAAATGTACTTCCTCGTCACTAGATTCTTCAAAATCATCCTCCAAACTGCTTTCATCTGTACTTTCTTCTTGCTCCATCATCTGTGCAAGCTCTTCAGGCTGCATTGCTTTTCTCTGTCTCCTCTGCGCCATTATCACTTTGTGCGTCTTTTCTCCGTCTGTTCAATTCGGCTTTGTTCAGCCTGTATATAGTCTATTCGGCTGTCTCCGCCTTCTTTCCGATCAAAGACGATTAGGGAACATCTTGTCTCAGTTTTTCTGGCTTAAACGCAACACAGGCTGTGTTAGATCATGGTTTTCGGCAATGTCGGACTGAGTCCGACAATGGACTGGAATGGAATTTTCGCGATGTCGGACCAGGTCCGACATAGGACCGCAAAAGGTTAAAAGCGAAAACTAATGTTTTAATATAAATAAAAGTCTTATCGATAGCTTCAACTCTCCTACATCCGCGGGCTGTAAAAAGACCCTGTTTAACGATGTTATGTCTAATTAATCGTTCTGCGTACTGTATTCAAATGGGGCTAGCCGCCTCTTTGAAAGAATCAATCGATGTAAGGGTTTTAATGGCTAAACTGTCTATGGTTTATGCCGCCTTCAGTTAACAGTATTTAAAAATCATGTTATTTTAGATGTTGATAAATGTTACCACTTCATTATTTGACTTAATACGAATATTTTAAGACCATACAAGCCATGTTTAGGACTAAGAATAATCTTTTTCTGTTAAACTTGTGACGACTGTCACACAATGTGTTGTAATAAGCACAACACCTGTTTAATTCGTACCTGAATTGCAGATGGTCTGGACGTGTTACTACTTTACTTTCTATGTTCTATATTCTGTGCTTCTAACAAATTAAATATACTTTTGAATATCATCCATGGCTAAAAAATATATATATAATCTGTCAAGTATTTTATTTGATCAGATTTTCTAATATATATGACGTGGTTAGCAGTAGTTATTTGACTAAGATTGCCTTGCTTAATTTTTTCACTTGGAATTACTGCTACGCTTTTTTCAATTCTGTCCCTTTCGGCTTGCCATAGTTTTTTTTACACAGGTCTCGTTTCCTGACTGGTAGCCGGGTAATTTAAAAGATGGTAGAAAATTATTTTGGAGAGTTCTTTGTTCTCAGCTGGTGCTCTCAGGACTTGCCGTTCTTTTGGAACCTTTGGCTAAGTTTATTTACTTTATCTATTTCGTTAGTCTGGGTTTTAGTATGTCTATTGATTTTTAAGATGTAGTTTCCTTTGTTTAGGATTAGATAAATTCAGTCTTTTCATGGACATTATCTTATACTCGGCTTTACTAACGTTTGTTAATAGTAAGTTTAATATTTTGTTTTGCTTTGATACTTTCGTGTGTGTTAGTCGTGTTCTTTTTCTATATTTACGTTGGTTTTGGTTTGAACGCACTATTTTCAATCGCTGGTGCGAGTTTCTTTTTTCTCAAGCATGGATTAAAAGGAACATTGCAGCTCTATTAAGAAGTTTCATCACCGTGGACCTGAACAGTAGAATTGGGTGAGATCAATCCTTTTGGGGTTTTGTTTTTTTCCTTTTTTCTGCTGCTATTGGATTACAATTTTTTGAATGGCCATTTTTTGTTTTGTTTTTTGGGACATTGTTTTTTTTCTTGTTTGAGTTTTATGGATCTTTGGATTAAGACTGTGTTTGTTTTTTTTGTTTTTGAACATTATTTTTTCTCTCTGTGGTGTTAATATCTAAAGGGTGCATACAATTGTTAAACTTTGCCAATTTAGTCAATATACTCCTGGGTTGTGATATTATTGTCTTGATTAATATATCCCTATATAAATAGTATTTTCTGAGTTACTTATATTTATATAGCTAACTCAGGAAAATATGAGTTACCTTTCTTTGTAGTGGATTTTGTTTATCTTTTGTCAGGGGTTGCCAGACTTATTAATTACCATTTACATAAGACCTGAGGGTTAATTGTATAGTTTTGCTATTGGCTGGATAAGTAATAAATCTTACATTTTGCTTCTATCTGTTACTTGCCCTGGATTCCCTTTTTTTTTGTGCTGTGGCTGATTTCTGACTGAGTTGTTTTATCTTTTTTGTAAGAGAGATTTTTAACTTCTGTTAATTCTTTGGAACAAAGTGTTTTAGCAATTCAGTTTAAGAAATCTGTTACAGACTTGGCGCCCAAACAGGGACCTCTAGTGGTAGAGTTTGAAGTAGCTTTCAATATTGTGTGTAGTAATAATGTCTACAGAACCAGGCCAGTATAGAGATCCAGAGCTCTCAGATACATTGTCAGATATCCCTACTGATAATTTTGTGAACAAGAGAAAACCTAGAGACCCTGTACTTGAATTGGGTTCCCAGTTGAGTGAACTATATGTGAGTACACGATGCCCTGATGAGGGTGAGACTGCAGTTGCGGGAGCTCAGGCGGAAATATATCCAGCCTGGGATGATGTAAGGAAGGAGTTATATGAAATCTCAGAGCGGGTTAAATTAGTGGAACAAAACTTTAGCCAGTTGCTTCTTAGTAACATTAACAGAGAAGAATCTTTGCGGCAGCATATTGATGATCGTTTCCAGGGGTTTGAGAGTTATGTTGAATCTGCCCTTTTTCAGCTGGAGCAGTCAGTGACGCAGTGTTTTCGACGCCGTGACCAACAGTGGCAGGATTCACTGCGCAGGCTGGAAAGTAGATCTAGTACTCCTTATTCAACCTTTTTCCCTTCTTATCAACAGACTCGTGTATCTAAACCTGCCTCTGTAATTTTGGAGGAACACGAGTGTCATACAAGACCTCCAAAACTACCAATTAAAATTAAATTCCCAGAGTTTGGAGGAGAAAATGAGAGTTCTGACCCGATGGCTTATCTTGATCTCTGTGATGAGTTCTTGGCTTTGCAACCGCTACGGGACAGTGAAATATTGGCTACCTTATCCTCTGTATTGAAAGGTTCTGCAAAAAGTTGGTGGAGTGCAGAGAAGCGGGGAATACAAGACTGGAAACAGTTTAAAAGGGAGTTTCTAAAAGCTTTTCTCCCAGCAGATTTTTTTACAACTATGGAGGACAAGCTGCGAGCTCGAGTACAGACCCCAGGAGAGAGTATACGGGACTTTACTTATGATTATCGTGCCTTATGCTTAAAAGGGAAGCCTGATTGTTCTGAGGCGGAGATAGTACGCCGTATATTGAATAACAGTAACCCTAAATTAGCCAGTTGTCTTCGTGGCACTGTTCATACTGTACATGACTTAGTCCGTGTAGGTACCATGATTGAGAGGGACTGGAGTGAACAAAAAGAATACTGGGCCAAAGTGAATAGTAAAGCCTCCTTGGACATCAAAGGAGGTAAGAAGACCCAAAGAAAGCCAGCTGAGGTCTATGTGATACAGAATGTGCAGCGGATTAAAGAGCCACCCTCCAGTCTTCCAAAGCTGACTTTGTTAGTGGTGCAGATAGGCGTAAGAGGGACAGCTTTTCCTGCATTACTCGATACTGGATGTACTTTTACTCTTATAAAGAATCACTTGTGGCAACAGGTTAGAAAGATCACTGACTCTGTTTATCCTTGTGAAGACCAAACTTTTGTCTTAGCCGATGGTCAAACGCATCGAGCTCTAGGGAAGACCTGTCTTACTTTTGATTTTCATAATGAGATATGGATGCTTGATACATACATCATGGAAGATCATCAGCTGGCCTTTCCAATGATTCTTGGTTTGGATTTTCTGTTTAAGACTGATACCCAGATTGACCTACAGAGAAGACAATATGGGGTCAAGGGACAGTTAGGCTATAAGTATTATCCTTTCTTACTGAAGGAAGAGTGGGGACATGCCTGGACTGTTCGTCGTGGACCTGAGCTTCTTCCGGTAAGCTTGTATTGGGCTGTCCCTGAGAAAAGTCTGCCCCCTGCTGGTTTGATTCCAGTAGTGAAGGAATCTTGCAGTCCAGAACCTTCTCCATGGAGTGAACACCCCCGTTTAGCACAGCTTATTGAAGCTTGGCCTTCAGTATGTACTTCTCGTCTAGGCAAAACCACTGTGTGTACTCATTCCATCTCTACTGTTGATGAGATACCTGTGAGATGTAGGGCCTATCGTGCATCTCCCATGAAGAAGGCTATAATACAGAAGCACTTGCACCAGATGTTGGAGGATGAGGTGGTGGAACCTTCTTTTTCATCGTGGGCTGCTCCAGTGGTGTTAATAGAAAAACCAGATGGAAGCTACCGGTTTTGTGTAGACTACCGTCGGCTGAACCTTAAGACCCCTTTTGATGCTTATCCCATGCCACAGGTCCATGATATTCTGGAATCATTGAATGGAGCTGCGGTGTTTACCACTCTGGATCTTCGCTCTGGATACTGGCAAGTGACCATGGATGAAAAATCAAAGGATAAAACTGCGTTTTCCACTCCATTTGGTTTATACCAGTTCAGGGTGATGCCTTTTGGGCTTAAGAATGCGGCGGCCTCGTTCCAGCGTTTAATGGAGCAGGTGTTGGGAAGTTTAAGAGGGCAGTGTTGCTTTGTGTATATTGATGATATTATCATCTACTCTTCCAATGAGTCTCAACATCTATATGACTTGGAAAGAGTGTTTCAAAAATTACACCAAGCACATTTAACCCTGAACATGCCTAAATGTCATTTCTTTAAATCCACCCTGAAGTTTCTGGGTCATATAGTGTCCAAAGAGGGAGTTGCTGTTAATCCAGAGAAGTTACAGGCTATTCAAGATTATCCCACTCCAACTAACTTGAAGGAAGTCCAACGTTTCCTAGGGTTGGCAGGGTGGTACCATAAATTTATCGCCCGGTTCGCTGACATAGCTGCCCCTCTGAACAACCTTAAGAAAAAGGATGTCAAGTGGGAGTGGTCGGCAGCCTGCCAGAATAGCCTGGAACAACTGAAACAAGCTCTTCAGGATGCACCAGTGTTGTCTCACCCTGATCTAAACAAGACTTTTCGCGTGTGCACTGATGCTAGTGAGGTGGGGCTTGGAGCGGTGCTCGTCCAACTAGAGGGTGAAGAGGAGCATGTTATTGCTTATGCTTCCAGGGTACTCAACAGTGCTGAGAAAAACTATTCTACCGCTGAAAAGGAATGTTTAGCGGTTGTTTGGGCTATTGAGAAGTGGCGTCATTACCTGGAAGGAGTCCAATTTCATGTAGTGACTGACCATGCTGCTCTTACCTGGGTTTTTAATTCACCTAAAACCTCTTCCCGGTTAACTCGTTGGACTTTGAGGCTCCAGCCTTTTTCCTTCACTGTATTATACAGGAAGGGCAGTATGAATATGGTCCCAGATGCGTTGTCCAGAGCTCCTGTTTCCTCAGTGGCTACTGTTGCTGCCTGTGTAGCTAAGACGAACAATTACAGTACTGATTTACCTACTTCGCTGGAAGAAATAGCTGTTGCCCAATCTACAGATTCCACAATTGGCGAGTTGCTGGGTGACCAGAAGATGCCCTCATTGGCAAAGGCAGTGCACATTACTTTTGTCCAACAGCAAGGTTTGGTGTATCGACGGGTTCCTGATCGTGATGGTTATCAATTTCAATTGGTAGTTCCTACTGTATTGGTACCATCTTTTTTACACTACTTCCACGATAACCCGTTGGGTGGACACCTTGGGCGAATGAAGACTTTGCGCAGAGTCTTGCAAGTTGCTTGGTGGCCTCACATACGTAAAGACACCTGGAAGTATGTGAAGGAGTGTAGTACGTGTCAGAGATACAAACCTACTAATCAGAAAACCCCAGGTTTGATGCAATCCACCATAGTAAAGGCACCTGGCGAAAAACTTGGCGTGGATTTGATGGGTCCTTTCCCACGAAGCAAAAAAGGGAACAGCTTTCTCTTAGTTGTTATCGATTACTATTCCAAGTGGGTTGAGTTATTTCCTCTTCGGAATAGTAAAACTCTAACCATCGCTCGGATCCTGATACAGGAAATCTTTACTCGATGGGGAACACCGCGGTATCTGGTATCTGATAGGGGCCCACAATTTACCAGCCAGGTACTGAAAGAAATATGCCAGTCCTGGGGGGTAACTCAGAAACTGACTACCGCATATCATCCCCAGGCAAACCTCACAGAGAGGGCCAACCGGACTATCAAGACGATGATAGCATCCTATGTTGGGGATAATCATCAGTGTTGGGACGACTGGCTGCCTGAGTTCAGGTTTGCTATTAACACTGCCACCCACGAAACCACTGGTCTGTCTCCAGCAGAATTAGCGGTGGGTCGTTTGCTCAAAGGGCCCCTGGAAATGTTAATTGCTGTAGCCCCTTCTCCCAGTTCTACCCAGTACTCTGTGTTAGAGCGTCAGCATGAATTGACTCGAACTGTACAACAACAGATAGAAAAGGCACAGGCCCATCAGGCTAAGCATTATAACATCCGTCATAGAAAAGTGCAGTTCACTGAAGGTGACCTTGTGTGGGTTAGGACCCATCCTTTGTCTGATGCTGCTACCCATTTCTCTGTGAAGCTTGCCCCTAAGTGGTCTGGGCCTGTAGTCATTTTGAAAAAGTTGGGTCCTGTTAATTATAGAGTGCAGTGGTCTGACCAGCCTAAAAGGATTGACACGGTAAATATAGCAAATCTTAAGCTCTATTTTGGAGCTAAACCTCTGGTACCTCCGGTTGGGGGGGGGGGGGACTATGTGACGACTGTCACACAATGTGTTGTAATAAGCACAACACCTGTTTAATTCGTACCTGAATTGCAGATGGTCTGGACGTGTTACTACTTTACTTTCTATGTTCTATATTCTGTGCTTCTAACAAATTAAATATACTTTTGAATATCATCCATGGCTAAAAAATATATATATAATCTGTCAAGTATTTTATTTGATCAGATTTTCTAATATATATGACGTGGTTAGCAGTAGTTATTTGACTAAGATTGCCTTGCTTAATTTTTTCACTTGGAATTACTGCTACGCTTTTTTCAATTCTGTCCCTTTCGGCTTGCCATAGTTTTTTTTACACAGGTCTCGTTTCCTGACTGGTAGCCGGGTAATTTAAAAGATGGTAGAAAATTATTTTGGAGAGTTCTTTGTTCTCAGCTGGTGCTCTCAGGACTTGCCGTTCTTTTGGAACCTTTGGCTAAGTTTATTTACTTTATCTATTTCGTTAGTCTGGGTTTTAGTATGTCTATTGATTTTTAAGATGTAGTTTCCTTTGTTTAGGATTAGATAAATTCAGTCTTTTCATGGACATTATCTTATACTCGGCTTTACTAACGTTTGTTAATAGTAAGTTTAATATTTTGTTTTGCTTTGATACTTTCGTGTGTGTTAGTCGTGTTCTTTTTCTATATTTACGTTGGTTTTGGTTTGAACGCACTATTTTCAATCGCTGGTGCGAGTTTCTTTTTTCTCAAGCATGGATTAAAAGGAACATTGCAGCTCTATTAAGAAGTTTCATCACCGTGGACCTGAACAGTAGAATTGGGTGAGATCAATCCTTTTGGGGTTTTGTTTTTTTCCTTTTTTCTGCTGCTATTGGATTACAATTTTTTGAATGGCCATTTTTTGTTTTGTTTTTTGGGACATTGTTTTTTTTCTTGTTTGAGTTTTATGGATCTTTGGATTAAGACTGTGTTTGTTTTTTTTGTTTTTGAACATTATTTTTTCTCTCTGTGGTGTTAATATCTAAAGGGTGCATACAATTGTTAAACTTTGCCAATTTAGTCAATATACTCCTGGGTTGTGATATTATTGTCTTGATTAATATATCCCTATATAAATAGTATTTTCTGAGTTACTTATATTTATATAGCTAACTCAGGAAAATATGAGTTACCTTTCTTTGTAGTGGATTTTGTTTATCTTTTGTCAGGGGTTGCCAGACTTATTAATTACCATTTACATAAGACCTGAGGGTTAATTGTATAGTTTTGCTATTGGCTGGATAAGTAATAAATCTTACATTTTGCTTCTATCTGTTACTTGCCCTGGATTCCCTTTTTTTTGTGCTGTGGCTGATTTCTGACTGAGTTGTTTTATCTTTTTTGTAAAGAGAGATTTTTAACTTCTGTTAATTCTTTGGAACAAAGTGTTTTAGCAATTCAGTTTAAGAAATCTGTTACAAACTGTATAAACGCGGTAAGATTAGCCATACCGCATAACTTAACATGATATGGCCTGTATGTTATAATGTTCAAGATTTTACTGTATTTAACTAAGTATTTGCATTATTTTAACATATTAATTTTAGATCTTGAAACAAAATTGCATACTTAAAATACCTGAAAATCTTATGGAACACCTTAGTGGAATATTTCATCCCTGAAATGTTTTACACTGCGCCCCCCTGTTCGAATCTCGGGGCCGTACTTTTTTTTTTGTTTGTTACGTGTGTGTGTGTGTGCGTGCGTGCTTGTTCTTTTAGAAGACCCCTGTTCGAATCTCTTGGCCGTAATTTTTTTGTTGTTGTTGTGTGTGTGTTCTTGTGCTTTTGCAGACCCCTGTTTGAAACTCTGGCAGTATTTTTATTTTATTTTTATGTTACGGAGTGTGTGTATTTTATGGTTAAATCCTGGGGTGTTTCTCAGAACTAGTAAAAAATTATAAAGAAAGCAAGTTATATTATAATGTATTTTTTTGGACTATGTTTGAGACCCTCCATAACAATAACCGTGGTTATTAACAAACAGAGAGTCCCTAAACACGTGAAAGAGTTTCCTCATCAGTGTCTTTATACACATATTACACTAAGCAATAACCCACAACAGCATCCATCAAATGTGCTGGGGGCCTGTGGCAAAGCGCCCCGCCCCTGTGTGCATTTGTGTTATGTGTTGTATGCGTGCGTGTGTTAATGTTGGTGTATAGTCATTGGTACACGGGATATAAACGGGTCTGTGTTTCACGTATATTTAAAAAGTGTAGATTTGTATTTAGGCACGAGGAGAGCACAAATCACTTCACGTGCTGGTTAAATGTAATATGTGAGCACGGGGTTGCACAGAATTAATTCACGTGCTGGGATTCAAGTGAATAATTAATTAGTAATTGAATCCCAGCACAACAGTATATATAGAGGCACGTAGCATGCAGTCGGGGTTGGGTGTTCGGAAGAGGAGAACGGGTGAGAGAGAGAGGAGTAAAAGTAAAGTGAAGAAAGATCGTAAATATAATAGTTGTTTGTACTCACCGTGTTTGTTTGTCTCCGTGCACCGTTTGTTAAGTGTTTAGTCCGTTTTGTTTATATGTTTCTTTTGGCTACCAGTGCCGTGTCCTGTGTTTTGTGTACCGTTTAAAACCTTTTTATTTGTTAATAAACGCTGAGTGCAGCCATTGCACTCAGCTCATCATCACCACCGTCTGTGTCTGTGTATTCCTGTCTGGTCTGACGCCACCCACTCTGGCCGTCTTTGTGACACGTGGTGTCATCGTGGGATAGCCGCGCCTCCAAGCGTCAGACCAGGAGGGGTCTGGATTTAAAAAAAAAAAAAAAAAAAAAAAAAGTCAATGGCAGAAGACACCATCAAACTGCGGGGCTGGTTCCTAGAGAATGCTGGGCTGGAGGCCCAGTCTCTGCCCATAGTCGTCCGGGCCCTGTGGATGATGGACAGTGAGAGATGGGAGGCCTATCAGGAGGAACACACCCCAAACACCTTGGAGGAAGGTGTGGAGTTTGTCCTTAGCTACCTGGAGGCAACCATAAATGGAACAGCAGCCCAGGTAGCAGGACCACCAGCAGAGGAGTACCTGCTGTCCCCATCTCCACCAGCAGAGGGTGAGTACCTGCTGTCCCCATCTCCACCAGCAGAGGGTGAATGCCTGCTGGTTTTGCCTTCACAGCCCAAATGGGAGGAGCCTGAACGTCCTACGCCTGAGTGGAAGGAGCCCGAACATCCTACGCCTGAGTGGGAGGAGCCCGAACATCCTACGCCTGAGTGGGAGGAGCCCGAACGTCCTACGCCTGAGTGGGAGGAGCCCGAACGTCCTACCCCTGAGTGGGGGGAGCCCGAACGTCCACAGCCCAAGAGGGAGGAGTCGGTGCGTCCACAGCCCAAAAGGGAGGAGTCGGTGCGTCCACAGCCCAAAAGGGAGGAGTCGGTGCGTCCACAGCCCAAAAGGGAGGAGTCGGTGCGTCCACAGCCCAAAGGGAGGCAAGTCGGGGCTTCCACAGCCCTGGGACCCAAGCCACCAGCAGAGGGAAAATGCCTGCTGGTTCAGCCCCAAGAGCCGGAAGGGGAGGGGTTACAGGCTCAACCCCCTGAAATGTTTTGGGGGGGAGAAGGGCAGGATGCTGGTGTCCCCCAGCAGCCTCTCGCTATGCTGCTGAAGGCAGCACGGCGCGCACATGCCCAGCCGCCACAGCAGAGGGAGCCAGCACCGCCAGGAGCAGAGGAGCTGGAGCTGCCTCTGCCTCCACCACCGCCAGGAGCAGAGGGGCTGGAGCTACCTCTGCCTCCACCACCACCAGGAGCAGAGGAGCTGGAGCTGCCTCTGCCTCCGCCACCGCCCGGAGCAGAGGAGCAGGAGCTGCCTCTGCTGCCCGTACCTCCGCAGGGAGTATGGTGGCCGGAGCCCCAGAAAGGGGAGCTGCCGGCCACGAAGAAGGGGGAGGAGGTCTGGAGACCACCAACCCCAGCAGCAGTTTCGCTGCCGGAGATCTTGGGGGAGGTCAGGAGACCTGCTCCCACTGCAGCAGTTTCGCTGCCGGAGATCGTGGGGGAGGTCAGGAGACCTGCTCCCACTGCAGCAGTTTCGCTGCCGGCAGTACTGTGGTCGGAGCCCCACCAAAGGGAGCTACCGGCTACAAAGAAGGGGGACGAGGTCTGGAGACCACTTTCCCCAGCAGCAGTTTCGCTGCAGGAGTTCTTGTGGCCGGAGCCCCACAGGAGGGAGCTGCCGGCTACGAAGAAGGGGGAGGTCGGGGGACCACCTGCCCCCGCAGCTTTTTCGCTGCAGGACGGGACCAACAGGCTGTCAGCCGTGCCACTACCGGCAGGGGTGCTGACAGCATGGCCAGCCATGGGCCCACTGAAGCCTCCCTTCCCAGCCCAAGACTTTGTCCTGGACTGCTGGATTTTTAAGGGGGGAGGTGGCCGTTGAGGCCATGTGTGCTGCGCACAAGGGGGGGTATATGTGGCAAAGCGCCCCGCCCCTGTGTGCATTTGTGTTATGTGTTGTATGCGTGCGTGTGTTAATGTTGGTGTATAGTCATTGGTACACGGGATATAAACGGGTCTGTGTTTCACGTATATTTAAAAAGTGTAGATTTGTATTTAGGCACGAGGAGAGCACAAATCACTTCACGTGCTGGTTAAATGTAATATGTGAGCACGGGGTTGCACAGAATTAATTCACGTGCTGGGATTCAAGTGAATAATTAATTAGTAATTGAATCCCAGCACAACAGTATATATAGAGACACGTAGCATGCAGTCGGGGTTGGGTGTTCGGAAGAGGAGAACGGGTGAGAGAGAGAGGAGTAAAAGTAAAGTGAAGAAAGATCGTAAATATAATAGTTGTTTGTACTCACCGTGTTTGTTTGTCTCCGTGCACCGTTTGTTAAGTGTTTAGTCCGTTTTGTTTATATGTTTCTTTTGGCTACCAGTGCCGTGTCCTGTGTTTTGTGTACCGTTTAAAACCTTTTTATTTGTTAATAAACGCTGAGTGCAGCCATTGCACTCAGCTCATCATCACCACCGTCTGTGTCTGTGTATTCCTGTCTGGTCTGACGCCACCCACTCTGGCCGTCTTTGTGACAGGGCCCTACATTTCTGTTGGATTTTCAGGCCGTGGTAGGTAACTGTGTCCATTCCATAATACACATGGTTCTATGTAATGCATACTGGTTTCTATTAACATTACAGAGAACTCTAAAAACCTAGTTAATGTTATTTTTGAAGCTAAAAAATTTGACCACTACATTCTTTGGCTTAATACGTGATTAGGAGTAAGGGTCATCTTTTCCTGTTAAAACTGAATATATTTTGGGGTTTCTCATGACTAGTAAGAAATAATAGAGAAAGAAGGAAGAGAGTCTGTTTTTTGACCAAGCAGCAGGGTTATGGGGAACATGGTGAACAGACCCTGTTTTTTGGCCAAGAAGAAAGAAGCAGTCCTAGAGAAAAAAGGTAAAAAAAACACCTGTTTTTTACTTAGTAAGAGATTTTTCTTAAATAAGAGTTTTAACTACTATCCTTCAGAAGAATACATTTTACATAAAGGCTTCTTAATCAATATATAATATTTTCCACTATTACACTGAAAAAGAACCTTATCTAACAGTGAAAAGTCTATTGAGCCTGTTCTTTTTTCAGGGAGGTAGACTTGGGGTGGGCTGTTCACTGTGTAATTTTTTTATTTTTTATTATTTATATCTTAGCAGACGCCTTTATCCAGGATGACTTCCAATTGTTACAAGATATCACATTATACAATTGGGTTTTTACTGGAGCAATCTGAGTAAAGTACCTTGCTCATGGGTAATGCATGGACTGTTCCCACAAGGCTGTTGGCTGATATTCGAATACGGGATCTTTCTATCTACTGTATACAGGTTCTCTAATTATTTTCAAAATAGAGTACTAAAAATGAAAAATGAAAATCCTAAAATGAAAATCTTTCAATGTCGGCTGTTTGTTTGTGTTAAATTCAATTCTTTAATAATTACAATTATTTTAGTTAAGATGAAAACATTTACAAAGCGATGAAATTAATAAATACACAAATAAATAAATACATGTCTGCTGTTCAAGTATAGTCTATAATTGTAGACAGTGTTCAAGTTTGTTACAAATATTTTAGTTCAGATGTAAGCAGTGACAAACTATGGATGCTTATCTTTGAATTGATTGAATGGAGGTCAGAAATTGTTTTACAATCACAAATGGTCAGACATTATGTAAAAAAAACATGTTTTTAGTACCGTGTTTCTGATTTTACTGGGTGGATAGGCAGCTGCAAATGTGATATGGTTGTCTTTTTATGATACACTTTATATGATCTAACTTAACATGATATTGCCTGTATGTTATAATGTTTAAGATTTTACTGTATTTACTAAGTATTTGCATTTTTTTTAACATATTCATTTTAGATCTTGAAACAAAAAGACATACTTAAAATACCTGAAAATCTTATCAAACACCTTTGTGGTATATTTCATACATGTGGATAGAAAAATAATTCTCTACAAAAGTTATTTGGAATTGTTTATTTTCTGTCAGATTAAGATTTTTTGCTGTCAAATTATAATAGATATGTTATAAAAGAAGAAAGATTAAACCAAGCATACATTACTTTGTAGAATGACTGGGAATTTACAAACAGTATGAATGAGAACAACAAAGCATATTGCATAAAGAAGATACAAAATACCCTTTACAAAGGGAATCATTTCAACGTTAACCACGGTATGTATAAAGAAAATCAGTATATCTCTAAACTAGCTGTTTTAAAACAGAAAGCTTCCTGTTAAACGTAACACCACAGTCAGCATATCTCTAAACTAGCTGTTTCACATTCTTACAGAATACAACCACCAAGAATAATATATTTAGAAGCCATGCGAAAAACATACAAAGAAGCAGTACCCATATACACGTGCACTTTATTTTAGGGTTAATAGATTCCTTGTATCGGCTCTTCTGTTTATGTTTGACACGTCTGTGGCGTCGGGTCAGGCAGCCTCAAAACAAGTCCAGAACAGTTGAATAGGGGTGCCGACACCGCTTTGAACTATTGAGGACGTTTCCTGTCTTTGTAAAGCAGCGTCATAAAACACTGTTGCTTAATTTACATGTTAAGATCTCGAACAAACACCCCGGCTGTTTTTAACCCATGACAACTATGTTACTTTTTTTTTTTGAACCCTCCACGCACACCCTAGGTATCTCCACTTGTTCGTTCAGTAACGGGGGTGTACACTTTCAATCGGAGGACTCTTTGAAACGCCGAAGGTAATTTAATGTTTTTGTGTTTTCTTTATTTTGTGTTTGTTTTCAGTTGATGTTCATTTGTTTTTAAAAGGCGATCTTTCAGTATAGTTTAGTGTATGTTACTTGTATTCATTCTTTCTTTCTTTATTTTAATTAAGTCAATCTATCCTATCTATATATTTTATGATTTTCAGTGATGCCAGAGACTAACTCCTCGGACATACTAAAAAAAATATCAAATTGTTGGTCATTTCTAACTCCAGGGGCAGATTTTCTCTCTTATTTTGCTCAAAAACTCTTTCATACTTTTGTCAACAAACCTTACATTTCTGCAAATGGCATGTCTTGTGGTTACTGTAATCCACGTCTGTACTGGCCGGGTTTAGACCCCAGGGGCGCCCTGTGGCATGTCTGACTTCATTCATTGCGCGATGCAAGCTTCCATATTTATCCCTCTATGACGGATGCACGTTCGAGAAGCCCACCCCTCGCTCCGAAAAAAACCTTTTGTACACAGAATATTTTACGAATAAATTAAGTAAAACAATAAAGATGTTTTTTTTTTATTTTATTTAGAAAATAAAACTAACTTTTTTTTTTTTCGTTTTTGGCTGGGTTATTTTTAGTACTTCAAGTGCGAGTTTGAATAAAGAAAAAAGGAAGCACGGTCTCTGTATATGCTTTGCTGTCGTGCAAAATCAAATACAGTAGACCTGTTTACTGTAAAATAAATTAGAAGGAAGTAATAAAGTGGACTAGGTTTTCGCCTCTATCTTATAGGCCTTCTTCAATTTAGGCCGCTAAGATTTCTGTTTACTAAAGACCCTTTATTTATTTTTTTATTTTTTTAAGACGTGAGTAGATTGTAGATAATATATTTTTTAAAAACAATCGCTATACTATATTTTTATAAATTAGTAAACGATTACTATAAGCAAGTTTTTTCATTTTAAAATTCTGCGCGTCAAAAGTTTTTACAAGTACTATCATGGACCGTCTTCTGTGTTGAAACTCAACAAGCAAAATAAAATGTCGGATAGTAAACAATTTGTGCACGTAACAAAATGACCTATTTCCCTCTTGAAAAAGGTATGAAATCATCCATCTGGTGATATTTTAGAAGAGGTTGTTACAGAGCATGCAGGATTCAGGTAACACCGCTAGGGTAGGAATACATTTGGCCACCCACGAGTATCACCGTTCCCCTTAACCCTTTGCAGTCCATTTATTAATCGCACGTCAGGCACGCCAGGTCTAATTAATTTTCACACGCGCAGTTAATTTTATACGCGCTGTTTAAAAGTATTTTTTTTCACAGTCAAACGGGTTTAAATGGCCCTGCATATCAACAAAGCACTCACTAGGCATCACCAGCCCCGCCCCACCCTTTCGTTTGCTATAGCGTTCACCTATGTAAGAAATAAATAATAATAATAATAATAGTCGTACATACCGATCGATCATCTCCGGATCATTCGTTTTATCACCAAACTCCTCAATAATGCGATCCAAGTCATTATTTTATTACTATAACATCTGAAAAAAGCTCTGCAAATGTCCATGATAGTCTCTGTGCGCTGACGCACTCAGCCAGCTTGTTTACTATGAACGCCCCGTTATCTGATACCTGATACCATGTATGACTATTCATGAGATACGCCTTTTTTTTTTTTTTTTTTTTTTCGACTTGTCTCGGATCCTGTCGCTCCCACTCGGCAATTGAATGGTTTTCTCGGCTTTTTCCAGAGAAAAAACGACTAAACACCCGTTTATTGCGTTGCTATAATGATGTCGGACCCAGTCCGACAAAGGACCTGTGAGGAATAATTGCAATGTCGGACCCAGTCCGACAATGGACTGCAAAGGGTTAAATCGTTTTAGAATACGTTGTAATATTAAAATCAACCATTAGATAGAACCATGTGTATTATGGAATGGATACAGTTTCCTACCACGGCCTGGAAATCCAACAGAAATGTAGGGCCCAGCACATTCAACGACTGCTATGATGGGTTAATTTTCAGGGTAATATGTGTATAATGTACTTATTATGAAACTCTTTTATATGTTTATGTACTCTCTGTTTGTTAATAACCATGGTTATTATTATGGGGGGTCTTGAGCATAATCAAAAATGTTGAAGGATTCTCTGTTTGTTAATAACCCTGGTTATTGTTACGGAGGGTCTCAAACATAGTGAAAAAAAAAGCACTATAATACAACCTGCTTTCTCTTTTTTCTTGCTGTTTTTCTGTCTTTTCTCATAATACTCTATAAACTAAGGGTACAACTGATGCCATTTTTAGGGGGAGGGTTATTTTTGACGGCTGTCCAGTTAATATCTGAAGAAAAAGGGGTCATAAATCACTCAAAAACATGGGAAAAAGGGGCGAGGCTTTAGAGCCATAAATCACTCAAAGCGTGGGGAAAAAAGGAGGAGTTTAAGGGCCATAAATTACTCAAAGTGTGGGAAAAGGGGCGGGGCTTCAAAAAGTGACAGACACTGTACCGCCTTTACTACTATTGTTAATCCAGTCGTTTAACTGTTTAAACAGACAGAAATGTAATGTTTCACTCATTTCATATTTTTATATTACTTCCAATATTAAGTCATATTTTAACCTTGGTTTGTTATTCAAAGGCCGCACCACATAGATACACTTAAAGATAAACAATGGTAAGCATAAAAACATAAAGAAGGACTGTAAGTTAGCACTAAAATATAATCTATTTTAATAGCATCAAACTTGGGCATAACCCGGAACAGTACAAGCAGGTTGAGGGAATGGGTGAGCATAGGACGGAGACTCGGGCCGTGCGGATAGCGACGTTCGTGGTGACGCTGCCGGGTGCAGCACCTTTATTTTGTAGTTGTATTACTGTGTTTTATTTTCCCTTTTTCTTTCGCCTTTTGTTTTCATTATTCTTTTGAGCACCTGTAAGTGCGAGACATTGGACTACCTGTATTGGTATTACTGTGGACCTGACTACCGTTGGTATTCAGGCCACAGACAACAGCACCCTCGGCGGGCTAAAGAGAAAATAATAAAACTGAGCACCAGTGCAGTGTTGCAAATAAACCTTCTGCCTCCCGTGTGTGTCAGTGAATTGCCCACCACCCTTCAACACACATGCACAAACCTCAAAACACTATAGCCTTTATAACTAGCACTCCACCTAGGGTTGCTATGCTTTTCCACAGACCAAACCCAGACATATTTCTCAGTCAGCCTTCCTATCAAAACTGCAGAGTACTGTAATACAGTTTAACACAATTAACCCTTTGCAGTCCATTTATTCAGCGCCCGTCAGGTCCAATTTATTTTCACACGCGCAGTTAGACGCGCTGTTTAAAAGTGATTTGTTGTTTATGTCCGTGTTATCTATGTGGTGTCGGGGCTATCTGTTTTTTTTTTTTTTTTGGCTTCTCTTGGCTCCTATCGATCTCACTCAGCCAGTGAATGGTTTTCTCGGCTTTTTCCAGAGAAAAAACGACTAGAGACCTTTTTTTTTGCGTCTTTTTGATGATGTCGGACAGGGTCCAACATCGGACCGGAAAGGGAAAATTGCAGTGTCGGACCAGGTCCGACATAGGACCACAAAGGGTTAAGCGGGTTGGTGATTCCCAGTCCTTACATAAAATATGCCATTACCGTTAACAGAATGCATTATGCTACATTAATTATTTTACTGAACTTCAATATGAAATCACTGAAGCATCATCATTTATAACATATTTAAATGCACAATAATTGCAATCTGTATTAATCTACCTGTAATTTTAGGCTACTTGATCAGAAACGATTATACACTATAGTATAGTATAGTAAGCATAGTATCTTATCTTAACCGTTTAGCTGACACTCGCTGAAGCTGATTTTACAGGAAATCTACAGGTTCCAGTTACTGACACTTCGTTGAACAAAAGTTTTTGTTTATTTATTTTTTTTATCCCTGTACAAAGCTGAAAGATGTTAAATGTTTATATACAAACAACATAGAAATACTGTATATAATTCATATTTAGTACTGTATTTTGTAACTACTGAAAATATATTTCCTTAACTGGTAACATGTACCGTAGTATGAAGTATGAAGGTAAGAAGTATGCTCTGTGGTTGCAAATACATAACATTTTGCTGTGGAAGATATCGTTTTTGCATTTGCTGCCATGGTTGTTTTGACCGCCAGTATGTAGCCTGCTGGGGTCACGTGACCCCAACAGGCTACATACATCTAATAGTGGAAATTGTTTAAGCAACTATGTATGTCAATGGGTATCTACACAACCATTGGTTATATGTGCTGTTTTATTTTGCCACAGAATTCGTTTTGTCTTGTTTACAATATTTATTGCGATCTGCAGCAGAACTAAATGGTGGTGCTTGGGACCACAGCGAGGCTCAGAAATATTGCGCGTCCAGCGATTTCTGAAAATCTGTAAATGAAGGCAGGGAATCATGTGGGCATACAGAATTCTAGGGAGTACAGATATCAGCGTAACACCTTTCAGAACAATTTGATTTTGAGATACATGCCTCGGTTCGAATGTCAGTGAGTGAAGTGTTTTCCAGTTTAGGCGCAAATCTGTATATGTAAAAAAAAAAACCATACCCGTTTTGGGCCCCCCCTTGAGTTCAGGCCCCAGGCACATGCCTAGTTTGCCTATGCGTTAATCCGGCCCTGGTGTAGACAAGGGGTACAGTGTCAAAAAAGGTTGAAAACCCCTGCCCTAAGCCATTGAAGACTTTGAAAAAGAAAAATGTTTGTCATTTCAGTGTCTTTTTAGTATTTCTCAATTCAGCACTATTGAGTTTGTAATAGTTATAATGGTATTATGTGTGTATTCGTTTTTATATATTTGTTTCCCTTATAAATTATTATTATTATTATTATTTTTTAAATGTAACAAGGCAAAATAAGGGAGCGTATTTGTTTGGAAATCCCTAACCACATACTCGGCACGTGTTCAATCCACACAAAAAAAAACATTTCCATGACCATTTCAGTTTGTTTTATTATTAATCAAATACTAACTGATTTTAACATACATAGCAATATAATATTTCAATGTTGCATTCGCAAACACAGTACATTTTAGAAACAGTGCATCCACTATTTTTATAATATATTTGTTTTATTAATGTCCTGATGGACCACCGTTTTTTTTTGTATGATAGTAGGGAGAACCTTCCATATGTGATCAATGTACTGCTAACAGCTGGCAGCATTGAGATATGTCACTGAGAACTGAGATTCCTTCAACAATGTAGCAAATGCTTAGACTACTGCAGGTATCTTTTTTTGGAATATCGTTGCACATTGACTTATTTATTGATCTTTAAAATAAACACTAAAAAAGCACTGTAAATGCATACTATAGCTATTGGAAAAGCATGGGAAAACTGCCAAATTATCAAGCAAAATTACCATGGTAAACTATGTAATACAATAATATAACACAGTGAATGGTAATGCACAGGTGTATCTGGGTTTGATAAATACCTATTTTTATCTCTTTTCAGTAATTCGTTTTTTGTCTCAGTCGGCTTCTGATGTGCCCTGCAGCTGCACGCATATGCACACAGACACAGACACAGACCGGGGCAAAAAACATTCTGGAAGTAATTTTTTAAAAAGCGTATATGAAGTTATTTTTTAATAAGAACATGAAAAAATTAAAAAGCGACTAGTTTGTCCCAGTTCTTAGCTTTCGGATGAGTTATAGATCAGGACCTTTGGCTTGTAGAAAGGGAGATATAGACCTTTCAAACAAGATATATCATGTTTCATCATCGTAACGAAATTTACAAAATTAGAGCGTGTCGGCAGCAAAGGGTTAAGGGGAGAAGAATAAGCCACTGCCCTCTGAAAGAGGAACTGATCTGATGATGCCAGGATAAGCATGGTGCACTGTGACGAAGCCACATCTTTCCCCCAAAAAAAGTCAAGACTGAGCAGATCCACCAACTCCACTTAAGTGCATGAATAAACAAAATAAATGAATAAAATATACCCAACCCCCCCCCCTCCCCCTCCAAACTCTACTGAATCATGGCTAGTTGAGCAACAGCTATGTCTTCTCCAGCAGTTCTGGAGGCCCATCGGTAAAGGAGTTGGACTATGGATGGGAAAGTCCGGCTTTGTCTGCTGAAGTGGCTGCTCCAATCCTGAAAGAATGGCCTGAAAAAATTGTGGAAGAGAAACCTGCGTGATGTAATAGCATGGATAGGTAGACTGAAACCATGATCGAGTTACTGGTTTACTTGTTTTTGTTACGAATATGGACTCCTTGTTGAAGACGGTCCACTTTGGAACGACGGAGATGGAGAAGATAGTAAGTCTCGGTCAATTGGAGGTCACTGACGCAAAGATTTGTTGCTTGATTAAAAGATGAATAGCATGTGAATTCTCCACTTCAAAAAAAAACCAAAAAGCTGTCATGCATAACGTTTCCATGAGGAGGTTAATGTAGGGGAAAAACAACCATTCCTCAGCTTAGAAATGAGTGTAGATAACATGTTGAAAGTGATTGGTAGATGAGCTGTGGTAGGATTGGGTGAGGATTTTTGAATTCCACATAATAAAGATGCTTGTGGTAGTCTGGTGAAGACAGTTGATTCCGTTTAGTCTTAGGTTGAATTGGATGGGTATGTTTTGGTATGTTTTGATTGTAGATAGCGGGTGGTGTAGTTTTTCATGACAGTGTGTGATGAAGACCAGGAACTGATCGGAAGACTTGGTGTGGCAGGATAGATGGTAAGATGAACAGAAGTGGAGGATTTACAACCTGAAGCAAGGGTCTGGGGGGCTAAGGAATTCGTCATGAGTTTACGGGCTGAAGAGAGTAGATGGCTGGGAAGGTCATTTACAGGATTAGTCACTGGAAGTCTGGAACTGGTGGGCTGACTAGATCGGGGATTGGGGCCGGCTTCTTGAAGCATAGGATCTTGGAGAATGTTGCTTCTTATTGCTGGAGTCAAGGGGACGACACTTGGTGGCCGAGGCAATAACAAAACAAGAAATAGTATGTATGTATTGTAACCCGGTTGGTATTAGTTACGTAATGTGTAGGATAGCCAGAAGGTGTAGAACAGGGTGAACAGATGGACGCCACACAGGAAATGCAAAACTACAGTAACTTTTATTGTGCTGCTGCTCTTTCTGCGTTATCCACAACACAACATAGAGTGTCCCTGTAGTCTTGAGGGAGTAAATCATACACGTAATAAAGTTCAGGATTGTCTCAGGTCCGTCGCTCACCATCCACTTAAACCTCCTGGCGTGGAACTGCAAGGTGAGTAGGTTCAGCTTTCTAGTGGGCACTCCCAACCCTTATAAACCACAGTTACTTTATTCCTGCGTTGCATACAGTTCCTCCAGTCCCCTCTAGAGGCAGTGCACAGACAGGCCACCCCTCCTCCAGCGAGTACGTTGGTTCAGCTCTGCTGCTCCTGGGTTACAGAGGTCCTGTACTGCAAGGTGGACACGACTGCCCCTCCTGGTACTTGGTGGAAGTCCTTTATATGCTGCAGGTCTTAAAGTTAAAAAGTATACCGTCCAGAGACCAATCCTAACAACTAATAAAACAGTACTTCAAATAAAGCACACGGTGTTTTTTTCTTCCACTGTACACCGTGTGCGCCAATCTCTGCTTCTCTCAGCCTTTGTTCCCCGTAGCTCAGAGATATAACAGTCACTGACTTATATGCATTGTAAATCCACTCCGTTGAGTAAAATAATTAAACACGCTGTTACTTCACGTCTCACAAGAACAGACGCGCACTTTCTGTGTGCACAAGCAGTGTGGTACTTCCCAGCAGCGTCCTCGGTGTTGTTAGTGCACCGCAAGAATCTTAACAATCAGTCAGTCCCACAAAGAACGCCAGTTCCCTGTACACATTAACACAGGCCGTCTGTCTGGTAACAGCGAATGAATAACAATGCAAAAACCTGGGTTTACATACCCTTCCTTTAAGCCTCTGTACTTCGTCCAACTTAAAAAGACGTTTCAATTGCTGGTTGTTTTTATAAATCCGAAGTGCCTCTTCAGGTTAATAAAAGAAAGCTTACAGCTTTCCTTCTTCATAAACTGAACTGTGCTTCGTTGTTCAATTTAAATCTTCCACCGTACCCGTCTCCAACTACTTCAACAATTTTAATATTGTAGACTTTCGCCGTCTCTACAATCAACACGGAACTCTCCACCGTTCCTACGACCCCCCCCTCATTAGCTTCGCCAGTCAATTTAAACCTGCGCTAATTACCCAGTATGCATTGACTGGTCACGCTAATGATTATGGGTTCTGTAGTTCACTCTATCCCTTACTTCTCACAACGGGATTTAAAAACAACCAGCAACACATTCATCTCCTTTATACAGCGATTTCATTTTGGTACAACCGTTCCTTTTACTTCCTTTACTTTATTGTACCCTCTGTATACCTCATTCCTTCTACATATCCTCCCACTCAGCTCTAACCTACCGGTTCGAGCGACCTTACTACCCCAACAATGTATTCTAGAGAGGCCATCAGCATTGGCATTCTGCTTACCACTACGATGTTCAATTGTGAACTTGTAAGGCTGTAAAGCTAGAAACCATCTAGTTACTCTCGCATTCCGTTCTTTATTTTCCTTCATCCATTTCAGCGGCGAGTGATCAGTGACTAAGATGAATTCTCGTCCTAACAAATAGTACTTTAAGGACTCAATTGCCCACTTCACAGCCAAGCATTCCTTTTCCACTACTGCGTAACGAGTCTCTCTAGGCAAGAGCTTCCTGCTTAAATACATGACTGGGTGCTCTACACCATTCTTTATCTGCGACAGTACTGCTCCTAGTCCTATTTCAGACGCATCTGTCTGCAAGATAAATTTATTTGCAAAATCAGGTACCGTTAATACTGGTTCACTACACAATGTTCTACTGATCTCACGGAACGCTGCCTCCGTCTCCGTGGTCCAGTTAACCTTATTCAAAGCTGACTTTTTAGTTAAATCAGTTAGTGGTGCTGCAATGGTTGAGAATTCTGGTACAAACCTCCTGTAATACCCTGCCAAACCTAAAAATGCCCTCACTTGTTTTTTCGTTTGCGGGGTTGGCCAGCTCTTTATGGCTTCTACCTTACTGACCTGAGGTTTGATAATACCACCACCTACCACATACCCTAAATACTTTGCTTCTTTCAAGCCTACATAACACTTCTCAGGGTTCGCTGTTAAACCTGCGTCCCTTAAGCTACCCAAAACGGCTTCCACCTTTTTTAAATGATCTTCCCACGACTCTGTAAACACGACAATGTCATCAATATACGCAGAGGCATACTCTAAATGAGGTCTTAGAACTTTATCCATTAGGCGTTGGAACGATGCCGGTGCGCCATGCAACCCAAAAGGCATTACCTTATACTGGTACAATCCCCACGGTGTGGAAAAAGCTGTTTTCTCCCGTGCACCCGGTGTTAATGGGATTTGCCAATATCCTTTGGTAAGGTCCAACGTTGTTAAATACCTCGCCTTACCTAGCCTCTCAATAAGCTCATCTACCCTTGGCATGGGGTAGGCATCAAACTTTGATACAGCGTTTAACTGTCGGAAGTCATTACAAAAGCGCCAAGTGCCATTGGGCTTAGCCACCATGACAATTGGGCTACTCCATGGGCTATGCGACTCTTCAACTACGTCTAGGGTTTTCATTAACTCTAGTTCTTTCAGAACATCTGCTTTCTTTGCTTCCGGTATGCGGTATGGTCTGACTCTAACTTTAACACCCGGGGCTGTCACAATGTCATGCTCTATAACACTTGTTCGGCCCGGTGTTAAGGAAAACACTTCACTGTGCCGTTGTACCATTCTACGTACTTCTTGTACCTGTTTTTCTGCAAGGTCCGGTCCTACGTTTATTTGACCCTCTTTACCACCTTTCTCCATATTATTTTCTACGGGTGTCTCTGGACTGCGAATTGCCTGTCCAGTTTCAACTGTTAAAGCTTCTCTATCTACCCATGGCTTTAATAAATTAACATGATATAGCTGTTCCTTCTTACGCTTATCATGTTGGCGCACCTTATAATTTACTGGCCCCACTGCCTCGATAATTTCATAAGGTCCCTGCCAATGGGTAAAGAGCTTACTTTCTGGAGTAGGGACTAACACCATCACTCTATCTCCAGGGTTAAACTGACGAACTTTAGCCAGCTTGTTATACTGCACTGCCTGTTTCCTCTGTGCCTGTTTAAGGTGACTAGTGACAATGGGAGTGACCCTATCTATCCGGTCCTGCATTTGGATAATGTGGTCCACTATATTTTTACCTACTTTGTTTTGCTCCTCCCACGTTTCTCTGGCAACGTCTAATATTCCCCGTGGTTGACGCCCATACAACAATTCAAATGGCGAGAAGCCTGTGGAAGATTGGGGTACTTCTCTAACTGCAAACATTAAGTAGGGTAACAGTAAATCCCAGTCTTTCCCATCCTTGGATATCACCTTCCTTAACATTGATTTAAGGGTTTTATTAAAACGTTCTACTAATCCATCCGTTTGTGGATGGTAAACAGATGTTTTAATTGGCTTTATTTGCAGCAATTTACACAAATCTTTCATCAGCTTACTGACGAACGGGGTCCCTTGATCCGTCAGGATCTCTTTGGGGATTCCCACCCTAGAAAATACCTGGATTAACTCTTTGGCAATGGTTTTTGATGCCATGTTCCGTAAAGGAATCGCTTCAGGGTATCTAGTGGCGTAATCTAAAATTACCAGAACATATTCATGTCCCCTAGCTGATTTATTCAGCGGACCTACCAGATCCATAGCTATCCTTTCGAAGGGTACCTCTATAATAGGCATAGGCTGTAGAGGAGCTCTGAAACTAGGTCTGGGGCTAGCTCTTTGACATTCAGGACAGGATTTACAAAACCGTTCTACTTCTTTGTTAATCCCTAGCCAATAGAACCTTTGCACTATACGTTGTAATGTTTTCTCACTTCCCAAATGGGCACCAAACAAATGATTGTGTGCTAATTTTAACACTAGTAAACGATATGCCTTGGGTACCAACAGCTGTTCTACTTGATTACCATTAATTACCGTAACCCTATACAACAAGTCATTTTTAATGAGATAATGCTCTTGTGGGTTAACAGTTACATTCTCCACGGGCACATCATTAATAGAAACCACTTTCTCTCTAATGTTTATTAGCGTGGGATCCTGCGCTTGATCCCGCCCAAAATTCCTGGTTGAAGGAGAAAATGTATCATACCAATTATCTACCCCACCGTCACTTATCTCCACAACCTCTTCACCAGTTTCCTCTAATATGTCATTAGGGAAGCACTGGGTGCTTACACCTTTCCCCGCCCTTTTTCCAACTTCTCCCACCAAGACATTTCTACCTGGTGACACTTTCCATTTTTCTAGGCGTCTTTGTCGACGACTCTTATAAATTTTATGGGGCCGTGGCCCTTCAAACAAGGATGCATCGCTAAATGGAAACAATGTTGCTAGACTCTCATCAGTAGTATTCCCTACTGTATCTTTTAGCTTTGGGCATGCCAATTCCCTCTTTATGGTTACCAGGTCTTTGAATCCTGGATAATCTCTACCAAGGATTACACGATGGGGTAAACTGCGCACCACACCCACTCTCAGAGTGTACACTTGCCCTTGAAATAACACAGTAGCCAGAGTGGTGGGGTAACATTTCACATCCCCATGTATACATGTAATACCTATGGTGAAATTATTGTCCAATTGGTTTGTAGCTATTAAATCTGCTGCTACTAACGTTAATGAGCTACCAGTATCAATGAGAGCGTTAACTATGGTTCCATTTATACCTACTTCTGCTACATAGGGAGCTTTGCCTTCCAGCTTCCCTGGTATTACAATGCTACCACAAAAGTGATGCCCCATATTGCACTGCATAGGCTCTTCCGTCTGCGGACAGTGCCTAGCAATGTGACCCATTGCATTACATTTATAACATTTGTAAAAAGAGTAATCAATTCCCTCTCGTTTACATGTTATACCACGCCCCGCCCCCTGCATTTGTCCCTTCACGACTGTATGCCGCTCTTCATTACCCCTTGTAGAGGGCTTACCCGTCTTGAAGTAGACGCGCTGCTTCCTTTCCACCGGGTCAGGTGTTGAAGTTTTAGGACTGGGGTTCGCAGTTGTGCGCACCAACTCTTCGGCCGCTAGTTGGCGTTCCACCAATGAGATAAACTCATTCAGTGTAGTTGGATCTCCTTGGCCCACCCACTTTCTCATAGGCGATGGAAGGGCTCTGAGATATCGATCCATCACCAGGAGATCAATAACCTGGTGACTGCTGTTCTCATCTGGTTTTAGCCACCGCTTGGCTAAGTGGATGAGATCAAACATTTGCGATCTTGGCGGTAGTGACATCTTGTAGCTCCATGCGTGATATTTTTGGGCTCTCAAAGCAGTAGTAATCCCAGCCCGGGCTAAGATCTCAGCTTTGAGTACGTCGTAACTGTCAGCTTCCTCTTGAGCCAGGTCAAAGTAAGCTTTTTGGGCCTCTCCAACCAGAAAAGGTGCGACAATTCCAGCCCACTTATCACGTGACCAGCCCTCTCGTATTGCAGTCCTCTCGAAGGCTAAGAGATAGGCCTCGATGTCGTCTCCGCTTGTCATCTTGTTCAGGACATGTGTTGACCTGATTGATGCATTGGTTGCAGATGGAGTAGAGGAAGTAGGGGCTGTAGCCACTTGTTCCAACCGTTGAAAAATAGCCACTCTTTCTACCCTTGCTTCATGTATCTGTTCATTCTGCAACCGGTTTGCTTCCTGTTGCGCACTGGCCATGTTTATCATGGTCTGTAGCAAGACGTCCATGTTTGCCATGTTCAATGGTGTTCTTCGGTCAGGTGGGTACTGTAGTTGAATCCTGCAGTTTTGGCAATCCCACCGCTGCCACCACGTGTAACCCGGTTGGTATTAGTTACGTAATGTGTAGGATAGCCAGTAGGTGTAGAACAGGGTGAACAGATGGACGCCACACAGGAAATGCAAAACTACAGTAACTTTTATTGTGCTGCTGCTCTTTCTGCGTTATCCACAACACAACATAGAGTGTCCCTGTAGTCTTGAGGGAGTAAATCATACACGTAATAAAGTTCAGGATTGTCTCAGGTCCGTCGCTCACCATCCACTTAAACCTCCTGGCGTGGAACTGCAAGGTGAGTAGGTTCAGCTTTCTAGTGGGCACTCCCAACCCTTATAAACCACAGTTACTTTATTCCTGCGTTGCATACAGTTCCTCCAGTCCCCTCTAGAGGCAGTGCACAGACAGGCCACCCCTCCTCCAGCGAGTACGTTGGTTCAGCTCTGCTGCTCCTGGGTTACAGAGGTCCTGTACTGCAAGGTGGACACGACTGCCCCTCCTGGTACTTGGTGGAAGTCCTTTATATGCTGCAGGTCTTAAAGTTAAAAAGTATACCGTCCAGAGACCAATCCTAACAACTAATAAAACAGTACTTCAAATAAAGCACACGGTGTTTTTTTCTTCCACTGTACACCGTGTGCGCCAATCTCTGCTTCTCTCAGCCTTTGTTCCCCGTAGCTCAGAGATATAACAGTCACTGACTTATATGCATTGTAAATCCACTCCGTTGAGTAAAATAATTAAACACGCTGTTACTTCACGTCTCACAAGAACAGACGCGCACTTTCTGTGTGCACAAGCAGTGTGGTACTTCCCAGCAGCGTCCTCGGTGTTGTTAGTGCACCGCAAGAATCTTAACAATCAGTCAGTCCCACAAAGAACGCCAGTTCCCTGTACACATTAACACAGGCCGTCTGTCTGGTAACAGCGAATGAATAACAATGCAAAAACCTGGGTTTACATACCCTTCCTTTAAGCCTCTGTACTTCGTCCAACTTAAAAAGACGTTTCAATTGCTGGTTGTTTTTATAAATCCGAAGTGCCTCTTCAGGTTAATAAAAGAAAGCTTACAGCTTTCCTTCTTCATAAACTGAACTGTGCTTCGTTGTTCAATTTAAATCTTCCACCGTACCCGTCTCCAACTACTTCAACAATTTTAATATTGTAGACTTTCGCCGTCTCTACAATCAACACGGAACTCTCCACCGTTCCTACGACCCCCCCCTCATTAGCTTCGCCAGTCAATTTAAACCTGCGCTAATTACCCAGTATGCATTGACTGGTCACGCTAATGATTATGGGTTCTGTAGTTCACTCTATCCCTTACTTCTCATAACGGGATTTAAAAACAACCAGCAACACATTCATCTCCTTTATACAGCGATTTCATTTTGGTACAACCGTTCCTTTTACTTCCTTTACTTTATTGTACCCTCTGTATACCTCATTCCTTCTACAGTATGTATGTATGTATGTATGTTTTTGTAATATATATATATATATATATATATATATATATATATATATATATTACACAGTGCCTTGCAAAAGTATTCAGACCCCTGACCAATTCTGCGTAAGGGAGGCAGCACCTGTGTTGAAAACTGGAAGAAAGTGGGTGGCAAAGAAAGCTGTAGAAGATGCAAAGGCTGCCCTTCGAATTGGTGATATCATGGGGCAAGTTCAGCATGGAAGAGGGGGTCTAGGTTTCAGTTCAGCTCCTCCTACATGGCACAAGGCAGCCCCAGCTCAAAGGAGGAAGCTGGTAGTCAACGAGGTGCAAAAGCAGGAGGAGAGGATGAGGTGTATAAAGGCCATTTCCCAGGCCAAGCAGGGAGAATGGATGAGATGGGAGAGTGTGGAACAACGCAAGATTGGCTGGCAAGACCTATGGTCAATGGAACAGAGCAGGATCAGTTTCCTCATCAGGTCAACATATGATGTTCTCCCATCACCACAAAACCTAAACCTCTGGGTAGGAGAGGATCCCTCATGTCCTTTGTGTTCATCACCTGCAACATTAAGGAACATTTTGACAGGATGTAAGGTGACTCTTAGCCAAGGACGGTTTACTTGGCGCCATGACCAGGTGCTGCGATGTTTGGCCTTAGCATTGGAAGACAAGCATAACATGACCAATAAGTTGTCACCTGTTCCATCAAAACATTACACACAAAAGACAACATTCCTCCGCCCAGGAGAGCAACCACCAAGAAAAGGTGTTAAAACCAATCCTCGCCCAGGACAACTGGAAGCTGCTAGAGACTGGAAAATGCTGGCAGATGTTGGTCAACGGCTTATTTTTCCACCTGAGATTGCCACCACTAACCTTCGACCAGATATTGTCTTGTGGTCTGGATCAGCACGCCTTGTTCACCTGGTAGAGTTAACAGTGCCATGGGTGGATGCTGTAGATGAGGCGTATGAGAGGAAGAAACTGCGGTATGCTCAACTAGCCACTGAAGCGGAACAGCGAGGATGGAGAGTTCGGGTTTACCCAGTGGAAGTGGGTTGTCGAGGATTTGTGGCACACTCTACAACCCGGTTTCTCAGAGACGTCGGATTCAGTGGCCAAGAGTTGCGTCGCACAGTGAAGAACTTATCTGAAGCAGCAGAGAGGAGCAGCAACTGGCTGTGGTTGAGACGGAAAGATTCTGGCTGGGGATCTCAAGCACAACAGAAAGAAAGAAACGCTGATGTACAGGTAAGTAAGCTGGGCTGAGTTGAGTGGGGGACAGAGGGGGGTGATGCTGGGACGCCAGAATCACCGTCGAGCCCTCTTGAGGTGTCGTGGGCTAGTCGACGAAACACTGAGGATGGAAGGTGCCCACTTGAAAACCCCAGAGATGTACCCTACTTAGCTCAATCCAGACGGTTGTCATGCTGATGCGCTGGAGAGGCCGCACTGTGGTTGATCCCCGGAGCCAGCATCGCAGCCGTTGTGTGTGCTGATGTGCCAGGGAGGCAAAATAAGCTGATCCCTGGAGCCAGAATTACACTTCAGCCATTAACACCAGACAGAAGGATATCTACATCATCATATGGAAGGAAACGTAAATGGATGGAGACACATATGGATCACATTAGTTTACTGTAAAGCTACGTCTTAGTTGGTGTTTATCTGGGCGAGAGCCGAGTTCAAATCAGCATGAATTTTTAACATCTACTCTCATGTAATGGAAATCATATTACTGAATTACAAATGGTACATTGAAATTTCGTGCTGTTTGATATTTTATTTAAAAACACTGAAACTCAAAATCAATTATTGTAAGGTGACATTGGTTTTATGTTGGGAAATATTTTTAAGAAAAATAAAAAACTGAAATATCTTGCTTGCATAAGTATTCAACGCCTGTGCTGTGGAAGCTCCCAGTTTACACCGATGAAAGAAATTGCCCTAACGAGGACACAATTACCTTACCATTGGCCTCCAACTGTGAACCATTAAAGTTGCTGTCACATTTTCTGGATAAAAACCCCACTGTTGAAGGATCATTGGTCAGGCTGTGAATCTCAAAGGAAAATTAAGACCAAAGCATTCTACAGAAGTTAGAAATAAAGTAATACACATGCATAGATTAGGGAAAGGGTAGAAAATAATATCCAAGTGTTTGGATGTCCCAGTGAGCACAGTTGGATCAATAATCAGAAAGTGGAAGCTGCATCACACCACCCAGGCACTGCCAAGAAAAGGCTGTCCCTCAAAACTCAGCGCTCAAACAAAAAGAAGACTTGTGAGAGAAGCCACAGAGAGGCCAACAATCACTTTGAAGGAGCTACAGAGTTCAGTGTCTGGGAGTGGAGTAATGGTGCACCAGTCAACCATATCAAGAGCTCTGCATAACACTGGCCTGTATGGGAGGGTGGCAAGAAAAAAGCCGTTACTCAAAAACTACCATCTGAAAGCACGTCTGGAGTTTGCCAGAAAGCATGAGAGTGACCCAGCTGCGATGTGGGAAAAGGTTTTGTGGTCAGATGAGACCAAGACAGAGCTTTTCGGCCAAAACTCAAAGCGCTATGTGTGGTGCAAACCTAACACTGCCCATGCCTCAAGACACACCATCCCTACAGTGAAGTATGGTGGTGGCAGCATCATGCTGTGGGGATGCTTCTCATCAGCAGGGACTGGGCATCTTGTTAAAATTGAAGGAAGAATGGATGGAGCAAAATACAGGGAAATACTGCAAGAGAACCTGCTTCAGTCCGCTAAAAAACTGAAGCTTGGGAGGAAATTCACCTTTCAGCAGGACAATGATCCAAAGCACAAGGCCAAAGCAAAATTGGAGTGGCTCAAGAACAAAAAGGTGAATGTCCTACAGTGGCCCAGTCAAAGTCCTGATCTCAATCCCATTGAGAATCTGTGGCACTATTTGAAAATTGCGGTCCACAAGCGTCGTCCAACCAACCTGAACAACCTGGAGCAAATCTGCCAAGAAGAATGGGCCAAAATCACTCCGACACTGTGTGCAAAGCTGGTACATACTTACCCCAAAAGACTTAAAGCTGTTATTGCAGCGAAAGGTGGCTCTACCAAATATTAATGTGTGGGGGTTGAATACTTATGCAAGCAAGATATTTCAGTTTTTTATTTTTCTTAAAAATATTTCCCAACATAAAACCAAATTCACCTTACAATAATTGATTTTGAGTTTCAGTGTTTTAAAATAAAATATCAAACAAAACGAAATTTCAATGTACCATTTATAATTCAGTAATATGACAGAATTGGTCAGGGGTCTGAATACTTTTGCAAGCCACTGTATATATATATATATATATATATATATATATATATATATATATATATATATATACACATACATACACACAGTGGTTTGCAGAAGCACTCACCCCCCTGCAAAGTTTTCACAATTTGTTGCCACCTGAGTGTACTCCACGACGCTTTCAAATTAGACTTTACATGTAGAATCTACACAAACTACTCCACATTGATGAAGTTAAAAATGCATATAGAATATAAATAAGTAAGATTTACAGAGAAAAACAGATTCAGCTCAGTTGCATAAGTATTCAATCCCTTGGCTACTGCAGCCCTAAATCAGCTCAGGTCCAAATGATTTGTTTGAAAGGTCACAAAATGAGTGAAATGGTTTCAGCCTGCGTGTACTCAAAGTGGTTTAACTAGTAGATAATTTCCCTCAGGTATATAAAGACTTTCAGGCTGCAACTCACATAGTGATCCAACAAAGCAAACGTGATGACCAAGGAGCTTTCGAAACAAGTCAGGGATAAAGTGGTAGAGAGGCACAGAGCAGGAGAAGTATACAAATAAATTTCAAAGACGCTGATTATCCCTCTCAGCACAGTGAAGTCCATCATTAAGAAGTGGAAGATGCATCATACCACCCAGACACTACCCAGATCAGGTGGCACTACAAAACTGAGCAGCTGGGCAAGCAGGAAACTGGTTCAGGATGTCACTCTGAAGCCAACAATGACCTTGAGAGATCTGCAGAGTTCTGTGTCTGAGATGGGCGTCAGTGTTCACACATCAACAATAAGCCAGTCCCTACACAAAGCTGGACTGTATGGACGGGTGGCAAGAAAGAAGCCATTACTCAAAAAGCCTCATCTTAAAGCACATATGGAGTTTGTGAAAAAGCTGATACCGCAGACATGTGGAAAAATGTTTTGTGGTCAGATGAGACAAAAATTGAACTTTTCGGTCTAAATTCCAAGCGTTACGTCTGGCGCAAGCCCAACACTTCACATCACCCAGTCAACACCATCCCAACTGTCAAGCATGGTGGTGGCAGCATCATGTTATGGGGATGCTTCTCTTTAGCAGGGACTGGGAAGCTTGTCAGGATAGAGGGGTGAATGGATGGTGCAAAGTACAGACGAATCTTTGAGGAAAACCTGTTTGTCAGCCAAGAAGAAATTCACATTTCAGCATGACAATGACCCGAAGCACAAAGCCAAAGCCACACTGGAGTGGTTGAACAAGAAGATGATTAATGTTCTTGAGTGGCCCAGTCAAGGTCCTGACTTGATTACAATCGAAAATGTAGGCGAGACTTGCAGATTGCAGTCAATCGACGATCCCCAACAAACTCATCAGAACTGGAGCAATTTTCCCATGAAGAATGGGCAAAAATTTCACCATCCTACTGTGCAAAGCTAGTAGAGACCTATCCAAAAAGACTCATAGCAGTAATTGCTGCAAAAGGTGCTTCTACCAAGTACTGACTTAAGGGGCTGAATACTTATGCAACCAGTAAAATTCATTTTGTATATTTTCTTTGCAAGTTTTGCTGACATTTAACCTCCTCATCATATAACAGTGTTCAGTTTAACCACTACAGCTTTGAATAAAAAAAGTTTGTTTGAAAAACTGTGCATACATTATTTGTAATTCAACAAAATGTGACATTATTGGTAGGAGGTGAATACTTCTGCAAACCGCGCAACAGAGAGGGGAAAAAATCCCTTTTGGGAGGAAACCTCTGGTGATCCCGGTGGAGCGATGGCCCCCACTCTGGGCATACTAGCAATATTTTCAGAGAGTGACTGATATCTGATAAGGTAACGTTTTCGTGGTGGAACTCAGGTAATGATCCTGTCGAGGGCATCACTGACCAAACTCATTACTTCTGTTATAAACCAAACTCAGGTAATGACAAAAAGTACAGTTCATTTTTACCTCAGAATCTAATACTGTATTTGCTCGAGTAAAAGTCGACCTTGTGTAAAAGCTGCCCCCCCCCCACCCCCCATTGTGAGCGCGAGATTCAGGTATCATTTTTTTTTCCTAAATATATGTGTGAGGCATGTGAGTAATAATGGAATGTCCAGACATAAATTTACGTGCAACCAAATATGTTTATTATTGTTGTTACACGATAAAAAATAAAAGAATGGCATGAGGGAGGGGGTGCTGGAATAAATAACAAAAAGAATGGAGGATCAGTAGTTCCTCAGTCCTCTTGAAGATATCCCGAACATGAAAGGGATAAAAAAAATACTGTGTCTCTCACTCAAGCCCAATAACCCCGCCTATGACCTTGGTAAGGGAAGTCCCGAGTTAGCTTGATGCCTTCTACTGTCGGGAGACTGAATTACAGACAGAAACTCATCACAATTTTATTACTTGTTTATTTAGCAGATGCCTTTATCCAAGGCGACTTACAGAGATTAGGGTGTGTGAACTATGCATCAGCTGCAGAGTCACTTACAACTACGTCTCACCCGAAAGACGGAGCACAAGGAGGTTAAGTGACTTGCTCAGGGTCACACAGTGAGTCAGTGGCTGAGGTGGGATTTGAACCGGGGACCTCACTGGTTACAAGCCCTTTTCTTTAACCACTGGACCACACAGCCTAGATATCCTGATGGCATTTGAGCGGCAGATTTGCAAAAATAACAATTTTATAGCACATCTACCTAGAAACACCAGACACGTAATTTTGACGCATATTACAATACAGTACATGTTTTTTTTTTTTTTTTTTTTTTTTTTGTATAGCCTACAATAGTATTATTTTAGTATACATGCTCCACTCCTACTTCCTTCCTAGCCCACACGGAAGTATGTATTTCAATGGAATGTGGGGGGTGGTGTGGTCTGGCTGTAATTCAATGAAACTGCGTCTGTGTTTTACGTAACATTTTTTTATATACAGACAATGTCACGGAATTGTTTTCGCCGAATCTTGAGATATTTGGGTTTTTATTTGAGAGAAATTAGAAGCATTTGCTCTGGCAACAAGGGCAACAAGGATTTGCCCACAACAATGGAGGTGCTGCAAATACCATGGTGACATTTTATAAATGTACTTTATTTTATAATAGTCTAATAGATAGAGCTAATATATGTATTTCATTGTAGTTTTTTATATTATACAATATTCTTTCTCAAGACAAACATTACGTACATACCAATCAGTTCACTTTACCCGAATCCAATCTGAAGATCATCTGCTTTTGTACGTTTTGAAATTTAAATAAATAAATACATTGGATAGCTTGATAATTATGTAAAATCATAAGTCTGCAATGTATTTATTAGGCTACTGCAATAACATTTAAAAAAACATTAATAGTTTGACACAATTGGGGCTACTCTGGAGAATAATTCCTACTAGTCCCATTTATACATGAAAGGATGAAAACTTTGGTCTATGGGTAGAATTGTACACAGTTATTTTTTTCAATGTTACTGACCTAAGATTTATAATTGAGCGTTTAAAGTTGTGATGAACATACACCAAATACAATACAGTACGTTCCTTTCTTAAGTTAGCTTTCATATCTCTTCATACAGGATCACCTTCAGTTTCATATATTAATACATAAATAAATACACAAGTAAATAAATCCCTTCATGTCAAAATGAGACTACTTAGAATTACCGATCTGAGTTTGAATTATTCTTGCGGTAGCCCTAAATGTGTCAAACTAGGCTACTTTGGAAATAGAAAAGAAATAAATAAATAAATAAACTGTTTAGTTCCCTATATGCGCTCAAAGATAACCACAGACATTTGCACAGCTTTTTGAGATGTTATAGTAATACAATAATGACTTGGATCGCATTATTGAGGAGTTTGGTGATAAAACGAGTGATCAGGAGATGATTTATCAGTATGCATGACTATGAAGAGGTATGTGAAAAATACAGCAAACAAGGGGTGGGGTGGGGCTGGAGATGCAATACTGAGTGTCCTGTTGATATGCAGTGCCTTTTAAACCTGTTTCACTGTGAAAAAAATACTTTTAAACAGCGCGTCTAAAATAAACTGCGCGTGTGAAAATAAATTGGACCTGACGTGCCTGAGACGCGCTGAATAAATGGACCCAAGGGTTAAGATACAGTTATATACAAATAATATTAATGATATTAAAATGTTAATGAATAGCACTTGTTTCAGTTTGTTTCTGACAGAGTGGCTGTGAGAATAACCAGGCAGAAATAAATAAATAAATAAATAAATAATACTCACATTGGCACTTTTTACAAAAACATTTTTCTAAATGATTGGCAACTTCACTCTCTATTGAAAGTACATGTATGGCCACATTTGACAGTTTTTTTAATCATCGTTGAGCGCAAATATGTCTTCACGAATTTCAGCCTGGAAAAGATGAGCTCACCAGAAGCAACTGTCACTGGAATAGTCAGTAGGTCAATGTGGTGAAGGTGTTGTGGAAGATGTCAGCTAATCTGTTTTCATGCATGTACTGCAGCACTTTCAAAGAACTCATACTTGCAAGGTGCTGACATGATGAGTTGCAGTTACAGCTCTTTGCACGTAACAAATACACTTTGCATGTAACAAACACAGGTCGCAAAACACCTTTGCGACACCAGACAGGTGGCAAAATGTATTTTCAAAAGTCGTATAAGTCAGTGGCGCAATGGAATTTTAGGCTTTTTTGACAATACAGTCGCATTACAGCTTGTTAAGCAACTGAAATTCATAATTGGTTCTATTTTGCAAATAACGCCTTATTTTAAATTTAGCAGAGGCTCCTGACCTTTTGCTGAAAATAACAGTTTTATATGCTAAAATATCATTGAGCAAAAGCTCGACTTGGGTGGCCTACAATGTATTTTTCTTTTTTCCAATTGTTGCGACTACATGTGCGCTGCCTCATTGTTTTTCAGTTAAGTGGAAGTCGAGACTATTGAAATGTGACTAATTGGTTTGTTAATTAACCTGAAAATCAATTGTTGTTTCAATTAAATCAGTCATAAGCAGGAGACACAAAGGGCATTGTGAGTAGGAGAAAATAACCTGCCCCTGCTAAAAATCGAGACGTATAGTCTGCAGTGCAAATACATTGCAGCCTCTATATCCTCTGTAAAAATGCGCCTTCTGAAAATCAGGCTGTAAATCTCACGGCAGTCCGGTTGAGTGCGGGGCCCCCTAAATGGGGGAGCCCTAGGTGGCCGCCTCGTTCGCCTTGCCTTAACCCTTTGCGGTCCTATGTCGGACCTGGTCCGACACTGCAATTATTCCTATCCGGTCCAATGTCGGACCCCGTCCGACATCATCAAAAAGACGCAAAAAACTGTTTTTTAGTTGTTTTTTCTCCGGAAAAAGCCGAGAAAACCATTCAATGGCCAAGTGGGAGCGACAGGAGCCGAGACAAGACGAAAAAAAAAAAGGGTGTATCTCATACTTGCCCCTGGCATCAGATAACGGCGGCCATAAGGAAACAAGCTGGCTGCTGCTTAATCAGCGCTCAGAGAATATGACAGACATTTGCAGAGCTTTTCGGAGATGTTATAGTAATAAAATAATGACTTGGATCGCATTTTTATAGGCATTTGGTGATAAAACGAGATCAGGAGATGATTGATCGGTATGTACAACTATTATTATTATTATTATTTATGTGAAAGCTATAGTGAACGAAAGGGTGGGGCGGGGCTGGAGATGCCTAGTGAGTGTTTTGTTGATATGCAGGGCCTTTTAAACCTGTTCACTGTGGAAAAAAAATACTTTTAAACAGCGCGTCTAAAATTAACTGCGCATGTGAAAATAAATTGGACCTCACGCGCCTGACACGCACTTAATAAATCGACTGCAAAGGGTTAAGGCCGGCCCTGGCTGGAATACTGTACCTTGTCTTTCCTTGTATCTCTCTTGTATGGTTTCTGTCCAAGTTCAACCTTATTTCTAAATATAACCTTTGCAGTTATTGTTGTATTGACAATGGTTTGTTTTTTAGACCTGTATTTGACCCAAAGTTTGCTGTGCAGGTAGAAGCATTCTGAGTTGCCTTTCTGTAGGTAACTATGATGTTAAAGATATTGGGAAGAAAACAACATGCATTGGATAGTATTTGCTTCAAGATGATATAAGAAAAAGAAAGGCATCTATATTATTTTTTTTCTTGCTCTTTATTGTAGACTGACGCTTAATGTGAACAAAAAGGCTTTGTCCTGAGGGATCCATTTTAAATGAAGTAAACTGTTCTGTATCACTGAATACAATAACTATACAGTGGAATAAGATCTGCTACAAAACAGCTTTTAGGGTTATTTGATTTAGATCAGGCACTGTTTAGATAATTAAAATAGGTCCCATACTATGTTAAAAACATACTGTAAATTGAAATTGAAAAGTAGCAAAGACTATAGGCATCTGTGGCAGGAATGGCTGAGTGGTCTGACGTCACGGCAGAAGAAGGGACAACAAAAACAAAAAGGTATTGTGCAGTGGCGCGGGCGCCGTTTTATTTAATGAATCCAAAAATAAAATAAATATTTAAACAAAAGAACACTTGCTCACAGAGCAAAATAAAAGTGTAAACAAAAACAAATCTCGAACACAAAATCCAAAATAAATAAACCATACAGGTCAGGCTGGGCAGTCGCTGTCACTGTTCCTGTAGGCTATGCTTTAGTTTCGTTTTTAAATAAACCTTCTCTCGCTCTCCGTCTCTATCACCCACCCCGAACTAGAGAGCTGCAGGCTTTTATTAAGGTGAACCATCTCCCAATTAGCAACAAAATTAATCCCGTAATTAATTCGGGAGATGGTTCACCTTCTGCACGAGTTTATTAATTATTACTCCTGGCAGAGGACGAGCACCGATCTCGCCTCTGCCAGGACACGTTTTAAAAATAAACAAAACAAACACGGCGCTACGCCGTCATAAATACAATACAATACAATAAAACATACGGCGCTCGCCGACATAAATACAATAAATCATAATAAACAAAAACAATACTCTGCACAGGGGCGGAGGGGGAGACCCCGATCTAAAAATAAATAAACAATGTACAGGGCTGCTCGCCCTGTTACATATCCCCCTCCTTGTGCGAAGCACACATGGCCCCAACGGCCACCTCCCCCCTCAGTCTCAATGTCCTGGGAGAGGGGGAAGCAAGTTGCTTCTGGGGGGTGGCCATGGTGGAATCTCCAGCACCCCCCAATTCTTCGTGGCCGACAGCTCCCTCTTCCGGGGCTCCCTCCACACTCTGTCCTGCCGCGAAATTGCGGCTGGGGGAGCTGGTCTCCTGACCTTCCCCCTCCTCTTCATGGCCAGCAGTTCCCCTCCGTGGGGCTCCGACCACACAAACTCCTGCCGCGAAAGTGCGGCTGGGGGAGCTGGTCTCCTGACCTCCCCCCCCTTCTTCATAGCCGGCAGTTCCCCTCCGTGGGGCTCCGACCACACAATATCCTGCCGCGAAAGTGCGGCTGGGGGAGCTGGTCTCCTGACCTCCCCCCCTTTCTTGATGGCCGGCAGCTCCCCTCCGTGGGGCTCCGACCACATGACCTCTGGCCGCGAAAGTGCGGCTGGGGGAGCTGGTCTCCTGACCTCCCCCCCTTTCTTGATGGCCGGCAGCTCCCCTCCATGGGGCTCCGACCACAGTGTAGGGACCCCAGGTGAAGCAGGATCCCTGGCGACCCCAGGCGACGGCAGCGGACCCTCGGGAGGCGACGGCAGCGGCAGCGGACCCTCGGGAGGCGACGGCAGCGGCAGCGGACCCTCGGGAGGCGACGGCAGCGGACCCTCGGGAGGCGACGGCAGCGGCAGCGGACCCTCGGGAGGCGACGGCAGCGGACCCTCGGGAGGCGACGGCAGCGGACCCTCGGGAGGCGACGGCAGCGGACCCTCGGGAGGCAATGGCAGCGGACCCTCGGGAGGCAACGCAGGACCGGCAGCAACCCTAGGAGACGCAAGGGAGACACAGGCGACCCAAGGCGATGCTGACGGCGGGAGGGGAGCCCCTGGCCATGAAGGCGGCAGCAGGAGCTCCACTTCTCCCAATGGTGGTGGTGGAGGTAGAGGTAGCTCCTGCTCCTCTCCTCCTGACAGTAAAGGCGGCAGGGGCTCCTCCTCTTCTGGCGGCCAAGGCGGCAGGGGCTTCTCCCCTTCTGGCAGCCAGGGCGGCAGGGGCTCCTCCCCTTCTGGCGGCCAAGGCGGCAGGGCTTCCTCCCCTTCAGGCGGCCAAGGCGGACGGGCTTCCTCCCCTTCAGGCGGCCAAGGCGGCAGGGCTTCCTCCCCTTCAGGCGGCCAAGGCGGCAGGGCTTCCTCCCCTTCAGGCGGCCAAGGCGGCAGGGCTTCCTCCCCTTCAGGCGGCCAAGGCGGCAGGGCTTCCTCCCCTTCAGGCTGCGAAGGCGGCCAAGGCGGCAGGGCTTCCTCCCCTTCAGGCTGCGAAGGCGGCAGGGCTTCCTCCCCTTCAGGCTGCGAAGGCGGCAGGGCTTCCTCCCCTTCAGGCTGCGAAGGCGGCAGGGCTTCCTCCCCTTCAGGCTCCGAAGGCGGCAGGGCTTCATCCCCTTCAGGCTCCGAAGGCGGCAGGGCTTCCTCCCCTTCAGGCTGCGAAGGCGGCAGGGCTTCCTCCCCTTCAGGCTGCGAAGGCGGCAGGGCTTCCTCCCCTTCAGGCTGCGAAGGCGGCAGGGCTTCCTCCCCTTCAGGCAGCGAAGGCGGCAGGGGCGCCTCCCCTTCTGGCTGCAACAGGGAAACCAGCAGGCATGTTCCCTCTGCTGGTTGTGGTGGAAGCGGAACCAGCAGGCATGCTCCCTCTGCTGGTGGTGGTGGTGGGAGCAACATGTCGTCCTCCCACGGAGACGGAGGTGGCACCAGCAGGTATGCTCCCTCTGCTGGCGGAGGTGGGAGCGACTCACAGTCCTCCCACGGCGGTGGAGGTGGAACCAGCAGGTATGCTCCCTCTGCTGGTGGAGGTGGGAGCGGCTCATAGTCCTCCCACGGAGACGGAGGTGGAACCAGCAGGTATGCTCCCTCTGCTGGCGGCGGTGGGAGCGACTCACAGTCCTCCCATGGAGATGGAGGCGGCACCAGCAGGTATTCCCCCTCTGCTGGCAGGTACCTGGGCTGTGGACCTTCGGCCTTCCCCTTCTTGGGCCGTGGACGCACCGACTCCCCCCTCTCGGGCCGTGGACGCACCGACTCCCCCCTCTCGGGACGTGGACGCACCGACTCCCCCCTCTCGGGACGTGGACGCACCGACTCCCCCCTCTCGGGACGTGGACGCACCGACTCCCCCCTCTCGGGACGTGGACGCACCGACTCCCCCCTCTTGGGACGTGGACGTTCGGGCTCCTCCCACTCAGGCGCAGGACGTTCGGGCTCCTCCCTTTTAGGCGCAGGACGTTCGGGCTCCTCCCTTTTAGGCGCAGGACGTTCGGGCTCCTCCCTTTTAGGCGCAGGACGTTCGGGCTCCTCCCTTTTAGGCGCAGGACGTTCGGGCTCCTCCCTTTTAGGTGCAGGACGTTCGGGCTCCTCCCTTTTAGGCGCAGGACGTTCGGGCTCCTCCCTTTTAGGCGCAGGACGTTCGGGCTCCTCCCTTTTAAGCGCAGGACGTTTGGGCTCCTTCCTTTCCAGGTCCGTGTTCCCTCTCTGCCTCCTTCTCCTCACCTTCCGCTCTCTCCCCTCTCGCTCCTGGTAGACCCAGTCGACCATCTGGGTCATCCTCTCCAAGGCCTCTATGAGCCCTGGATATCCTCTGGTGATGGCTTTTTTCTGAACTTCTGGCTCCAGCCTAACGAAGTCCAAGAGGATATCCAGGTTGCTGTCCCCCAGCAGATGTCTCCCCTCTGTTTTTAACCACAGCGGGGCGCTGGGGTCCCTCAGCCAGCTCTCATACCTTTCCATCCTTCTCTGGAGAGGTGGCCTCTGTGGAGCACTTTCCCTCTGGTAGTGCCTCACTTCTGTGAAGTGCAGGCACCACGAAGCTTCCTCCAACCTCTTTCCTCCCATCTTCCTTCCTCCTCTTCACTCCACCCAATCAAAAAACGAAAAAAAAAATGAAAAAGATGCAGTACCCTCTTCTGCCTGCGTCCTGGAGGCGCTGCAATCCCACGCAGGACACCACGTGTGGCAGGAATGGCTGAGTGGTCTGACGTCACGGCAGAAGAAGGGACAACAAAAACAAAAAGGTATTGTGCAGTGGCGCGGGCGCCGTTTTATTTAATGAATCCAAAAATAAAATAAATATTTAAACAAAAGAACACTTGCTCACAGAGCAAAATAAAAGTGTAAACAAAAACAAATCTCGAACACAAAATCCAAAATAAATAAACCATACAGGTCAGGCTGGGCAGTCGCTGTCACTGTTCCTGTAGGCTATGCTTTAGTTTCGTTTTTAAATAAACCTTCTCTCGCTCTCCGTCTCTATCACCCACCCCGAACTAGAGAGCTGCAGGCTTTTATTAAGGTGAACCATCTCCCAATTAGCAACAAAATTAATCCCGTAATTAATTCGGGAGATGGTTCACCTTCTGCACGAGTTTATTAATTATTACTCCTGGCAGAGGACGAGCACCGATCTCGCCTCTGCCAGGACACGTTTTAAAAATAAACAAAACAAACACGGCGCTACGCCGTCATAAATACAATACAATACAATAAAACATACGGCGCTCGCCGACATAAATACAATAAATCATAATAAACAAAAACAATACTCTGCACAGGGGCGGAGGGGGAGACCCCGATCTAAAAATAAATAAACAATGTACAGGGCTGCTCGCCCTGTTACAGCATCTTACTCAAGTGATAATCTTAAGACTGTTTTCATTATTCAGTGTCTCTCAGAGCTTCTATTGAGAGCCACTGGAGCTTGTAGAAACTGGATAATAGGCAGTGTATCTTACTGACTGAACTGCCAGTTGAGCAATGGGGAATCCACCAGTGTAACATTAAACTTGATTAGAAATCCAAAATCTTAAATCAAGACACAAGCAAGGATTGTAATACCTTTTCCCTTGCAAGTCAGCTTCTTTTATGTATTTACTCTAGTGTTCAAATTAAGGGTAATTTCCAAGGCTGGTTAAGACAATGGTGACAAAGTCGTTATAAACCAGGTGCTGTCTTAGAAGAACAAACAGTGTTCATTTAAGATAACCAACCAAAAAGATACAGAACGTAGCAGTTTTTTTCAATGTTGGGCTAATTGAAAACTAATTTGCTTGTCACATTGTTAAACAGATGAATACATTGTCCTAGAATCTAGACTACAGACTCGATCCTCATATTACAGTTATTTCTAATGAACATTTGTATAGTTATGTTAATAAATATAATAACGAATGATATACAGCTGCACTGTTTTCCATGTGTTAAACAATGAATTGGGTTTGGGTCACATCTACTGCAATTCACAAACTAAATTCTGTCCTAACTAATCAAACTACTCAGAACCAATCTACTCAGAGAAAGGATCCTTGAAGAGGTCCAGAAGCATGTAACCCTTTTATGCATAACATATTTTGTAAAATAGCTGAGAAAAAGTCGTTTTGGACACAATTAAAAAAAAAAAAAAAACTTCAATTTCCATTGCTTTATATGGGGGGAAATGGTATCCTCATAAGAGTATATCATGCATTTGCATCTTCCATATGTCTCCATATAAAGATTAGCAGAGTTTTCTATCTGTCCCCATATGAGGTCGCCATGCGACCTCAAAAAAGAAAGGAAGGGGGGAGAAAACAAAAACGCTGAGATATTTTGCAGGAAGTCATTCAGCTTTTACAAGTATATAGTGTTTTAAATGATTATTTTTTGATTTATTATTAGTTTTACTTGTTTAGTTATAGTTTATATAGTTTTTAGTGAAAGCTAAACATGGCAACGTACTATAATGAGCAATGGAAGTGAAGTTGGTTCGGAGGATTTCGATACCAGCGACAGTGATGCTAACTTATCACTCAGCGATTATGATGAAGAGGATGTGGAGCCAAGAACAATACAAACTGTACAAACAGAAGAGCATGCAGCTACTTTACAGGTAAGCCAGCTGCAAACGGGAAGCTGTTTGGTTTGAAATGGCAGTACTGTGACGAAATACTATCAAAACACAGCACTGGGTACAGGCAATGCGGCAGCCAGATCCATCACAATGCCTGCGCAAAGTAGCTGTGTACATGCATTTGTGACTATCCCTCCAACACAAGTGAAGCAAGCACCGTAAAAAAGTTACAGGGTCTGCTACGAAAATGAAAACAAAAGAAAAGACACAAGAAAAATGTACAGTGATTGTGAAGGCAACAGTGGGTTCTGTTTTATTGAATATTTCAATAAATGGCACAGAGCAAGTCAATAATGGCACACGTTTTGATGTTGTTTGATTTTTATTTGATAATAACTGTTTACAGATTATTATTGTTATTATCGTTATTAGCAGTGTTTTTGTTTTCATTGTTAAAAAAACAAACAAACAAAAAAAACGTTTTTATCTCTATATTGAATATGGGTATGTAGTACACAGCAGCATAAAGGGTTAATAAAAACACAATTTAAGTTAACATTTTATAGCAATTACAGGTTTGAAAAAATTATTATTTTCAAAATCTGGTACCTGGGAAGGGGTTTCATTTTTACATCTGGAGTAAAAAATGTAGTACTAGAGGCGCAAAACAATTACATCCCAAAAGTAGACAAATCTAAATCAAAACAAAATGGCCAAAATGGTTTAATAGATCAATTAAAAAAAATATTCAGTGAAAAAAGGCACTTACCTAGCGTTTAAAAGGGACCAAAAACAAAGTACACAGAAAGAATACTTGGAACTTCAAACACAAGTCAAAAAGGAAGTTAGAAAGGCCAAGAGAGAGACAGAAATCAATATTGCTAAGGGGGCTAAAACCAATTCCAAAATGTTTTCCAATATTATAACAGCAAGAGAATGTTCAAAGAGGATGTTAAATGTCTAAGAGACACAAATGGCAAAATCATAGACAAAGAAAAATATATTAAATGATTACTTTTCACAGGTTTTTACAAAGGAGGACACGGACAACATGCTCCACATGTCGACCTGTTCCTATCCAGTTTTAAATAACTTTAGCATAAGACAGGCAGAAGTGTTAAAGGGACTAGGAGCTCTTAAAATAAACAAAACCCCTGGGTCGGATGAGGTCCTCCCAATAGAACTCAAAGAAATGAAATAAGTTATTTGCAAACCGCTAACCAAGATCATGCAACAGTCTCTTGACACAGGGGTTGTACCGACAGACTGGAAAATTGCAAAAGTAATACTGATCCACAAAAAGGGAGACAAAACCGAACCAGGTAACTACAGACCAATAAGCCTGACTTCTATTATATGTAAACTTATAGAAACTATAATAAGATCCAAAATGGAAAATTGCCTATATGGTAACAATATCCTGGAAGGTAGTCAGCATGGTTTTAGGAAAGGGAGATTGTGTCTAACTAACCTGCTTGATTTTTTTGAGGATGCAACATCGACCATGGATAATTGCAAAACAAACATGTTTTTTTTAGATTTCCAGAAAGCTTTTGACAAAGTCCTGCATAAAAGATTAATTCTCAAACTGAACGCAGTAGGGATTCAAGGAAATGCATGCACATGGATTAGGGAGTGGTTAACATGTAGAAAACAGAAAGTATTGATTAGAGGAGAAACCTCAAAATGGAGCGAGGTAACCAGTGGTGTACCACAGGGATCTCTGCTCTTCCTAATCTACATGAATGACTTGGATTATGGTATAGTAAGCAAACTTGTTAAATTTGCAGACGAAAGGTCATTCAAAATGATCTAGACAACATTCAGAACTGGGCAGACACATGGCAAAAGACATTTAATATAGAAAAGTGTGGGCTCCCGAGTGGCGCATCCAGTAAAAGCACTCGCTAGAGTGCAGGATGCGCTCTATAGCCTGGACGTCGCCGGTTCGAGTCCAGGCTATTCCACAGCCGACCGTGGACGGGAGCTCCGAGGGGGCGGCGCGCAATTGGCCAAGCATCATTCGGGGGGAGGGAGGGTTAGGTCGGCCAGGGTGTCCTCGGCTCACCACGCACCAGCGACCCCTGTAATCTGACCGGGCGCCTGCGGGCTTGCCTGTAAGCTGCCCAGAGCTGCGTTGTCCTCCGACGCTGTAGCTCTGAGGCGGCTGCACGGTGAGTTCGCAGTGTGTAAAGAAGCGGGCGGCTGACGGCACACGCTTCGGAGGACAGCGTGTGTTCATCTTCGCCCCTCCCGAGTCAGCGCAGGGGTGGTAGCGTTGAGCTGAGCCTAAAAATAATTGGGCATTTCAAATTGGGGAGAAAATAATAAAAACTGATTGACAACGACTAAATTTAAAAAAAAAAAAAAAAAAAAAAGTGTAAAGTAGTGCACGCAGGCAATACAAATGTGCATTATAAATATCATATGGGAGATACTGAAATTGAAAAAGGAATCTATGAAAAAGACCTAGGAGTTTATGTTGACTCAGAAATGTCTTCATCTAGACAATGTTGGGAAGCTATAAAAAAATGCCAATAAGATGCTTGGATTTATTGTGAGAAGTGTTGAATTTAAATCATGGGAAGTAATGTTAAAACTTTACAATGCATTAGTTAGACCTCACCTAGAATATTGTGTTCAGTTCTGGTCACCTTGTTACAAAAAGGATATTGCTGCTCTAGAAAGAGTGCAAAGAAGAGCAACCAGAATTATCCAGGGTTTAAAAGGCATGTCGTATGCAGTCTTGAACAAAGAGGACTACGCTGTGATCTGATTCAAGCATTCAAAATCCTAAAAAGTATAGACAATGTCGACCCAGGGGACTTTTTTGACCTGAAAAAAGAAACAAGGACCAGGGGTCACAAATGGAGATTAGATAAAGGGGCATTCAAAACAGAAAATAGGAGGCACTTTTTTACACAGAGAATTGTGAGGGTCTGGAACCAACTCCCCAGTAATGTTGTTGAAGCTGACACCCTGGGATCCTTCAAGAAGCTGCTTGATGATATTCTGGGATCAATAAGCTACTAACAACCAAACGAGCAAGATGAGCTGAATGGCCTCCTCTCGTTTGTAAACTTTCTTATGTTGTTATGTTCTAATACTGTACAAATATTGTCTGTTTTCATTAAAAAAATAATTCAGTTTGATATTCAATAACTGTTCCACACTGTATTGGCTTCTTAAATAAAAAATATATGAACGTTTAATTTATATCAAACTTCATTTTATTATTGAAAACATTCTTTAAACAACACAAGCTAAAGGTTTGGGTTTCAAGTAAACTTTGATAAAAAATAAACTAATAAAAAAATCAATGTTACTCCTTTTGACATAAGCTGGCTCTCACGACATTGGCCAGCATGTTTTATTAGAGTAATCAAATATTTAGCACAGGCTATGTATCCATTTACACGTTTAACATCACAGACTCACATAACAATGCTACATCTGCATCTACACCTACTGTAAACCAAATCTGAGGACATTATATTTCTTGATTAAACTTATTTTGATAGTTGCTTATAGCATTTTGTAAGAAACACTATTGGCTCTCAGAAGATTCTTTTCAGGAAGGAATTCCTTTTAATTTAGTCTTATCCATTTCCTTAGCTTCTTCTCAATGTGGCTTTAAAAGTCATTTTATTTTTTCACCATTCTATTCTATAACGTTTATAAGTTGCTTCAGTATTGAATTGTAATAATTTATCTTTGCATCAAAATCTACCTGCCATTGTCTGTGCCTGAAGAATCTTAGTTGTGTGCTATAAATCTACCTCTTTCTTTCTGATTCTAAAGAAATTACGAAATGTGGTGGCCTTTCAACTCTGCTGGCCCAACATATTGGGCTATAGTAATAGAAAAAGGTGGGGCTGCAGATTTAAACGGTCACAGCATTTAGAAAAGGTTACAAGACGTGCTCATCCTTCAATGTAACACGTGGCATCTCAGTGATTATGGGTGCGTGTTACATGTTATAAATCTGTTCAAGTTTACATATTTTTCAAGATTTGAAAATGCATTGATTAGTCAGTCATTGCTAGGGCCTTGTGAGTTATTAACACACAAACTGTATACATATATTGAAGATAAAGCATGCTATCTAGAAAAAGGGATGCATCTAAAAAAGAAAACAAAATCAGCACACTGATTGTAATAATGTATTTTGCACAACCTCCAATTTATCTTTAGATGCCAGTAAGGCTGGAAACAGAAAGGCTGAGGGGACAGAAAACCAGTAAGCTTGAAATACAATTAAAATACAACAGTTTTTATAATGTGACTGATGAGTTGACAGATGCTAAATATTAGTCTGTTTTGCATATTCACTTCTCATGGGGTGGTTTACAAAGCTTTTACCCCACAGATTAATTCACACCTTTTTTAAAGAGAAAAACATACATTCGAAATAAAGGAAAAAACAACAACTTAAGAATGCATAAGAGCACTTGAATTACATGTGGTTAAATTCTAGTTTTGTAACTTAAATGCAAGCTTCCCTTTATTATTATTATTATTTATTTCTTTGCAGACGTCCTTATCCAGGGCGACTTACAGTCGTCAACACTTACATTTCAGAATAATAAAAAAAAAATGGTGCCAACGGCACTAAATGGAGTCAATGTGAATTTTCCCCACAGTACCCAAAGACATTGGGGGTTTTATTGACAGCATGCTCTTGTTTTTCCTAGTTGACCGATTGTGGTTATAGTTATAACAAAAGTTACAGAGTTAAAACCTACATAATAACATACAGTAGTAGAATACAATCAAGCACAACCAATTTACTAATAAATTTTATTTAATTAATTTAAAAAATAGATAAATAAGCAAAAAAGCACAGGGTTCTGTTGTAAGGACATACAATGTTCCACCATGAAAATGATGCCCTTTCTAAATATGATGTAAAGCCAATAAAACCGGACACTATTTTCCCATTTTCAGTGCATTGTGCTTGTAAATCTACCCCATAGTGGCAATACTGTATTCTATGTCACAGTTATTATGGGTTCCAATTAAATATGCATACAGAAAATGAAAATTATATTTCACCATGCTCTCCTTATTGCATATTAGTTTAAAAAAATTCAGCTGAGCAGCTATATCATTTTATAAAATAATTAAAATGACGTATTTAAGTTTAACTTCCACATTCCTGGGGGGATAGTGTAGAAATTGCAGTGTACTGTAGATGACAATCAAAGTCAACACTCAAAGGTTTTTAACATTCCCAGTTTTGCATGCTTTAATGAAATTAAATGCATCTTATTCAAACCTGTTTCAGCTGCAAGTTTCCATGTGTTTACCCACAATGCCAATCTCACTTAATAGCTAAACCTAACAATTCTATATTAGCCTGCTAATTACACTAAATTAGCAGATTGATATCTTTAAAATTAGTGCTTTCTTTTTCTCTTTTGAGATGAAGTTTTGAAATTCCATCGTCCAAGTGGAGGAGAGATTTGCCATTTTTAAAATGTGATATACTGATCACAAAATTAGCACACGATTATAATGAGAATACTGTATTTTACTTTATTTAAAGTGCTCCTCTTATCCAGGTCTGTGTTCAAACCATGTTCTTATTATTAAACAATACGTACTGTAGCTTCAATTGACCTTTTTAAGTAAAATATGTTGCCCTGTTTATTTGGAAAATCATCAGGAAACAACAGGTGTATCTTTATGTATTTTGATTTTAAATGTAAAAACTTACATTTATATATGATGTATAATGTTTCTTGAGTAAAGGTCAGACAAATGATGTGGTGCATATGGGTGAGGGGATATTTAATCAGTGCAATCCCTGTATCATAAGGAGTTACAAAAATCTAGTTCTATAAAAAAAAAAAAAAAAAATACATCTTAAAGAAGCTTTTGCTAGCTGTTTTTTTATGGATGTCCTTGGGAAGTAAGCATTTTGATTGGATCTGCACAGCAATAGAAACAGCTGTGCCCTTTACACCTTAAATCCCCTTCAATTGATCACGGAAGTGCAGTCTTTCTTTCGTAGCCTTCTTCAAAACATGGTACAGTAAATGTGGCTAGCACACAAAAATACATCCCTTAAAAACATTTCAATCCAAACAAGTTCATAATCCTACACCACTGCTCTTGAGTACATTGAATACAAAGTATATCCATATACAGGTTATACTAAATATAATATTAAAGTGTGCAGGGGGCACTTCAGCTGCGGATCAAGAGAAGACCAGGTATGTATATTGTTGCATACGTTGTGCTTTTATTAATGAAATGTTACAGTATGGATGAGGTGAACCAGGTCCCTTATATTTTCTATGGATAAGCACTGGGTCTCTCCCTCTCCATCCACTCTTCAGCTCAGTCAGTACATTGTTTCCCTGCACTCTACCATTGCCACTAGTACTTATATTATAAGGCAGAACACCAATTACATGGTCTCTTACAGTCGCAGACAAAAGTATTTTTCTCTACAAGTGTTTTTCTTAAATTATTATTATTTGTTTATTTAGCAGATGCCTTTATCCAAGGCGACTTACAGAGACTAGGGTGTGTGAACTATGCATCAGCATCACTTCAAATTACGTCTCACCCGAAAGACGGAGCACAAGGAGGTTAAGTGACTTGCTCAGTGTCACACAATGAGTCAGTGGCTGAGGTGGGATTTGAACCAGGAACTTCCTGGTTACAAGCCCTTTTCTTTAACCACTGGACCACACAGCCTCCTTAAATGCGAATCCAACTCAACAGATGCTGGAAATAATTACCTTTTTTCTGGCTATTGACTATAATGCAGCTTAGTTACTGTGTAATGATTTTCATTTAATATATATATATATATATATATATATATATATATATATATATATATATATATATATATATATATATATATATATATATATATATAATTAGTTCTATTACATTTTTACAGACTTTTAATGTAAAGGTGCCATTACTTTTGTCATGAACAAATATTTGAAATTGCTTAAGTTTGTTAAACTACCAGCAATTGTGTATTTTGGTCTTTGTCATGTTAATTAGTGGCTAATGTTCACTAAATGCTTGTATTTAAAATGTTTTCTTGAATTATCTTAAATTAAGTGTAGGGTGCCAATACTGCGACTGTACCTATGGTTCCTAACTAGTGTTATAAAGGTGGAGCACTGTATTATAAAGGGAAACCAGAAAAGGGCAGCAAAGCATCTACAATGGAAAAGTACATGCACTGATTTTAAATGTACAGTAAATAAAGTATTATTATAATAATAAATATACTAGTTGACAAGCTCTGGATGTTTTTGTCACCAGTGAAAATCACCATGTGACAGGGAGCCCGTCGCTGGTTCCTGTCAAAGTGTGTGCAGCTGAGAAGTGTTGCTGGGCAACCGATTGGGCAGTTAGGCTCACCAGTGCTGAGCGTATCAGGAGGTCTGGATTGACTGGAGGCTGTGCCCGGGAATGCTGAACGGAGTTCAACAATTGTCTGCGCCACAGTTCAAAGCTACTGCAAGGCAATTGCTATACAGATGGGCGCTAAGCAAAAGCGTGTTTATTTACATCAAGGAGGAGAAAGTCCGCTCTGCAGGAACTACAGCACGGAAACCCTCGACAGCAAGACGGTGCCTGTGAAGGCTGCTCAGCCAGGACCGTCACAATGACCCAGAGTCACTGTGAGGCTGGGACTTTGGAAGCAACAGTAGTAGGTCAGTTTAGGGGATGGTGATCCCAAAACAGCATAGAGGGGGTTACCATAGAATAGTAGGTTCCTGGAGCGGGATGTTCCTTTTAAGTGGGACTAGCGCTCGTCATTTTGTGTGGCAAACTTATATTTTTAGCTTTGTTTTGTTTTCTTTATTAAATGTTGCTTTATTGCTGGTACCCTAGTGTCATCACTTGTGTTTAAATTAAATGTGCGCGCCTGTGCGGCGTGTCAACACCAATGCTCTGTGTCTGTCTCATTATTCACTGACAACCCACACATGGAACACATCACCCTGTTACACACCATAATAATTGCCACTTTCATTTTCAAAGGCAGCATCCAGTGACAGTCATTATATTTCAAAGGGTGGGAGAATCCTTAGGGGTACAAACTAAAACCTGTATTATACAGTACATTAAAGAACATGTTTGCAAGTCATGCTGTAAAACTGAGAAGACAATCTCTTTAAAATTAAAATGCAAATAATTCTCTTTTTAAACAGGTAGTCACCTTCATACAACTAAAAAAAAACTTTCAAACGCAGATTATAATATTTTACAACAGAATACATCATGCAGACAGCATTTTAAAATTAGCATGGCTCAGATTAATACACTGAACAGATATAGTCCAAGTCAAATAAGTTAAATTACTAAAATAAATAGTTAATTCTAGTGTTTAAATATCAATTTTGGAATAGTTTTTGAAGATGTATACAAATGCAATATTAATAATGTACAGCAATTCTTGAAAGTTTCCCCCCCTTCAGGCCACCAGCTTGTGCCACCAAAAAACACTAAAACCACCATGTCTAGAAAATAACAAAAACGCAACCAAAATTCACAGGATCTTCTTGATAAGGGTCACCATCCAATCAGCCTGATTACATGCATGGTTGATTGGCACCTGCTCCATCTGCTGCCTTTCAGGCTGGTCCTGAAGACAGTTGGCATGGCTTAGGGACCAGCCCAATTATTGTACGCTTTAAAGTATCTAAACAGTACAAACAACCGTTTGCATGGAAATGACAACATCTGCTGTTAAGGAACTTAAGCGGAAAACAAGAAATGAATTAATAATCAAGCATTTCAATATAGTCAGAATAATTGACAATGTTTGTATACAGGTTTACCAAAGATACATACAAAGAAGACAAAGGCATATTTGTATATGCAACTATAATGTATGTATAATGTTGGATTTACTATAGTAAAAATATCTACTTCACCCACAGACTAAGTATAAAAAGCCTGTTTATTTCAATCAACTCCTCCGTAGTAAACATTACTTGAATGCATTTGATCTGCAATACCTGTGTCTAAAATAGAAATTCTTTATCATAACAGTTAAAGGGCATTTCCTCATAGTACTTCACAGCCTTGACTCTCTTCCGGATACCATTAATTATTTATCTCTGTGACAAAGAGGTTCTTGAAAGGCTTGGCTATCACCAACCTACTGTAACACAGAGAACACTATGACCAACAAGAATGTACTATTACATGAACTGAACAGAGAATTAATTTAACAAACAATCACTGCAAAAATATTCTTGCTTTTCTGACATCTGATTGAATTCCAAACAGGATGGCAGAGCAATGACTGAAGTGAAAGTAACTACAGTATAGTGGAGCTCTGCTTGTGTCAGTCAATTCCCGCTATTGCATTCATTCTACAGTAAGATTGCTTCCAGATTCCCTGTATAGCAAAGCGTGTCATTCACTGCTGACAGATAAACAGAGAAGGGAAGACTAGGCAGTCTTGAACATTTTCTACATTTACTAAATTAACTCAGTGGTGAGGTGTTAAGTGCAGGATATTTTTGTAGACCAATTCAGGACAAAATGAGCAAGTTCACTTTTTTGTGCTTGTTCTCCCATTTCTATGGTTCTTGTACAGACACTCAGTGATTCTCTCTGAATGGTTATGATTACAGAGTCACATTTTTCCTTGCTTCAGAAATTAGTATTTTATTATTATTTGTTTATTTAGCAGATGCCTTTATCCAAGGCGACTTACAGAGACTAGGGTGTGTGAACTATGCATCAGCTGCAGAGTCACTTACAATTACGTCTCACCCGAAAGACGGAGCACAAGGAAGTGACTTGCTCAGGGTCACACAATGAGTCAGTGGCTGAGGTGGGATTTGAACCGGGGACCTCCTGGTTACAAGCCCGTTTCTTTAACCACTGGACCACACAGCCTCCTATTTTAGATACAGACTCAGTGGTTGATCTTGTCATAGTAAGCATGGCAAATAATGATTTAAGTATAAACAACAATAGAGAATGATGGATGTAAAAAACGTTATATGAACTGATATATGAACACAGTATTTTTATTAAATATAATCAGTGTACTTTCTGTATAAATAATTACTTCAAAAAAAAAAAAAAACATGCCATCACTTCTGTATGTTTATTTTAGTGCTTCAAAAGGTCATGTATTTACATTCATAATCAATGGAGCATCTTCATTTTTGTAAGGGGTTAGCTACTGCAAACCTTGACAGTAACAATTTTTATGTAAATCTGTAGTGCACCACCGAATCATACCAAAGAACTGTTATCTCAATACAGCACATAATGCTACAGAACTGACACCAATCTCACCCTACAAGATAACACATAAATTAAATGCAATCATGAAACAGTAGTTCAAGTTGTTGACAGTAACTAGCCTGCTAAATAGTTTTAGTGTCGTGTTTACAAAACATTTACTCCTGCACAAAATTTGATTTTTTTTTTTTTTGTAAGAAGTAGAAACAAACTGCTGTTGTTACAGAACTAGCAGTTACAACTAAAGCGTGCAGGAGCTCTTAAATCAGCCTGTATACATAACTTGAAATACAGTTAATAAATTATCACTTCTGCTTGTGAGAGGAAGGGGACATTAGCACTATCAGCCTACTGAAACTCACAATGCTGAAAATCTGCAGACCCTTTGGCGTAGAAATGGACAGATAACAGAAAGAGAACAACCAGAATCCAAATGCACTTAAACCTTTCTTTTAGAAAGAGCCCTGAACTTTGCTTTTAGAAAGAGCCCTGAACTTTGCTTTTAGAAAGAGCCCTGAACTCTGCTTTTAGAAAGAGCCCTGAACTCTGCTTTTAGAAAGAGCCCTGAACTCTGCTTTTAGAAAGAGCCCTGAACTCTGTTTTTAGAAAGAGCCATGAACCCTGTTTTTAGCCTTGCTCTTCTTTTAAAAAGAGCTATAAACTACATTTCTTGAATAGTTTAAAAAAATTAAAACCATTAGCTTAAAAGCAATGTTTTTTTCATGCTCTGTAACACTTTATACACACAGTATAAATCAATGACTAATTTTTCCTGTCCTGATGCACTCAGAAAACATGTGATTTACCACTGTGAAGCTGCCTTTGCATTGGAGGAAGCACAAACCAGGCATAAATTCAGAGCTGATGTGTGCCAAGCTTGCACTTAAACCTATCCCTCTGAGGACCAGGCCTTTTGTATTGTAACAGTTCTTTATAGAGAGCATTGTGGAGTCTCTAGTAAACAGTGGCAGTCTGTATAGTTGCCAACAGCAAAGGAATATATTAAAAATTAAATTGCCAGTCTTTATGTTTTATTTGCTGATGCTGAATAGGAGCCATTGAAAGATACAGATTCCAACGGGTAATCCTCTTCAATAAACCATAAAGAACGAGGTTGAACCGAAATTCATTGAAAGTAAGGCTTACAGTATGTCATGCTCAAGCGCAAGGGCTACCTCAAAGACTTGGATTATGTCCAAATGTAGACAGGACTATGAGGTCGTATCCCCACACCACTGGACATTCCATACAGTAACTACAGTAGTGTCATCCACTTATAGCCAAGGACTAAGCAAAACATGTTTTACATTTCCATCTGCAACATAATATTTCTTCTGTTTTCCTAGTCATCTGTGGGCGTCTGAGCAGCTGTCACTTAATTCAACTAATCAATGCTTTCTCTTGTAGGTCTGATGTAACGATAGGCGCAGGGCAAACAACTGTGCCTGCAAAATCCAAAATTGCCTAGCGGCCAGGCAATTATTTTGCACTGCGGCCTATGTAAGCTTTAGAGCAATGCAAATTACTCAACATGCACAAACAATGAGCTGCAATCATGATAATGAGGGTAACAATTATGGCCACCCAGAGACGAGGTGAGTTAGTACAGAAAGCAGTAGGTGCTGTATGACATTTTACAGCATTTTTAGGTGCAGACATGAGGGCATCCCCACTATGCCAAAAGTTCTCTCGATGACACGTCGTGTTGCTACATGGGCATGTGTGACAGAGACAGAGTGATCCTTGGTGATAAATCTCTCTCCTGACCTATGAGGGCGCTGTGTAAAGGGAACAGAGTGCCCTGGACTGGATGGCCAGACAATTCATTTCCAGGGTTAGAAGGAAGTCGGTCATTTAGAAAGGGGGCAAAACTACGATACACTAAATCATCGACCCAGAAGGGAAACGACATGGCAGCCGCAGCTTGGAGGACTGGTTGCACTAGTTAACCAAGGGGCATGATTGATGGTACAAATGGGGGCATAGCAAAATGATCTGTTCCTTTGTATGGTTAAAGCTGAACCGGAAGGTGACCGTGTATTGTAATTGTGAGTGTTTTATTTGTTTGTTTTTTTTGTCGTGTCTAAAGAACCACTTGTTTGTTGTTATTAGAAGGCTGAACACGATCCGGAGCTGTCGCCAAAGGCCAGCACTTACCCAGACAACACTGCACATTGTTTCACAAGTAACTTGTGTTTGTGTTTTGTGTTACGTGGGGGTGTTTAGGAACGGGACTATTATTATTACGGGACCAACCCGGGGATTAACAACAGTGCATTGCTGTATTGCCTGTTCTGATTGTTATTGTTTACTACGATTTGTCATCATACTTTGGATTGTACAAATAAAATATAATTGCACCTGGATTACCGTTGTCTGTCTGTTCATTGAACACTGCTGCATTCCTGCACCTGCACACTGTTAACCACTTTGCCACATGTGGTGTCAGATAAAAAGGGATGGATCACATTTCACCAACGCCGCTGCTGGAGGCGCTGGACAGGAGATGGGAGGTCGAGGAAAGACAGAGAGAGGAATGGTATACGGCACTGATCGAGAGGGTCGGACTGGCAATACCGTCCAATGCACCAACAGGACCCGTGATGCCGGCCCCACAAGCAAGGGCACAAAAGATGATGGTGGAGGATGACCCAGAGGCTTACCTGGTCGTTTCTGAGCGGCTGACTACCACTGCGTCATGGCCCAAGGAATTCTGGGCAAGTCAGCTGGGACCCTGCCTGATCGGGGAGGCTCAGGCAGCCTACCAGGCCATGACGGACACCGAAGCCGCCCAGTACGACCTGGTAAAGCAAGCCATTCTGCGCCGTCTCAACATCATGGGGGAAACACACAGAGTACGGCTCTGGAAGTAAAAGAGATCCCCAGAAGTTGTGTGACCACATGGTGCACTGGCTCAACCGTGCCCAGAAAACAAGCTTGGAGATGGGCAAGGCTATCGTGGTGGAGCAGTTCTGCCATGTGGTCGGCGCCAAAACCCAGGCATGGATACGGCGCCACAACCCCAACACCCTGGAAGAGGGGGTGAAACTGGCAGAGAATTTTGAGGACTCTCTGGTTTCCACCCAAGCCGGCCTACTCGTCGGCCAAGGTTGACCCCCAGCTGGGGTAGAGTTGCTGCCCCTGCCCTGTTACCATACCAGCAACAGGACAGATATTTAACCTTTGCGCCCTCCTTTCCCTCTACCTGTTTTAGATGCCACCAGCTGGGACACCAGGCCAGCTCATGCCCATCGGCGATGGAGTGTGACGTGGCAGCTTGCAATTGGGCAACAGAAGTGGGTAAGCGAGGGGAAAATGGTTCGGCAGGGGCCTTGTATTGTTGACGTGGTTTTAGGGAATGTGAAAACCCACGTATTAGTGAACACAGGGTGTAAGCAGACTTTGATTCGGACAGCTCTCTTGGGAGTGTGTCGTGGCAGCCACAAGCTCAGGTGGCTAACTCCTGTATCCATGGAGACATGGCGGCATACCCCACACAGAAAGTATACTTAGGACCAATAAAACGTCACCTAGTAGTAGGGATGGCGGAAAGGTTTCCATGCCCGGTTATTCTGGGCCGAAACTGGACAAAATTTAAAGACTTAACCCTTAGCGGTCCATTTATTCAGCGCATCTCAGGCCCGTCAGGTCCAATTTATTTTCACACGCGCAGTTTATTTTAGACGTGATGTTTAAAAGTATTTTTTTCACAGTAAAACAGGCTTAAAAGGCACTGCATATCAACAGGACACTCAGTACTGCATCTCCAGCCCTGCCCCACCCCTTGTTCGTTATATTTTTCAAATATCTCTTAATAATAGTACATACCGATAAATCATCTCTTGATCACTCGTTTTATCACCAAACTCCTCAATAATGCGATCCAATTCGTTATTTTATTACTATAACATCTAAAAAAAGCTTTGCAAATGTCTGTGATGTTCTTTGAGCGCTGGATGCGGAAGAAGCTATCTTGTTTGTTTATGTCCGTGTTATCTATGTGGTGTCGGGTCTATCAACATAAACGTGGCAGAAAAAGTAAAAGGGGAAATGATTGGTGATATTTTCCCCTTACAGGCTGAAAGGTTTTCCCGTTTTCCGTCCTAGAAAAACGAATAAAGAGAGAAGGACCGAAAAATGGGAGGGAGCATCAATGAGACGAGGCTGGGGTCTGGTGGGAGAATGCTCTGATGGTAACAAACGCCAGTCAAAGGGGGTCAGAATGCAGTGTGACAGAGAGGGTGAGGTTACTGTGCCATCGAGGGCAGAATCTACTCCAGCCCCTCTCAATACACCGGACATGTGGCACTAAAATGCGGACAGTGTGGGGCCAAAACAATGACCCCTCACTAGTCCACACTTGGGGACAAGTCCGTTTATTTAAGGTAAGGATGTTGAAGGAGCTGGGGTGCTAGTATTTCCGCACTTCATTATTAAGGGATAATTATTGTATGGGGTAAACCTTTCAAAAGGCACAGGACATCCTGTAACACAATTGATGGTTCCCCCATCTTGTCGGCTTGAGGTCATGAGGCTGGCGCATGATATCTCTTTTGGGGGCATCTCGGAGCTGATAAAATGAGGGAACGGATATTGGCTCGACTTTATTGCGTAGGACTTCATAATGAAGTGACGAAATATGTAGCCACATGCCCAGACTGCCAGAGAGTAGTGCCCGGTAGTGCTACCTTCTGATTCTGGGTATACACATATATTAGTGGTGGTAGATTATGCAACTAGACACCCGGAAGCAGTTCCATTGAGGTCCAGTAGTGCAGCTGCAATAGCCAAAGAACTAGTGCAGATTATGGATAGAGTAGGGATCCCCAAGCAAATCATGACTGATCATGGAACTAACTTTCTGTCTAACACGTTACAGCAAGTTTACAAAATACTAAAAATACGTCCCATCAGGACATCTGTTTATCATCCACAGGTGGGTGGATTGGTGGAACATTTTAATCAGACCCTAAAGCAGATGCTAATACGATTTGTGAACCAAGAGCAGAAACATTGGGCATCGCTTCTCCCCTACCTCCTTTTTGCAGTGAGAGAGGTGCCGCAGAGTTTGACATGGTTCTCCCCCATCAAGCTCTTGTACAGCCAACAGCCTTCCTCGATCTGTTGAGAGAGGGGTGGGAAGAGCACAAAGGCTCGTCCAAAAATGTAGTGCAGCATGTGCTCCTACTGAGAGATCACCTGGATTTGGGCGGTCGTTTGACCCAGCACAATTTCAAATCGGCTCAGCATTACAATCAAAATGCAAGAATTCAAACCTTTCGACCAGGAGACAAAGTAATACTGCTTCTTCCCTCATTGGAATCGAAACTGTGTGCTAAATGGCAGGGGCCATATGAGGTGATTCGGGCTATAGGAGTCGAATTATGAAATAAGACAGCCCGATTGCCATAATGAACGAGACATTTACTGTGTCAATTTATTGAAGGCCTGGCAGGCAAGGGAGGCCTTATTTATAGCCCTAGGTGAAGTAGAGGATGATTTGGGCCCTGGTCTAGAGACCTCTAGCACTAAATACATTTCGATGGGGGAACAGTTACTTCCAGATCAGCAATGAGAGCTGTGTAAGTTAATTGAGGAGTTCAATGTTTTTTTCTGACTTGCCTGGTAGAACTAACCTTGTTGAATATGCCATCATCTCTCCCCCAGGTGTCACGGTGCGAGAGAGACCTTACCAGATCCCAGAAAGTCGACGAAGTGGCGTTAGCAAAGAGGTATGGGCGATGCTCGAACTTGGGGTGATTGAGCCTTACAGGAGCGAGTGGTGCAGTCCAATTGTGATAGTGGCCAAAGAGGATGGCACCAACCGCTTCTACGTTGATTTCCGTAAGGTAAACGCTATTGCCAAGTTCGATGCCTACCCCATGCCTCGGGTCGACAAGCTTCTCAATAGACTGGGAACGGCAAGGTTTATCTCCACTCTGGACCTGACTAAGGGATACTGGCAGGTCCCATTAACCAGCAGTTCTAGAGAGAAAAACACATTTTCAACACTAGAAGGGCTGTTCCATTTCACAACCATGCCGTTTGGGCTTCATGGTGCGCCCGCTGCGTTTCAGAGACTGATGGACCAGGTCTTACACCCACATCGTGAATGTGCGGCAGCATATATTGAGGATGTGGTTATTTACAGCTCTACCTGGCGAGAGCATCTGGCTAGGATCACGGCCATCCTTCAGTCTTTAAAGGTAGCCCGGCTGACAGCTAACTTGAGAAAATGTGCGTTTGCCAAAACAGAGACACAATATTTGGGATTTGTAATGGGGAATGGCAGGGTGAAACCCGTTGTCACCAAGGTCCAGGCTTTGGTGGACGTGTCAATCCCCAAAACCAAGGCTCAGGTGAGGTCTCTACTTGGATTAGCCGGTTATTATTTGACCATCTAGGTAGCAGTAGTTTACTTCCTTTTGCTCCAGCATCAAACAGCAGATACATTGTTGTACAGCCAAAATGTATCAGGACTTGAGGATATATATTCCCACTGGACTTCAAGCATGCAAAAGAAATGTCTCATTTATGAAGAAAAGTTACAGCCCTCGCTGGAAGAGCGCCACTTCACCACTATTCCTGATAAATAAAATAGATACTCCCAGTTATCCTTCATTTTACAAACAGAACAGTTGTGCTTTCCAGTACAGTTTGTGTTTCAGTGAACTAATTGCAAAATAGTACCCAAGCAGCGAAAATGCCTATTCGTGTGAGAGTTCCCTGATCCTCTACCAAAGTAGTATTTAATCACCTCTTGCTTTAACCCAAAGGTGGGCAGCTTTTTCTTCTGTGTAGGCTACCTAGAGAGCTTCTCCCTAAGAAGGAATTAAACAAGCACCATATAAACTGGAGTACTGTATTATACATGCCAGCTATCTAACATTTTAAATCAAATACTTAAAAATCAACTTGGTATAGGTTATGTTATGTTAACTAATGTATTATTTTTGTTGTTAAGATTCACTTTGTATAATTTTCTTTTTCAGTCATCTTTTTAAAACCCAGCAGATTAAAGCACCCCTGTGGCCTCAGTATAGCTCTTAGAATTGTGTGCCTTTCTAGCACATCTGATGCATCATTCAAACCACAGTGCTTTTATGAAATACCACATTTGTTACAAAGTATGTACTACATTATTTCTTTCTGATATGTTTCTTCCACATCCACTAGAGGAAGAACGTTGCAGAGGGGACAGGTTAGTGGATTTACTTGGAGATTAAAATTTGTATGTGAAAAATATTATGATGACATTTTTTTCATTTTAACTCACTTGTATCAATGCAATCTATGTGCTTTAACAGTGAGGCCACAAACTACTTAATATTGAACTTGCACAGGTCTTTTCACTGAATTGTTTTGTATGGTACTGTAATAACAGTGTACTCTTAACATATTCCTTACTGCCATTGAAAGACCACAAGCAAAATGTCCATTGGTGCTGATCAGAGGTGAGTGAACTCAAACGTCTGAGCTTGAGTTCCCAGATCAAAACACCCCTGCTAAATCAGCATTACAACTTTACTACTAAACAATTCTGATATCTGGCCGCCCTCATGTTTAAAGCATGGCTACGACTTATCATTTGTTTGGCAAAAGTAAAATCTTAAAAATTTATGCACTCGTAAAAGCTATAGCGGTCCTATGCCTCCCCCGAGAAGAGCAGGTGTAATTACGAAATAAAAGAAACCAAAACAAATAGCAATGTTATATTTATTGAAAGACCATGATGTCAAGGATAATTTATCTGAATAATCTTCATTTTCTTCAAGAACTCCAGAGTTGACTTTGCTGTATGCTTTGGGTTGTTGTCGTATTAGAATTTACCAATCAGCCTACTAGGAGATGGTATCACTGTACATTGTAGAATGTTTTGATACATGGACTGCTAAAACAACCCCATATCATGACCAAAACCACCTAGGTACCAGGCTTTCTTCATTGAAGGTTTCCCCTTTTTTTCCAAACATACTGTGGTCTATTTTGGGGGAAAAGTATTATTATTATTATTGATTTCTTAGCAGACGCCCTTATCCAGGGCGACTTACAATTGTTACAAGATATCACGTTATTTTTACATACAATTACCCATTTATACAGTTGGGTTTTTACTGGAGCAATCTAGGTAAAGTACCTTGCTCAAGGGTACAGCAGCAGTGTCCCCACCGGGGATTGAACCCACAACCCTCCGGTCAAGAGTCTAGAGCCCTAACCACTACTCCACACTCCACACAGTAGTCTTTAGTCTCACTGGACCAGAGAATTTTGTTGAAGAATGCTTCAGATTCCTGTTCATATTTCTTGGCATATTTAAGAGTTTGTTTTATTAATTTTCTTTAAAAGTGGTTTGCAGTGAGGTCTATATGCATACAACTATTCTATATTCAGTTGCCTTTGTACAGTTCTTTCGGTAAGGCAAGCGTTTGCTGTGTTTATTTTAAGTGATAAAAATATGTATGGCTATGGCCAAACGTTTTGCATCACCTAGAAATGCAGGATTGAGACATAATAAATATATCCTGTATATTAACATAATTTAAATATGTTATTTAACATAATGTAATCATGTACAACAAATATATTTATTTTTTCATTGTGTTACTACTTATAACCCCTAGAAACGCCCATACTGCTTTTTATCTTTTAACTTACTAGTGTCTTACAATCAGTCAATCAATCAATCAATCAATCAATCAAATTTACATTTAATATAGCGCCCCATAAACACGAGGAGGGTCTCAGGGTGCTTTACACAGTCAGCAAAGGAAAAAGCAAAAAACAAACACTTCAGTCTACAAAATCTACACAAAAAAAAATAACAAAAAAAACAAAACAATACTACAATAAGAATTTTAACTAAAAACCTGCTCAAACAAAAATGTTTTTATATGTTTTAAAAAGAGAAAGAAAGTGAATGCTTCTAATGTGCCTAGGTAGGGAGTTCCATAGTGTGGATGCTAGATGGCTAAAAGAACGCGATCCATACGTGGGAGTTCGAACAGACGGTACACTAAGTAGGTCAGCCTTAATGTAGGTCATACTAATGGAAAATATTTACACCAATATTGGGAGGGGACGATCCCTTTTAATAGATATAAAACACTCCTGACTCAGATACGTGTACTGTATCAGCTAAAATGATCGTCTACTTGAGTTTTTTCAGTTGGAACACTGGAATGTAACAATGCACGTACACAAAAATGTACAGAGTACAATATATCACCAGTGTTCATAATGTGCAAAACCTACAAAAACATAACTGCAATCTCAGCATTACTCTGAGCCCTCTCAATGTTGAGGAGAGAACTTCATTTATCAAGATGGTCCAAATTTGTCCATTTCATGTTATTTTAACCCTTTTGAAAACTACCACACTTCTGGAATGGTTCATTTGAAAAATCAACAACAGGACAGCACATGCAGCATAGATGTAAATGCTTGTTATAAATGACACAATAGACCATTCATGTGTAAATCACTACATGTTTGCAACAGTGTATATTGAATATGAATTGACATGAAGCCTTACACTCAGTGCTTAATTTGTACAGGGGCTTGCCAGGGCACAGCCCTGGAACTTCTTCAGTTATGAAAGTTAAAAATCCCATACAAGTTTGCTCTCAAATTTGTTTTCTTACAATTCTCAACACAGTTCTTGCGTCCGCACTAAAGAGAGACAGTCCGCTGCCAAGTTCATACTTTTATCCTTTATACTTAGATTTTAGCTGAGTGTCTTTAATGACACTGGCAGCACAACAAGGACTGTGACTCTGTTGTCGTTTTTCATTCACAAATAAGCTTACTTGATTTGAAAAACGTCCTTTTACACTACTTGGTTTGATTAAATGGGTACTCAACAAAATATGAAAGCTGAACATTAATTTCAAAAAAGAACAACAACAAGTTTTAATGAAAAAAATATTGTAGCCTACTTCAATATGAACATTAAGATCATTGCTACAGTATTGCCACTTGACCGGTTTAAGTGATAACAGATTAAAACTGCTGAAAATACAGCAGCTGTCTGTCTGTCCACCAACACACAAGCGCACCACGTGTGTGAGTCTGAAAATCACGCGAGAGTGAGGAGACGTGCGAGAGAAGTACTGGGTTTGAAAGTGAAATTTGTTAGACTGGTCAAAAGAAAACTTTGCATTAGATGCAACCTCAGCTATTCCTGTGGAATTCTATGATGTCACCCTTAAAAATAATTAATAGTTGGAAGCGGCAAAATCAAACAGCAAGTACAAATTCAAAAACTAGACTCAAAGGATATTATGTAGGCTACAACGTTCTGAAACATAGGTTCACATTCAAGTTCTCTGTGCTGTTGAAAACAAAACAAAAAATCTCTGAATAAATGTTGCTGAAAACACGACCAAGGTATGTCAAATCCTATCTACCTGGATCTATTTATCTTCTGTATCTAGATATCACTACCTGTTTATCTATACATGTGTATGTGCCACTGTACGCCACTGTCATAGTATATACTGTATAATTGGCATAATAAGTAAATATTGTTTATTAACATTTATAAAATGGGTCTTTTAAATACTGATTGGTCAAAACAGATCACATGGGGGTGTGAATATTACAGCATAGTCCCATGGGTTGAAAGTTTTTTCAAAAAGGGGCGAATCACTTGTAGATATCCATACGCCACTAGAATTCTGAAGAAAAATGGTAGACATATTTAAATTTATATTAATAAACATGACTAACCACATTTAATATATCATTTTGAAAAAAACGGTAGCAATATTTAAATTTGCAATAAAGATGAATGACGAGGTATATCAATTTTGATCTTTTGGGAAACCAAACTCTAGATGAGATTTTGAATGAGTCTGTATCAGACACCAACACTTATTCAAGTGGTGAAAAAAAAGTAATACTGTTAGGCAACGAACTTACTGAAGCACAGCTTCTGGACATAGTCCACTGCCTGGGCATCGGGTGTGCTTTTTATGCCACTGTCCGAGTATTTGAAAATGCAAACAACATCTTTGTTGCCACTGGAAACAGTACCGCAAATCTGGCATGGATACCTCCTGTCACTACGATTAAAAAAAGCAATGTCACCTGTGGCAATGTGCCCCGCCCCTGTGTGCATATTATGTGTTGTATGTTGCGTGCGTGTGTTAATGTTGGTGTATAGTCATTGGTACACGGGATATAAACGGGTCTGTGTTTCACGTGTATTTAAAAATTGTATAATTATATTTAGGCACGGGATTGCACTTCACGTGCATTTAAAGTATGTAATAATATGTGAGCACGGGGTTGCACAGAATTAATTCACGTGCTGGGATTCAAGTGAATAATTAATTAGTAATTGAATCCCAGCACAACAGTATATATAGATGCACATTTCTTTCAGTCGGGGTTGGGTGTTCGGTGAGTGGAGAACGGGATTGGAGACGGAGGTAAAGAGAATAGTAGTAATAATCGTTAAAAGAAGCTCACCGTGTTTTGTCTGTTTGGTCCGTTTTTGTTTGTCTTTTTATTTTGGCGTATAGTGCCGTGTCCTGTTTTGTGTTCCAACCTTTTATTTTCTGTTCTGTTTATTAAATGCTGAGCGAAAGCATTCGCTCAGCTTCACCAAACCACACATCTCTGTCTGTTTATTTCCTGCTTCTGGTCTGACGCCACCCACTCCGGCCGTCTTTGTGACACACCTTACACTGCTTGTAAGAAAGGTTTGCTTTGATGTGCTAAATATGGCTAGACGTGGTAAAGAAGGTCTGCGTGATGTTGCTCGAAATCGCTTGCTGCAGCTCCACCTACTGTTCAGAATGAAAATCTAAAAAAAAGGCCTGTAAATCTTCAAAGCTGCAATTTCAATGGCAATGTTCAATTTAATATCTATAAATAGTGCCTTATGTTTTTAATCAGTTCAATGTTTATTAATTAATAATAATAATAATAATAATAATAATAATAATAATAATAATAATAATAATAATAATAATAATGTTTGAATTAATACATTTTTGGTTTTATTTTTTATTTTATTTTTTTAGGTCAGAGGCAGAAGGATATTTAATAAAAAATCCTTTTTTGTTAATTAAAACATGTTTTTATTATTTTTTTTATTTTTTTATTTAGTTAGTTGACCCATTTTATAAGCAGGGTGTGGGATATACTCTAATATCCACATGTCCTGGGCAGTTAACGCACCCGGGGCGTGTGGATATTAGAGTATATCCCACACCCTGTCGTGCCTTATTGCTTACACATATCAGACATGTGGTCCTGTAATTCTCTGTGAGGGGCGGGGCAGTTGTGTTGTCGCTGGCAGTTCTTTTGCATTTCAAAGGTGGCACCCCCACTATGTGGCACCCCCACTATGTATGCAGGCTTTATTTATTTATTTATTTATTTATTTATTTATTTATTTATTGTCCTGCGGTTGCCTTGAATTATTTTTTCTGCACGTACTACTACTTTATATATGAATGATGTAGAATACGTGGTACATACGTGGTACATAAGGAGGCTGTGTGGTCCAGTGGTTAAAGAAAAGGGCTTGTAACCAGGAGGTCCCCGGTTCAAATCCCTCCTCAGCCACTGACTCATTGTGTGACCCTGAGCAAGTTACTTAACCTCCTTGTGCTCCGTCTTTCGGGCGAGACGTAATTGTAAGTGATTCTGCAGCTGATGCATAGTTCACACACCCTAGTCTCTGTAAGTCGCCTTGGATAAAGGCATCTGCTAAATAATTCTGCTAAATAAACATACATTACACTAGTACATACAATACTCTTTCAAATAAACATGCATGACTTTGAATGTGCGGTTCTTAAGAACGGTATTATTGTCATTGTTTGCACCCTGGCACCTCTTTATTTACAAATTTAGCACTGCTTACACATATACATATACAGTACTACCGCAGAAACATGGATGTTATCTATATTTACTGTGTACTATGTATAGATTATATATATATATATATATATATATATATATATATATATATATATATATATATATATATATATATTCTGTATTTGTATATATAGCCTGCAATGACCTCCTCCGGTTTGCTGATATTGGACAATTGTTTATTTTGGTGTTGATTGATCTTTCTGCTGCTTTTGACACTGGACCATGGGATCTTACTGGAGAGATTACAGAATGATATTGGCACTACAGGCATTGCTTTGCAATAGTTCTGCTTCTATTTATTACATAAATGCCAATTTGTCTCTTTGGGTCAGTATTCTTCTGAGACAGGTGACATGAAATATGGAGTTCCTCAGGGCACACTGCTCTTTAGTGTCAATATGCTCCCCATTGGGTCAATTATTAATAAATATAACCTTGGATTTCACTGTTATGCAGATATACTGTTATTTTCCTACAAAGCTGGAGATGTCAGACAGACTGGACATATTCTATCTGATAAAGATGTTGATTCAAGCTTTTGTTATTTCTTGATTAGATTATTGTAATGCACGTCATTCACAACATATTACTCTGGTTCTTAAATCACTGCAGTGGCTTCCTGTTAAATTCAGGATTGATTTTGAAATTCTGCTTACTATTTTTAGATCCTTCATGGTTTTGGGCCTTTATATTTACAAGAAATGCTGGTACCTTCTGCTCCTAGTCACACCTTGAGATCAGCGACTGCTGAACTTCTGGTAGTTCCAAGAAGTTGTCTAAAATCAGGAGGGGCGAGGGCCTTTAGTTGTTCTGCTCCCTGCCTCTGGAACTCCGTCCCAAGTCATATCAGAAATGCTGTCACAGTCAAGTCTTTTAAATCAAATTTAAAAACAGATTTGTTTGTGTTCGTTTATTCTTGAGCTGGATTGATTGGCCAATGGCTTTTTTTATTTTCTAGAGTTTTACTGTAAAGCTCCCTGAGATACTCTGCATGAAGAGCACTATATGAAAGCAAATTGTATTGTATTGTACTGTATAACGGAACAGTAAATATACAGTCAGTAATTGGAACTATGGTATTGCATACTACCAGATGACAGAATTTAAACATACATTAAACCTACATTTCAAGCCATGAGTATGTTTTATAGCTACTGGTAATTGTCATAACAGATTTTATTAGTATCTCTTTTTGCCCTGGATTAAAACTAAAACTAAATCCTACTGTATGTCAAAAGTATGTAGTCATGCATTGCCAGCAGAGCCTGTATTTTTCATGTCTGAATCAATTTAATGAAACACATCATTCAAAATGAGTGAGAACATACTGTATGGTAGTCTACAGATCTTCTTTTGTTTAAAATATACCTTAAAACCTTGAAAATGCACAGTTCACATACACACTTGCAAATACTAGTTCACTTAAAAACAGAACAAAAAAAAACTTGTTCTGTCAAAATATCCCTTCCAGGACCGTACTGTACGGACATAAACTGAATTCAGCAATGCAAGCAGCAGAAATACAACTGTTTTCCCTGAAAATCTATAATTTACTGTAAGAAGCAAGCAACTGCTGCAAACACAAACACACCCTCTAGCCAGAATACCGGTAAACACAAGCACTGGATAAGAAGCACCACTGTTCTTTTGTTCAGCCCAGTGCTATTGCAATAGATATAGAAAACATCACACTCACCAGCATGTATTCCTATAACCCACTTGCAAAGCAGCCTGGACTCCACAACAAACAGCTCACCTTTCATTCGCACTGCTGTGCTACGGATGCATTATTGACCACGTCGTCAGGTACTAAATCAAACAACAGCTTAATCCCCCCTCCCTTCATCACAGCACTATGCATCTCCAGCTGAACAAACCCCAGCTGCTTGATAGAAATGGGGAGTGGTTTAAATGTGTGTATGTGTGTCTGCCTCTATACCATGTGGCCGTCCCCACAAAACAGTCTCCCTGCTAATTATCATACGAAAGTCACCTCAGGAACAAGCCCCCAAACAGCCATCTTTATGAAAAATTGAACAATGAATGAAAAAGTAGCACCAATTCCCCCACCTCCCACCCCCTCTCTTTACCCTGTCACAAGGGGCTTTACAGCACATCAGCAGAAAACTATAGGCCAAATTAACACTGCGCAATGAGGAAAACATGTTATCTTTCAGCTCTTTGCAAATAGCCATTCTGGAAGAACAGGAGATGGGCAATTACTGGTTCAAAGAATGATAACAGCTGCCCCCTGCACCTACTGTAATGCCTTCTATCAGGACCATAACAGGAAAAACCCTAGCATTAGAATGAGCTGTTCTATTTTGTCCTATAATTTCAGCTTAATAGAGGGGACACTGATCCTTTGGTGAGAGAGAAACAGTATGGTGACAGCTGGATGATAAAACACCTTCCAAGTGCATTCAGCTGCATTTATGTTATTGTTGCATATTATGTGTCACTCAAGGGCAGGTTTCCTTTTGCACTGTGTTTGTATTCCAACATAAGCAGATATCAATTTTTTTCATTATCAACCACCTCAGATGAAAGGCAGCTTTCAGCAGGGATGGGAGTGGGAGGAGGGGAGCCAATTTACATTGCAATACCACATACAAGACAACACCACATATAAGACAAACTGCAATTCTTTTAAACCACTGCAACTTTGGGGGGCTGTTATTGTTTTATACGGTTAACACTTGTCTGTGTGATTAATTAAAAACATACAGCATAAAAGACAGAATCTATCTTCTATAGTCAGCTTAGGAGTCAATGAGACTGTGCTTATAGTACTCAATAAACTGTTAATATAAAGCCACAATAATCACCTTTTCAGGTTCTCCAGCAGTAGCACTAACTTCACCCAACTGTTTAGTTTTATTTACAGAGAACCATGTATATTTAAATGTATATTTAGTGCAGAAGAAGTAATGCGTATTTAGTGTTATAAAGTACAAATCCAAATTTTTTCCAATTTCTCAATTAATAAAACCACTAATACCATCTGGATGATTTATACAAAATAATAAGTATTGTAAAAAATATCGGAACTTTACTGTGATGCAGTCCTCTGCATTTTAAATTTCAATTTAAAACATGTAACAGATGCTACAAACAATATGAATTACTGGACTTAATTCTCTTAAATTAGAACCACATATGATGAAAATCTTAAAAGCTTATCAATTTGTGACTTATGGTACTTCACTGAAAAACTGTTCTTTAAAATAATTGTTCTGCCAGACTATTATCTATCATGTTTTTTTTTCCGGATTTCATAATTGTAATTCTTAAAATCATAACTGTTAGCCCGCAGAACCCATTATCTTCTGGCAAATAATTTTTGACCAGCTAAAAGGAAAGTAATATAAGATAAAAGGGCAGCTAAGATGAATCAATCTTCTGCAGGGGATATATAATAGTTCCACACCATGTTTAAAATCTCTGCATAATTTAATGTTAGCTTTGGGAGCCAGTTTAACCATTTTCATGTCCTTCAGTTGTATTGTCTTATTTTAAAAAAAATATGTTGCTGTATCCAAGATATACTACTGAAGAGGGGTTAGAAATCTCACAAACTGAGATCAGAACACTTGAAACTACTGCAGTTTTTTGTGTATTTTCTTTGGCAAAAGCATCTATAACCTAATACTTTTTGAAGAATCACAAGTGAGAAAAAACTCAGTGAAAATGTGAGCAAACTAACTGCCCTGTGCTGTGATTTTGGTGACATGCTTTGCCCCATCCTTCAGAACTGGAGAAAGTATGTGGAGTAGCCCAGCTAGCCACAGTACAGATATCAGACAGCGAGGCCCCTCTGAAGAGGGCCCAAGGTGTAGATAATCCTCTAGTGGAATGTGTGGCTACCCTCCCAGGTGGGGGTAAGCCAGCACCATCATACGCAGTCGAGACTGTGTCCACAATCCAATGTGACAGATGTTGCTGAGAGGGGCTGTCCTAGGGTCCGTATCCCATGGCAGACGAAGAGCTGGTCAGAATGACGCAGAGCTCTTGTCCTATCCACGTAGCATCTCTATGCCTGTACTGGGCAGAGGAAATTCAATTTCTATCCTCCTCCGAAGATTTGCCATCACCCCAGGTAACAGCCACGAGGAAGGCTGTCTTCATTGACAGGTACTTCAACTCTATGGAGTGTATGGGCTCAAACGGGGCCGTCGTGAGAGCCTCCAGTACTCAATTCGGGGAGAACAGTCCTCCTGAGAGGGCATAATCGCGAGCGCCTTTAAGAAACCGGGTAACCAAAAAATGCACACTCAGAGATACCGAATCTACCGAGGCATGGCATGCAGAAATAGCTGCTAAATACACCTTCAAAGTGGAAGGTGACCTTCCAGTATCAAGCAGTTATTGCAGAAACTCTAAGATAACTGGCATGGGGCAAGAGATTGGGTCATGGCTTCTAGCCAGACACCAAGCTTGGAAATACCTCCACTTGTAACCGTACAACGACCTAGTAGAATCTGCCCTAGCGTTCTGCAAGGTATCCACAACCACGTCTGATAGAAACAGGGATAGTCGACCTTGTACAGCTGTTACTCTGTCATCCAACAGGTATGCGTGCATCGTACTGGAGTCCAGCCGGAGCCCCAAGTATGTTGTGCACTGCACCGGTGTAAGCCTACTCTTTGCGTTGTTGATGGTGAGGCCCAGCCTTGCCAGATGCTTTGTCATGACCGCCATGTGGGCCACTGCTCCCTCTCACAACTGGGAAAAGATCAACCAGTTGTCAAGGTAGTTTATTACTCTGATCCCCTGCAGCCGCAAGGGGGTCAGGATATAAGAACATAAGAAAGTTTACAAATGAGAGGAGGCCATTCAGCCCATCTTGCTCATTTGGCTGTTAGTAGCGTATTGATCCCAGAATCTCATCAAGCAGCTTCTTGAAGGATCCCAGGGTGTCAGCTTCAACAACATTGCTGGGGAGTTGGTTCCAGACCCTCACAATTCTCTGTGTAAAATAGTGCCTCCTATTTTCTGTTCTGAATGCCCCTTTATCAAATCTCCATTTGTGACCCCTGGTCCTTGTTTCTTTTTTCAGGTCAAAAAAAGTCCCCTGGGTCTACATTGTCTAAACATTTTAGGATTTTGAATGTTTGAATCAGATCGCCGCGTAGTCTTCTTTGTTCAAGACTGAATAGATTTTGGTTGCTCTTTGCACTCTATCTAGAGCAGCAATATCCTTTTTGTAACGAGGTGACCAGAACTGAACACAATATTCTAGGTGAGGTCTGACTAATGCATTGTAAAGTTTTAACATTACTTCCCTTGATTTAAATTCAACACTTCTCACAATATATCCGAGCATCTTATTGGCCTTTTTTTATAGCTTCCCCACATTGTCTAGATGAAGACATTTCTGAGTCAACATAAACTCCTTGGTTTTTTTCATTGTTCCCTTCTTCAATTTCAGTATCTCCCATATGATATTTATAATGCACAGTTTTATTGCCTGCATGCAATACTTTACACTTTTCTCTATTAAATGTCATTTGCCATGTGTCTGCCCAGTTCTGAATGCTGTCTAGATCATTTTGAATGACCTTTGCTGCTGCAACAGTGTTTGCCACTCCTCCTATTTTTGTGTCGTCTGCAAAATTTAACAAGTTTGCTTACTATACCAGAATCTAAATCATTAATGTAGATTAGGAATAGCAGAGGACCTAATACTGATCCCCTGTGGTACACCACTGGTTACCTCGCTCCATTTTGAGGTTTCTCCTCTAATCAGTACTTTCTGTTTTCTACATGTTAACCACTCCCTAATCCATGCGCATGCATTTCCTTGAATCCCTACTGCGTTCAGTTTGAGAATTAATCTTTTATGCGGGACTTTGTCAAAAGCTTTCTGGAAATCTAAATAAACCATGTTGTATGCTTTGCAATTATCCATTTTCAATGTTGCATCCTCAAAAAAGTCAAGTAGGTTAGACACGATCTCCCTTTCCTAAAACCATGCTAAATAAACCATGTTGTATGCTTTGCAATTATCCATTTTCAATGTTGCATCCTCAAAAAAGTCAAGTAGGTTAGACACGATCTCCCTTTCCTAAAACCATGCTTCGATTTTCCACAACCCAGTTACATAGCAAGACCTGTGACACTGCCATGTTAAGAGTATATAAATTGTTCAGTCAAATTGTTGTTTAACCCAAAAGAAATTGCAACAGATTTTTTTTCACTTGTATATGTTTCTGAGAGACCCCCAGAACAACATATTAAAAGTCTACCAGAAAATATCGGGTGGAAATATAATTTCAATTTTTTGTTCTAATCCTCCTATTTTTTGCTGTTTGTAGTTGTATTTTGCCATGTTTTGTTTTTGTTGTTGAAAGCCAATAAAAATGTGTTCACAAAAAAAAAAAAAAGTATTTCTATCTTTGTATCTTTTTTCTAAAATAAGTCTGTAAGTAAACATCAGTCAGCTACGGTAGTTAAAATAAATAAATAAATAAATAAATAATCTTCAATGCTATCTGATGATTTAATACTGTGATCATGGTTTGTTGTAGTACTTGATAGACCTGTCAGATTCTTTTCAAACTGATCCTTTAGATTGATTTTTGACATCAAACGATTTTGTGTTATTCTTTTGATTCCGTCTTTTAGTGAAGCACTATAAAAACACATGCTGGGCAATGTGTCCCCCGAGAATGTTGTCGAGTCTTCTGTAATCCATGAAACATTGCCAGCGAGAAAAAGAACATTGTCTGTTCTGTGGTCAGCATGCAAAGTTTGAAGAAAAAAAGCATTTGATGTTATCTCAGTTAGAACCAAAGACTTCTAAGACTCTACTGCTCAGTTATGTAAAGACGATGGAACGATGATTGGTCCAACATAGTTGAGGGCAGACTTGCATATGCACAGGCTCTCCATGCTGCATATGCAGTTTATCATCAAACATGCAGTCTAAACTTCTGGACTGGAAAGCAGTTACCACAAATGCATTGTTCTGATGCTGTCAACATTGCTAAAAGGTCGACCAGAGGATCAAGAGAAAACAGCAGCCTTACTACAGTGCTTGGAATAAAATGACAAGGAGCAGACAACAATAGGTGATCTCACTAAGAAGATTCAGAACTACAATCATATAGCTTCACCTACATGAAGAGAAAATCACAGGAACATTTTGGTGATAAAATCATTGAATGGTAGGCCAAACGTTGTTACATTCCACAGCACTGCCTCATCAATTTATAACCAGCCACAGCATGCGGATTTTGAGGCACAGAAGCTCAGAATAGTGGGGACAGCTGTCAAGCTAATAAAAAATGACATCAAGTCCTTCGATATATCATGTGCTACTTAACCATCCAGTAAGGAAATGTCTTCTGTTGATGAGTGTATTTAATTAATTCCTGAATCACTGCAGCTCTTGGTAAAGGTGCTGATGTAAAGCTAGCATCACTTGGACAAGCTCTTATGCAAGCAATAAAACCTAGGCTCCTTTTGGCACCACTTCAGCTTGGCCTTGGGGTGCAGATGCATCGCTACACAGCATTGTGAATGGTGTCACAGCAGATAGTTCAGTAAACGCTGACAATGCCAAACAGCTGGGGGACAAGATACTGGATTCACTTGATGAAGAAAACATTCAGGACTAAAAAAAAAAACTAGCAGTAACTCTTGTTTCAAGGACAGCAGTCAGAATCAATGAGGAAACAGTACAAGTTGACCCTCAGCTGCTATTTGAGAGACTGATTGTTGCAGGAGAAAGGTAAGAAGACCGACCATCACCATTCAAGTATGACCTCTGAAGTTTCCCACCAGCAATTTTGACTCTTTCAAGGCAAGCAGATGCTATTTGGGCCCACTGGGCCCACTGGAGATGTCCAGTATGTCCTTTACAGGGTGCCCTCCTACAATGTCTGCCATGGCCAAAATGGCTCACTTATAATGGCATCTGTAAGCTGTATGTTGATTATGTAACCCACAGATATGGGAAGGCTATAATTGTTTTTGATGGCTACCAGGATGTTCCTTCAATAAAGGATGCCACTCACCTGAAACGAACAGGAGTACATGTGGCACCAGTGGTGAACTTTGCAAGCGATATGGTTATCACATCAAAGAAAGATGAATTTCTTGCAAAAAAGGTCAATAAATAGCAGTTCATCAGCCTTCTGATGCAGACGTACTGATTGTTAACACAGCAGTGGAATTAGCTTAAAGCATTCACACTGTACTTGTTGATGATGACACTGACCTGTTAGTTCTCCTCTGTTATCATGCAGACATGGATTCCAATGACCCAAACAGAACGCAAAGAAAAGGAGAGTTTGGAATATCAAGAAGACCAAGACAGTGTTAAAAATGAAACTGCACCTTCTATTTGTGCATGCCATTCCAGTCTGTGACACGACACCTCGACCATATGGCATTGGCAAAGGTGTTGCCCTGAAGAAGATCAATGTGAATGACCACTTATGCCAACAAGCCAGTGGGAGCAACAAAAGAGGACATCATTGCAGCAGGAGTGAAAGCCGTTGTGTGTCTGTACAATGGAAACCCAGAAGAAGCAGTTGTCACCCCACGATATAAGCGCTTCTGTGAGAAAGTAGCTACAAGCACAACATTTGTACAGGCTCAAAGTCTGCCACCCACTTCAGCATCGGCAAAGTATCAGTATTTCTTCTAAATACAACATTTGGAAGGGAGAAGCTAGACAATTAGTTTTTGGTTGAGCCAAATAATCAGCTAGATCAGGAGTTGTGTAGTGATTTTTATATAGATTGTATATATCATCAAGGCTTGAAGTTAATGTCTATGTGGTAGCACTTAATTTGCTACTATTTTTTTTATGCAGTAGCATTTTTCTGATACCTTACGCTGCAGTAAATGAGTGAAAACGTACATAATTTGTACAGCCCGATGTAGATATGCGTGAGGCCTACAATGCAAATCGCACTGGACAAGGGAGTACAAATACCTACAGTACAGAATGTGCACACAATTTAATAGGTATGAAGTTTATTTTATAGACCAAAAGTAAAATTAAACAACTATTAAAACATTACAATTTTCTAAGATAACAGGCAATGCCCTAACAGGATATTAAGTTTATTCAGTGTCTATAAAATGCTAATTTAATCTGTTATGATTAATCTGTTATTTCGTTAGAACAGTTCAAGTTAAATGTTGTTTTGTTCAGTTCCTAAATAAATAGTACATAAAGTAGTACACTCTCGTTTGTCCGTTTTCTATATTCTGCAGCAAAACCCATAAATTAAAACTAAAAGACCCCCCCCCCCCCCCCCCATTTATAAACTGCAGGTGTATCTAAATCTAGTTTTTTTTTTTTAATTTAATTTTATTTGTGAATAAAATGTATTTGCTATTAAAACCTGCCGCCGCTGCACTTTCAAATGAAGGAGGGCTGGGTGATACAGCCGCTGAGCTACGATAGGTCTGAAACGACACAAGCTCTGTGGACAAGGATTGGTCAGATTTAACAGGGGTTTGGTCATATTAAACATGAACCCTGCCTGGAGTGGGTACTTGTCGATTGAGTCAATCATCTTGGAGGCCCACCGAGTCTGCCATTTACAGCAGAGCTTTTACAATCGCCAGTAAGTCAGAAAAAATATTGTCCAGTCAGGTATTGGCGCCCCCCCCCCCCAATAACCTCGACGCGCCCCCCCAGGGGGGGGGAGTCCCAGTTTTAAAACTTCTGAGCTAGATTGACTGGGCTAAAACTGTTGTGGTTTTGATTATCGTTGGACTTCAGTGCATTATTAAGTTTAACGTTCTCGTTAAAGAACGTTAGTTTTCATTATTTCACCTTTCATGCATATACAATATTAACAAATACAAAATTAACAGGGCTGTATAATCGTTTAGTACAGAGTAGTGAATCACTACAGTTGGAAGTGTACAAGTACTGTACAGCTAGTATAAATATTGACATAAATATTATTATAAGGACACTGCAGATCATTTGAGATTCTTGCTGGACTGATCTTCTCCTGTACGCTTAAAAAAGGGGGGAGTTTATTGTGCAGTATTTATACTTGTAAACATTGTTTATGGAGCCTGCTATATTGATTTTAGTTCAATAACTAGAAATCCTCCCGTTTGAACGAGCATGAACAATTAATTGACGTAGGAGCAGAACTCCAAACCATGTACCTTCTAGCAACGCTCTGAAAATACGCACGATTGGCCTCAGTGCATCCTGCTGGTTTTCTTAATGCTCCCATTTTCCACCTGGTGGCAAGACTAATGATATGCAGATAATCTAATATAGTCAGAAAAAACAGGATTGCAAAGCTGCAACATTTAAATAGCTGGCTGTGGCTACCACTAAATGTGATAGTTTCTGGTACATACATGATAAATTCTCGTACGTATGTGATAGTTTCTATGGAAAGATTGTGATGGATTTCCATATTATTATTTATTTATTTTTTTTAATTTAGAAGTTGCCAATTGATTTTTACTCCGTTTGTCTTCCAATTTGAAATGGCCAATTATTTTAGGCTCAACTCACCGCTACCACCCGTGCACTGACTCGGGAGGGGCGGAGACGAACACACGCTGTCCTCTGAAACGTGTGCCATCAGCCGACCGCTTCTTTTCACTCTGCAGACCCACCATGCAGCCACCTCAGACGTACAGCGTCGGAGGACAACGCAGCTGTAGGCAGCTTACAGGCAAGCCCGCAAGCGCCTGGCCAGTCCACAGCCGAGGACATCCTGGCCAACCTAAGTCCTCCTCACCTAGGCGCTGCTCCGCCAATTGTGCGCTGCCCCTTGGGCACTCTCGTCCATGGTTGCCAGTGGAATAGCCTGGACTTGAACCGATGACCTCCAGGCTACAGGACGCATCCTGCACTCCACGTGGCGCCTTTGCCAGATGCGCCATTCGGGAGCCCTGCATTGTTATTGTTTGTTGATTTTTTTTTTCACATGTATTTAGGGAAAAAACATCTCGTCTGTCAGAAATGACACGGCCGATAGAAATGAGAAATATATATCACAGCGTATTTTGCATTGCATCGATTTACCACCTTGCCAAAAAAAAAATTTGGAATGGCAGAGACTATTAAAAAATATGTCTCCTTTATGTTTTTATCTGAAATTTCTACTGTATGGCTGTATGGTTTTGTAATTAATTCACAAGCGCAAAGTAAGGCCTTTCTTACTGCTGGGATATTTTTAATGGAGTGTTACATATAATGAATTTGATAACGTTTTGCAAATCAACAAATATCTGAATACATGTCTGAATCTTGAACAGACATCTGAACATGAAAATATCATGTTTGTTACAGCAGTATAACAAATATGTGTTACATGGATAGAATCAATGTTATATAAAGTATAGCATCTAGTATGTCATGTTAATTATTACTATAATAAATATTATACATTTCATTGAATGGTCTGTCTGTCACACACTACATTGTGAACATGATAACTGCCTTGATTTTGTACTGATCTTCACTAAGCTTTTATTTTATTATTCAATCCTAGCCTCCTATGTATGTTTCGGGTTGCATTTGACTATAATCTTTCACTCCCTGTCCTCTTACTACACGATTATGAGGATCCTCTCTATAAGCCTGCACTGGTTTTCATAAAAGGTAATGGCAGCAGATACCTGAATACAGGTGCTCCTCGACTTACAACGCTTCGACTTACGCACAGCACTTACGACTCTTTTGCATTAGTACCCTGCTTCAACTTTACGATATTGATACGGCATTTACGACACGGCGAGACACAGTGTCTGAAACCTAAGCTGTGAACTCCGTCACGTGATGAGGTGCTTCAGGTGACCGTAGTTCCAACTAGGAGTACCGCATACACACACTGGATACGTCATTGGAAAGCCCCTAGTCTGTACTTTTAAACAAGCCAGGTAGGTGCCCGAGTAATATGCGCGTAACCACCGGGGTTCCGAAATCAATGGGCTGAGTGTAAAGAGTGAAATAAATATTTGCATGAGTACAATATAACGGGTCATGTTTGTAAAAATATATTATCTGGCCAAAGTGTCAGGAACGTAACCCCAACTTATAACGTTGTTCCTATGGGAAAATGTGCTTCGTCTTACAGGTCATCTTACTTATACTACAGGTTTGGATATGTCGTGGCCCTGGAGTTGGCTCCCTTTTCTTACAGTCTAACTGCAACTGACTCTGAATATTATTCGCTGCATTAGATCGTTGAACATTTGGCGGTTGAATTAGCTGTACGGAGCTCATCGATATAATGAACAACAGATCTATAATGCAGATGAAGGTGGTGTTTATTGGAAATTGCTGCCCTGCAGGTCACAGGGACCGCAAAAGAAGAACACAAGCAACAAAAGGATCGTGTCACAGTGCTGTTTACAGCTAATAAAACTGGGGAACAAACTGGAACTTCTTCTCATCGGAAAAAGTAAAAAGTAAGAATGCCTGGATGACCAGCAACATATTAAAGTCATGTTTTTTTTTTTACTAATTTGTGTCTCAAACTCCTTTGTTTGTGCAGCATAAAAACGTGATTCTTCTGTTAGTTAACTGCCCCGCACTTCCTCATTCAAACAAACTTGTTATGAATGGCAGGTTGTGTACAACCAGATCCAGATGGGCAGCAGTGTGGAGTAGTGGTTAGGGCTCTGGACTCTTGACCGGAGGGGTGTGGGTTCAATCCCAGGTAGGGGACACTGCTGCTGTACCCTTGAGCAAGGTACTTTACTTCGATTGCTCCAGTAAAAACCCAACTGTATAAATGGGTAATTGTATGTAAAAATAATGTGTAAAAAATAATGTAATTGTATGTAAAAATAATGTGATATCTTGTAACAATTGTAAGTCCCCCTGGATAAGGGTGTCTGCTAAGAAATAAATAATAATAATAATAATAATAATAATAATAATAATAATAATAATAATAATAATAATAATAATAATAATAATAGATCCAGCCAATGGACCAAGGAGTGATTTCAACATTTAAAGCACACCACCACCGTGAACTAATTTGCAAACTTCTTGCAGATGAACAGGCTACTCTCCAAGAAGCCATCAAAGCACTAACAGTAAAAGATCTTGTGTATATTGCTGCTGATTGCAGGGACCAGATAAGAGCAGAATCAATTGAGGTGCCTTTGACCAAGACGTGACACCGATAACAAGTGCAGATACTGAGGATACAGAGAAAGCAGCTGTTGCAGAACTCGCTGAGACCCTAAGTCGACACAATTCAACTGATGCAGATCCATAGCATTGTGCGCATTTGTCAGAACATCCACGTGAACAAGAAAAACAAGATGAAAAGTAACGGATTACTTTCCCCAGTTGCACTGACTTTTACTGTAACAAAAGTAAGTCACTGATTTTTATTTTATTTTTACTTTTGATTTGCTCATGCAATTTTCTTTGGTAATACAGTAGTGTTATTACTACTGGTCCAGTATGTAATGTATTATTTTCAGCGTCTGCCCTGCAGCATACAGCGATTGCCTGTTTTCACTCTATCTGTAAGCAATAAAGTGCATTTCAATGCTTACTGCAGTTACACTATTTGTTAGGTTCCTGTTTTTTTCTGTGTTTCTTGATATATCGCTGCCCTTGTTATATATAGCGGATTTATATTGGACCCTGACACCCGTGATAAAACGAGGGAGGTTGTATTGGTTTTTCTATGGGTCTGCTGCTATATCGCAGCCCTCGATACATCGCAGATTTATATTGAATTCCGGCACCCATGCTATATCGAGTGGATGGTGTATTATGTGCATTAAAGTACTTCTGAATTTACATTTAGTTATTTGATATACTTACTTATTTTGTTCATTCAAATGTTTAAACTGAATGATTCAGTAAGGATTTTTTTTAAATGTGAAAGGCAGGAAAGAGTGGAGCTGCTCCAGAACCTGAGCGGCTCCATGCTCCGGAGCATTCTTGTGACCCCAGCTCAGTTTTAAATAATAAACCATGCAGCCTTATAAAAAGACACATGAGAATATGAACCATTCACTTTACTGTAGTTTTTATAGGGCTCTCTGTTATGCCAGAAAAAAGGAACTCCAAAATAATCTCAGTTCAAAAGTTCACCTCATATATTTTGGAAATGAGGAAGAGGCGGACATGAGATCATATCCAATTCATTTTAAAGGAGTTACCAGCACTTTTTAAATATAGTATTCACTTAAAAGATAAGGGTTGTAAAACAAAACAAATAATTACATTTAATTGGGTCTTCTGGCGCATAAAGCAGAGAAAAAGTTCTATGAAAGCCGAGGCAAGATTTGAGTCAGGTATCATTCGACTTGCTAACTACAAGTTGCTCTGAAGATCTCTGAAAAAGCTGGTCGTATTCAGAAGCCTCTAGGGTTGGACGATAATGACATTTTCAGCTATCGATTATCTTCTGTAAATTATCACAATAATCGTGATTACCGGCTAAAATAAATATTAAAAATGCTTGTGATTTTATCAAATTTATACTTAAGCAGCATGACAACCGTCAAGTCACTGAGTTTTGAAAAAGAAAAAAAAAACTAGACAGTGTGCCAAGTTTTTAAATTTCTGGTGGGAGCCCAGAACAAACGCAAGTATAAATAGACACCTATTTTAATTTGTACATTAATAAATTATGTAGTTTCCCTATAAAACAATATCTATTTTGTTCTTATTTAAACATTTTTGTTAATTAGAGAACGTACACGTTCATAAAAAAAGTGCCACCAAATGTATTAATACAATGAACAAAATTGCTAATGTTACCTGGAAGCATTTGTTTTCTTTACTTGTGTGGCGAATCTGACATTAAGAGAATCAAACTAGGTTTGTGTGTGTGTCTGTATACAGAGTTGTATACTATTAGGAACATACAGAGTTGCACATGGCTGCTTGTATGCACAGTTTAATAAAACACACCGCCGATCCTTCCGTTAACACTCTTCTATTTATGCAACTACCCTTTTTTTACAATAGCAACACCATGGGAACAGATATATACTGTATATACGAGAGTGCTGAGAACTCGCTTATTTTTCCCCATGCGGTGCATAGGCTGTAGTATAGTACTCGTGTGTAGTTTAAAATAAAGAAGCAACACATTGTATAGGTTATATAGGTAATATTACATGTTTGCCATATGGTTGTGTTTTTTTTTTTTGAAATTACATTACATTCAATGTACATACAAAAAAAAAAAATCCTGTGTCAAAATGTTTAACCCCAAGCGTTCCATTTATTCAGCGCGTCTCAGACTCACCAGGTCCAAATTATTTTCACACGAGCAGTTATCATCACAACTGTGCTAACTGTGTAAATTTTGACACAAATATGAAAATACTTTTGAAAATATATCACCAGTACTTTACGTGAGTCTCTATGGTCATATAAAGTTTCATGACTGTAGTTTATTGCACCTTGGATTTATGAAAATATGATAATAGAGCCGTCGTGAAACGGTTATTTGCGCGCCGCGGCCATGTTTTGTAATGAAAAAGTGTGGATTTTACAAACGGTAGAAAGGACCTGGTCATGAACATGTGTGCCAATTTAGGTGTCGATTGACGTTGCGGTTTAAGACTGCCACGAAATCCGCGTGTTCAGATTTCTTTACGTACTCTTTTTATTTGCTCAGCACACACTCTTATCTCAGGGGAGACGTTAGGAGGATAGAGATGTTATTACTCCTAGTGGGATATAGTTCGTGCTCTGGATCCGCAGTATATTCAGATGACCAATATAGTACCCAAGAAATTGACAGACTCATGTATCTAAAGTGTTTTTACGAATCAGAGTATGATTAGTACTCCTTCGGTTTATTAACAGTTAAATATTGGATTGAGTAGCTACAGGCTACTTCATATCCCCAGCTGACAGACGTTCTGGGCAGTCCAGTGTCTTAACAGATATTACCGTTAACACTTTAATACATCTTTATGTATTCGTGCAGCCTGCAGGCCTGGCCATGACCACGACACTAAATACACCCAGTAGCCTCTTTCAGCACATTCAACAAATGTTCTCCTATCCCCTAAACATAGCGTGAGTCCCTTATAGCAATACATGCAATACATGTGAGATAAAATAATAATTGATTAATGCTTACCCTTTAATATAGATCATAAAAGGATATGACTGTCTTCACCAGGCAAATTGAACTGAGTTAAATCAGTTCAATTGTGTTTTTGGTTTGCAGAAGATGGACCACCTTGCCCTGTCTGGGATGAGTGTGGTACTCCATTGAAATTACTCTGGAGTTTTATAGGTTTTTCGTCTCATTGGAATACATGGGATGCCTCAATTAAATCCAATCATTAATCAGGTGAGACAGCTCTTTATCCCTTTTACAAATAATAGTTTTCAAAAGATCCGGACTAACTTTTCAGAATTAATAGGTGTCATGTACTCAATAAATTCAAAACTTCACATTTGTTTCAACTCTTATGATCTCATTTCTTTGCTTTCCTCCGAGCCCCTCCTTTATCTGAAAAGTTAAGTGAACCAAGGTTCCCAGGATCTTGGTTTATAATATAATATAAAAACACTACTGCATGCAAAACACTATTTTTATATGTGTTATATATGAGAGATGTTCTTAATATGTGACATCATCTTCTAAGTGATTATATTATGCTAAATTAAAGGTATGTGTTTCTTTTACCTTCATATTGTTTCATCATTTTGTTAATGAGTCAGTTTTGATTCCATATACCATTGTCTAACAGAGTATTTGACAAAAGTTTGTCTCATACAATATTCAAGTCATTTAGTTTAATTAAGTTTAAGTGGTAATAGTTTTCATTACAATTATTTATCCCTTAAGAGATGCACTGACCAGGCTCTGACCTGTACCTGACTCTGGGAACATGTTACTGCTAGCAGTTTCCACAGTCTCTTGTTTTTTTTCCAAGGTCAGAGTCTGTGCAAAGCACTTTATTAAATATATGACCTGTCCATTAAGCCATGATTTGTGCATATTATTTCAAGACATTTACTTATCAGTACTAAACCACTAACTCCATAAACCTTAACACTACAAGTCTATGAGATTTGCAATTTTGCTGAAGTGGAATGTAAGATGACCCCCTCCTTTCTCTACAGCCCATATGAGGCCCTTTTTCACTGCAGCAGTTTCAAATAACCACATTATAAGGATTCCATCTACCATCATTAGACAATAGTATAGTGGATTAATAACAAGGTACATTATAGTATATTATTACAAACTTAACACAAAAACATAACACAACACCTTTTAACTTCTATAATTCAATGGATATCATAATGTCTAGAAGTCTTATTGTTCAATAGAAAGAAGAATTAATCTACCTTTCTCAATTAATTCAATTGAATACTGCTCCAGCTTTTAATCTTCTTATCACTAAAGCAAAGTCGTGAACAAGCAATAATACTTGTCAGTTTTAAATAATATGTTTTCTCATTATAGCAAATACTTAAAAAATATCATTAATCTTATGAAATAACTGTTATGAACTATAAACAGTGTCAATTAGCACTGAACCTGTTTCATTATAAGATAATCTTTCAATTAATTTACCTCTGTTTATCAGTTGCTATAATATTACTTTGGTGAATCAATCTTAAGATTTAAATCCAAATATAGGCCAGTATAACTGCATTCAACTAGGCTTGACCCTTCTCTTTGTTCATACAAAATCCAGCCGGTTTTTTCTCAAGACCTCTGGCTTGTTAGTTAATCTTTTGGTCATAAAGAGTCTCTTCTTATCTTGTGTTTTTAGGACATAAATTTGTAGATTAACATTCACTTTTAGCTGGAATGGTTCTTTTTATCAAGCGTCATGCTTTCTGAAGATCAGATATACTAGTGGTAAATCGTTCATTATATATATTTTCTTAGGGATTCTCAGACCACTAAGTATTTAATTGAATACATGTGTAATTCCAAACAAGAGTGGACTGACCTATTTCATGGAGCAAGAGAGCCACCTACTAGTGGTACAAGGATACTCTTTCTTTATCCTTCCTAATATCTTTGACACTTCATTTTATAATACATTCCATATTTAAAATCGCCTAGTACATATTCAGCATATCCATATGTTCTCAGCAGGATTCAGCTTCTGTACCAGGTTTCGCTTAGTTGTTTCCACAAGAAGTCCCTTGATCCAATGTTTCTCCATCACAGGTGTGGATTTCCATGGCCTGACTTCATTCCTATAAGATACTTGGACACGTTTAGCTGTAAATATTATTTCTTTATATTTCCTTTTGTTCGCACAGAGTCACTTTGCGAGGTACGCCTTCCATCCAGAACACTGAAGGAGGCCAAAACTCACTGTTATTCATATTTTCTGGTATCCAATTACTGTTCTTTTCCACATCATCAGTAGCAAACTTAACATAACTGAATCTGTTTCATTTGATGAACCATTTACTGTAGCTTACTGAGATCCTCAATGCAATGGAGTCTAATGTTTTACTATATGGAATAACTAGTTCAGCGTCACCTGCGACAAGACAAGATTGTTGAATATTTGGCGCCAATCCAGCGTAGCGGGCAAAGTAATTGTTCAATCGACCTCGATTGAACATATGTTTTTTTATAGGCCATTGCTGCACTAACTGCTGCCATTGTCATATTTCCACCTTAAGTTGTTTTTAACGGCAAGAGTTTTGAAAAATTCCCAAAATTTCCACATGATCCAATATGGCGGTCGAACCATGTGACTTTTTCATTTGGGAACGCCAGTCTGGTTGTTCAGCCATAGGCATCTACTTAAGTATGCGTTTTCATAACTCTGCGATGTGGTTTGGGAAGAAAAATAATAACAATAATAATAATAATAAACATAACAATAACAATAGGCTTCCCCTGCCTTATAATAATACTTACCTTTTAACACAGTGCTCGCACAGATCATGTTTTACTCACACAGACAGTTCAGTGCCGCTTACTGCTCAATGCAGAGCTGCTTCCTGTTTCACTGGGTCACGGACGATAATTATGATTATCGATAAATTTTCAATGCGATAAAATTATCGCTGCAAAAAAATTTGCATGATTATCGATTATTGTTCCAACCCTACTGTTCTGCATGAGAAACAAACTTTACTTCAGTTGCCGTCACACAAACTAATAATTGATGTTCAGACAAGATGGAACAGCTCATATGATATGTTAGAACGATAACTTGAACAGCAGGCGGCAGTAAGCGCTGTGTTGATGAGCACTGGAATTCGAAAAAATGCGAGACACAATTACATTATCAGATGAAGACATAACTAATGCAGAAGACGTTGTAAATGTGCTTAAGCCTTTCAAAACAATCACTACGGTGTTGTGTGAAGATAAGCTGCCAACTGTCTTGCTGATTATCCCTCTGAAAGAAAGACAGAAGATTCGCAACTTGTGCAAAGTGTAAAGAATGCCATTTCGACTGATACAGCAACAAGATATTCGGATAAAGAACAAATAATGGATTTTCTTTTGGAAAATTTTGCTCTGGACCATCGATTCCGATCTTTGCCCCTATTGATGAAGGCTGTTGATTTGCAGGAATCGCAGGTAATTTTTCCACTTATAATATTTAAAAACGTTATCATATATAAAAGGTATAACAAAAATTGTAATGAAGTTCCCAAAACAATATTAATACACAAAGCAAAGCTTTGTCTGCCAACAGTCGTTTCAAAATAGGAGTTGCATATGGCTGAACAAGACAGATATTTCAACTTTAATTTTTTTTTTACTTATATTAGTACGTTATCATGTTTTTGGCTCGTGGGAGACAAAAAATAGGAGGAGTAGCAAACACTGTTGCAGCAGCAAAGGTCATTCAAAATGATCTAGACAGCATTCAGAACTAGGCAGACACATGACAAATGACATTTAGTAGAGAAAAGTGTAAAGTACTGCACGCAGGCTTCAAAAATGTGCATTATTAATATCATATGGGAGATACTGAAATTGAAGAAGGAATCTATGAAAAAGACCTAGGAGTTTATGTTGACTCAGAAATGTCTTCATCTAGACAATGTGGGGAAGTTATAAAAAAAGGCCAACAAGATGCTTGGATGTATTGTGAGAAGTATTGCATTTAAAACAAGGGAAGTAATGTTAAAACTTTACAATGCATTAGAAAGACCTCACCTAGAATATTGTGTTCAGTTCTGGTATCCTCGTTACAAAAAGGATATTGATGCTCTAGAAGAGTGCAAAGAAGAGCAACCAATTATCCCGGGTTTAAAAGGCATGTCGTATGCAGACAGGCTAAAAGAATTGAATCTATTCAGTCTTGAACAAAGAAGACTACGGAGTGATCTGATTCAAGCATTCAAAATCCTAAAAGGTATAGACAATGTCGACCCAGGGGACTTTTTTGACCTGAAAAAAGAAACAAGGACCAGGGGTCACAAATGGAGATTAGATAAAGGGGCATTCAGAAGAAAAAATAGGAGGCACTTTTTTACACAGAGAATTGTGAGGGTCTGGAACCAACTCCCCAGTAATGTTGTTGAAGCTGACACCCTGGGATCCTTCAAGAAGCTGCTTGATGAGATTCTGGGATCAATAAACTACTAACAACCAAACAAGCAAGATGGGCCGAATGACCTCCTCTCGTTTGTAAACGTTCTTATGTTCTTATGAACATGTTGATTTTTCTGAAGAATAAATTTGGCATTATTTAGATGATTGTTTAGCAAATATTGCTCAGTATTTTTCTTTCTTGGGTGTGTGAAGAAACAGTTTGGGTCAGATAAGCAAAAGACAAATGTAAATTAACATTTGTTAAATTTTGTTGTATTTATTTATTTTGTAACTGCTTTAAACTAAAGCAAGTGGCATATTCTTCATTGGAAAAGAAATGTGATTTTGTTGAAATAGCTTTATGTCTGTTGATTAAAAAAAATGACTAGTTATTTAAGTCTTTTAAACAGATGTGTGGGGCGTGGAGGGGTTACATGTATCGTGATATGTAACGTACCGTGGCTTGTGTATTGTGATACGCAACGTATCGTGAGCTTAGTGTATCGTCTTACCATTAGTATGCTGAATGTTAATTCCATCCCTACCAGAACCCACAGGTGGAATGGGGCCATTCCCTAATTAAGTGCTAATTTGGGAATGCCCATATGTATATAATGGGAGGAACAATCCTGTTTGGTGGAGGAGGGGGAAGAAGGAGTGTTAGGTGAACCTTTAGTGAAGGCTACAGCCCAGCCTAGAGGTGAATATTGGTTTTAGTGTTTGTCCTGTGTTTTGTTTAACTCTTTATTTTGCTCGTGTTTTGTTAGTGTTTTTATAAATAAACATGCACAACAGCATTTTTACTGCAGCTTCCTGACTCTGAGTCTCCGTCCCAATGCTATCCTGTCACAATCCCCATACGCAAAACAAATCATAAGTGCAGGTTCAGACGTGCGTGATGGGGTAGTGAGGTAGGGTTGGCTGACATGCCTCTTGGTTCCAGCTGCAGTGGTTGTCTGTGAATTTCAGTTCCAGCTCCAAGGGCTGCCGTCTTTGTACAAGGGATAAGAGAACAGCTTCCAGCTCATTACGCACCAACCTCCCAAAGGACAAGGGAGATATTCAGCAAAACTGTGTTCCCTAAATACTACCAGACTCCTCCCTGTGATCAGTGTGTCACAGCCTCCAGTCCAATCACTGCAAACAACACAGCTGATCACAGTAAAGAAATCTGGGTTCTCCACAGATTTGTCCCACAGAAAGATGGCTGACTTCCGGTCTAACTTCCTCCCCTACGGTGACCTTTGAACCAGTGCATCTCCTGTTGGCGATACCTCTAGACTTGCCTAGTGCCCTCTCAGTTCGGGAGGGAGATTTGCAGCTCAGATTCTTTTTCTCCCTGTCACACCCCTCCTTCTCCTTCTCTCAACACATCTCCTCCCTGTCATGCACTTGCCGCGTCTATCTCAGCAATATCTACTGAATCCGTCAGTTTCTCACTATTTATTCCACTCAACTCCTGGTCCAAGCTTCTCCCAACCTTGCTACTCTCATTACCCCATGCTTCGCACTCTCCACTGGCTACCTATCTCTGCTCCCATTCAATACAAAACCCTTGTTCTTGCCTACCTCTCTCTTCACGACACTACCCCCTCCTACCTCGAATCCCTCGTGTTTCCCTACACCTCCTCTCACTCTCTCCTCTCCTCTACTGGCTGACTGGTCATGCCTTCCCTCTACTCTCCAGCCTCCCATGCCTGCTCCTTCTCTTCCATAGCCCCTCTTTGGTGGAACCAGCTACTGGGGAACTTCAGGACTGCTCCATCTCTCACTGCCTTCCACCACCTCAAGAACCACCTGTTTAGACTGCACTTGTAGATCTCTTGATCTACCCCTCCTACTATGCACTGGACTTGCCTGACCTAAGCACCACATTACTGGATTCTCAGCTAATGCACTACTATTATGTAGATATAACTTGTTATAATCCTAAGTTGTTGTATCCTAACTCATACTGCATTTTAGTAGTATTATTTTGACTTACTGTAAACTACACTGTATTTAAATATTAAGCTTGCATTGTAACCCTGTAACATCTGTAAATCGCCTTGGATTAAGGCAGCTGATAAATAAATATATAAATAAATAAATCTTTCTCATCACCACTGTCTTTGTCATTATCATCATCATGGTCTTCATCATTATGATCTTCACCTTTGTGGTGTCCCTCATAATCATGGCCTTCATCATCATCACCATGGTATTCTTAATCATCACAGTGGCCTTCATCATTATATTCATCATTATCATCACCACCGTTACCAGTATTGTCTTCATCATTACGTTCACGTCATCAGTACAATCATCTTCATTCTCATCAACTGCATTTTGAATATTGCGTCTATTTATTTTCCATATCATATATTGACATTTTCTTCTCTGAATATTATTTTTTTTAAATCTAGTGAAATAACACACTGACCCCAAACAGAATTTTCACTTCGATAACCTGACTCTAGTCTTTGCCTGTTATTTTTTTATGATAATAATGTCTCTATGATAAGGGAGACCTGTGCTGGCTATCAGGCACATGTATGATCCTGCAGGGGAGAGGTCGGGTCCCTTGGGATCCGCCTGACAATCATGGCAATGACACAGAGGTGTGAGGGTGTGTTGTGTCTCTCTCTCTCTCTCTCTCTCTGAGTGGTCGGGAGGCGGGTCTTGGGGGGACGATCGACCAATAAAATTGACGCTCTGCTGTTCCTTCACTCTTGCCCATCTAGGAGAAACGACAGCAGGAGCTGGATTCGAAAACCTGGATTAATACAAAAGCGAACGCCAATGGCTGGAATGAGAAAAAAAGGACAAGCAAGCCCGGCTGAGGAAGGTAGCAGTGCTTTATTACGTTCTCAGGTGGGACGTTGTGAGTTTAGTTGGGCAACCCCGTGAGTGATAGCGAGGGAATAGCAGAGCATCACGGACCCTCGAGTCGCACCGGATAACGGAGGCTGCGACAAGCAGCACCTTTGATTTGTAGTTTTGTTACTGTCTTTTATTTTCCCTTTTTCTTTCGCTTTCTGTTTTTGAATGTTATTTTCAGCACCTGCGTGTGCTATCTGAAGTCCCTTGAATATAAAACAAACCCGAACCTTACCACTGTTGGTATTGTTAATCTGCAGTACAAGGGTGCCCCCACATATTTGTTTTTCACATCTTTGGAAATGCAAACTCTTCCAAAATAGTTTTTATCTTACAGTATGTTGGTACTAAATGGAAAACTGTAATTCTGGCATGGGTGAAAAAATCAATAATCCTATGTATTTAATTCTTTAAACTTTTAGCGCAGCATTTTCATAGCAATTCAGAATCCATGAAAAAGTGTCTGCACTATTTTGCAGCGGCACCTCAGCAGAGGAGGCACTGCCTACTCTAAAATTTTAAAATAAATTAGCCTTTTTTATTTATGTATATGTAATATGCAATAATAAATACATTAATTTAATGCAGAGGCAGTTGTCCGATCCAGATTCTCCACTCAGTCACTGCTGAACGTTCAGAGGAAGCAGGCGTCCGATCCAGATTCTCCACTCAGTCACGCTGTTCAGAGGAAGCAGGCGTCCGATCCAGATTCTCCACTCAGTCACGCTGTTCAGAGGAAGCAGGCGTCCGATCCAGATTCTCCACTCAGTCACGCTGTTCAGAGGAAGCAGGCGTCCGATCCAGATTCTCCACTCAGTCACTGCTGAACGTTCAGAGGAAGCAGGCGTCCGATCCAGATTCTCCACTCAGTCACTGCTGTATGTTCAGTGGAAGCAGGCGTCCGATCCAGATTCTCCACTCAGTCACGCTGTTCAGGGGAAGCAGGCGTCCGATCCAGATTCTCCACTCAGTCACTGCTGAACGTCCAGTGGAAGCAGGCGTCCGATCCAGATTCTCCACTCAGTCACTGCTGAACGTTCAGTGGAAGCAGGCGTCCGATCTAGTTTCTCCACTCAGTCACGCTGTACGTTCAGAGGACGCAGGCTAACTCATACGTGACACAGCGGCTCGTGTACCTAAAAAAGGCATTGGAATATTATTATTTTGTTAAATGCCTTCTTAGTGAGGGAGCAGGGTATTTGCCTGTAATTTTGGGTCCCTCTCCCGGGGGCAAGGGTAATACAATCGGTATCAATATTTTGTGTACAGTTAAAGCTTTCAAATGGTAGTTGTGGTTAAGTGGCACAGTTGCTTGTTTAACTAAGAAAATAATTGGAATATAAATCATTTATTTTAAAAAATAAGCTTTTTTAGTGGTGGAGGTGGTGTGGGGGGGGGGGGGGGGGTATTTGGATTTAATACATCATACAAAAATATAACTTCAGAAAGTGCTCTTATCCCAAACAATGAGTTCAGCTGGGTTTTGAAGACGAGACACCCCAACTCACTATCTCAAAACTACTTTGGATTTTTGATGAATCAACAAATGTTATGTCTTTTCTACACTGCAGGGCTCTACGTTTAGATTTTTAACTACTGGCCCCCTGCAATTTTATCTGGCCCAATATATTTATATATTTTTTCATGATGGTTTTTATTTTCAGTATGTTTCTAACTGTGTATGGTAACTAAAGAGAGCCCACGTCTCAAAAGAAAGTGGCTAAACAAAGCCTTTCAATATATGTTACTTCAGCCATTTAACATGCACACATTTGTGTGCTTGTCAGAAAACGAAAATACTATTAAGATTTGAAAATGTATGTGTACAAATTATACTCATTTTTTCATAAAGCAAACCCGCAACCAAGCTGTTACAATACGGTCACAGCAACGCTAAAACTGAATTATAATAATCCTAATTAAGGATGGGTCAGTGTAGTCGAATACACGATTACATGAAAATGAAAAACTATTCGAATAGCATATTACATATTCGAGTACACAAAAAAGCCTTATACATTAGCTACTAGTAAAAGCAAATGTATCTTTCTTTTATTTGTTTAATGCTGACACTTAACAAGTGTTATGTCAGTCTTAAACCTTGAAATTGTTGCCAATTTTATTGCCTTGTTTTTAGCTAATGTTAACAGATCCCTGTTTGAGTTCCACTATAATGACTGTACACAGCAGCTTCTGCAGCTGTTGCTAGCCAGGTCGTGAAACAGCTCCGGGGAGCATGGCACTGGCAAACTTTGAATGTGTGAACTGAAATAAAATAATGTATCTATAACAAAAACAATGTAAAAAAACAGGTTAGAAAAACGCAACAGCCGTTTAAATGGGTGATATCAAACACAAAAGCCCAAGTTAGGAGAAGCAATTGGGGCAACCTGGCCAAGCATCAAGCAAATATGCACAATTGGAAAGGTATAGGTACAATATGTCTATTTTGGTAGGTATTAATATATTGATATTTACGAAGGTGCAAAACTACAATGTTATGAATGGTTCAAAAGGTACATATGCATGTCAGTGCTAAAGGGTAGTATACTAACACATTTTAATGCTGGAAAAAACATTATTCTCCTTGATATAGTGGTGTTATGAACTTAGGCCAATGTAAGACATTTGTAAAGCATTTGATCTCTTCATAAAAGGCAATATCTATGTCCTTTGCCTTTCTTGGCCATGGTTTGACTTCAATGAGTGCATCATTTGCATTCACCCATTTTCCAGTAGCACCCACAGCAAGAAGACGCACACACACACACACACACACACACACACAAAGAACACGCTGTCCAGTGGCCACGCCCCCCTGCTCGTGGCACAGTTCTAACTGAGGTCTCAGCTGTCAGTCTCATGCACAGGAACACCCAGAGAGTGCGAGCGTAGCGGAGCGAGCCAATTATATATGGAGCGGGGGAGCAGAGCGGTGTAGTTCCTTGAGCAGACGTTTCCAGCCCGCTCCTTTACAGCACTGACAAGAACTGAGCACGGTTTTATTTTTCTTAAATATATATTTTGGACAAAAGAGGTGACAAATACAGATGCAGTCACTTTACAGTATTTTCCATCATGCCTGTGCATGGTAACCATTCATTTTCCAGTTTCAAACCACATTTAGGCACTTTTGTTTTGCAGACTTGAGAATTGCATTTAAAAAAAAAAAAAAAAAAAAAACAAGTTTGTATTTTTCTTTTATATTTGATGTGATTGACGTGGCACTTTATTAATTATGATCGATATATCTACTACAGATACTAATGAGAGCAAAACAAATACAAAAGAAAAACAAGGGAACCGCAGATGTTTTCAAGAAAGCTGGGAGACTTTGTATAAATGGATTTTATATTTTTAAATGCTGCAATAACAGTTCTGCTTGTGAAGCATCTACACTATAATTTGACAGAACAGGTGATTTATTTGCACTGTGCAGAACCTTATTTTCCCCCATTGGTGCTTGAGCCCCGGAGCACCCACAGAATCACCGCCTGTGCACCTATTATCAGCGATTAAAGCCTGGTTTTCAAACAAACTGATTATCGCTCACCAGTACTGTATTGGTATAAGAAAAGTGTGTTTTTAAAAAATTAAATTTCAGCTTTTCAATCACTCAAAATATGCTGACGATAATGTAAACAACACCAAGCTACATAGATAAGAACTCAACTTTATTATGCATATTGTATTATGTTTTAAGCAACATACTACAATAGTGTTCATTATGGTAATTGTTTGTTTATTAGTTTTCAAATGTTTAGTAAAATGTGACCTATTGTTTGACCTCGCTCGTACAACCGGCCCCCTTTGCTAATGATATATTCAGTCAGGGTCGTAACCAAGTATAAATCTCCACATTTTTGTAAAATGACTTTACACTTACTTCTAAAGATGCAACGTGTTTCAGTAAATTAAAACGATAAACTTTGCATCCTGCGCAGAGGGAGAACACAAACGTAAAACAACATTAAGTGGGGTTAGCTTTGCAGGGGAGATTTCACAGTTCTGATCGACTGACAGTTTTCTAAGCATTATATGTGAATCCTTATGCACTGCGAGATGACTGATCCTGCTCTAAACTCTTCACATATATATATATATATATATATATATATATATATATATATATATATATATATATATATATATATATATTGTAAACCGGCCAGCACTCACGGTCGTTCGTTTGCCCCTTTTAAAGCAGACCCAGGACACAAGAAATGGAGTTTAAGCGCTGACACGCTATTTTTAATACACAAACAAAAATAAACACCTAGCTCCTTGTTGGAGCACTGACTATACAGGCAGCTGTTTACCTGCCAAACAAACACATCAAACCAAACAGGTTTAACACAGAACAAAAAGGTTTTCACACTACCTTTTCTTTATACGCTTGAGCACACTGTCAAGCGGGCTTCCAAACACACCAGCAGCCCTGAACAGACTGGCTGCTTCCTTCATATACCCTGCACCTGGCTCTAATTTACAATGATAGCCAGGTGCAGGGGATAATTACTAATAAAACAATTAACAAAACAATAAAACAATTAAACAAAATGTGCATACGCACATATTTTCTGCAGGGAGGATATTAACCCCCTCCCTGCCGTGTTACACATCCTCCCCCTCAAGTGTGCAACACTGATCGGCCATTCCAAGGCCACTTCCCTCCACCCTTAAAAGACCACCCACCCTTAAGTCCGATTTCTTTAATCTTCGCCCTCTTCCACAGGCAGGCTTGAGGGTGGGTTGGTCCCTCCGGCACTTCCAGGGAGGGACCAAGAACCGGCGACACGGGACCCCACCGGGATGTCAGGGGCGACTGAAGCGACGGCCGGGGAACAGGAGGATGCAGCAGTGGGCAGAGGTCTTCACCTGGGGACCTGCGCAGCGATGTCCGATCACCCAGGGGAAGCTTAGCAGCGAACAGGGGGAGCACCAGCGACGTCTGGCAGCAGCCCAGCGACGTCTGTGTGCTCGGGGAGAGCGAAGTAGGGAACTGGGGGCAGAGCTGTGGCCGATGGTACAGACTCCTGGGCTCCAGCTCAAGCGCAGAGAGGTCTAGGCAGACCAGCAGGGTGTCCAGGAGCAAGTGGCAAGGGACTGCACTGACCAGCGCCGGACAAGCTTCCTGGGTTGGGGGTTGGAGCTGTGGTGGAGGTGTGCTCTTCACCTCCTCTGGCTCTCGGGACGGAAGCTCCACCCTGTCTGGCTCTCGGGACGGCAGCCCCACCTCCCACTTCTGGAGCAGCAGGTCCAGCTCTGTGGGCTCTGGCTCCTCCCCTCTGGGCTCTGGAAGTGGCGGCTCCTCCCCTCTGGGCTCTGGAAGTGGCAGCTCCTCCCCTCTGGGCTCTGGAAGCGGCAGCTCCTCTGGTGCAGGAGACTGCTGGACTTCTCTTGCCGGCTTCCACTTTTGGAGCAGCAGCTCCAGCTCTGTTGGCTCCCGTTCTTTTATTTCTCACGGGGCCAACCCCAGCTCCCCTCTTTGCCTCTCAATCTCCTCCTGTAGTTGGCGGTTGTTTTCTTCTTGCTCCGCCGTGTTTTTGTTGATCCTGGCGATCAACTCTTCTAGGCTTTCCATTTCAATTTCTGGATCTTTAGGGGCGCCCATGCACACTGCCACCATATGTAACCCGGCCGGCACTCACGGTCGTTCGTTTGCCCCTTTTAAAGCAGACCCAGGACACAAGAAATGGAGTTTAAGCGCTGACGCGCTATTTTTAATACACAAATAAAACACAAACAAAAATAAACACCTAGCTCCTTGTTGGAGCACTGACTATACAGGCAGGTCCCTGACTAGCTCGCAGGACGGCTAAGCCGTTTAACAAACACATCAAACCACATAGGTTTAACACAGAACAAAAAGGTTTTCACACTACCTTTCTTTATACGCTTGAGCACACTGTCAAGCGGGCTTCCAAACACACCAGCAGCCCTGAACAGTCTGGTTGCTTCCTTTATATACCCTGCACCTGGCTCTAATTAACAATGATCACCAGGTGCAGGGGATAATTACTAATAAAACAATTAACAAAACAATAAAAACAATTAAACAAAATGTGCATATGTAAGGTTTTTTTTTTTCTCTCTCGCAGTTAATTTTACTGGATAGGGATTTGTTTATACCTGTGTGAATATATATATATATATATATATATATATATATATATATATATATATATATATATATATATATATATTGCTGGAGATCTCATAAAGATAACTAAAATAACGAGTCAGCAACAATTAAATCAGTTCGGATTTCACTTTTCAATACTGCAGCAGTTTAAATAACGAAACGGCAGCTGTACATATTTTTAATGCACAATCACATGAAAAGAATACAAAAGAAAAAAAATATAAACATATGGCCATTAAAAGTTATAAAATAAATGAAGTTCTTTTAGTGGTAGCGACACGTGTGCCTTAAAACAATACAAGTCCTTGAATTAACACTCATCTGATCCTTAAAGCAATGTCCAGTGTGATGTCTTGATCGCAGTTCAACGTAGTTCTTCAATTTAAAATAAAATATTGAGAACTAAAATATTCCTAGCCCTCTCAGCTACTTCAGGTCTTTCATTAAGGATTTGATCCTAAAATCACAGACACACATCACAGCCTGGCGGCATCCATCTTAGTTTTCTATATTCACTGGAGAGCACGTTGTATTACTAAACTAACCAAAACAACCACAATCAAATAAATCGGATTGGTTACTAATTGTAATTTCTTTAAATAACTCTGAATTTCAAATAAACATTCTCGATACACTGAATTTATAAAACATATTTGCTGGCAAAATGCAGTATTATGAATTACTACAGATATACACGTATTCAGTACAGTGTACACTGCGCAGATTAAAGATTTAACATAACTTTCAAGTAAAGTTTGAATATTACTCTAATTTCAGAAACATCAACTAAAGTTAATTTGGCAACACTTACCTAAAATAAAATATTGAGAAATATTCCTAGCCCTCTCATCTACTTCAGGTCTTTTATTAAGGATTTGATCCTAAAATCACAGACACACATCACAGCCTGGCGGCATCCATCTTAGTTTTCTTTATTCACTGGAGAGCACGTTGTATTAAGGGCTCTTAAAGGTACGGTGCCAAATTAAAATAAGTCTGCCGACTAAATATTAATAAAGTCTTATTTTGATTTAATTAACTTTTAACAGTAATAAAACAACTCTAGTCCTTTGTTGGTAACATACACTATAAAATAATAATAAAATAATGTATTCTTTTATAGGGGGTTACACATACGCACATGTTTTCTGCAGGAAGGATATTAACCCCCTCCCTGCTGTGTTACAATATACAGCTCTGGAAAAAATTAAGAGACCACTGCAAAATTATCAGTTTCTCTGGTTTTACTATTTATAGGTATGTGTTTGGGTAAAATGAACATTTTTGTTTTATTCTATTGTAACGGCGTCAAGCTCTAGGGTGCCAGATAGTAATAAATGTCCTATCAAATTATTTAACTTAACCACATTACCAGGACCACAAAGCCCATTATCCTATTCAAGTCCTATATCAACCAGAGTAAAAGGGGACTAGTAATTAATTGAATGATCAAACAAGTTGCTTATGAGGTAAAATATATATATATTTAGATGGCTCCAGCTTTAAGTCCATTTACCCAAAATAATGAAACCAAATTATAAACAAAATAAAAAAACAGGTTTTACAGAACAAAGAAACAAAACATGTACAGAACAAAATATTAATTAACCAAACATAATAAAAAAAATAACAGTTAATTGCTATGGTAGTAACAAACAGTACACAACAATGAAAAGCTTTTCATCCCTATTGGAAACCTGCTTTAAATACGGTCCTTCCAAGAGACAAACTAACTTTACCATCGTGTTACCAAAGACACCTCTTTAGTAATCAACGCCAGTGGTTGCGGGAATATACCCTCACGAGCCAATTTACACTTTTAAACTGCAAGCCGGGTTTCAATAGTCTCAGCAAACACACACAACGCAATATACATACCCAACAATTAATCAACAAAGCAAAAGTTAATTAACAATTTACTAAAATAAAATACAGAAACAAAAAAAAACAACAGTATACTATAAAGCAATATTTATAATTATTTACTGGTCAAAACAAAATAAATAAATAGAAGAAAAATAATAAAGTACGGAAAATAACACACGAGTCTGTAACACACAAGGATTGGCGGTAATTCTGTAGCAGTTCTGATAGACAGAGTAATGTTCATTTAATATGCTGCAAGTCAGTTATAATCGAATTATTTTCTCTTCCTTACAGCGACTGAATTGGATATTGAACCAGTCACAAAAATGTCAATTTCCCTTTAGCAATCGAAACAACGATGCGGGAATCCTTTCAATGACCTAAAACCAAACTACCCAATTTCAAAGCTGTACGACCTGTTCCGCTGGAACAAACAGGTTAGTTAACCTTGTTTGTTCATCTGGCCTCCGGCACGTAGTTTGTTCCAAATACTTGGCAAGTAGTTTAGTTAATGTTTTCCTCATGCAGCCGCTGATAATATAGAAAACTTTTTCCCTTTCAAATTGTTTCGTTCAAACACGCCATCAGTCACAGCACTCAGCTCCAAACTTCCTGATGACATCACACAATGCCTTCCATCCCAGACTGCATAGCAAACAGGAACCGCCAACCTCCATGCAGCACCCGTAGTGACCTCCAGCAAGCCTCCTCAACAAGCTAATTGTTCAGCTTTTATACGCAAGTGGCTCTCTGTTAAACGTACAGTACCGATATGTCATGTTTGCCACATTCTCCCCCCCTAAAAAAAGCACAAGTCATTGTGTTTAAATCCTCTTTGGTAAAACCAGCAAACTCCGACTCTTCATCCACATCATCATCCTTAAAGATTTCAAGCACCTTTTGACGAAGTTGGAAATCATGCTCTTCGGCTGTAGGATAAAAGGGTTTAACATCACAAACATGGATAGTCCTGACATCTTGTCCGGTGTCTTCTAAACAAACTAGATAACTCACTGGACCCCGTTTCTCAACAATGCGGTAAGGGCCTTTCCAGCGAGGTGCTAGTTTGGAAGTAAACTTCTTGGAAGCATCAGAAAGAACATGATTACGCACCCCCACTCTATCTTGGGACTTGTAACTAACAGTTCTTCGATGCTTATCATAATTCCTCTTCTGTCGCGCTTTAGCTTTGGCAACATTGCTTTGCACATGCTCCTTCAAATCATGAACCAGTTGTAGGGTGTCATAAGCAGGCATGTCAGGTGATATACCTGCTCCAGACAAGGCCTGATCGATAGGTCCCTTCAGTGATCTGCCTAAGTTGAGCTCTGCAGGAGAATAAACAGTAGTCTCCTGCTTAGATGAATTAATAGCATATCTGAACTCTGCTAAATAGCAATCCCATTTAGCATGTCGTTCCTGCACATAGGATGCCATCATAGACTTCAATATTCTGTTAATACGCTCAGAAAAATTCGTCTGCGGATGATATGCAGTTTTCTGTTTCTTTACTACATTCCACTGCTTACAAAGAGCAGTCAACACTTCTGAGACAAACTGCGGACCCCGATCAGATAAAAGATAAGCAGGCGTACCCCAACGTGTAAATATGTCTTTTCTCAGACAGTTACCAATGGTTACAGCTTTTGCCTGTCTTAATGGAAAAAGTTCAACCCAGCGGGTGTAATAGTCTACCACCACTAGCAATTGCGTATTGTTGTTGGAACTGTTAGGCAGGGGACCCATAAGGTCAACTCCAACCATTTCCCATGGTCGAGTGACTATAATAGACTGTAATTTACCCACAGGGCGAGTATTTTCAGGTTTTACAGACTGACAAACTTGACAGTTGCGCACATAAGTAACAACATCTTTCCATATCCCTGGCCAATATGCTGTTTGCAGGATACGGTGCAGAGTTTTATACCAACCCATGTGCCCACTCATAGGATTACTATGATAGGCATGCAACACATCCGATCGTAAACTCTTTGGTATATAGAGTTGGTACTTTGTAGTATTGTACATTTTACTCACTCTATAAATCTTGTCCTCTAAAACAACATAGGCCTTTTCATTTTGTTCAAAGATGGTATCATCTTCAATCTTTTCCAGAAGAGTTTGATAAATTCTCTGTACTTCCGGATCTTCTCTTTGCGCACTCCAAACATCATCATCTGTATAAGGAAATGGAGTATAACTTTGCCCAGCTGCTAGTTGTTCCACTTGTACTCCTAATAGAACTTTCTCAGTTGTCCCTAATGGAGCACGTGACAAAGCATCTGGGGCTTCATTCAGCTTACCCTTCCGAAACTCCACAGTAAACTCAAATTCTTGAAGGCGTAAAGCCCATCGAATGAGTCTAGAGTTAGGCTTTGTAGTATTAAAAACCCACAAAATAGCCGAGTGATCCGTAACCACTTTAAACGGTTTGCCTTCTAAATATTGTCTCCATTTCTCTAAAGACCACACAACTGCTAAGCATTCCTGCTCAGTGGTAGTATAATTCTTCTCCGGAGGAGTCAATGCTCGACTGGCATACGCTAACACCTCTTCTTGAGTAGGAGATAGGCGCTGCACCAATATAGCTCCCAAGCCAAAACCACTGGCGTCAGTATAGACCACTAAAGGCAACTCATTGTTCGGGTGACCAAGCACTGGTGGTGACATTAAATGTCCTTTCAGTTGTTCAAATGCTGACTGACATTCAGGAGACCACCTCCACTTCACACCTTTCTTCTTAAGAGTGTTCAAAGGCTCAGCAATGACAGAGAATCCAGGAACAAAGCGATGATACCAGCCTGCCATTCCTAAGAACCTTTGCAAGTCCCTTAAATTAGCTGGTACTGGATAATGCTGAATTGCTTCAGTCTTTGCAGGATCTGCATACACACCTGCTGTAGAAACAATATGTCCCAAAAATTTAATCTCAGTTTTGCAAAATTGACACTTCTTTAAATTAATAGTAAGGCCAGCCTCTTGAAGTTTATCAAAGACTGACCGGATATCCCTTAAATGCTGTTCTTTGTTTGCTGAGTAAATGATCACATCATCTAGATATACTAAGCAAACCTTACCACGCAAATCTCCTAACACCAACTCCATTAAGCGTTGAAAAGATGCTGGAGCATTTTTAAGGCCAAAAGGCATGACCTTAAATTGATACAAGCCATAGTTTGTTACAAATGCTGTCAATGGTTTGCAAGTCTCATCCATTTGGACTTGCCAATAACCACTATTCAAGTCAATTGTAGAAAACACTTGTGAACCAGACAACGAAGTTAACATATCATTAATTGTAGGCATAGGATAAGCATCAGTTATTGTTTGGGCATTTGATTTACGATAATCTACACAAAATCTTTGGGAGCCATCTTTCTTAGGGACAAGTACTACAGGGGAACTCCATGGAGAATATGAAGGTTCAATTATTCCCTTATCTAACATATCATCCAAATGCTCTTTCACCATTTGTTGCTTTCCTGCAGACATTGGATATGACCGTTGTTTGATTGCAGGACCTTCCCTAACATGGATCTTATGAGATAACACTGCAGTCTTTCCAAGTTTTGGGGTACAAACACCCAAATACACTTCCATCACATCAGCCATTTCTTTTTCACACTCAAATACAGTATCCATTCGAGACAAAGCCTCCTTCACATACAGTTTACGCTTTTCTTCCACAGACATTTCTGATTTTAACTCTACTGCAACTACTGGATTAATCTTGGTATACACAAAAGTATTAGTGGTGGATTCACATCTATGCCAAGTATTTAAATGTGCAAAACCTGGTTGAAAAGGGAATTTCTCTTTCTGCATAACATAGTAAAGGTTTTTTACATCTATCAACATTCCAGTTGACGTAATAAAACCTAAACCCAAAATTAGAGCAAAAGCCAACCCATTCCCAGACACCACTACTACTGGCATTGCAACTGTTACTCCATGAAAATTAACTTCTAGATTAGCAGAACCTAATGGACAACTTGGGTCACCATTAGCTAAAAACAAAGTACCTCCTTTCCAAGGTTGCAACTTCTCATTGGACACACACATTTTTTTCCACAAATCCTCATGCAATAAAGTACACGAAGCACCAGTATCTAACAATCCCTTACCTTCCCACTGTCTAATGCCAACAGAAACTATCAATTGTTGCAAGACATTGGGTGGGATTTTCTTTTCTTTGTTGGATTTTCCAATCTGCCCTTTAGGATTAATGACATCCGTCACCTCTTCTCCTTTTGCAGTTGTTACTACACCAACTTTAGGTTTATAGCCTTCTTTTTTAAACAATGGGCATTGTTTTGGTAAATGTTCCTGTTTACACCTCCAACAAAGTACATTATCCTTGCTCGCCACTGGGGTAACTTGCTGCCCTTTATATACCCTTTCTTTATTACCACCATAGGTCTGGCGCCCGTCAAACTCTGATTGAGCAGCCAGATCCTTCTCAATTTGTCTTCCTAACTGCACAAGCTCCTCTACTGTATTAACTCTACCTCTCAAATGACTAACATATTTAGGATTCATATTCTTTAACATGAGTTTTACAACCTCCGTCTCTTGAATTGAAGATTTCCACCTTCTACACAAAGCACAAAAACTATATGCATAATTCTGTACCGATTCTGTTGATCCCTGCACTCGAGTTTTCACTCGCTCCTCCAATTCATCTTCATAATCATCTGAAAGAAATGCAGACATAAACTTCTCCTTGAAATCTGCCCAACTAATAACTTGCTCTCTAGCAATCTCCCACCAATCACGGGCTATGCCATGTAAAACATTACTCACTGTGGCCAGTATTTCATAATCAGACATAGGACGCAGGGCAAGAAAGTCACTACATTTGGCTAAATATTTCACAGGATCACTTTCATCATGCACTCTTCCAAAGGACGGAAAATTAATTTTAACAGGCAACTTAGCTGCTGTTACACCAGTTTCTCCTCTCACCTGTGCACTACTTTCCAATGACAAACCAACACCCCCTTTATGGTTTGCTTCCAACACCCTCACACGTTTTGTTAAGATCTCAGAACACTCTTCCAATTGCTTCACTTCCTGTACTGTCCGACAAATCAACAAATCCCGTTCATCTGCCACACGATTCTCAAGCTTATTCTGCGTTTGCAAATTTAAAATGAGTTCCTTCACACCTTCTATGTTAGCCCTACATTCTTCCCTTAAATGCTTAATTACACCATTGAGACTTTTAGTGACAGCATCAGACAACTCATTCACCGATGTTTCAATAACACATGGTATATATCGCTTTAAACCCTCAATGCTTTCAATAATAAACCCTTGCTCCTGTTTAAGATCAACCAATTCTTTTTCCATAGATAATTGTTTTCTTGAGTTTTCCTGCACAATGGTTTGCAATTCATTTACCATCTGTCTACTTATTTCCACTGATTGCGCCAACACCCGTATATCTAGATCTCCTGATCGTAAACCCAACGGTGTAGGCAATGGCCTTAAAGGAGGATATTCTTGAGGCGAACAAACACCCTCAGTTTCAAAATCTAGCAAGGACATATCAGCTGTAGGCATTAACTGATCATCACTCAATTCAAAAACATTAGCCATTTTTTTCCCCTCTAAAACAATCGCCCAATTATCAACTCCAATTAATTATATCCCAATTAGTCCAGTACTAATTAGCTCTGTCCCATCTGGGGTGCCACTTATGTAACGGCGTCAAGCTCTAGGGTGCCAGATAGTAATAAATGTCCTATCAAATTATTTAACTTAACCACATTACCAGGACCACAAAGCCCATTATCCTATTCAAGTCCTATATCAACCAGAGTAAAAGGGGACTAGTAATTAATTGAATGATCAAACAAGTTGCTTATGAGGTAAAATATATATATATTTAGATGGCTCCAGCTTTAAGTCCATTTACCCAAAATAATGAAACCAAATTATAAACAAAATAAAAAAAAAAAGTTTTACAGAACAAAGAAACAAAACATGTACAGAACAAAATATTAATTAACCAAACATAATAAAAAAAAATAACAGTTAATTGCTATGGTAGTAACAAACAGTACACAACAATGAAAAGCTTTTCATCCCTATTGGAAACCTGCTTTAAATACGGTCCTTCCAAGAGACAAACTAACTTTACCATCGTGTTACCAAAGACACCTCTTTAGTAATCAACGCCAGTGGTTGCGGGAATATACCCTCACGAGCCAATTTACACTTTTAAACTGCAAGCCGGGTTTCAATAGTCTCAGCAAACACACACAACGCAATATACATACCCAACAATTAATCAACAAAGCAAAAGTTAATTAACAATTTACTAAAATAAAATACAGAAACAAAAAAAAACAACAGTATACTATAAAGCAATATTTATAATTATTTACTGGTCAAAACAAAATAAATAAATAGAAGAAAAATAATAAAGTACGGAAAATAACACACGAGTCTGTAACACACAAGGATTGGCGGTAATTCTGTAGCAGTTCTGATAGACAGAGTAATGTTCATTTAATATGCTGCAAGTCAGTTATAATCGAATTATTTTCTCTTCCTTACAGCGACTGAATTGGATATTGAACCAGTCACAAAAATGTCAATTTCCCTTTAGCAATCGAAACAACGATGCGGGAATCCTTTCAATGACCTAAAACCAAACTACCCAATTTCAAAGCTGTACGACCTGTTCCGCTGGAACAAACAGGTTAGTTAACCTTGTTTGTTCATCTGGCCTCCGGCACGTAGTTTGTTCCAAATACTTGGCAAGTAGTTTAGTTAACGTTTTCCTCATGCAGCCGCTGATAATATAGAAAACTTTTTCCCTTTCAAATTGTTTCGTTCAAACACGCCATCAGTCACAGCACTCAGCTCCAAACTTCCTGATGACATCACACAATGCCTTCCATCCCAGACTGCATAGCAAACAGGGACTGCCAACCTCCATACAGCACCCGTAGTGACCTCCAGCAAGCCTCCTCAACAAGCTAATTGTTCAGCTTTTATACGCAAGTGGCTCTCTGTTAAACGTACAGTATCGATATGTCATGTTTGCCACACTATAAACTACTGACAACATTTCTCCCAAATTCCAAATAAAAATATTGTCATTTAGAGCATTTATTTGCAGAAAATGACAACTGGTCAAAATAACAAAAAAGATGCAGTGTTGTTAGACCTCGAATAATGCAAAGAAAATAAGTTCATATTCATTTTTAAACAACACAATACTAATGTTTTAACTTTAGGAAGAGTTCAGAAATCAATATTTGGTGGAATAACCCTGATTTTCAAGCACAGCTTTCATGCGTCTTAGCATGCTCTCCACCAGTCTTTCACATTGATGTTGGGTGACTTTATGCCACTCCTGGCGCAAAAATTCAAGCAGCTCGGCTTTGTTTGATGGCTTGTGACCATCCATCTTCCTCTTGATCACATTCCAGAGGTTTTCAATGGGGTTCAGGTCTGGAGATTGGGCTGGCCATGACAGGGTCTTGATCTGGTGGTCCTCCATCCACACCTTGATTGACCTGGCTGTGTGGCATGGAGCATTGTCCTGCTGGAAAAACCAATCCTCAGAGTTGGGGAACATTGTCAGAGCAGAAGGAAGCAAGTTTTCTTCCAGGACAACCTTGTACTTGGCTTGATTCATGCGTCCTTCACAAAGACAAATCTGCCCGATTCCAGCCTTGCTGAAGCACCCCCAGATGAGTCCAATTTTCAGCTTTGCCCAACACCTGGTCGTCTAATGGTTAGACGGAGACCTGCAAGACCTGAGGCCTACAAGCCACAGTGTCTCGCACCCACTGTGAAATGTGGTGGAGGATCGGTGATGATCTGGGGATGCTTCAGCAAGGCTGGAATCGGGCAGCCTTGGCATGAATCAAGCCAAGTACAAGGTTGTCCTGGAAGAAAACTTGCTTCCTTTTGCTCTTACAATGTTCCCCAACTCTGAGGATTGGTTTTTCCAGCAGGACAATGCTCCATGCCACACAGCCAGGTCAATCAAGGTGTGGATGGAGGACCACCAGATCAAGACCCTGTCATGGCCAGCCCAATCTCCAGACCTGAACCCCATTGAAAACCTCTGGAATGTGATCAAGTGGAAGATGGATGGTCACAAGCCATCAAACAAAGCCGAGCTGCTTGAATTTTTGCGCCAGGAGTGGCATAAAGTCACCCAACATCAATGTGAAAGACTGGTGGAGAGCATGCCAAGACACATGAAAGCTGTGCTTGAAAATCAGGGTTATTCCACCAAATATTGATTTCTGAACTCTTCCTAAGTTAAAACATTAGCATTGTGTTGTTTAAAAATGAATATGAACTTATTTTCTTTGCATTATTCGAGGTCTGACAACACTGCATCTTTTTTGTTATTTTGACCAGTTGTCATTTTCTGCAAATAAATGCTCTAAATGACAATATTTTTATTTGGAATTTGGGAGAAATGTTGTCAGTAGTTTATAGAATAAAACAAAAATGTTCATTTCACCCAAACACATACCTATAAATAGTAAAACCAGAGAAACTGATAATTTTGCAGTGGTCTCTTAATTTTTTCCAGAGCTATATATATATATATATATATATATATATATATATATATATATATATATATATATAGTCCATCTGTCTGTGGTTATTGTTCTTATACAGTTCTACGGTTATGCACCATACAGCGCTGTGAACATGGTTTATATTTTCTGCACTCTTAAGGGTAGTTCATACACTACAGGGTGGTCCGTCAGCCCCGTCGACTCACTCATATGTGTTTGTGGGTTGCTTTGAGCACCCTATGAGATATTCGGATACAAATAAGCCCAGTATAAAGCTAATTTGATACGAATCATATGCAAAGTTTGAAATGTACGCATTTTTTCAGTACCAAACAATAATAATGAGAAAGCATCTTCGAATTCAATTAGATAACCAATTTATCCAGGCCAATTTACAATTGTGACGTTATTTATTTTATTTACATACAAGTACTCATTTATACAGTTGGGTTTTTTACTGGACCAATCTAGATAAAGCAGCAGTGTGTCCCCTACCTGGGATGGAACTCGCGCCCTTCCAGTCAAGAGCACCGTGCTCTAACCGCTACTCCACATACACTGCAAATGAAGAAGCACTGTCTTGTTGCATAACAATTATTTTTTTTTTTTTTTTTTACATGAAACATACTTCTTGTAAAGGTATACAAATGTCAATTGCTCTGGATAAAAGCATCAGCCAAATCAATTAATATGACATTTTTCTGGCTTGCTATTTATTAATTTATTAATTTATTTATACATTTATAATATAAATGTTAATTTCTACATTAATTTATTTAAAAATATTTATTTCTAAATATATTTATTCCTCTGTGCATTTGTTAAAATCATTTATTTATCTCTACCTAATAAATTATTCCTTTATTTATTTTTAATTAAACAAGGAACTACAATTTATCAGAGATTTAGACAAGGAAGCTACATGCCACTCTTGTGTACAATTCCATTCTATGGTATCTAACAAACAGGAAACTTGATATTTTCAAACAGGAAATAGAGCATTTCTAGAATCAAGCAGAACCTTCAGGTTTTCAGCAAAAGCCTGTCAGGCATGGATGTATGCTTAAAAAATGAAAGCATTTCAACAACAGCCCAGTGGCGCAGCGGGCTAAGGTCGTGTGCTCTTTAAGGATGGCATGTTGCAAGTTCAAACCATGGGAATTTTTTTTTTTTGTCCTGCGATATGTGCTGTTTTAAAACATAAATAAATTGTATAATATAAATGGTGTGGATATCAAACTGCTTTCATTCCCTGATTTATTTTGACGTTAACCAACATGTGGAATCACATGATTGGTAGATGTTCAGTTATTTAGCTTTTCTGTTTGAAAAGTCGCTACACACCCTTAAAAAGTAAACGGAAGAGGAAGAAGAAGGAGAATAACAATTCTACCTTAGTTTGACGACTTATATCTCTTATTGTGTACAAGAGGTATTTATGTTTTTTTCACATTTGAGGTAAGAAAGTTTCAGACTTTTGATACTGGTACAGATGGTAATTCTAAGTGATTAAGTTTTGCTGCTGCAACATGGTGAAAACAGCAAAACTCTTGGAGCTGTATAGAGACTCTCGGTAGTTTCAAACAAGTTTTTCTAACTTGTACGAGGAACTACCGTTCCCCTCAATGACTAATAGGCTACCGGTATACTATAGGCTATATAGCTTTTAACCCTCTGAGCAGTACAAACGTACCGGTACGTTCGCTGCTCTCTGGTCCCCAAGGAGTACGAACGTACCGGTACGTTCTGCAACTTTAAACTTGAATTACTGAGCCTACAAAACCCCTGATCACATAATATTTTAAAACTAGGTTTCTGTAACACCTTTTATTGATCTCTTGCGCCCTCTGCCAGATATTGACTGAATTACATATAATAAACCCATTCACAAAATGTCAACAGTGTTTGTAAACTGGCAAAAATCACTCAGTGAGAAAGAAGTATTAGTAATAATACTGAATTCAGATTCCGATTTTAAATTCAAATACATACAATTCTTCCACTGAATCGGATGTCAGTGAGTGTGTCAGTGAAGACATAAGCAAAGAATATTTACCACCAACATCAAGTGACAGCGAAGAGGCAGCGCCAAGCTCTGTGCGTTGCTCCATGCTTCAAGGAGTATCATACACTGAAGCATTAGACACTCCCTCCGCCCCCACAACCTGTTTACCCGGATATGATTTATTCCTCTCTCTCTCTCCCTTTTTTTTTGTTAGGACGTGTTGTTGTGGTTGTTCCCGTTGTTTATTGTTTAATTGCCTACATGTTATTTTTTAGTCAAAACCTTTCCCTATGACTAAATAAAAATATATATTTATTTGTTTTACTTATTTACAGTAAACATGATTTGTTTGTATTTCGTCAGTATTCAGTACATACATACAAACATATAGCTTTCAGCTTGTTTGTACGCTGTACTCGTAATAATCAAGCGCATGCAAAAAAATAAAATAATAAATCACTCCAGTGGACCGGCAGTGCATTTTAGAACTCACTACTCAAAGGGTTAACATGATTTTTTTTTTTTTTAATACATGGGTAGGCCTATACAAATATCAATTGCTGTGGATAAAAACATCAACCAAATCAATTAATTACATGTATTTTCCTGGCTTGCCATTTTGTTAATTTATGTCAGTTTAAAAATTAAATACATTTCAACAGCTACCCAGAGGCGCAGCGGGTTGTAAGTTCGAACCTAAGGATTATTTTTTTTGTGCTATAAGTGCTGTTTCAAAACATAAATAAATAGCTTAGTGTAACTGGTATAGTGTAACTAGTATGGATATCAAAGTGCTTGCGTTCCCTGGTACTGCTGATTTTAAAACCGAAAGCTGAAGATTTTCAGTCACGCAGATCCTTTTCAGTGCAAACTCGTCAAGCACAGATGTAAGCATCAAAATTGGGGGAATTCCAACAGCTAACCGGTGGCGCAGCGGGCTAAAGCGTGTCTGTATCAGCGTAGAATTCTCATGCTGCAGCTTCGAACCCCATAGTTTTTTGGTTTTTTTGTGTTTTTTAGTAGGGAAAGGAAGATGATGGTGATGAGGAGGATGATGATGATGATGATGATAAAAAGAAGAATGACAATTTTACCTTAGTTTGACGTCTTATATCTCAGTGTGTATAAGAGGTATTTACATTTTTTTTCACATTCGGTCAAAGAAAACTTAAAAATTTATGTTTAAAGTGGAATCAATATTTTTTCTGGAGCAATAGGTAAAAGAGCAGTGTGTCCCCCACCTGGGATTGAACCTATGACCCTCCAGTACGAAGTGAAGTACCCTAACCATTACACCACTGACCTGCCAAATACAAACACGACGTGATGGCTCACGAGCATCGTATTGTATGACTAATAGGCTATCGGTATACTATATATAAATTTTTTTTTTTAATTTAATTTTTTTATATATAATATATGGGTAGGCCTATACAAATATCAATTGCTCTGTATAAAAACATCAACCAAATCAATGAATTACATGTATTTTCCTGGCTTGCCATTTATTCATTTATGTCAGTTTAAAAATTAAATACATTTCAACAGCTACCCAGAGGTGCAGCGGGTTGCATGTTCAAACCTCAGGATTTTTTGCAATATGTGCTGTTTCAAAACATAATACATAGCTTAGTGTAACTGGTATGGATATCAAAATGCTTGCGTTCCCTGGTTTATTTTGATGTATAGCAACACGTGAAATCGAGTCAGGCCGTTTTCTCAATGTAACCGGATACTGCTGATTTTAAAACCAGAAGCTGGAGATTTTCAGTCGAGCAGATCCTTCTGAGTGCAAACTCGTCAAAGTGTGTCTGTATCAGCGTAGAATTCTAATGCAGCAGCTTCAAACCCCACAGGTTTTTTGTTTTATTTTTGCCCACGAGCAAGGAACAGAAGATGATGGTGATGATGAAAAAAGGAGAATGACAATTTTACCTTAGTTTGACGACTTTATATCAGTGTGTATAAGAGGTATTTACGTTTTTTTCACGTTTGATCTAAGAAAGCTTAAAACTTGGAATGGTACTTCTAAAGTTATTTAGTTTTACCGCTGCAACATGGTCAAAACAGCAAAACTCTTGGTGCTGTATAGAGAGTCTCGGCAGTTCCGCCAAGTTTTTCTAACTTGTATGAGGAACTACTATTCCTCTCATTATAGTAGGGCTCCTGATTTTCCATTCTTGAGAATGGCAAATTCCATTTTTCAAAATGACCAATTCCGTTTTTTTTATTTAAGTCCCTGAGATACTGTAGTTTTCAGGAAAAAATATTTCTTAAAGCAGTCCACTAGTAACAATGTACTGTAGGTCAGTCAACAAATAAAGGTGTTTTGAAAAAAACAGCTTATTGCTTGCATTACAATATACAGTCTAGTCAAAAATGAGGGGCATTATTACAAAAATAAACAATTTTCTAAAATTACAAATTAAATACAATGTTCAGGACACTTATCTCTCCCATCTGTAGTTTCATCTGCAACAACGCTGACTGGTTTATGCTGTACTTGCTGTAAAACTGCTTGCATGTTTTTCTCGTATACCCTGGACAGATATACAGTTGCTTTAGTTAGAGCAGGGCTCTTCAACTAGTTTTTTAAATTTAAGGGGGCCAGATTGGAAAAAAGTTAGGGTGTAGGCGGGCCAGAGTATTTTACTCTGCACATTTTTAAACAATAATAAATATTATATAACTTAATGTTCATATATTGAACAAGACTTACACATTTTACCCGTATCACAACATCACCACGAATCCAAGGCATCAAAACGTTGATCTTGGGTATAATAAAAAATATAAACACTTTGGAGAATAATATATATGTATGTGTATACTATGTTTCTTTAACTTTAAAATCTTTCTAACCTGAACCTTGAAAGACTTTGGATGTGGGTATGTTTTCTCTTTGTTTACTACCAGCCCCCCATCCCATTTCTCAGAGCGTCCATTTCTCAAGGAAGAAATAAACAGTGGCACCTAAAAATGTAATCCTGTAAGTTACTAGAAAATAGATTTATACCGTGTGTGTTGTCCAAAGTTTACAAACCCTAATTTATGGAAGTGTAACCCTACAATTAATGTTGAATACATGTATATAGTACATTCCTATCAACATCCCTATTTATTTATATACACTACCGGTCAAAAGTTTTAGAACACCCCCTTTTTTCCAGTTTTTATTGAAATTTAAGCAGTTCAAGTCCAGTGAATAACCTGAAATGGTACAAAGGTAAGCGGTAAACTGCCAGAGGTTACAAAAAAATGTGTAGGTTACCAAAAACTGAAAAATAATGTACATTTCAGAGTTATACAAAAAGGCCTTTTTCAGGGAACAAGTTATGGGTTAACAACTTACAGCTGTTCTGCAGCAATGGAAGTAAATTAAGCCTTGAAAGTTGATGCTAACAATTCCTACAGGTGTCCCAACTTTTGTTGATTACTTACAAAACCTCTGTCTGTATAAAAGCAGTGTTGGAACAGACTGTGTTACTACACCCTCTTAAGCATTATTTGGACAGTATTGTACTGCAGGAAGTAGTATATTGCTCTCATAATGGTGAGAAAAAGGCAATTAACAAAGGAAGACAGACAGACCATTATAACCCTTAAAAGTGTAGGTCTTTCCTTTAGAGAAATTGCAAAGAAAGCCAAGGTGTCAGTGAGTACAGTTTCCTACACCATCAAAAGGCACTTGAAAACTGGAGGAAACTCTGACAGAAAGAGGTCTGGCAGACCCAAAGCCACAACAGAATCAGAAGACAAGTTTCTGAGAGTCAACAGCTTGCGTGATAGGCTCACAGGACAACAGCTTCAAGCACAGCTTAACACTGGTCGAAGTAAGCAAGTCTCAGTTTCAACTGTGAAGAGAAGACTTCGAGCTGCAGGTTTGACAGGTCGAGTGGCAGTAAGAAAGCCATTGCAAAATAAGAAAAAGAGGCTTACCTGGGTCATGAAGCACAGCCAGTGGACTACTGAAGACTGGAAGTAGGTCTTATGGACCGATGAATCAAAATTTGAAATCTTCGGTTCATCACGCAGGGTTTTTGTACGTCGTCGAGTAGGCGAAAGGATGGTTCCTCGGTGTGTGACACCAACTGTCAAACATGGAGGAGGAAGCGTGATGGTCTGGGGCTCTTTTGCTGGATCCAGAGTCGGCGACTTGTACAGAGTGAGTAGCACCCTGAACCAAAACTGCTACCACAGCATTTTGCAGCGCCATGCAATACCCCCTGGTATAAGCGTAGTTGGTCAGGGGTTAATCCTACAGCAAGATAATGACCCAAAACATACCTCCAGGCTATGTCAGAACTACCTTAGAAGAAAAGAACAAGACGGTAGGCTCCAAATCATGGAATGGCCAGCACAGTCTCCAGACTTAAACCCCATCGAGTTGGTTTGGGATGACCTGGAAAGAAGGGTGAAAGCAAAGCAACCTACAAGTGCAACACATTTGTGGGAACTTCTGCAACAGTGTTGGGAAGAACTTTCCGAACAATATTTGATTTCCATTGTAGAAAGAATGCCACGAGTGTGTTCGGCTGTTATATCTGCAAAAGGTGGCTACTTTGATGAGTCAACAATTTAGATTAAATTTTGTTAAACAAAACGATTCCATGATTTATTTTTTATCTCCAATTGTTTATTTGTTCTATGCTTTAATTTCAGAGTACATTGAGACATTAAACTGCGTAAATTTCAATAAAAACTGGAAAAATGGAGGTGTTCTAAAAATTTTGACCGGTAGTGTATGTAGATGGTACATTCCTAAAATCCCCCTATTCTTCTGTTTTCTAATATAAAGTTCCAAAAGAAAAAACTGTCAGTTCAGCTTGTTACAGTTATGTACTGCTTTGTTTGTGTTGTGCTCTTGTAGCCCTGAATAAATATATTTTCAGACACAAGAAATCACCATTTAATGTGTGCAACAGAAGCATACATTGGGATACCTTTGACAAACAACTGTCGTTATCGGCCAATTGTAATATACGCTAAGACCCTGAGGGTGGAAGACTCACTCAAATAAAGATATGAATGCACAATTAAATAATAATAATAATAATAATAATAATAATAATAATAATAATAATAATAATAATAATAATAATAATAATAAACGCTTCTGCTCGGAACTCAGATACAGGGGAATGGGGAAGAGCTGCACGTCTCACGCGGTCACTGGAAGAATTGGATCAAGCTTGCGCCTTTGACAATTTAAAAATAGCGGATGTAAATATCTCTGTGATGTATTTGTAAGGGTCTTTTAATAGACCCTTTTATTAGAAACAGTTTCCAGACCCTGATTAGCAGTAGTACAATAATAATAATAATAATAATAATAATAATAATAATAATAATAATAATAATAATAATAATAATAATAAAAACTATGTGCCAAGCAAATACATAAAGGGGAATTATCTGACTACAACATTTTAATTTCAAACAACAAAAGTGAACTGGCTCTAGATAAAAGTGTCATGCTAGAAAGAAAACTGTGGGCTCAGTACGAATACGACAGGGCAGAGAAGCAAGGACAACAATATAAAGTTAAACTCTTTACTTAAGAAAACAAATCTATACAAAATATACATTAAAAAAAAGTCTCAAACACATCATGTCTGTGTATCGGTCCCCAATACTAGGACTATATAAAGAAGGCTAGGAAAATGATGTCACAAGTGGGCGGGGTTAGTAAACAGTGGTGCATTTCTGGAGCCCGTAGAGCACTTCAGTGCACTCGCAATGCTTTTAACTTATTCGCGCTTGCCCTGGCAAAATGTTTCTTCACATAATCATATATATATTTGTGTATGTATGTGTATATATACAGTACTGTGCAAAAGTTTTAGGCAGGTGTGAAAAAATGCTGTAAAGTAAGAATGCTTTCAAAAATAGACATGTTAATAGATTATATTTATCAATTAACAAAATGCAAAGTGAGTGAACAGAAGAAAAATCTACATCAAATCAATATTTGGTGTGACCACCCTTTGCCTTCAAAACAGCATCAATTCTATATATATATATATATATATATATATATATATATATGTATATACACACACACACACACACACACATATATATATATATATATATATATATATATATATATCAAAACACGTGCTGAATATCATTCTGTAACAAGTGAAAAACAAAAAACAAAAAATCGATATGCAGCCCAACTACATAAAAAATGCTTGTGGAAACACGGTTTTACTGCATGGATGTTTTACTTAACATATTTACCAATCTAGTTATGATGGAGCTCTATCAGAACAGTGGAAAAAAAGCGACGCTTTTGTGAACTTTGCAGTCTTATGGGAATTGTAGTTCGTCGTGGTGATGTCGTAGAGCTGTTATGGGCAGTCGCTGTAATGGTCTTACATACTTGAACTTTTAACATTTAAAAATAAAACATTAACACACATACATATAACAAATATTTATTCACAAATATTTACGCATTCAGTATCTAAAACTAATTTGACACGGCAGTGGATCAAACCACAACTGTGTACAAAAACACTAAAACTGAAAAGTACTAGTGCATCTCTGATCTCCTGTCCACCCACTACCAGTCCAGCTGCTGCACCACCTTCCTCAGGTTGCCTTTCTAATTTCATTCAGCAGTGCTTCAAATTATTCACCATGATCTTTGCATATGTTGTGAAGGGTATATCATGCTGCAATGATTGTGTTGATAATTGAAATGTGGAATTCAGTGCTTAAGTAGACATTGACAATGACCTTTTAACCCTTTGCCGTCCTATGTCGGACCTGGTCCAACATTACAATTACTCCTGTCAGGGCCATTGTCGGACCCTGTCCGACATCATCAAAAAAACGCAGAAAACGGGTTTCTAGTCATTTTTTTCTCCAGAAAAAGCCGAGAAAACCATTCAATGGCTGAGTGGGAGCGACAGGAGCCGAGACAAGTCGGAAAAAGAAAAAAAAAATGGGCGTATCTCATCATTAGTCATACTTGCCCCTGGCATCCCATATGGGTGGTCATAAGGAAACAAGCTATTGTCTTTTGTTTTGTAAATCACTAGACGGCTAACAGGTATCCAGAGCTGTCGTCTTGGGCCAGCACTACCTGGAACAACACTACTCCAGAAGCACTTTATAATTGTTATCACACACCACGAGCACTACTGCACACATCCGGACTGGTGACCGTGTATTGTATTATTGTGGGGTGGATTTATATTTGGACTGCAATCCATTTATTATCATTACCTATGAGCTTTACACATTGGTGTGTATTGCTGGAGGTTTATTGTTTGGTCGCCAGACCCGGAGTTACAAATAAAAGACCCCTTTTCCAAAACAGAGTATAGTTTCCTGGCTTCTGATTATTTCTGCACTGCATCACCTCTGCACCTGTTTCCAATCAGCAGCCACTTTGCCATGCACGTCAATTTAAATATTGTTAGTAAGAGAACTAATCAACCCAGATAAACATTAAATTATCAATTATTGAATTGTTCCTACAACCTGTTGCTGAGTATCTCAACCACAGATCTTAACTTTAGGTGTATTATACAGACCTAGGCCTTTTTTTTCCTTCTTTTTTATAAAAAATATATCTCTAAAAAAGTGTCAGTGAGAAATATTTTTGCATCCTCAGCACATGACTACACACATTAAAAGGTAAACGGAGATAGCATTCTCCTCTGCTACAGTAGTAAATGCACTAATTACTAGTACAATGTTCTCTGATCTTCAAAAGCAAAGAATATAAAACAAATTAAAACATCAAATCAATACAGTAAAGTAATGGCACTGGCAAGCTTCTCACAGTTCTGAAATGAATCTGAACATTTCTGCTATTAAGTTCTAGGATTCCTAAGCAGAGACTGCAAATTGTGCCAAACAATGTGGTGGTTTTGTGAAGGAGATGTTGAGCCCACCATGCTAGTGACTTTAGCCATATTTGAACCAAGGGCTTCTGAAGTGTAAACACTTTCCTTATTTTTTGTTACAAGTTTAACAGTGCCATGTAACATAGTGTTTATTTTTAAACACTGTGGTGTACTGTATTCAAAATCTGTTTCTTTTTTTAAACTAGGGTGAAATAAAATATTTAGACATTTTGTTTGAACTTATATTATTTGAAGGTAAAAAAAAGTCTGCTAGAGATGAAAACACAGCTATTCTGTTGCGCTTACAGAACTTGAACATGATTATAAATATGGGATATTTATAATCACAGAAGGAACTGAACAGATCAGAAAGCCACTCATCAGAAAGCCATTTGTAAGTTTTAAGTTTGCATTAAAAGTAGTACTGGGACAAATATCAGAATATTCGAACGAAATGACAAAAATACCTTGCGCTTATTTACCATCTCACCAGAATTTGCATGAAAGTTTACTAAAATGGCAAATGAAAAATAGCTCTGTGTGTTATGTGAGAGTATATATATATATATATATAAAACACAGGCAACTAGTTTACTAACTTTCGCAACTTAATCAAGACTCCTCCATCATTTTTAGAGCATTCTTGCAAAGCATCAACATACACATATTTGTGTCTGTCTTGCAGCTAATTCTCTGCTTTCCCTCTGTAAAAATGCATGCCACATTCGTGCAGAGCTCACTCGGGCACCAGCAAATCTACTAGTAGGGAAGGCGAAGTAGGCGTCTGGCGATTGTGCCTCTATGGACAGTGCTGCTCGGTGCTGCTCAGGAACTTTACAGTTTTGAACTCATTGTATAATTGAATACTAATAACTTCATCATGTGACTTCAATCATGTGTCTCTGCTGAACATGGCAGCTGCACCAACGAAGAAAAAAATGCAATGTTTCAGTAAAAGTTTAAAAAGCACTGCATTCTTCTATGCTGAAAAAACTAAGGTTAACCAAATTAAACCAAATTAGCAATATTAAACCATGGCCGTTTCTTAATTACATTATATTATCTGACGATGAAGAAACAAGCTCAAAGCTATTCCCTGGAGGAAACTGATGGCTTTACTGTGTAAAGGATGCAGTCACTACACTACACACCGTTTGTTTCACAAAGATTTTTCTGTCCGGAGACACACCTCTTGTTTAATTTAGCAAATAACAAGGCAGAATTAGCAAAGAAACAATTCGGAGGATTAATTATGCGTTTACATTAAAAGGAGTGCTATTTAAATTACAATCGGGTGATACACTAAACCTGTCTAGAGCAACGAGTCAGTCAACAGCACGCCTTTTTAATAAGTGTTTCATATTTTATCCTGGTTATTATAATGCCAGTAAAACGCTAAACTTAATTTGTGCAGTACTGTACATAGGATTACTCTCACATGACATTGCTGGACTGTTACTAAACTGTTTAAGATGTTTTGTTATTGTAATGACAGCAATGAGCTAAACAGGTCTTTTGAAAACACCTTAATTTGTAGACTGAACTAGTGTCAGTGGAAGACTGTAAATATGATCCTCACAACAGTGCTGGAAATTTGTTTTGTAATATAATTCTTAGGTTTTCCTGCTTATTTTAATGCCAGCAATGAGCCAAGTGATGTTTATAAACATTATGACAGGTCTAAAGTGTCTTCAGGTGCTTTACTTACTATTACAGCAACAAGAGTCTTATTAAAAAGATTAAAAAAATAAAGAATTGTGGTAATATTTACTAATTTAATTACTTTAACTATCAACATTATATTTACCGTATTACTTCGAATTAACGCCGCCCTCGAAAAAACGCCGCTCTCAATATAGAAACGTAAAGGTATTTTTTTCTACCCCTGCTCAAAAAATAAAGAAAGAAACGCGCAACTCTGGCTAAGTACACGACACCCCCGGCCTCAATCCAGCATGTAATACAAACCAATGTACAGACACCTTAGTAAGCAAATGTTGTTTTATAGTACAGTCGTGAAAGATAACCCAAGATGAACTACTTACAGCACAGCAGTCCTTCACGTCCCTTTTTTTTCCAGCAGAGTTCAGTGCCAACACAGCAGGGGATAAAACAAGGGCTGTCTGTTTACCTCGTCGTCAGCTTGGATAGTGAAAACTTAAACTCAGAGGAACTTAGAGCTTTGCCGGTCACTCTAAGCGCTATCCGAAAGCTGGCTGAAGATATCTTCTTGTAGGGGGTTTAGTTGTTTTGTTTTTTATTCAACTGGAATTTTACTCAGTCCTGTACAATTATATAAAAAAGTATGTCGCTTTGTTCTGACAAACGTAATGAGACGGCCAGAGCAGAACAGGGTTCTGTGTTTGCAGAGGAGGATTGAGCACCCCGGATCTGTCGCTAAGGAGCCAGCAGATGCACTGGAGCACTTCCCTGCACTAACACCACAGTTCCATTGGAATAATGTTTTGGGAATATTATTATTTTGGGTTTGCAAGCCCACCGTGTACCCCCCAATACCATTGATGGTAGAGGGGCGGATTGTTTTATTTTGTATTAATACTGTACCGTCTGGACAGTTCCTTTATTGCATCACACCACTTGCACCTGACGACAAGGACATATTTTAGTTTTAACAGAAATCAAACTGATATTCAGAAGTAATATTTTTCGTTAAGAAAAACAATTGCATCACACTCAACTACCATTCTCTCTCCTCTTCTTGTCCTGCCCCATAGCAACCAATACACACTCCTGATTCACTGGTACAGTACTCCCCTGACCTCCCAACGCCCATCTAATAGGCTCTCGTTAACTGTCAGTAAATGTACTGTATTCCAGCCCCAACAACACACAATAGTATAATGCTGCAGATCGGAGCCTCTCATGGCGTCGTTTCTAAAATGCTTTAAATCCTTTAATAAAATATTGCAGTGTATTAAAATGTCGTGTTTAAATTTAAAGCAAATAGTACAATTGTTGAGGTACTTGTGTTGGAAAATTGTTTCAACATTGTATAATGCAACAAAAATAATATATTAAAAGGGTTAATGTGGGCCGAAGGCTTCTCACTGATAATTTACCCTCTCTCAGTCAAAACGGTTTCTCAGTTTCTAAAAAGCTAAAAAGCTTAGCGGGAACGCTGATAAGGAATTTCAATTGTTGAAGTTTAGAAGCAGAAAGCACCTAGCACCCAAGTATAACGCTCAGCCTTATGAACAATTTCCCCAGATCAGAGGAGCAAAGGGTTTGAGAAGTATAAGGTATAAATTACAAAAAGCAGGAACCAGACCACGGACAGCCTTGAAAGTAAGCAGGAGGGCCTTCAAAACAATACAGAAATTCAATGTATTCAATCTGTGAGGAAGGGCCTGAGCATGAAAATAATATTGCAATAATCAATTTTTGAAGAAACACATAAGAAACACATATGCAATCTATACATACAGTGACTGGACAAAATAAATGACCTAACTATACACACTGCTGGTTACAGATATGGGCCAGCATGGACAACTCACAATCAACTATGCTCACATACTTAAATATATGATTTACTCTTAACACTAACACTGACACTGCAGTGCATACCAGAGGTGATAAAAACATGTTTCCCTGTGCACAGCAACCCACTCATCACGACAAGAACACGATGAGGAAGTTAGACGTGGCATGAGCTCAGGACAAAATGGAAAAAAAAGAAAACGCTATATATACAGTACTAAAACGAATGACATTGCAGTAACTATACAGTATATGAGTGACAACAAAGGGTTATAGATGACTGACTGAGTTTACTGTAATGCGCATCACTGAGTCACATGTTTGCTGCCAGGCTATGTTAGGTACTGTACTGTAGTACCTGTTGTTGTCCATCTATACTATTATCTGTTGCCTTTATTCCATTCCAATACTGAATATTCAAAACGCACTGCTATCCTACTTACCCCAGTATAGAGCATGCACTCGAGTGTCTGCAGAAAACCGGTAAACACCGTTTTATACAGATCAAAGGAGCTATCTGCAGACAACTTCTCTATTGCCTTTCCAAGGGATTAATGCTGCAGTCCCGTGTGTACTGGTAGCATCTTAAATACTAAACTTGCATTTGTTTGTTGTTCTTGGTCACAACAGACTAACAAATCACGCTTGTTTCAATAATGTATCATATTATTGTATAAATAATACCAATCTGCTCAAAATATAAAATGAGTAAGTCTAATTCAAAGTTATACGATATAGCATTCCTTTTGTTATTAAAAACCAAAACACAAATAATACTGTCAAAAGGCAAACTAGGTTCCTGCATATTTCGGCACCACATGTATTGCATTGCATTGCTGAAAACCCATTGCAAATACATGCTGAAATGTAGGCTTCATTTCCAGCTCTCGATTTCATGCAACATCTATAAAAATTGCATTAATTGCTGGCACTATCCTTTGGTTTGAGCAAAAAAATAACTTACCTGCTGCTTAAGTACCCTTTCCATGCAAAAGTTACACATCTATTTCCTCCGACTGTTATGCTTTGTTTTGGTGGGTATCGAAGCCTTCGGAATGCAGACAAATGATGGGAGGAGGTAAGTAAACTGCAGGCTCTCGCTAGCGCGCTCTCTCTCCAGCGTCAATCTCACCACTTTCCCTGGAGACCGGTCCAGGGAAATTGTTTTGAAAAGCACATGCACCATCTGGTGGGGAGCCTATAAACTACATTATATGATAGGAAGGAAAAGGAAGGAATTAGTACAGCTGATAAGCAAAAGTATTGTGCATTTTAAGATAAAAGCGTGACATTTTCTACAGCGTTTCAAGGTTTATTTTCAGATGTGGAGCCATCTTGGGTTTGACCTCTGACGACCATGAGAGGTCAATGACCTCGGACAATGATAATTTGCTATTTTAGAACCATGTGTCATAATAACATGGTCATCAACTCCCTAAATTACACAATTTTTATGTGGGTTTCTGTGTCCTGCAGACATCTACGGATTATTTTCAAAGGTGATGTTTGACATGTATTTAAATTGAGAGGTCAATGTACTAAAAAATGCTGATTTACAATTGGTAAAAAATAAAGTAATTTTATGAGAGTTATGGTGGTGTTCTGTCCCACAGAGTTTATTATTATTATTATTATTATTATTATTATTATTATTATTATTATTATTATTATTATTATTTAAAACCACAAAACAAATATTTAGAGAACTCACAAAAAATGTTAAAACACAAAAAATATTTTTAAAACATAAATAATATTTTTTTAAAACACAAAAAAATATTTTGGAGGACATAAAAAATATTTTTGTTCTCAAAATATATATTTTATACATTTTTTCTAATTGTGTTTTGCACTTCTGGGCCACCATAGTGCAGTACTATACTAACACTGTTTTGATATGCTTGTATGTTGTATGCTTGTATGCCACAGTTGAATCTCTTTTGCATGTTCAGCACCTCAGCACTCCTGCAAACACTTTAGTGGTGGCAGCCTTTGTAGAAACTATTAGCACACTAACTTGTTTATCTCTGGTGTTGGTTCTCTCTCCTCCCCTATCACCATGGCAGAGGATGCCGCTGTTCTTTTCTGTGTTCCAGGAGATAATCATTTGAGGGAGTCCAACCTGTACTTACCTGTGTTCCTGGCTCACTCCACCAGAGGGAGCCCAACCACTACTCACCTGTGTTCCCGGCTCACTCCACCAGAGGGAGCCCAACCACTACTCACCTGTGTTCCTGGCTCACTCCACCAGAGGGAGCCCAACCTGTACTTACCTGTGTTCCTGGCTCACTCCACCAGAGGGAGCCCAACCACTACTCACCTGTGTTCCTGGCTCACTCCACCAGAGGGAGCCCAACCTGTACTTACCTGTGTTCCTGGCTCACTCCACCAGAGGGAGCCCAACCACTACTCACCTGTGTTCCTGGCTCACTCCACCAGAGGGAGCCCAACCTGTACTTACCTGTGTTCCTGGCTCGCTCCACTAGAGGGAGCCCAACCACTACTCACCTGTGTTTCTGGCTCACTCAAACCCAGCTTACCTGTCTTGTGGACTTGGGACGTTTTACAGGCCGAAGGGGCTCTGTGGTGCCTTGCATGCCTGGAGCATGGGCACCTCCCACACGTATGCCCCTGGGAAGACCCCCTCTTTATGAAGGCCTTCAATTGGGGTGAGGTGGAGAACACAGAGGAGTGGATCCATCTGAAGGTCTTACCATCAGCGCAGACGGACCAAAACACCTGCCTCATCTGCATAAAAGGGGAGGAGTGCCTCCTAACGCAATTTGTCAAGGCACCAACTAGAGGGGAGGCATGCCTTGATTTAGTCTTTTCAAATAACGAAGACAGAATAACTAAAACAGAGGTCAGAGAACCATTGGCAAACTCAGACCACAACATGGTCTCATTTGAAGTGATTTTTAAAACCCGAAAAGTAATGACTAAAGCTAGCACCCATGCGGTGTCTCAACTCCAACTTCTGTTTCCTGTGTCAGTGAATACCCACACCCCATCACCAGAAGACCAGACGTTGGAGTTGAGACACAGCACAGGTGCTCAGATTTATTTGATTTAATTATTTTTGTTGCGGTGCAATGATTTATTTTAGCCTGCAGAGGGCGCTGTTGTCCGTGGTCTGGCTACCAACTATGGTATCCAGAACCTACGGTAATACCACGGCAGGGTACACAGTCCAGAACAGGTGCACTCGCAAGTGCTCAAAGAATAATGAAAACGAAAAGGCAAAAAGAAAAAGGGAAAATAAAACACAGTAATGAAAACTACAAAATAAAGGTGCTGCACTTTGCAGCAGGTTTTTCCCCAGTCGCCGCTACCCGTATGACCCGAGTCTCGGTCCTACACTTTACTGTTCCTCAGGTAGGTTTTAAAACACTATCGGGGTCTGCCCAAGGATTCCCCACTTTCTCTCTATTTCTTAGTTTCTTCTCTTTAAGTTTCTTTTGGGACTTTTCTCCTGTCCGTCCGTGTTCTTTGCCGAGCTGCGTGACCGCTAGCTCGCTGTTCAGGTTCAAAGGGGCAGATCTGAGGAAACAACAAAGTATTAATTTATAGGACCAGCAATCCCCCCAAGACCCGCCTCCCGGCCACTCAGAGAGAGGGAAAGCCCACACACCCTCTTCCCCACCTCTCTGTGTCACTGCCATGATTGGCAGGCGGATCCCGTGGGACTGCCGCCCTCTTCCTGCAGCATCGTGCATTCGTCAGACGGCCAGTCCAGGTCTCCCCTGTTACAGTTTATATAAATGTTTTCCTCCCCTTTAAGAACTCTAGTACATTCTTTCCTGTTTCTATTAAAAGTTTGCATCCTAGGTGACACCACCACGCATGTGTTTATATGCACCATACTGCACGCCCCTGTCTGAAAATAAGGCACCAGGAAACACAAATGTATTAATCCATAACTTAAGCAGTCTTACAGAGTGGAGTACAAAAATACACCCTTAATGTGTTGACCTTTTTTTCTGGGTGCCACTGCACTAGTAGCTGGTATTATCTGAGACACAACATTGTTCCTTGAACCTATTGATCCATTATGCTTCCCTTCACTGCTGTTCCTAAGTATACTATATGTGGTAACTTCATTTGCTCATTGCATTTCCTGCTGACTCATTGTTCTCATTCCCCAGCATCATGTTCTTTTTGAGACCTCAAGTGACCCAGGAAACTGAGGGGCTTGTAACTGAAGATGGAGTCGACGAAGGAAATGAATAAGCAGATCCAGTGTGTATTTACCTTTGGGGGGGAGTCTTGTGATTTTCTTTGTCTTGGCAGAACATGCTGCCAAAAATCAATTGCATAACTCTGTATATACTGAAAAGGGAATTTAAAACAACCTACAGCAGCAAATCAAACAACGATTTTGGAATTCTGCAACAATAGCACTTACATACAAAACACAGGAAAAAAAGATTTGCATGTTCAGTTATAGCACGTTTATCAACCTCTAATTGAAAAATAACCACTTGGTAGAATACAAGTTGCTACGCAATGCTTTTTGCCATGTATAACGATAAACCCCTCTTCTATGATATGTCATGTCAGGTATTCACCAGTGCACAATTAATCGTTACGTCCGTATTCCACATGTAAATTAGTACATATATGCATACTGGATTCTGTGGAGATGCCAGCTGTTTTGATTATCTGTGTTGCTCTGCCCTGTTCATTAACATGTGGGAAGAGATGGGTAACAATCAAGTGTATTAGAGACACTTTGTCCAGAAATGCTTTGCTTGCTGTTCTCTAACAGCTCATACCAGGTGTGAAGTCAAATCTACAATATACACTTGTGTCAACACTTGCAGGATCATACATTTGATTTCTGTCAAAATAGAGGCGAGGGCTCAAACAAGTTATACTACTAATTTGATTTACATATTGTATATGATCAGAATTGAAGGCAGGTAATGATAGATTGGAGGTTTTTGACAAGCGTGGTTCCTTAATCCTGGAGATTGAGTGCATCTTCAATTGGCTACACGTGTTATGGGGCTGCTAGAAAACCGCTAGTGGAGCTTCACTGGTATGGGCTGTGTTATTGTCCAATGCTGATAGCTGCACTAGCTTACTTTAGACGTAGCTTTATAGTTTCATCAACTTAGACCCAAAGAACACTTGGCTTGTGTTAATTTGTAGTTAAAATAGTAATGGTCTCATAATCTTCTATATACTGCGGAAGGAAATGTAAATGTTGCAAAAATACTAAACTTGATTCTCCCAGTTGAAATACACTTTTTTTTTAAAATATGACTGTGCTGTTTTTTTCTGTGTGTAATTTCTTAGTAAATGTTTAAATGTACAACTGCATATGTGGCAAGAGTGTAGTTTTCTATATTGAAGAAAACTTCCAAATCACCAATTAAATTGTTCAAAAAAGAAAGGTCCTTTCCAATGTGCACCTCTATTACAGGACGTCTGTGTAATTCTTTAGGTTATACTGCCACCTTGAGGTGGATACACCAGGAATGTTCACAGAGTACTGTAGTTATTCCATGAGTTAGCCGAATAACCCACGAGCCCCCAGAAGGGTTGAGCTGGGTCGTTTACAGCTATTCTCATGAGTGAAGTAACCACACACTATGAATGTTCATGGAGTATTCTGTTTATATAACACGTACAATGTATGGAAAATAAATCAGTGAATTAATTTCCTTAGATCAAGCTCTGCATCTGTATATCAACAGGCATAATTTGTCATTCTGTCGTTGGATTTGAATGAATGCAAGATGGATTCCAAAACCTGGGACCACCAAATACGAAAAAAGTTATTTGATGCAGGATCTCTCAACACTTATTTTATAAGTATGTATACTGCCATTTTAAAAACCTGTTTGGGTTTGTAGGCTGTTTTATACTGTATAACCTAACTACTAAAACTGTGGTGCTGTTAACAAGTATGTACAGTACAAACACATGTATTAGTTTTTAGTGTCCTTTCATAGTTCTTGCACAAGAAAGCATTACTGTCATTAATTATTAATAAGCTCCCATGTGGAAGGAATCTCTTTCCTTTTAGTTACAGTATCTCAATGAATTATTTATATTACAATATCTCCATTATTACTCGTCATCATGAAGGGAGCTTATATGCCTCTACTTTAACTGCTAAAATCTCAAACTATTGGGGCAACAGTAACCTTAACAATCTGACCTGAGACCTAAGATAGCTGCTATACATTGGGGTTTTGTGACTTTTTGGTTACCAGATGATAAAGAGATTTTGGCTTCATACAGTTTGACTTATTTTTAAGTTTCTTGGGTATAGAGATAATACACTAAAGAGTGGCAGTGTTTAGATCTGCCACTCTTAAATTCTTATGTTACTCGATTAATCCTGCTGGCATGATTTATTGACCACCTTATTACCATTACTGTATACAATAAAAAAATACAGAGGTTTGTGAAAAATAAATTGTGGTTGGCAATACAAGATTTGCAACTGTTCATTAAAATAGACCCTTCTTTATTTACAGTTAGCACACAGCTGTATTCCTTCAGTCAAGCTTCATTATTGGTGGTGTTCTGTAAAAATGAACTATTCCATTGTTTCAACCTTCCACTTGTCTTTACGGTTAGAACACAACTGTATTCTATGATTCTCTCAATACAGTTCCATTGCGTGATGTTCAGTAAATATTAACCGTGCACTGCCACATTGTTCTAACCTCTGGCCAAACCAGTGATGGAGATCTTTTTCACATATCCATTTTACGTCGTGTTTACAAACTAGAGATATGCCATTTCCCTTACATTATGCCCCGCAAGCTTTGCTTTTCCTATAAACTAGTTATAATTCGGGCTTCTGATCTTCGGTTCTTTACCCTGACTTTTCTACTCTCCTTTAAGAATTCAATTGATACCTGTTAAGCCATTTGTGTATCTCAATCACAACTGAGAAATGCATTAATAGTAAAATTTATTTATTTATTTATTTATTTTTTCTGTGAAACAACTAAATTGGCTTTTAAATTGGCCAAGGCTTAATTTTTGGTTAACAAGCAGTACAAACGAGATTGCAACATGTTAATAAATAAAACTAGTTAATAAAACTAATCTTTCTTAAAGCTATAATGAAAAATAGAGTATTTTATGCTGGACACACTTTATTACAATCGTTCTGGCTGACTATTTACATTAATAGAGGAGTCGCTTCTCCTTTGAAATGAAAAAGTAAGGCTTATGATTTAAAAGCCCATTTAGTTGTCTCATAGAAAACCCCTGTAAATTAAATCAATTTTACTATTAACACGTTTCTCACTTGTGAGATACATGAAAAGGCTTACCGTGTATCAATTGAATTTTTAAAGGGAAGAAGAAAAGTTGTTGGAAATCACCAAAAATCAGAAGCCCTAGTTATCACTCTTCCTTAATGTGCTTTACTTGCTCTTATCTGCTCCATTCAATCCTGTACTTTAGAGTACTGTAATCTGCCACAAGTGGTATTTAATCTGTAGTATTTTGTATTTAATTATATCCTGATGTAAATATCACTGACACTGTTATCTGCTGTTATTGAATCGTATTTTGTCATATACTTGTACTTGCTAGAACTGTAGTCATTGTATTTTAACTTGCTCTTAATTGTATTATGATTCATGAAATGTATTTTTGTTTATGACTGTTAGTCGCCCTGGATAAGGGTGTCTGCTAAGAAATAAATAATAATAATAATAATAATAATAATAATAATAATAATAATAATATAATTGAAACCCAGTATACTACAATGTGATATCAATTCAACATACTGGAGGTACTACATTATCAGAATGAGCTAATTTGCAATTCATGCTTTCACTCAGATATTGGTAAACAAAAATGATATAAAACATACAGTAGGTATCACCTTTACTCCTGCCAGGAGTTGTGGTTATTCACTGATAGCGGAGAGTTTTTTTTGGTGCAGCCCCTTGTAAAACCTTGTTTAAGATGGCAAGGTTTAGGCTAGGGGTGTCCAATCCTGGTCCTGGAGGATTAAGTAATTTAGGGTACAGTTAGAACAAAAACCAGGAGGGACACCGGCCCTCCAGGACCAGGATTGGACACCCCTAGTTTATTCCACCAGGTGAATATTTGTCGTCAGTTACCATTTGATTAGTTGCTACTCTACATGAAAATGGACTCTGTGGTGATTGGTAGTGTATTGCAGGATATATAGTACCGGTGTCATAGGAAATAAATTGACCGGGAAATAAATTGATTGCGCAAGCGCAGTAAGACAAAAGTAGACAAAAGTAAGGCGGGGCTACAGTTTGATTAAAGGGGAGGTTCACTGCAGGGCTTTTTATTTTTATCTGGCCGTTTTATTTACTAGACTATGTTGGTGTGTGTTCGTGCCACTGTCTTTTCGTATGAACATTAAAATGTGTGATCGACGACTGTTTCTATGGTAAACTGTTTCTATGGTAAACTGTTTTAAATCCCTGTCTTTTTATGTTTCTATAACATCGTTGTCAATCTGATGTAGTTTATGTGTGATCGCAGAGATTTATTTATATATTAAATGATTTTACACGTCAAAATGTTGTCAATCTTTAATCAAAATTAAAATGTTTAAGTAATATAATCTGGTGACATGCTGCATCCATAATATTAGTATGACAAGGTCGTATTTTTACATTTTAATATTAGTAACTTTACTATAGTTTAGACGTGGCAAAACGTAGGCCTACACTGAGAGTTTAAAAAAAAAAAAGGATTAGTAGATACAGTACCTTGATTTGTCTGCATGTCTTAAGCATTAACATTTATTGTTACACATACAATTATGTTTATTTTTAAAAAAAAGGTTCTAGGTTTAGGGTTGTGGTTTTTAAATTGGGATAGGGTGAAGAAAATTAACCACAAATAGCCATACGAAAGTTTTTTTGTTTTTTTTTAGAAAGGAATTGTGTCGTGTACTCATGTTGTGAATTAAAGAAATCTCTCGTTGTTTGCACACAATACATGAACATAAATGCCATATTCTTCGTAAACGTGACAATTGTATTCCTTGCAGTAATATATAGTATTACTAAGAGATAAGATTTGTACTATGTTAAAAAAAAGGACCCTGTCAAATCCTCTTGATAGGACAAATACAGCAATGAAAAACGTACGCCATGGTAGATATGATTGCTCATTATGTCTTACATGGTTGTTGCACTACAGGAATTTACCATTTTTAAAATCATGCTGCTCTACAGTAGCCTACACTGTATGATCTCTCTCTCTTACAAATAGCTATCTTGGTTGAACTACACGTATTTACCACGGTTTAGCAAAAACGTTAACGCTTTAGTTTTTAACTAATTAATGTACTGTTTCTTCCAGAAATTGTAATTGAAACACATGCATGATGATAACCAGTCTCCTGTTCGTTTTCTGTCCTAATTATGCAAAGTACTGTATGTAAAAATAAATGAAACAACAAAGCACATAATACTAAATAATAATACTGTATTAGCAACATTTTTCAAGTACATCATGTGATTGACGTGCACCATCGCAGCAGGGAGCTCAATTTTTTTCCATGACTGAAACTCATGCTTTAACATTTGGAAAATCGCTCGCATACCTGCTGTCCATACTGTAGTGCTTCCCAAAAGAAAAACACCTCCAGAAAAAATAACAATAACAATAACACCTGCAAAATAACGTTAATACTTAACGCATTTTGCTAGTTAACGTTTGTTACACAAACAGAAATACACAATCAGAAATGTACAATCATACAATTCATTTTAAGTTATTTATTTGCTGCTAATATATATTACAGCGATATTCACATTCCCTTATCTAGCATAATACAGTCGAATATATCCGATCTACATGTTAATGTAAATTATAAGTACAAAAGTCATTTTAAATGGTGCATATTTGTTAGGCTAATATATCGGATCTAAAGCGATATTCACATCATCTTATCTAGCAGCTTACTGCCGAATAAATCAGATCTACTAATTGATATAAATTATACTTTCAAAATTAATTTTAAATTATTTATTGTTCATTAATATATCCTATCAACTTATTTCCTGGGCTCGATCTACTTATGTCCTAGCCTAGGCTCGTTTACATTAGAAACAATGGAACCTCCCCTTTAAATTCTAGAGCTTGATCAATTTATTTCCCGGTCAACTTATTTCCTGGGACACCTGTCACAATTCTATATCCATTACATACAGTATCAAAGTACCAATCCCATGGAGTTAATGGGGAAGTGTGGTCTTCTATATTCTTTAACACTCAATAAACCAACTGCTCTGTAATTGTAAGACTAACACTAAATAACTAACACTTACATTATTAAAAAAAATTATGAACTGCTGTAAATCTTTCACATGTTCCAGCTTGCAAAATGTACTGTTGCTATAAAATAACTCTACTAGAGACATTAAAATCTTTATTTCCACATTTAAAACCACCAATTTCCCAGGATCCGGTATCTAAAAGAATCTGTGTTTGGCCAGTGATATACTGACCTGCTCATTAGGGAAATAAAAAGGGTATAGTTTTGAATGGGAACTGATGTAACTTAAAACGTGAGTATCGATGTTTCTTAAGAAACTGCACAGACGCCATTTCTTAATCGGTGTTAAGTTCATTTCATAGATGCAGGGAAACCAGTCCAAGTATAGAACCGATTACCAGTTGTTACATCTTTTACATGACATTAAATACCCTTCTGCATAGGTGTGTCTCTCTCCTCCTCTTCCTATAACACTCAACCAATGGCAAAGGGACAATGCATTATTCCGGTCACTATGTACCATGTGCACTCCAATCAGGAAAAAACAAGTTTCTCTTGATTAGTTTATACAAATCTACAAATCTCTTATCAGCCCCTTTGAAGTGTCTGGCTACTTCCAGATCCCCCTGAAGACTAGCTTTATGACCCCCTCATAAACCAGCTGTATATTCTAAGCAAAAACCTGTTTAATTAGTTTTATACTCTCCGAAGGGCAAACGTCTTTCATGTCAGGGCTGGAGGTCAAAGGACTTGTTTGTACAACCTTGTGCTGCTGGCCAGTCATTTGCTTTGACACAAAAGAATCCTTTTCAGTTGTCATAACTTCAGGGTAACTTCTCTACCATATTGCCTTCAATTTACTTCTAATGTGCAGTTGTTTAAATATAGTTAAATATACATTAACTTGGTGTTTTTCTCAGCTCTCTGCTACCATCCATTGCTCAATGAAGCTGCTATTATTTCTTGCTTGCTCGGAGTCAATGCAGTGCAAGTATCTATATACCCAGAGTATATAGCCAGCCTTCATCTATTACAGCAGTGCTTGCATTTTTGGAACTAACAGTTTTTTTCTATCCAATGTTAAATCACTTTTCAGAAAAATAACATGAATACAGCCCTGTCATTCCTCATGCGTAGCAAACTGCTATTCAATACTTGTTCCATGTTTTCCAACAGGAACACAGCACACTACAGATTATTAAACAATTAGACAAGCCAAGGTACCGATTTAAACAGAAGCTGTGGAGATAAAGTCAGTCAAAAATCAGTTGCTCAATACGTAGTCTCTAGCTGTAAAGCACTTCCTTTCAAGTATAATTTTCCGTTAAGCTGTAAAATTTGAACTTGCTAGAGAGTTGAACATGTTACAGCGATTAAGCTTACTCCTATTGGGATTTGATATCCTCATTATTATTATTATTATTATTATTATTATTATTATTATTATTATTATTATTTGTTTATTTAGCAGACACCTTTATCCAAGGCGACTTAGAGACTAGGGTGTGTGAACTATACATCAGCTGCAGAGTCACTTACAATTACGTCTCACCCAAAAGACAGAGCACAAGGAGGTTAAGTGACTTGCTTAGGGTCACACAATGAGTCAGTGGCTGAAGTGGGATTTGAACCGGGGACCTCCTAGTTACAAGCCCTTTTCTTTAACCACTGGACCACACATTACCCAGTGTACATATACTCTACCTCAGCATAATGTGGGGCTGGATGTATTGGAGTAGACAGATACTACTGTAAGTTGTTTCAGTTTTGATGGAGTACAGCTCAGTTAAAGAGGTCAAGGTGACAGTTAATGTATTTCTTAAATATTAAATAAGGAACAACTCCCCAATCTGATCATACCATTGTGTAATAATAATGTAAAAAATGTTTATAGTAGAATGTTATAATATAACAGGCTATATAAATCTGCTATTTAAACATAGCATTTGACATAACAGTATCAGGAATTCAGCAACAAATATGTATACATTCTTAAAAGAAATCAGTCTATAAATGGTCAATACTTCTATAATTGACAAATTGCTTGAGAAACTTAACACTTCTTATATCCATAGTGATTGGAATCATCGCGTTCATGAGACAGTGTTTACTTTACGATGCCTGTCTGGTGTATTTCCTAATATTATAAACCCTAGACACTAGTTTTTTGCAGTGTATGGAAAACCAACACAAAGAAAATCAACCTCCTTTTTATAGTAAAAAATGTCAGGATATTGCACAAAATGCCCTTTCAGGATATTCAATAGTGCTAAATAGAAACTTTAATTAGTTACTGTGTGTTTCAACAAGAAGTCTTTGTCATTGTCTTTCCTGTTGCTGTATGTCCATTAGTAGGCTAGTGTGACAGCAGGCGAAAAAGAAGAAAGAGAAAAAAGGGTGTGTGACAGTGAGGGCTGCAGGGGTGACGTCAGACCAGGGAAATGAAACAATAACACAAAGGTACGGGCAAAACGGCACGGCTGCACTCGTATTTTAATGAAATACAAAAGTAAAGATTTAAACAAAACACACAAAGAAAAGGGCACATTGGCCAATGCAAAATAAACACAAACAATAATGATGTTTCTAAAACGAGTACCTTTCAATCAGGTAGCATTCGCTCTCTTTTTCTATAGTCATGTCTTTCTCCTAGGGTCTCCAAGCTCTCCTGCTCCTAATTCAATGAGCCCGGAGTGGGTCTTTTATATTCTGTGGCTGGAGCCTTAATTACCCATTAATCAAATAATTACCTTATTAAGGCTCCAGCCACATTCCCACAAGATTTTATCGGGATGGGGATTTAACGTCCACGTCAACTACACTTTATAAGACCAGCTTTTCGCCGGTCTCAAAGAATAAGTAATAATGACACGGCTCTCGTCCGCCCACATACAAACACATATAATGATAATAATGATACAAATGAAAACAATAATCATAAATAAATATACACAAGGGATGGGCACCCCGTCACAGTGTGAACTTAAAGAAAAAACTAAAAAGGAGCCAGATGAGGACTGTTAATATTATGTTAACAGACTTGTTTGTTCACATACAGAAATTTTGGCTTACATAAAGCATGTTTGCCACTAGCCTGCAGTGTGAGGGGGCTGTACAAAGTCATCTTCAGCTCTGCTTAGGAAACAAGAACAAAAACATTTCTAAATGTGTCATTTCAGCAACTAAATATCCGTTTAATGTGGGGAAAAAATTACCTCTTCTCTAACCTAAGGTCTTGCCAGCCTCCCGCCAGCACAAGGGGCAACAAAGCAAACCTGTGAGTAAAATAATACTGTTAATATGATTGTAACTAAGAGTCACCACTAGAGGACAGTCAAGTTCTGTGAATATGATGGACATTAAATGAACAACAGTTTCCTGACTTTTTTCAGTTATTTGACACAGCTCACATACTGTAGCCCCTCATTTAGTGTCTTATCACATTATCTAATATTAAAACCTTTTTTTGAAAAAGTTTACATTTTATTAGGTGTATCTACTCGCTGACCATTAAATCTCCTCATTTCTATAAACCTCCTATGGGCAATTAAATCTCCTACATTTATGAAGCACAACAATTGCAGTAAACAATAAAATAAATAAAACCAGTTCAAAAGGAGTTTCTCATTTCACTGCATACAACTTTAGTACATTGCACTTTCTTTTCTTACAATAACAAAAAAATGTTAACATTTAAACAATGTCGATATCCATGATCCTGATGAAATTGTGGTTTCCTGTGGTGTGAACAAATGTTTTTAGTCATTTCCCTCAATACGTTATTTAATTTCCTGTGCTTCCAAATTTAATTTCCATCTCTTTGCTTTCAATATGTACATCACAAACCAATGACCTTTTGGCACCATCCATTTCAGGACATTTCCATGGTCTACATGAGCACTGATACACATGGAAAACAAACTGAACCCTTAACCCACCTACAAACAAATTCTGGTAACCACACTAAGAGATTGACCTGACTTCCTTAAAAATCAACACAAATATGAGCATATTTAAAAATAAAAATGTCAAATCAAAGCCTTCACATGCATACATGTACAAATAAGAGATGCTTTAAAAAGTGGATATAGTAGAATGCAAAAATAATCAAGGAATTAAGTAGGAAGAGCTTTGTGGAAAAACTGGCATTGTAACTGCACTGTCCATACTTTGAAACTGCACACTCTGTGTTACCTATTGTAACAGGGCGAGGAGCCCTGTACATGTGTTTGCTTATTTATAGAACGGGGTACTCCTCCACCCCTGAGCAATTTATTATTTTGTGTTTGTTTTTTGTTTCTGCCATGAAGAGGGTCAACCCCAGCACCCCAGCTACTGATTCCTTCACCAGGGGGAGAAGTGGAGCTCCCGCTGCTGCCTTCATGGCCAGGGGCTCACCTGTCGTTGTCGCCTCCCGAGGGTCCACTGCCGCCGTCACCTCCCGAGGGTCTGCTGCTGCCGTCACCTGGGGTCGCTAGCTCTGCCTTGCCCGGGGACGCTGGCACGTCACTGCCCATGGATGCCTGCTTTGCTCCGCTCAGGGATGCCACGCCCGCTCCGCTCTGGGATGCCACGTCCGTATCGCCTGGGGTGGCCTGCTGCTCCGCATCACCCGGGAGAGCTATGTCTTTGTCTCCTAGGGTTGCTGCCGGTCCCGCTTCGCCAGGGGTGGCTGTCGGCTCTGCTTCGCCTGGGGTCGCTGCTGGCTCTGCTTCGCCTGGGGTCGCAACCAGTCCCGCATGGCAGCAGGAAATGGTGTGGCCAGAGCCCCATAATGGGAAGCTGCCGGCCATGAAGAAGTGGCGGGGGGGTCAGGAGACCAGCTCCCCCTGCAGCAGTTTCGCTGCGGGAGATAGTGTGGCTGAAGCCCCAGAAGAGGGAGCTGCTAGCCACGAAGAAGTGGGGGGTGGAGGACATTCCACCATGACCGCGGTTAGGGCCATGTGTGCTTTGCACAAGGGGGGGGGGGGTATGTAACAGAACGAGGAGCCCTGTACATGTGTTTATTAATTTATAGAACGGGGTACCCCTCCGCCCCTGTGCAATATATTATTTTGTATTTGCTTTGTTGTATTATTATTATTATTATTATTATTATTATTATTATTATTATTATTATTATTGTTATTTATTTATTTATAAATTTGATGGTGAAGAACCATATATTTTGTTGTTTCGCAGCGTGGATGGGAAGCCCCATCCACATTAAAAACCTTGTGCAGAAGGTGACCATCTCCCGAGTTAATTAATTGTTTAATTGTTGCTAATCAGGAGATGGTCACCTTATAAAAGCCTGCAGTTCTCCCTGCTTGGGGTGGGTGTTCGAGAGGAGGAACGGAAGCGAGCGAGAGAGAGTTTAAAAGTAAAATTAAAAAAATATATACAAGATCAGTGAAGGCGATTGCCCAGCCTGACCTGTGTTTTGTGTTTGAGATTTTGTTTTTGTTCATCTTTTTATTTTGCTCTGTGAGCAGTGCGAATGTTAAAACTTTTTATTTTATTTGTTTTGGTTATTTAAAGAAACGGCACACGGCGCGTCTTATGCCCTGCAGTACCTGCCTGTGTGTTGTTCTTCCTGTATCTGGCCTGACGTCACCACTACAGCCATCCCTGTCACACCTGTATTAACATTTTATCTACATTTACAGTACGTGCAGATAAACTGTAGTTACTGTTAAGGAAAATAGCATTGTAACTGCTATCCTAACAGCTGATGTTTGTGTAGCAATTTACTGCCGTTTCAATGCCCTTTAACCACTTGTTTTTCATATTGGCAACGTTCTAAAAACCACAGGAGTCAGGTGAGTTCTGCCAGGAGTGGGATACCCTCTGCCTGTCTGTATGATGTATGTGTGTATATAATAATGGTCCTGGTATACATTTTTAATAAAATGGGACAGAAACTATAATTCTACAGCTTTGCCACATGTTGCTGCACTGTGAGTGTAAGTAATAAGTTAGGCTTTTATACAATCTCCCTTATTTACATCTCTTGAATTTCACCTCTTTCAGAGACTACAGGTTAGAGTTTAAGGGTTATTTAGATCTTTTCCAGCCATTAGCAAATGTAATTGGTCTGATAATTCCCATGGCACTGCAGGCAGTTGCATGGTTATTTTATAAATGTAAGCACCTGCACACACCTCTTAAAGATATAATGTGATATATAGTATGGTGTTGAGTGTTCAGTGTTCAACTTTCTAACCTGTGTTTTCATTGCTGCTTTTTTCACTATTCTATTTTTAAGAAGCTATATGGTGGGATATACATATAAGTGTGCTTCGATTCTAGCCAGCTTAATGATTTAAGTTTCATTATTACTAAAATTTGCAAGTGTTGCACCAGATACTGTATGTGTTGTAATTGTAAGAACTAAAAGCTAATGAATGAATTTACCCTAAGTGTAACTGACCACACAAGTACTATTTTAGAGTGATTCCCATGAGTAAGGTGCTTATGTGGGTAAGGCATTGGATAATAAGATAAAACAGCTCCTCATTGAAGCTGATGCTTTTGTTACCAAGCATTTGATATTGGGATTATTGGGAATAATATTTAGTCAAAAGCATTGTTTGTATGTTATTTCTTACTGAGAGGTCCCTTCTTTTACAAAGCTATGAAAATAAGTGTCCATAAATCCTTAAGTTGACCGTTCGTAAACTCCTGGAGTGCTCTGTGGTGTCGTTCGAAAACTCAGAGGAGATGAATTTCAGAGCGCTCGTAGCACACTCTGGCCGCTCCGGCTTCAGAGCTGGATTCTCAGAGCATTCACTTTCAAAGGCCCTGTCCACACTATGCCTTAAAACCATATCAGTTGCCTTTAAACCGGCTTAAAAGTGCTAAATACGGTTAATGTCTACATTACGTAGAGTTTAAAACCGGACTCGAGACCACCTCAGGAGGTAGTCTTGAGTCTGGTTCTAATTAGATCGCATCAGGTAGTGCGGTTTATCAGAAGTGTGGACGCTGTAATACCAAACTACATTTTTTGTGTATACTCTAACATCCCAAAATGCTTTGTGATATGTTTGGCGAAATACTCAGAACAGGTGACTGATGGACTTGCTATCAGTGTACACTCTGCACTAGGTATTAATTTTTATGCAAAAATGAAATGCGAGCTAAAAGTAGGATTGAGATGAACAATTCACATAATTTGTCAGCTCTATTTGAAATAAAATTAAGGGGACCGGAATTAGGTTCAGGCGAGATATGAAGGTAAACACAAAGATTGTTTTTTTAATTTACAGCTTTTACTGAGTTTAATTATGAAACAGAATCAGCTCAATTTGTTTAAAGGGACTTTAATCATGGACCTGATTAAAAATAAAACCTGAAAACTTCAAGCCCTACTTGTGTGTGTGTGTGTGTATTTGCATTTACTTTTTCCATTTATTTCTTTTTAGCAATATGGACCGCTGTTAATATGGGGCATAGCACATTATTTTAAAATAAAATACAATGCGTGGTGGGATACTATCGTATTAATTTCCACTGTTCATTGCGCTGCTAGGAACTGTAACCAAACTATTCTAGTAGTGTGTGTACGCATTAAGCCCGACAAAACATGAAACTGTACTATAGTGTGAATGCTTTGAGCTGGATTAATTAGAACGGTTTCGAATACGACTACACACTAGCCTTGTTCAACACCAATTAGCACTGACCAGTTTTTTTTTTTTTTTTTTTAAACAGTACCACTAAACTGTAACTCAACTAGCAGTAACTGAAGAGCAGCAGTAATAATTACAGTAGTATTAGACTTAAGAGTTGAAAACTCATGTAAAAAATATATATATATATATATATATATATATATATATATATATATATATATATATATATATATATATATATATAAATTTTAAAAAATCGCTTATTTCGGTCTAAGAGAAAGCCATTAAATATCACAACAGTACTATCAGTATTACATTTTCCACGAACGACCGGCTTACATTTTCGTCCTCACTGTCAGATTGAAGATCTTGTAAAACATTACCAGTGTTTAACATTAAAGTGTTTTCAATCATTGAGAAAACCATAACTTTTGTATTCGCGCTGACGACTTCCATTTTCAAACCGTTTTAAGTTGTTTGAAAGCTAAAGAAAAAATTCACACTCTGAAGCACTCCGAAGCGATTTCTCGGACGCTCTTTCAGAGCATCAGATTGAGTTTAGAACGCACCCTTTGTTACCTAAATGTCTACCCTAAAAATGACCAGTACAATATAATCTAATTAACATTTGTAGAAAGTAACTGTGTTCTGAACATGCTACATTATGGAGAGGAAACATTTTAGCACATTGCTTGATTATAACCTCAAAGCACTGAAAGCCTGATCTCTTTTTAGTTCTGAAACACTAACCATGTTCAGAGGTCACAGGATACATAGCCCACAGAACCCTTTCCTAAACAGCGAAACCCAAAGATCTGAATGGCTGCCAGGTTCCTCTTCTCATTTCAGAACACGTGGCATAGCTAACCACACAACAGCCTCTACTTACCGGATAACAATATATGGATTTTATATTTCAACGAAAGGGTGAAACATTATTTACACTCTAGACTTTCCATTGGACACTTGTATGAGAAAAAAAACAACAACTTATTTCTAGTTATTTCTAGGCTGCCAAGTTAATAATAATAATAATAATAATAATAATAATAATAATATAAAAAAAAAAAACCACTACAATAATAATTTAGTTTCAATTTAAAATAATCTTTTATTCTCATTGTACACCAATGTGTACAATGCAACAGCATGATTTATTTTGTGTTGCCGGTAGTCTACAGGCTAAAGTAAAAAGAAAGTGTGCTAGGTTTCATTTGATTTTATTTGATTTTATTACTGTACTGTATACTGTATAGCAGGGGTGTAGTGGAGCCGGAGCGGGGCGGAGCGGCGCTCCGGCACTTTTTCAATCCATGTTTTTCAATTGCAAATGTTCACATTTATAAATACATATATTTAAAATATTTTCGTGTTCGAATTTTGTCTAAACACTTGTAGTAAGCATTGCCTGCGGCTCTGTGCCAGCTGTGCGAATTTGCGACAGACAGACAGCTAGCTATACGTTTAATAAAGACAAGCTGTCGGCTAAAACATCAAGTAATCTGAAAAACGATGTCACCACAATAAGCAGCACAGTTGCTGCTTTTGATTGGTCCATTATTATGCCATTAAAATATGCTGTCATTCCAGTTTTTTTTTTTTAGCAAATCAATTTTGAAAGTGATGTTGCTGACAACCAATCAGAGAAGGAGGCGGTTCGTTCCTTGGCCGTAACTGAGGTGATGATATTAGTAACGGTATTAATAATAATAAAAAACAACTCGCAAATCAAAAATGTCTGGTCTCGGAGGTAGTAAACGAACTCGTCAAGAGACTTTGATACAATATTTTGGCAATAGTAGTAAAAAACAGAAGATCGTTTGTTGTACGGCAGAAGCAGAACCTACAGTGGAACCAGAACCTACAGCAGTTGAAGAAAAAAGCGCGGAGAAACAGCCATGGCCAAACATCTGGAGTTCTGAGGTATGGGAAGAAAAGAAACAACTTTACACTTTCCTTGACTGTGCGGATGGTAATCTGGGCTGTCGTGTTTGTAGACGTGTTTCTGCGCTGTCAGTTTTGAAAAGTCAGGGTGTTTCTCTGTCTTCTGAGTGGAAAAATTACAGTGTTGGGTACAATGGAAAAACTCGAGAGCAACAGCTACGATCTTTGAGAAAAAAGATAGCTGAACACAAGAAATCCAGCGCTCATAACAAGGCCACTGCATTGTTACAGCAGAACACAGAGGACATTATTGGGAAATGTGTTGACAGTGCAAAAAGGCGAGATCACGAAACTACCTGTAAAATATTTTCTACTGCTTACTACCTTGCAAAACAAAATCGACCCTATTCTGATCATCAGGCCTTACTGGAACTGCAAGAAATAAATGGTGTTAATGTGGGAACTGGTCTTCATTCCAGATACAGCGCCACTCAAATTATCAACCACGTTTCTGATGAAATGGTCAAAAAGGCCTGTGAGAGAATAATACACATCGATGGAAAAATTGCTGTGTTAATTGATGAATCAACAGCTCTGAATGGTTCCCCAGCACTTATTGTGCATCTCAAATGCGAGACAGACAAGACACGTGACCCTCACTTCATGTTTTTGGAGTTAGTTGAACTTTTTGATCAGTCAGCTGAGTCCATAGTGTTAGCGCTTACTAAGTGTCTTCAAAAACACGGGTTTGACCATGCATACTTACAGAAGAATCTTGTTGCATTTGCAAGTGACGGTGCAAGTGTAATGCTTGGGAAAAAATCTGGTGTGGCAAAACGAATTTCAGACATGTACCCCAACATTGTTGTCTGGCACTGTCTAAATCACAGACTCGAACTTGCAGTTGCCGATAGTGTTTCTGAGACTACTGGCATGAACCATTTTCATTCTTTCATGGACAAGCTATACTCAGTCTACAGTAGATCAGCACTAAATCAGCAAGAACTCCGAAATTGTGCGAAGGAACTGGATGCTGTCTTGAGGAAAATTGGTCGTGTACTGGATGTGAGATGGGTTTCCAGTTCGTTCAGGACTGTCTCCGCTGTGTGGGAAAGTTTTGAAGTTCTGTCGACTCATTTTAAAGCTGCCGTAAGCTCTAAGCGGACTTCTGCTGAAAGAGCGACATACAGCGGTCTACTGAAAAGGCTGTGCTCGCCAGAATTTCTCATTGACCTCGGAGTTATGTACGATGCCTTATACGAACTTTCACTGCTGTCAGAGATTCTCCAGAAACGGACTACTACATTGGTTTATGCAGATAAAATGGCACGTAGAACAGTAAGGATTTTTGAATCCATGAATGAGAATGTAGGTACAAAGACTCTTGAAGCGCAGATAGCTGCCATGGAAGGAACATTTAAATCTACAGTGCTGACGTCGAATCCCAAACATGTAAAAATAAATCATAAACAATTCCTTACCAAACTCGCCAATCATATGAAAGAACGACTTTTTACAACCACTGCATCAAATGAGAAGGTATGTTCATAAACCTTGTACAGATTTTTTTAATTTTAATAGCTAGCCTAATTGTTTGCAATTAACGAGCAGAGGGGGGCGTTAATTTCAGTTTCATGTGTAGTATAAAACTGCAACTGAGAAGTATATACAAATAAATTATAAACATCTGCACTCCTGTCAGTCTCATCGCAGGTGCATAGACTAATGTAAATATAAGAATAGAAAAACACTCCCGCACAGTATATGTATTCTGCAAAATCTCACTTTTATTATTTACTTTATTTAATCCTACTCAAAACTACAAAACGCATATATATATATATATATATATATATATATATATATATATATATATATATATATATACACAGTTAAGGTTTCGAAAATACATTTTAGAAATGCTACCATTAATTTCAAATAGCTTATTCTTTCAGGCTTCTTCCGAGGTGAATTGCCAAAAATATGAAAGTCTTCTTTCTGAGCTCTTGGTCCTGGATCCACACCACTGGCCTGCAGAACTACCCCAGGGTTATGGCGAAAATGAAGTTGAAAGATTGTGTCGGCGCTTTCAGCTAAATGAACGTATTATCAAAAATGCATTTCGAGATTTTAAGGAGAACAACGGAAGAATTCCAGATGATTTAGCTCCACTTATTAACTGCACACGTGTGATCCCGTGCAGTACTGCTGAATGTGAAAGGGGATTCAGCCAAATGAACTTAATTATAACTGATCAGCGTTCCAAAATTTTAATCAAACATGCTTCAGCCTTAATGTTTATCAAGCTTCATGGACCCCCTTTGAGACAGTGGAATCCAAGCCCTTATGTGACCACTTGGTTGCGACACAATCATCGATCCGCAGATGACAGCCGTACACGGGTGGCAGCTCCAATTTCCAGCGACTCCCCTGACGCTCTGTGGCAGTTCCTATAGTTGACTAAAAACAACCTGTGATTGGTAAGTGCAACTTTTAATTTTCTATAGAGAGGGGAGATTTTACAGAAATTTGTTAAGTAAAATATGTGTTATATTATTATTAAAAAAACCCCGATTAAATCGCGTTAAATGGAAAGTGGGCGTAACTGTTAATACCTCGTTAACTATTTAATTGATTCTCATTGGGACCGCTCCGCTACTTTTTTTTTTACCACTACACCACTGCTGTATAGGCCTATTGTACAGATGTATATTTTATAATGAAATGTGTAGCCTAACTGTGACAGGAGTGAAAGGAGTCCCTCTTGTAATTCACCCTCCCGACTACTGGCAGCACTGTGCAGGAAGGACCGAGACAGAGGAGAAAGGCTGAGTCATGGTTGGGGCAGAAGTCGCAGTGGTGGCAGCCATCTTAACTTGGGGCAGGACCTCATGGTTGAGCCCCATTATTGCAATCAGCTGTGCTGCGCTCGACGATTGGCTGTGCACTGATTGTAGGGGTGGGGCTTGGCACTATTTAGGCTGTGGGGTTCTGCCATTTGGGCCCCCTATCCTGGATGGAGACAGTTGTGTTTTGTTCACTTGTTTGTTTTGCTTATATCCAGACTAAGGATTCCCAGGTCGGCTGCCTTCGAGCCTGAATTTTTCCCTGTGATCCTGGACAGCTTCAGGAATTACTTATCCTGTTTTTGAAGAGGGAGCCCAGCCACCTGCTGTGCTGTGTAGATCACTGAAAAACCTTGTGGCAGTGTTTCTTTTCTGTTTTGGACTATTTTGTTTTCATTGCAAGCCTCTGCTTACCATAGCTGGTAACAGAGGTATTTTTTTTTGTTTGCTGCACTTGTGTTGAAACCCACTGCTCGGGACTTTGTATTTTTGCAGGTGTTATAAATAAAAATCCAACCCCCAACTTCGTGCTTCTTGCCTCCATCACTTCTGGGTCACGTCACTTCCTCTCATAACCCACCACACTACCCAAAACACATTAATGTTATTGCAAATGTATACATTTAAAATCTACATGTATATGCACTATAAATCTATGTGTGTGCGATTTTATGGTATTTTTTTTTAAACCCGACACCTCCTTATGTCTGACAAACATGTCTGGCTTAGCAAGAGGCTATTGTATGATTATGAAAAGCTTTTTGATAGCCTAAACCCGGGACGTCATAATTTGCAGACTGTAACTCAGTAAGAGTTTCAGCTCTCATCCAGTCTTCAGTAACAAGGTGTGAACTCAAAACATGTCATATAGTATGAAAAAGAATAATCAAATAACCTCAAGTGTACTTGTATTTAATATATAAGGCATTCTAAAAACAATGGGGGAGTTTCCATGTGTGTTCTAATTTTTCTCGAGACATTGTGCGTAGCATTCTCATGCTGTTTTCGCAGACAGCTCTGGAAAATGTGGTTTCCATGCACAGAGAACAGGCACACGAGAGAATCTCACCTGGAAATCCATGGATGTTAACCTTTAGGTGTAATTCGGTGGACAATGTTGAGGGCACTCCCTCGCTGAGCTTCCAATTTTTATGTTTGTATTCAGCTTCTCTAGCCTCCCTGGCAGCACTCAGTGGGGGCAGGATTAGCCACGCAAATTACTTCCGGCTGGGGAGGGGGGGGGCAGTTAATTTTCAATCATGTTCCAGTCTCCTTTGATCAGGTAAAAAGGGCTTGACCAGAGCGGTATGGGCATTCCTGTTAGGTAGCTTAGCATGTCAATCTCTACCTTCTGCTTTATATATACACCCAGCACTGCTTCCGCCCTTCATCTGTGTTTGTTTTTGTCCTCCTCCTCCCTCCTCCACTTCCTCTTATTTCTAATACCACTCCGTCCACACAGGGATCCCTCTGCTCAAGTCACTGCCGTCCCCGGTGGTTCCTCGCCGGCTAGAGGGGACCCCCAGCCCCAACTATCCTGTCGCAGCTCATGCGCTAGCCACACCAAGGCCACAGCCTTGCTATCCCATCTACCTAGTTTCTTTTCAGGTCCGAGCACCTTTCTGCCCCTTCTGGCTGGCAGAGTCCCCACCTGCTGAGTCAGGGGAGGGGGGGGTTGTTCTCTATTTTCATCTCTCCAATACGGACCTGAGACTCTTTATCCTAAACTCTCCACGCCGCCCAGTTGCCAGCCTCGCTGCCTGGGGATGCTGCTCTGAGTAGTGACGGATCTATCCCTTTGTCTTTTATGTCTCTCATCGAGAGCATCTTTTATGTTTATCTTCTCATTCTCCTTGTTCATCCAGCAGCTAAGAGACGCCACCTGGTTCCGACCTGGACTGAGAGCTTTGTCCTTATTCTCAATAGCCGCCCAGCAGCCAGAGGATGCTGCCTGACCCGGTGAGACGTGGGAGAGTTCAGAGTGTTTTATGTCATTGTCTTGTCCAGCTCTTCTCATATCAAGCTGTCCAGCTTTATGTCTCTAATTCTATGTTACACAAGCACCCCAGTTCCTCAAATTAAATCCCCCTTATTCTGCACTACTCAAGCCCTTGTAAGTGACCAGTGAATTGTCAGGTGAGATCTTATTTGAGTGAAACTTTAAAGCACAATGTTAAGCTAATTTTTTTTCTAGTATATATATATGCAAATGATGACATCCCAGATTTAGGCTTTGGAAATTTGATAACTTTAATCAGTAAAATCCGTTTTGGGACGAAATGAATACATATGGGTGACATACAGGGGTTCTCCCTCTGTGTGAATCAACTTTGAAATAAGTGGCTGTGGCAATGTGCCCAGCCCCTGTGTGCATTTGTGTGTTATATGTTGCATGTAGTGTGTTAATGTTGGTGTATTGTAGTTGGTGCACGGGATATAAAGTGGGTAATGAGCACAAGTGTTTAAAATGTATAATTGTATTTAGGCACGGGGATTGCACTTCACGTGCATTTAAAGTATTTAATAGCATGTGAGCACAGGTTTGCACAGAATTAGTTCACATGCTGGGATTCAAGTGAATAATTAATTCGTAATTGAACCCCGGCACAACAGTATATATAGATGCACGTTTTACTCACTAGGGCTTGTGTGTTCGGTGAGTGGAGAACAGGTGTGGAGAGGAGGTAAAAACAATTTGAAAAATAACAATTGCTATTTCGTGCTGGAGAACCAGCACGGTACTTGTTTGTGTCTGTTCGTTCACTCGTTTGTCTGTCTGTTTATTGTCTGTCCGTTTTGGCTACTGTGCTGTTTTATTTTACAAAGTGTTTTTGTGTGTTCAAACCTTTTATTTTTCCATACTTAATAAATCGCGCAGCAGCGTTTTCATTCACTATTTCACTCGAATTGCTGTGTGTTCATTTCTGGTCTGACGTCATCACTAGAGCCAGCTTGTCACAGTGGCCCAAAGTGATTTTAACCCTGAAATACCCCAAGTTACTTATTTAATTTGTGTTATTGGATAACTTGCCAAATTGCTATCTGTGCCACGTTTGCATGTAGTTTATGTACCAAAATCAGTTTTGGGGCGGGATAAATATTTATGGGTGAAGTAGGAGTTTTCCCCTCTGTGAGAATCAACTTTGAAATAAGTGGCTGTGGCAAAGTGGTAATGACGTGCAGGTGAGTGCAGTGCAGAAGAATCACACAGACAACGTTGGTACAGGTGCAAGGGTGTTTATTTAATTTAATAAATGTCCAGAGCCTTAAGGCAAAACCTGCAAATAATAATAGTGCTGGAAGTGATACAGCGGCGTGTATCACTTCTATTTGTAATCCTACGGGTTTGACCCGCAACCCCAAAGTCCCGTTCAGACACCCACACTAAACACAAACACAAAGACAGTGCGTGATTAAAGTGCTAAAGGTGCAAACAAAAGACAGTTCCTGTAGTGAAAAGGTGAGTGGTGAAGTCCGGGTTTTTCGCTGGCCTGCGGCTGCAGCTCCGGATCGTGCTCAGTAATCTTTGTGAGAAACGACACACAAGACAAACAGTGTAAATACACAGACAAGCAAACACTCACGGTTTTTAGCACAAACAAGACGGGCTCCTTCTAGGTTATTTGGTTTAACCATCTGCAAAGGAACAGATCACTCAAGCCATGCCCCCTATTTGTACCCTCGCCCATGACCCTGAGGTTAACGAGCGCATCCGCTCCTCCAGTTATTGGATGCCACGCCGCTTACTGTCTGGGTCACTGAGCTCGGGTGCCATAGCTCCGCCCCTTTCCGAACTGACCGACTTCCATCTACCCTACGGAATAAATTGTCGTGCCATTTCATTAAGGGTACTCTGTTCCTCGTGCACCGTGCCCTCACAGGTCGAGAGGGAGATCTAACACTAAGACTCATTCGATCTCTGTCACATATCCCACCGCTCAGAGTGGAGCCGAAGGAACACTCGGCTAAACCTACCTTTCCCATTACTCCCCCCTCCCGGGAAAAATAATCCGCATTTTGGTGGTCTTTCCCTGCACGGTGTACCATATGGTACATGAAGGGCTGCAATGCCAGATACCACCGAGTTATCCGGGCATTGCTGTCCTTCATTGTGCTTAACCACTTGAGTGGGGCGTGGTCAGTGACAAGATCAAATGAGTGTCCCAGCAGGTAGTATCTTAAAGAGTGAGTAGCCCATTTAATGGCCAAACACTCTTTTTCGACGACGGAGTAGTTGCGCTCCCGAGGGAGCATTTTTTTACTTATGTACAGAACAGGGTGTTCTACTCCGCCTACCATTTGAGACAGGACTGCACCCAAACCGACATCCGAAGCATCGGTGTGGAGGATGAATCTCTTAGTGAAGTCTGGAGTGATGAGAGCAGGGGCCTGGCAAAGTCTCTGCTTAACAGTATTAAACGCCCCCTGACATTCTTCTGACCATTTAATTGAATTTGGTGCGCTCTTTTTGGTGAGGTCAACTAAGGGATTAACCACTGTGGCATACTCGGGGATAAAGCGGCGGTAATAACCGGCTAACCCCAGTAGCGACCTCACTTGAGCCTTGGTTTGGGGGATTGCCGCGTCTACCAAGGCCTGGACCTTGGAGACAACGGGTTTCACCCTGCCATTCCCCATTACAAATCCCAAATATTGTGTTTCTTCTTTGGCAAACGCACATTTTCGCAAGTTAGCTGTCAGCCGGGCTGCCCTTAGAGACTGAAGGACGGCTGTGATCCTAGCCAAATGCTCTCGCCAGGTGGAGCTGTAAATGACCACATCATCAATATACGCTGCCGCATATTCACGATGTGGGTGTAAAACCTGGTCCATCAGTCTCTGAAAGGCAGCAGGCGCACCATGTAACCCAAACGGCATGGTTGTAAAATGAAACAGCCCCTCTGGTGTTGAAAATGCGGGTTTCTCTCTAGAACTACGAGTTAACGGGATCTGCCAATATCCCTTCGTCAGATCCAGAGTGGAGATAAACCTCGCTGTCCCCAGTCTATCTAGAAGTTCGTCGACCCGAGGCATGGGATACGCATCAAACTTGGCAATAGCGTTTACCTTGCGGAAATCAACGCAGAAGCGGTTGGTGCCGTCCTTTTTGGCCACTATCACAATTGGACTGCACCACTCGCTCCTGGAAGGCTCAATCACCCCAAGTTCGAGCATGTCCCATACCTCTTTGCGAACGCCACTCCGTCGACTTTCCGGGATCCGGTAAGGTCTCTCTCGCACTGTGACACCTGGGGGAGAGTTAATGTCATATTCAGCAAGGTTAGTTCTACCGGGCGTGTTAGAAAAAACATCGCTAAATTCCTCAATTAACCTGCGTAGTTCACGTTGCTGATCCGGAAGTAACTGTTCCCCCATCGAAATGTTCTTTGTGCCAGAGGGTTCTGGCTCGGGCCCTAAATCATCCTCTATATTGCCTGGGGCTATGAATAAAACCTCTCTTGCCTGCCAGGGCTTTAATAAATTTATGTGATAAATTTCTTTTTTATTACGGCGATCGGGCTGTCTAATTTCGTAATTCACCTTTCCTATTGCCCGAATCACCTCATATGGCCCTTGCCATTTAGCACATAGTTTGGATTCCGATGAGGGAAGTAGCAGCATTACCTTGTCTCCAGGCCGAAAAGTTCGGATTAATGCATTTTGATTGTAATGCTGCTGTTGTCGATGCTGAGCCGATCTGAGATTGTCTTGGGCCAAACGACCGACCAAATCTAGGCGATCTCTAAGTAGGAGCTGCACTACATTTTTGGACGAGCCTTTGTGCTCCTCCCACCCCTCTCTCAACAGATCGAGAATGCCGCAAGGCTGTCGGCCGTACAAGAGCTCGAAGGGGGAGAACCCTGTCGAACTCTGCGGCACCTCTCTCACTGCAAAAAGGAGGTAGGGAAGAAGCGATGCCCAATGTTTTTGCTCTTGATTCACAAATCGTCTCAGCATCGCCTTTAGAGTCTGATTGAAACGTTCCACCAATCCGTCCGTCTGTGGATGATAAACCGACGTTCTGATTGGACGTATTTTTAGTAATTTATATACCTGCTGTAGCGTATTTGACAAGAAATTAGTTCCATGATCAGTCAATATCTCGTTGGGGATCCCTACTCTTGCCATAATCTGCACTAGTTCTTTGGCTATCGCAGCAGCACTAGTGGACCTCAATGGAACTGCCTCCGGGTATCGCGTTGTGTAATCTACCACCACTAAGATATGCGTATACCCGGAGTCAGAAGGTAGCAAAGGGCCGACTATGTCCACTGCGATGCGTTCAAAGGGGGTGGAAATAATCGGCAGTGGGACCAAAGGGGCGGGGCGCACTCGACCCGGCGCTACTCGCTGGCAGTCTGGGCATGTGGCTACATATTTCGACACTTCCTTATAAAGACCTGGCCAAAAGAATCGAGCCAATATCCATTCCCTTGTCTTGTCAACTCCGAGGTGCCCCGCAAAAGGGATATCATGCGCCAGCCTCATGACCTCCAGTCGACAAGACGGGGGAACCAATAATTGTGTTACAGGATGTCCTGTGCCCGCGGCCAGGTTTACCCTATATAGTAATTGCCCCTTGATAATGAAGTGTGGAAATACTAGTGCCCCAGCGCCTTCAACATCCTTACCTTCAATGGACCGGACCTGTCCCCAAATGTGCACCAGTGATGGGTCATTTTTCTGCTCCCACACTAGGTTCACATTTGAGTGCCACATGTCCGGTATATTGAGCGGGGCGGGAGTAACATCTGCCCTTGATGGCCCAGTAACCTCGCCCTCTCGGTCACACTGCGTTCCGACCCCCTTCGACTGAAGTTTTTCACCGTTATAACAGGCTCCCACCAGCCCCCAGCCTTGTCTCATTAACGCTCCCTCCCATTTCCGCAGCCTTCTCTCTTTGTTTGTTTTTTTCAGCCGGAACAGAGGAGAGAACATTTCCGCTTGAAAGGGAAAAACATTACCAATCATTTCCCCTTCTACTTTTTCTGCCACATTTGCGTGTATGGCCGGGACTGCCCTTAATTTCAACAAATCTTTATAGTTGGGCCAGTCCCGACCCAGAATAACGGGATGTGGTAGCCTTTCCGCTACCCCAACTACCAGGTAACGTTTAATCGGACAGACCGATAAATATGCTTTTACTGTGGGGTATGTTGCCGTGTCTCCATGGATACAGGAGATCGCCACCTGACCTTGTGGCTGCCACACCATACCGCCTAAGAGAGATGCTCTAATTAAGGTCTGACCACACCCTGTGTCCACTAATGCATGGGTTTTCACATTTCCAAAAATCACCTTAACAATACAAGGCCCCTCCCGACCATTTTTCCCTCGCTTACCCGCTTCAGATGCCAGATTACAGACAGCCACGTCACACTCCATCGCAGATGGGCATGACCTAGCCTGATGTCCCGGCTGGCGGCACCTAAAACAGGTAGGGGGAAAGGAGGGCACAGTGTTAAATGGTCTGTCCCGCTGCTGGTATGGCAACGGGGCAGGGGCAGCACCTCTACCCCAGCTGGGGGCCAACCTTGGTCTCCATGAAGAGGAGGCAAGGTCGCCCATTGGGGTTGGTGCTCTTGGAGGTCGTTGAACCGGTCCTGGTGGTGGGGCTGGTGGAGCAGAGAGAGGAGGTGGGGCTCGGCCGCTCCGTTGAGGTGGCGGGGTGAGTAGCCCGTTCTAGGCGGATACCAGGGAGTCCTCGAAGTCCTCAGCGAGCTTGACTGCCTGTTCCAGGGTGTCGGGGTTGTGGCGCCGTATCCATCCTTGGGTCTAGGCGCCGACCACATGACAAAACTGCTCAATGACGTTGGCATCCCCCATCTGGGCAGTTGTTTTTAGCGCCGGGGTGAGCCAGTGTATCATGTGGTCACAGAGCTTCTGTGCGACCACCCTGGGGCGTACGTTCGGGGACCTCCTGTACTCCCTGAACCTCACTCGGTGCTTTTCCTCCGTAATGTTAAGACGGCGGAGAATAGCCAGTTTTACCAGGTCATATTGAGCGGCGTCGTCATCCCCATCGCCTGGTAGGCTGCCTGCGCTTCCCCAATCAGGCAGGGTCCCAGCTGGCTTGCCCAGAACTGTCGGGGCCATGACGCGGTGGTAGCCAGCCGCTCAAATGCCACCAGGTATGCTTCTGGGTCATCTTCCGCCGTCATTTTGTGCGTCCTCGCCTTGGGCGCTATGAAGCTGCGTTCTGCTGACGCTGTGGGAGGTATTGCCAGCCCGACCCTCTCGATCAGCGCAGTGTACCTCTCCTCTCTCCGTCTTTCCTCCACCTCCCGTCTGCTGTCCAGCTGCTCCAGCAGCGCCGACAGTGTTGCGTAGTCCATCCTCACTTCTGACAACCACGTGTGGCAAAGTGGTAATGACGTGCAGGTGAGTGCAGTGCAGAAGAATCACACAGACAACGTTGGTACAGGTGCAAGGGTGTTTATTTAATTTAATAAATGTCCAGAGCCTTAAGGCAAAACCTGCAAATAATAATAGTGCTGGAAGTGATACAGCGGCGTGTATCACTTCTATTTGTAATCCTACGGGTTTGACCCGCAACCCCAAAGTCCCGTTCAGACACCCACACTAAACACAAACACAAAGACAGTGCGTGATTAAAGTGCTAAAGGTGCAAACAAAAGACAGTTCCTGTAGTGAAAAGGTGAGTGGTGAAGTCTGGGTTTTTCGCTGGCCTGCGGCTGCAGCTCCGGATCGTGCTCAGTAATCTTTGTGAGAAACGACACACAAGACAAACAGTGTAAATACACAGACAAGCAAACACTCACGGTTTTTAGCACAAAAAAGACGGGCTCCTTCTAGGTTATTTGGTTTAACCATCTGCAAAGGAACAGATCACTCAAGCCATGCCCCCTATTTATACCCTCGCCCATGATCCCGAGGTTAACGAGCGCATCCGCTCCTCCAGTCCTCGGATGCCACGCCGCTTACCGTCTGGGTCACTGAGCTCGGGTGCCATAGCTCCGCCCCTTTCCGAACTGACCGACTTCCATCTACCCTACGGAATAAATTGTCGTGCCATTTCATTAAGGGTACTCTGTTCCTCGTGCACCGTGCCCTCACAGGTCGAGAGGGAGATCTAACACTAAGACTCATTCGATCTCTGTCACAGTGGCCCAAAGTGATTTTAACCCTGAAATACCCCAGTTAGTTATTTAATTTGTGTTAAATTTGCATGATGCAAATAAGCTGTAATGCAAATAAGAAGCCAACTTCAGCATCGTCTTGTTTGGTGTAGCAGAGACTAAACAAAAGCTGAGGTCGGTCTTGATGATCGTTCGATTTGAGAACCGGTGTGTTGGAGTCACATTGTTAAAATTGTTGTCCATTACATCTGATATTGCGTTTTGCACATTAGGATTCGCCAGCAAGTTTGAAAGAAATGTTACTAATGTTATTAGGAATTGTGTTCTCCATTTTGATTGCCCACAAATTTTCTGGACGATCTGTGGCACAGAAAAAAAATGACTAAGGTGCATGAGTGAGCCCTCATGTAGTAAGCTACCTTATAATCATACATATACGTGCTTATAGGGAGGTATAGGGAGGCTAGTGCTCCAGTATATAAAAACAGGCTTGTAATGGATAGGGGACTGTTTTAGACTATTAGAGCAAAAATAATGAAAATATTAGAGACGTGCTTTAGATTATTATTATTATTATTATTATTATTATTATTATTATTATTATTATTATTATTATTATTATTATTATTACCGGTATTAAGTACAGCGATTAGCTTTCTTATCCTTCAAATTTGTAAACCACTGTGCAGTTTTAAAATAATGCCTCATCATTTTACCCTTTTCATGGAAAGTTTATGCCTATCTTCATCAACGGAGTGTGCTAATACTCAGTTCAGTAGTTCGGGACAAACACCAATCACAAAATGTTTTAGTACAAATATTTATTGTAGAGAATGCGGAGTATGCGATTTTACAGAAAAGTATGCTGTATATACACATTCATTTGGCATCAAACCTAACTTGGTTTGAGGGTTCGCTGCCTGGCCGACTGGACGAGGCTGAGACCCCCAAAAAGAACAAGCCGGTCTCAATGCCACAATTAGAATTGAATATAGCCCACTTGAAGGTTTAGCCAACCTTTAACAAATGATCATCAGCACGCAGGAGAGGAAAACAAAAACCATTTTTGGGAAATAAACCTCTGGGAATCCATGGCTGATTCGATTGCCCTTCCTCCAGGCAGGCTACTAATAGTTAAGAGCACATTTCTGTAAAAGCATTTTTAGGCTCCGTAATATTTGTTATAATGTAAACTTGGTAAGCACTGGAGGATCAACAACCTAACCGTTTGATAAGAGAGTCTGGAACTCCGTGGGAAGAAGCTGCTACGATTCTGAAGGAATGACCTGAAAACTGCTCAGCTGCGAATCCGGACCTGGAAATAAATCAGGTGAAAAGGTGAAAGAAGAACAAATGTTGGGTGACGATTGTTCAGTTTTCGTTAATAAACAGCGGGCCTGAGGGTGATGCGCCCTGAGAAAGGTGGAGATGGACAAGAGAGAAAGGGGTCATATGGGCCAACATGGGAGTTTAATTTATAAACAAATTGAAAAGCTTTCCCTAATCTTCCTGGTCAGTTTTACTTCTTTTGAGCAGGAAGGAAAGGGTATCAGATGAGGGGATTGCTAGGTCAGAGATTAAGGGGTGAATCTGGGGGTTGAATTTGAGAGCGATGTAGACTCTGAGCACCTATGGGAAACCAAGAAGGCTAAGAGAAAGAGCTTTAAGGTTTTATCTAAAACAAGCAGGAGTAGCTGGAGCAGATGAGAGGCACCAAGACAGTACGTTGATGGCGATATGTAGGCAAGCAGGGGGAGAAAGAGATTCTGATAGTTGAAGCTCTTTCAGGATTAGTGAAATTTGTGAGTTGCAGAGTGTAGACCTGGGACACCGAAATTGAGTTGAGTTTGTAGAAAAACTGGATGCCGGAAATTCAAATCTTATAGCTCTATTCTTAAGGGACATAATATAGGATGACGCTACAGGCACTGAAAATGATGGAAAGGAATGTTGAATGCAAAGTGAAATTTTAAAGCAATTCCAGGATGACCAGTACATTTGCAGTGAGCGGGGAGTGATGCTGAGAAGAGTTGTTTCTTGAGCCTGCAGAAATCAGGGAATGCAGCAGGTGGCTCACATGAATGTCAGGTCTGAAAAGGGAGGAATCCGAGTTGGCAGGAGGTCGTCTTCGGGAGCTAATGCTCTGAATCTCTGTGTTTGGAAACGAGAAAGAGAATCGATTATATTCAGGTGGCCGAGAATGTGTTGAGCTCTGAAAATGAACTGATGTGTAACAGATAAACAGGTAATCCTTCTGAATATTCTCATTATATGGTGGGAGAATGAATGACCTTGTTAAAGATTTAGACTGTAGGTGAATTATGTGAGCGGAGAAGAATGGATTTTGAGCCCAGGAAGACCCCCAAAAGGAATGCGGCTACAGCAAATGGACACATTTTGCGCAATGACGAGGAGTGATCGGTTATAGGAATGATGCTGAATTCATCGGGCCATGGAGCAGAAAACCATTTTCCCTTGTAGTATCCTCCAAAGCCAAGAGAGGGAGCTGCATCTTTGAACCGTTGAATGTCTTTGTGCAGCAGGAGACAGTTGTCGTAAAAGAAAGTAATGCCGTTCCATTCTTTTAGTAGGAGCTCCCACAGGCGGAGTTCCTTGCGAAAAAAAGGATCCATGAGTATGACATCGTTGAGGGAATCGACAGAAAGGATCAAATCGAGAGAAGGTAGGAGATAAAAGCTCTGCCTTGAGGATTTATCCTCATTGCGTACAAATTGCAAAGCATATGACATGGTTTATTTAAATTTCCAGAAAGCTTTTGACAAAGTCCCACATAAAAGATTAATTTCTCAAAATGAACGCAGTAGGGATTCGAGGAAATGCATGCACGTGGATTAGGGAGTAGTTAACATGTAGAAAACAGAAGGCCTCCAGAGTATGCAGTATTGCGGCCCTGACTGACATTCAAAGAAATGGGAACGGTTTTGAAAGTGTTTGAATAAACTGCCGATAAGCTGAAAGAAGAAAAGCATCTCACAGAGAAGAGACCACTATGGGGTCCTGCTGGACACCCATAGCGGCCAGGGAGGTCACTGCAGGGGCCTGCTGAATGCCTGCAGTGAGGGGAGGGTAACCTAAAAGGTTACATTTGGAAGACCGCGGAGGTAAGGAATAGAAGGGGGCTGTGGGGCCCTGTTGAAGCTCGCAGCTGGTAGATAACCGTTTGACAGAGAAGGGAGCACTATGGGGGCCTGCTGGACGCCCATAGTGGCCAGCGAGGTCACTGCAGGGGCCTGCTGGACGCCTGCAGTGAGGGGAGTTAACCAGAAAGGTTATAGTTGGATGTGAAGGGAGCACTATGGCATCCTGCTGGACGCCCACAGTGGCCAGCGAGGTCGCTGCAGGGGCCTGCTGGACGCCTGCAGTGATGAGGGGGTGTAACCTGAAAGGTTACAGATGCATATTATACAACAGTGGCGGGTGTTGAAACCCCAGGATAGATCGCGGGAGCAGCCGCTCCTAACTGTAAAAACAATCTCTGGATACAAATGCTCAAAACTGCTGAAGAGCAGAAAGAAAAGCATTTCACAGAGAAAGGATCACTATGAGGGCCTGCTGGACGCCCATAGTGGCCAAAGAGGTCACTGCAGGGGCCTTCTGGACGCCTGCAGTGAGGGGAGGTAACCTGAAAGGTTATAGTTGGAGCCAGAATGCTCAGGAACTGATGAATGAGCCTTTGATTGACAGGTGCGATGGTCCTGCTTTCGGATTTTTCCGGTAGTAGACGCGCTTCGTGGAGATGCAGTCGGTGCGGGCGAGGTGTTTCAAGTCTGCTTATAATACGCGGAAATTGGGCTTGCTTCTTGAGTGAGGTTAGAATTTGTAAAAACACCCATACTGACATGGCTTGGGCTTGTTTTGTCGTGAGACTTGGCAACACTGGGTAAAGCAACGATCAGTGCTGACGTCATAGCGCCTGCGACGGGAAGGATGAAATAAAGTAAACAAATTCTCCTTACGTGCTGTAGATTTGAATGGGATGTTGTTGCTATGTAGATAAAGCTGGAGCCGGGAGATCGTCCAGTCTCTGATGTCAGGAGTTGCGGAGGAACAAGTGGCCAGGCAGGAGCCATGGCAGACAGGAGAAGCAGACATCTGGGAAGAGAAGTTTGGAGTGGTAATACCGCCGACCGAAGTTGTCGTGGGGAGGGCTGTTTGAACTGGTTGCGTGGATCTCGGCTCCGCTGAAACGGAATAATTCAGAATACTGACCATAATGCGTGCATGTACGATGAAATCAAAACGCAACTGAGAGATAAGTGAAGAGGGTATTTATAGTGCTAACAATTTAATTAGCTAATGTGTAAATTGAATGGTTCAATTTGGTGATGCGGAGATTGGTGTCTGACCCTCCTCCCGAACTTTAATTATAAATTTCATATGGCAAATGTGACGTACTAAAGTAGTAATTTTCTTGGAAAAGGACGAGCATCCAATACAGTGCTCAAGTCCTGCCGGAACGCACCGGAACTGTGTTCTGGCACTTTATCTTTGGTAGCCGGCACTTTTTGGAACCTTCTTGACAATAAATATAAATCTTTTCCAGCAAACTATGTTCAAATGTGTCAAAGAATATCGCCGTCGCCTCGTTCTGGACGTTGCGATAGGAAACTCACACTGCCTGTGCGTGGTCACAGATTCAGCTCAACCACCATGGACCATCAAACTCTCTGCGTGCTCATTGGAAAAGAAAGCTTTTTTCTCTTGATTTGTATCTACCAGTGGCGTGCCATCTATGTTTGCAACGCATGCATTGCATTATTATTATTATTATTATTATTATTATTATTATTATTATTATTATTATTTATTTCTTAGTAGACACCCTTACCCAGGGTGATTTACAGTTGTATACAAAAAATACATATCAAGAATTACAGTCCTAATAAGAGCAAATACAAAACACAGTACGATTTGATATCAGGGCAGTTCAAGAGCAGATAACAGTGTTGATAGTTACATCAGGGTTAGATACGAGTGCAGATGAAATACAAAATGCTACAGATTGGGTTAAGTGCAGGACTAAATACAGTAAAATAGGGAGCAGATAAGTGCAAGTTAAAGTGCATTAAAGGCAGACTGCTATATTGTCCAGAAGGGAAGAGTTGAGTTTTACAGGTTTGTCTGAAGAGGTGTGTCTTGAGCAGGCGCTGGAAGGTGGTCAGGGACTGGGCAGTCCTGACACCCATAGGACGGTCATTCCACTACTGCAGGGCGAGGGTGGAGAAGGAGCGGGCTCTGGAGGCAGGGGACAGTAGCATTTAAGGAAGGGTGATAAGTGTACCAGGGGAAAAACAGAGGAGTTCTACAGGTGCTTTCTGAAGAGGAGTCTTGAGGAGGCGCCGGAATGTGGTCCAGGACTGGGTAGTCCTGACATCTGTAGGAAGGTCATTCCACCACTGCGGGGCATGGGTGGAGAAGGAGCGGGCTCTGGAGGCAGGGGAGCGTAAAGGAGATAGAACCAGTCTTCTACTGCAGGCGGAGCGGGGGGGTCAGGTGGGGGTGTAGGGAGATATGAGGGTCTGGAGGTAGTTGGTTTCAGTCTGGTCAAGGCATCTGAAGGCTAGTACAAGAGTCTTGAACTGGATGCGAGCGGTGATCGGGAGCCAGTGAAGTGAGCGTAGCAGTGGAGTAGCGTGGGAGAAGTGAGGCAGAGAACACCAGGCAAGCAGTGGAGTTCTGGATGAACTGGAGTGGACGGGTGGTGGACGCAGGAAGGGGGGCCAGGAGGGAGTTGCAGTAGTCTAGGCGGGAGAGTACCAGGGCCTGGATGAGGAGTTGCGTGGAGTAGTTGCTGAGGAAGAATCGGCAGGTGCGTACTAGAGTGGAGATGTGCTGGGAATAGGAGAGGCAGGGGTCCAGGGTTACTCTGAGGTTCTTGGCTGAGGAGGAGGGAGAGAGCGTGGTAGATTCCAGAGGGGTTGAGTTTGAGGTGATGCAAGTGCATCCAGGAGGAGATAGCATAAGAACATAAGAACATAAGAAAGTTTACAAACGAGAGGAGGCCATTCGGCCCATCTTGCTCGTTTGGTTGTTAGTAGCTTATTGATCCCAGAATCTAATCAAGCAGCTTCTTGAAGGATCCCAGGGTGTCAGCTTCAACAACATTACTGGGGAGTTAGTTCCAGACCCTCACAATTCTCTGTGTAAAAAAGTGCCTCCTATTTTCTGTTCTGAATGCCCCTTTATCTAATCTCCATTTGTGACCCCTGGTCCTTGTTTCTTTTTTCAGGTAAAAAAAGTCCCCCCGGTCGACATTGTCTATACCTTTTAAGATTTTGAATGCTTGAATCAGATCACCGTGTAGTCTTCATTGTTCAAGATTGAATAGATTCAATTCTTTTAGCCTGTCTGCATACAACATGCCTTTTAAACCAGGGATAATTCTGGTTGCTTTTCTTTGCACTCTTTCTAGAGCAGCAATATCCTTTTTGTAGCGAGGTGACCAAAACTGAACACAATATTCTAGATGAGGTCTTACTAATGCATTGTAAAGTTTTAACATTACTTTTCTTGATTTAAATTCAACACTTCTCACAATATATCCAAGTAACTTGTTGGCCTTTTTTATAGCTTCCCCATATTGTCTAGATGAACATAAACTCCTAGGTCTTTTTCATAAATTCCTTCTTCAAATTCAGTATCTCCCATATGATATTTATAATGCACATTTTTATTGCCTACATGCAATACTTTCCACTTTTCTTTATTAAATTTCATTTGCCGTGTGTCTGCCGAGTTCTGAATGCTGTCTAGATCATTTTGAATGACCTTTGCTGCTGCAATAGTGTTTGCCACACCTCCTATTTTTGTGTCATCTGCAAATTTAACAAGTTTGCTTACTATACCAGAATCTAAATCATTAATGTAGATTAGGAATAGCAGAGGACCTAATACTGATCCCTGTGGTACTCCACTGGTTACCTCGCTCCATTTTGAGGTTTCTCCTCTAATCAGTACTTTTTACTTTCTAAGGGCAGCAGTGTGGAGTAGTGGTTAGGACTCTGGACTCTTGACTGGAGGGTCGAGTGTTCAATCCCTGGTGGGGACACTGCTGTTGTACCTTTGAGCAAGGTACTTTACCTAGATTGCTCCAGTAAAAACCCAACTGTATAAATGGGTAATTGTATGTAAAAAAATAAATAAAAAATAATAATAATGTAATTGTATGTAAAAAATATAATGTGATATCTTGTAACAATTGTAAGTCGCCCTGGATAAGGGCGTCTGCTAATAAATAAATAATAATAATATTTTCTACATGTTAACCACTCCCTAATCCATGTGCATGCATTTCCTTGAATCCCTACTGCGTTCAGTTTGAGAATTAATCTTTTGAGCTTTGTCAAAAGCTTTCTGGAAATCTAAATAAACCATGTCGTATGCTTTGCAATTATCCATTGTCGATGTTGCATCCTCAAAAAAGCCAAGTAGGTTAGTTAGACACGATCTCCCTTTCCTAAAACCATGCTGACTGTCTCCCAGGATACTGTTACCATATAGGTAATTTTCCATTTAGAGATACAGGAGGGGATGGTGGGGTCAGGGAGGGGAAGGAGAGGAAGATCTGAGCATCATCAGCATAGAAATGGTATGAGAAACCATAGGATGCGATGAGGGGGCCCAGGCAGCCGGGTGTAGAGAGAGAACAGGAGAGGACCCAAGACTGATCCTTGGGGGACTCCTTTTGAGAGAGGGTGAGGTGTGGAGGTTGAGCCGTGCCAGGTTACCTGGTAGGTGCGGTCGGAGAGGTAGGAGGAGAACCAGGACAGAGCAGTGCCGAAGATTCCCAGGTCAGCGAGAGAGGATAGGAGAATAGAGTGATCGACAGTGTCAAAGGCAGCAGAGAGATCGAGAAGAATTAGGACAGAGAGGCAGCACGGGCAGAGTTTAGCGAGTTAGTGACAGACAGGAGAGGAATTTCAGTGAAGTGAGCAGAGCATTGGAATATATTTTATTCCACAACATTTATAAGAATATGACAGAAAAATATGTTTATTCTACAACATATTTAAGTATATGATAGCCCTGCGTGCGAGTAATCTGTTTGCCTTGGCAGTCTTCTTGTTTTGTTGGTCAAGGCATACAATGCTCCAAGTTGCATCAGGTTGCCTAGGCAAAGCGATGCAGCATGCACCTCACTTCCTGGTGGCCGTGCGCTGGAAAACATAGGCAAGGCATGCAACTGTAGAATTGAATCCTCCTTGACTGAACACTGAGTGGCGTGCAAACTTTTGTTGTCAAAATCAAAATGGAAAACTTAGTGAAATGTTTGTTGACAAATCCGTTTACTGGAAGACACTTTGCAACAAAAACAGAAATTATAAAAAACGGAAGGCCAAAACCAAAATTGCAAGTAGTAAGTTACTGTATTTCAATGAAGCAGTGTACATTTGTGAATGGATCTGTAGTACAGGTGTATTCCACTTAAACCGGACTCCAAGGGACAATGGAAATCAGTAATCAGTATAAACGAAGTACATAGTAAACACAATTCAAAATGCTGTATGTAACTGTGAACATAAGACCTTAAATATAAACAATACAAGAAAGCTTAACTGCCCAAAAATGGGATTTTATTATTTGTACAAATGGGCCATACAATGTAATAAGCAGTACCATTTTACAGATTTTTATTTTCGCTAAATGTAATTAAAATGGTATACATTATACGTTTAAATTGTACGACAACTGTACCAACAAAAACTTAGAAGAATAAAAGTAAACAGCAACTGTTTTTCCTGCCCGACTTCACTAATGCCGCCGTGACTGTCATTGACTGCCCTGGATGTACCTAATTTGCGCAAAATATCTACCTGTGGAACAGGAAAACTATACGTATTAAACTGTTTATACGTTATAAATGAATCAGTTTTAACCAGATCTTAAATAAATCAACCATCTTGAAAATAAATTAACCATACTGTTTATAAATGAAATATACTGTTTATAAATTAACTATACTATTTATAAATTAACCATCTTGAAAACCAATTAACCACACTGTTGGTAAATTAACCATCTTGAAAACAAATTAACCATACTGTTTATAAATGAACCATGCTGTTTATAAATGAACCATCTTAAAAATAAATGAACCATACTGTTTATAAATTAACCAATGAATTATTTCCTTAACAGTGCCTCATTGTTCAGGTCTACAGCTATGGCCAAAAGTTTTGCATCACCATATAGAATTAATAAATGTTGCTTCATAAAGTCAAATGAAACCTGCTAAATAATGTTATATTAATGTATTGAATTGCATACCGCTTTGTAGTTTTCCATATACATAACGAAAAACTGACAAAAATGAAAGAATGCGACATTTTAAAATCTAACATGAAATACTGTACTACTATTATGGCTTCCATACAATGTAAACAGAGGTAGCTATCCGAGATTTTTATACATCGGCTTTAAAACGACTCCTCCACCCCAGCTAGTTTCACTTCAGAACGTCGTTTTTTTTTTTTTTTTTCTATTAGGGCCAGGCAAGATAGTTCAGAAAGCCACGTGTAGTGAGAAACCAACCACAGCTAAAAAAAACACCAGGCAAGCAGTTGTTGACATAACCTACCACAAGTAGTTGTAACTGTTTTTTTTTTAATTTTAAAAAGGCATCTTAATTTCTTGAGAGTAAATCCACACTAAAGATAAGAAAACTGTAGTTACTGTTATTGAGTGATTAAGTTTGTTATTGATTGATTGGTATGCAATTCTTTAAATATACATTTTCATTTATACCTCTTTTTCAGAAATCTTCAACCTCAAATACTTAAAATATTAAACAGTAAAACTTATACTATGTGACCTTATGTGGACTACTTTAGTTTAGGCTTGGCTATGATGTCAATAGAAATGTCCCTTGACACATGCAGTGTGAAACCCAAGTGGGCAGTCTCCTGACGGCGAAGGTGGGAGCAGTCGTAGTCTCCCCCCTGGAGGTGGAGGCTAATGTACTGTAGTACACAAAACTTAAAATGTGTCTGTCACTGGTCCGAGTGACTGGGTTTGGCTTGCCAAAAAGGATGATAAATACACCAGAATTAAATTGCAAAAAAAAAAAAGATTTATTTATAGGAAACAAAAGAAAAACTAGAGAAAGAAATATGCCATGAGTCTCTCCAGCATCCACCTTCAAGGTTAGAGCTCCCCCTTGAGCATTCCAAGGCCCTTATATATATAGAATACATTTCCCATAAGGAAACTCTCATTCAAAGATTCAGATCTCATTAAAAAAAAAAAATCAATAAAAATAAATACAGATGCAAAAATGCTTCATTAGCATCATCAAAAAATACATTTTGGTCAGATTCACACACATAAGGTTAACCATACACATATACATATATAATACTATATATATATATATATATATATATATATATATATATATATATATATATTGTAATATAGCGGGTTGTGAGAGACGGCAGGGAGGGGGTTAAAACCTCCCTGCAAGGAAAAAACATGTGGGAATGCACCTTTTTGTTGGATTTGTATTGCTTTATTGTTTCAATTGATTTGCTTATTGTGTGGTTTAATTGTTTTATTGTTAATTGTCTTCCGCACCTGGGCGTTATTAGAAATTAAGCCCAGGTGCGGGAGTTTAAAAGGAGAACAAGCAGTCTGCTCGGGGCTGCTGAGTGGAAGGAGGCAGTAGGTGCGCTGTCTCCGAGTAGCCAAAGGAAGAGAAGAAAGTAAGTGCTGTTTAAACCAGTGTGTTTGTGAAGACGGGTAAACAGCTTAGCTGTCCCGCGTTAGTCAGGGTGTTTCCTGTAAGTCGAGTTAGTGCTCAAGAAGAGCTAGGTGTTATTTTGATTTTTGTATTTGTTGTGTTTTTGTTTATTAAAAAATTGCGCAAACGCGCTTAAAAAAATCAATTTCTGTGTGCCGGGTCGATTCTTAAAGGGGCAACGAACTCAAGTGAGTGAGTATCTTTTACATTTGGTGGCAGCGATTGTGGGCGCCCCTGGAGACCCAAATGGATTTTAGAGAATTAATTGAGATGTTCAATAAAAACACCGCTGCTCAGGTGGAGCAGATTAAGAAGATGGAGAGGCAGAGACAGGAGCTGGGCGGGGCCCCGTTGATAATACAAGAGCGGGAGCCAACGGAACTGGAGCGGCTGCTACAAAAGTGGGAGCTGCCGCTGCCAGAGCCCAGAGGGGAGGAGCTGCCGCTGCCAGAGCCCAGAGGGGAGGAGCTGCCGCTGCCAGAGCCCAGAGGGGAGGAGCTGCCGCTGCCAGAGCCCAGAGGGGAGGAGCTGCCGCTGCCAGAGCCCAGAGGGAAGGAGCTGCCGCTGCCAGAGCCCAGAGGGGAGGAGCTGCCGCTGCCAGAGCCCAGAGGGGAGGAGCTGCCGCTTCCGGAGCCTAGGGAGGAGGTGACGAGCGTACCTCCACCACAGCCCCGACCACCACCCCTACGGTCCAGTCCGGTGTCGCTGCGTCCAGTCCCTCACCCCTTGCTCCTGGACACCCTGTCGGTTAGCCTGGACCTCCCTTCACTTGACCTGGAGCCCAGGAGTCGGCAGGATCGGGCACAGTTCTCCACCTGGTCCCCTGCTCCGCTCCTCCCGGACATTAAGACGTCGCTGTGCTGCTCCCAGACGTCGCGTACGCTCCCCCTGGTCGCTACGTCGCTCCCCCTTGCTGACCGGACGTCGCTGCACGGGGTCCCAGCTGCAGACCGCTGCCCGCTACTGCAGCCTCCAGTGCCCCGGTTGTCGTGCCGGTCGCCCCTGACAAACCGGTGGGGTCCCTCGTCGCCGGTGCGCGGTCCCTACCTGGCTGACCCAGGACGTGGACCGATCCACCCTCGAGTTCGCCCGTGGAGGAGGGCGAAAATTGACATTTATGGACTCGAGGGTGGGTGGTTGTGTTTTAGGGGAGGAGGTGGCCGTCTCATGGCCGGTGTCTTGGAAAGACAAGGGGGGGGATATGTAATATAGCGGGTTGTGAGAGACGGCAGGGAGGGGGTTAAAACCTCCCTGCAAGGAAAAAACATGTGGGTATGCACCTTTTTGTTGGATTTGTATTGCTTTATTGTTTCAATTGATTTGCTTATTGTGTGGTTTAATTGTTTTATTGTTAATTGTCTTCCGCACCTGGGCGTTATTAGAAATTAAGCCCAGGTGCGGGAGTTTAAAAGGAGAACAAGCAGTCTGCTCGGGGCTGCTGAGTGGAAGGAGGCAGTAGGTGCGCTGTCTCCGAGTAGCCAAAGGAAGAGAAGAAAGTAAGTGCTGTTTAAACCAGTGTGTTTGTGAAGACGGGTAAACAGCTTAGCTGTCCCGCGTTAGTCAGGGTGTTTCCTGTAAGTCGAGTTAGTGCTCAAGAAGAGCTAGGTGTTATTTTGATTTTTGTATTTGTTGTGTTTTTGTTTATTAAAAAATTGCGCAAACGCGCTTAAAAAAATCAATTTCTGTGTGCCGGGTCGATTCTTAAAGGGGCAACGAACTCAAGTGAGTGAGTATCTTTTACAATATATATATATATATATATATATATATATATATATATAAAAGAGAACAACATAAAGAAAAGTGCACTTTTAAATATTACCTATGACCTTTAACCTCTGAGGTCAGCAACCATTTTGTTTCTGCTGATGTAGCACTATCAGCCATCTTTATATGCTGAGGTATCACTGGCGGCCATCTTTTATACACTGCTGACCAGCTACTACCAGCAACAAGGATTTTTGCACACAGCTATGCATAATATAAACTTAGTTTTTTTAATTATATTTTCTCTTTGCTTATGATGTTCTCCAGACTGGGGATACGCTGCAGTGATTTGGGGAAAATGGTTTGTCAGAATTCATTACTCATGCGTATCACAAGCACACACACACATTCATACATGAAGGGAAGTAGGAAAGGTTCCTGGAGTCAACAAAAATACCTTGGTACAAAAATAAATTAAAAAACCACCCTGTCACTTTTTAAATTATCTTAGATATTAGCAAGTTAAAGGTCTTTATTTCGACTTTTAATCTTCTCCGCCTCAGGTTTTCCCTTTGTGCAAATGCCCATCTAATTTATTTATTATGGCGTGGGCATTTTTTCCCCCGTATGAATTATTCTCCTTGTGATTACTTAGGTACTTTCTCGTAGCTCCTCCTTTCTGCTCCCGTGTTCAATGAAAATAAACAACAACATTTACGAGGGGGGAAAAAAGAAAGAACGTGTATATGTTACAGTGGTTTCTGGGATACAGTCATTCAGCAAAGTGTTTTTTCAACAACAGCTGGGTTAAGCCCGCTGCACACAGCCTGACTCAAGCCGTCCCGTCTCATCTCATCTCAACTGGACATACAGAGTCGGGATGAATCGTATCAGTGTGTGTGCCCTTAAAACCAAGATTATGCAGATTTCAGTCGGGATGTCTTCAGATTTGAAGATTGAACATGCTGAATCTTTTTCAGACGCAGTTTCAATCAGATGTGATCAGCCTGTTTGTGTGCGGAGGTTGCCGACCAAGACTGACTGACACCGATTATTCACAAGTGTGTCAACCAATGGTGAAGCAGGTTTAAATGACGTAACTTGTCATACAAGATGGCGGAATATTGACAGCTTTAGTTCCACAGGTAAAAATACATTAGTCTTGAATTGCTCTGAGTGTCCCGAATTCAAAAATACCAGATAATGTGCACATTCGAATAGTTTTTTTAGGCCTTTACTAATCAAAGGTAAATTATCAATTTACCTTTTTATTATCAATCTACTGGCAGCCTATATTTTCTTACTGCGCTGAAACAGAAGTAACCGGTGCGTCGATCTCCAATAGGTCACAAATCACAAGCCACACTAGAACCACACGCTGAGAAAAAAACGCCAAAGTCAAATAAAAATCAACAGGTTGGATTTTATTTACCACAGGCTAAAGTGTATTTATACCTATAAATTAATAATAGGCTAAGCGCTTCTTTTGGTTGCCTCGCGGCGGTGTCTCCGCCCTCTAATCAGCATACGATGCCATGCATAATATGAGGATCGCTATGTTGGGCTAAGTTAATACAAAAATGTGTACAGGACTGTGTGCAGCGGGCTTTAAACTGACTCGGTTTCATTACGGCAATCTGGACACTCTAACACTGTTGGGCTAGGGTTCAGGTAAATCGGTTTTGAACTTGGTTGTCGATTCTTTTGCTCTAATGTGGACAGGGCCTTAGACGACTGTCTCAGCGATTGCTGCTTTTTAAACTTGAGCCCTTTGACAACATAATTCTGACAGCTTTCGTCCCTTTAAGATTTCTCCAATAATGTACAGTTTGTCCTTAAGTGAAATTGACGATCGTTTAGTACTGGCCATGATAATACTGCATAAATTACAGAGAACAAGGTCAAGTTCAAACAGCAAGAAGTAGGCCTATGAGTACGCAATATGTGCAGCACAGACCACTGTGTACCATCGCGGTGCATGCGTAATAACAGGAAGTATGCACTATCAGAGTACGTGGTAAAAGGAGAATTTAAACAGGATTTAATACGATTTTATTCGGTTATTTATATCAGTGTGTATGTTATATCCCAGGTACATACGTTGACTGTGTGTGTATATATTGTGAGGAAGCAGGTGGAGTGAGACAGCAGGGAGGGGGTTAAAACCTCCCTGCGAGAGAGAGATTGTTAATTGTAATTGTTTTATTAGTAATGATTATCCGCACCTGAGCGTGATTGGTCAGTTAAAAGGAGAGCAGTCAATCTGCTCAGGGCTGCTGAGGAGAGGGAGGCAGAGAAGGTGCTCTGCTTCCGAGCAGTCGGAGGAAAAGGTACGGTGCAAACCTGTGTGGTTTAATTAAGTTTTGGGGCAGGGAAACGGCTTAGCCGTCCTGCGTTAGTTAGGTTCCTGCGTGTGTAGTTAGTGCTCGATAAGAGCTAGGTGTTTATTTGGTTTTGTGTGTTTTGATTTTGTGTTTATTAAAATTAGCGCAACCGCGCTGTGAAAATCCATTTCTGTGTGCTGGGTCAATTTTTAAAGGGGCAACGAACCCGAGAAGGTGAAGTCTTTTACAATATATATATATATATAGTAAAAGAATCGACCCTCTTTGTGGTTTGTTGCCCCTTTAAAAGCACTGACCCAACACACGCAAATGGATTTTTGAAAGCGCAGTTGCGCTATTTTTAATGAAAACACAAAAACAAAAATAAACAAACAAACACCTAGCTCTTCTTTGAGCAATAACTAAAACAAAACAGGAACCTAAACTAAGACAGGACAGCTAAGCTGTTTACCTGTACAAAAACAAAACAACACACACAAAAAAGGCTTCACACTACCTTTTCTTTTAATTACGGCTGTACCCACACACCAGCACAGTCGGGCTTCTACCCTCTTCAGCAGCCGCCCTGAGCAAACTGACTGCTCTCCTTAAATACCCTGCACCTGGCTCCAATTTTCAATAGTAGCCAGGTGCAGGTAATGATTAACAATAAAACAATTAACAAAAAACAATTAAACAATTAAACAAAACAAAACCAAAATGTGCCTTACGCACATGTTTTCCTATAGGGAGGAATTAATCCCCTCCCTGCTGTCTCACAATATATATATATTATTTTTTTTAAAAAACACTCCTTGAAAAATAAAAATAAACTGCACCCGCAGTATCCCTGGTCTGACACATGGAGGCGCAATTATCCCACTTTGACACGAAGTGTGACGTGATGGCTCGTGTGGTGACGTCAGACCAGGAAATGAATGGACACAGGCTGTTTAGTAAACGCGCTGTTGCGCCGGTTTATTGTAAATTAACAAAATAAAAAGGTTTAACAAAACAGCAACACAGAACAAACAAAACGGTGCAGTGGCCAAAACAAATAGACAAACAAAACACTAACAAACAACAAGTACCGTGCTGGTGCTTCCAACACAAGTAGCAATTGTTTTCTTTTATAATTCATTTCTCCTCTCTCTCTCTCTCCCGTACCTCCTCACTACACCCAACCCCATGCACGTGAAACATTCATTCTTTTATACAGCTGTGCCAAGACTCGATTGCTAATCAATCATTCCCTTGAATCTCGGCACAGACTGCACGTGGACTAATTTCCCATGCCCCCATACAAATACCCACTTTTTGTGAAGTGATTGTGCAATCCCTGTGCCTATATACAAATATACATTTTACATCACCTGTGCTACATAACCCACACTCCGTGCACCACTACAATAATACATATAACAGGCAACATAAAACACAAAACACGCACAGGGGCGGGGCACCCTGCCACAGTATTATATTTCAGTTTGCTAATTTACTAATAGTTTGATATTTGTTGCCTAATCCTTTATAAACTGTAGACAAAATATAGTACAGACGAAATATAACCCTTTACCTAAAGCCTACAGTAGGTTAGCCAGGATTACTTGCAGCAAAAAATATACTATGGCCAGACAAGTCCCCAATGAAACACATCTGGGATGAGTTTAGTTGGCTATCAATGTTTGTCCTCCACCCCTTTACAACCCAGAAGAGCCATCTCCATCTGTTACACATAACATGCACATGGTCATTAATTGCACACGACACAAGTACAATTTCTGTCAGAAGTGGTTTGATTTTTGTGACGCACCCCACTGAAAGCATTTCATTGCTCATCACTGACTGCAAATAAACTTTCTTTGAAAAAAATATGCTGTTTTGTCATGGAAACATTTTTCCTTTATTTGGCATATGTAAACGTATATGTGATTAAATGACTTTATAGTTAACATCTAATTCAGGGTAATTACATTAATTGCATAGTTGTCAAGTATTCTTTTTACTTAAAATTTAAAACTGTTAGAAACATTCCTCACATGTTATGTTTTTCAGACAAGGATTTAAAATGTTTAAAATGTATATTCAAAAACAAACATAAACATCAATCAAAAAAATGGCATAAGACCAACATTGTTTGAAAGTCCAGTACATATACATTTGGTTTTAATTTGTTGAAATATCCATAATTCTCTCAAGGATAGTTAAGCAAAGAACTAAAAAATTCTGACCCAATTTGGAATACGTTTTACAATGGTACAGTATGCTAAAGTACACTTATGCTGTAGTTCTACTGAAAACAACAACAACAACAACAACAAAATCTGAAACTTACTAATTACTTTAAGTTTCACCCAGAAGACTTTGTAATTGTAGCTAACAAAATAATTCCATAAATCTTGTCTAGTGTGCACTTACGTAGCTAGCTAGGTCTCAAAGGTGTTGTTTTGAAAGAAACACATGTTATAGTAAGCATGTATTTCATTTTAAAACATGACATATGTTATTACAGTACTTTAGCACTACTTTCATTTTCTCTGCCTTTTTCATAGGAAATACATTATGTTATACGGGGTCATTGCATGTTACTGTTGTCTTCGGGGTCATTGCATGTTACTGGCTGAAAGAATGTCATCAATCAGCTGTGAAGCAGCTGATTGATTGTTGACAGGAAAGAAGCCATTGAAGGGGTGAGGACCATTTCACCCTCCAGGTGAACTCACCAAGCAAGTGCAAAAATATCTGAAAGCATTGATAGAAAACAGAGATGTATGAAACCAAGTGTAGTACAAGATATCATGTTTTAAAATAAAAATACATGTTTACAATACCATGTAAACTACAATCACTTTCAATTTAGGGTAAACCACTGGGTGAGGTGGGCCCCTCCAGGGCTAAAGCACAATATTTTAGTGGGAGAGTAACTTGGCTGCTTGGCTGCTTATAATACGAGTGAGTCTGTCTTCTGGGCTATGTCTGGTAGATTACTTATTTTGAATGACGGAATAGATTGTGCAGTTCTGTAAGTTGGTTGGCAGATTTTACATATAATTTGTACCATGCTTGTTTGTATTTAGCTAACGCTTTACCAGACTGAACATATTTCACTGAGTGTCCCTAATTACAGTGTTTGTGTTCTGCCACTCATTTCAGTGATACTGGCTTACAATTATTTTTTATTCCAAGCATCTGGGGATGGCACATGTGAAAACAGCAATTTGATCTCCAGTCCTATATGCACATGTAGTTATACTCCTTGTGATATTACCTCCCAGGCCCTTGTATATTGCTCACTGTCTGTGTTTACAGGGCAGAGGGAGTTGTGGGACTCGTGGGAAGGATTCTGATTCAATACAGAGTTTAGCCAGGTTTCTCATTCAATTTTGTCTCTCTCTGTATCCATTCTCTGCTGTACAAGACAAATTATGCATATAATGTACCTTGTAATACATCTCTTGTATAATGTGCAGCTCTTGTACACTACCCTAGCAAATAACTACAGACGTGCTCAAATTTGTTGGTACCCTTACAGCTCATTGAAATAATGCTTCATTCCTCCTGAAAAGTGATTAAATTAAAAGCTATTTTATCATGTATACTTGCATGCCTTTGGTATGTCATAGAATAAAGCAAAGAAGCTGTGAAAAGAGATGAATTATTGCTTATTCTACAAAGATATTCTAAAATGGCCTGGACACATTTGTTGGTACCCCTTAGAAAAGATAATAAATAATTGGATTATAGTGATATTTCAAACTAATTAGTTTCTTTAATTAGTATCACACATGTCTCCAATCTTGTAATCAGTCATTCAGCCTATTTAAATGGAGAAAAGTAGTCACTGTGCTGTTTGGTATCATTGTGTGCACCACACTGAACATGGACCAGAGAAAGCAAAGGAGAGAGTTGTCTGAGGAGATCAGAAAGAAAATAATAGACAAGCATGGTAAAGGTAAAGGCTACAAGACCATCTCCAAGCAGCTTGATGTTCCTGTGACAACAGTTGCAAATATTATTAAGAAGTTTAAGGTCCATGGAACTGTAGCCAACCTCCCTGGGCGCGGCCGCAAGAGGAAAATCGATCCCAGAGTGAACAGAAGGATAGTGCGAATGGTAGAAAAAGAACCAAGGATAACTGCCAAAGAGATACAAGCTGAACTCCAAGGTGAAGGTACGTCAGTTTCTGATCGCACCATCCGTCGCTTTTTGAGCGAAAGTGGGCTCCATGGAAGAAGACCCAGGAGGACTCCACTTTTGAAAGAAAAACATAAAAAAGCCAGACTGGAATTTGCTAAAATGCATATTGACAAGCCACAATCCTTCTGGGAGAATGTCCTTTGGACAGATGAGTCAAAACTGGAGCTTTTTGGCAAGTCACATTAGTTCTATGTTCACAGACAAAAAAATGAAGCTTTCAAAGAAAAGAACACCATACCTACAGTGAAACATGGAGGAGGCTCGGTTATGTTTTGGGGCTGCTTTGCTGCGCCTGGCACAGGGTGCCTTGAATCTGTGCAGGGCACAATGAAATCTCAAGACTATCAAGGCATTCTGGAGCGAAACGTACTGCCCAGTGTCAGAAAGCTCTGTCTCAGTCGCAGGTCATGGGTCCTCCAACAGGATAATGACCCAAAACACACAGCTAAAAGCACCCAAGAATGGATAAGAATAATACATTGGACTATTCTGAAGTGGCCTTCTATGAGTCCTGATCTGAAACCTATCGAACATCTATGGAAAGAGCTGAAACTTGCAGTATGGAGAAGGCACCCATCAAACCTGAGACAGCTGGAGCAGTTTGCTCAGGAAGAGTGGGCCAAACTACCTGTTAACAGGTGCAGAAGTCTCATTGAGAGCTACAGAAAACGTTTGATTGCAGTGGTTGCCTCTAAAGGTTGTGCAACAAAATATTAGGTTAGCAGTCCCATCATTTTTGTCCATGCCATTTTCATTTGTTTTCTTATTTACAATATTATGTTGAATAAAAAATCAAAAGCAAAGTCTGATTTCTATTAAATATGGAATAAACAATGGTGGATGCCAATTACTTTTGTCAGTTTCAAGTTATTTCAGAGAAAATTGTGCATTCTTCGTTTTTTGTGGAGGGGTACCAACAAATTTGAGCACGTCTGTATACTATGCAGAAAACTATAACCTGACTATACTTGTGTCACAAGCTGGCTGTAAAAATAACTAAAAACGAATTAGATTAACAGGCTGGGTTGCAATATGTATCTGGTTATAGCATTTAATGGGGTGGACGTAAAAGGGGACGAGTGCACTTTAAGAGTTTGCACATGGCCCCGTAGGGGTAGGACTATAAAAAGCTGACACAGGAACAGGAAAGGAGGGGAACATTTGCATTTCATATGACAAATTGGGAAATAAAAAGAATGGAAAATAGAGATAAAATATTGATGCCAAAATGGGTGTTTAAGAAACCAAAAATATGTAAACTGTTATTAACCACAATAATTAGCAAGAAAGGAAATAAAATGGAAACTAAGATAAAAGGGCAGGAATATGTTAAAATAAGGAGGAGATGTTACAGATATACACATCAAAAGACCCTACATCTGGGTAAACAGGATATGCTTATTATATTTAACAAATTGAAATATGTAAAAGTGGAAGAGTTGATGGCAATACTTATGGCCGTAGACAAAATAAAGGAATTTAAAGAAAAGAATATTGTGATTTTTACAGATTCTCTAAGCTTGATACAGGCATTAGAATCAGAAACAGGAGATAGGATAGATAATATATATGATATTATTCACAAGTTAATACTAGCTATAAAAATTGTAAAATATTCTGATAGCCTGGATTCCAAGTCACTCGGGTATCTTAGGAAATTAAATTGTGGATTTTAAAGCAAAAAAAGCAACTTTAAATGAACAAATAGACAAAATAATACCTTTGAGTCCTTGTGGCAAAGTGGTAATGACATGCAGGTGAGTGCAGTGCAGAATAATCACACAGACAGATGTTGGTACAGGTGCAAGGGTGTTTATTTAATTTAATAAATGTCCAGAGCCTCAAGGCAAAACCTGTAAATAATAATAGTGCTGGAAGTGATACAGCGGCGTGTATCACTTCTAATTGTAATCCTACGGGTTTGACCCGCAACCCCAAAGTCCCGTTCAGACACCCACACTAAACACAAACACAAAGACAGTGCGTGATTCAAGTGCTAAAAGGTGCAAACACAAAGACAGTTCCGATAGTGAAAAAGGTGAGTGGTGAAGTCCGGGTTTTCGCTGGCCTGCGGCTGCAGCTCCGGATCGTGCTCAGTAATCTTTAGTGAGACAACAACACACAAGACACACAGTGTTAGGACACAGACACAAAAACACTCACGGTCGATTTCCACAATACGGGCTCCTTCTTGGTTATATGAGTTAACCATATGCAAAGGAAGAGATCACTCAAGCCATGCCCCCTATTTATACCCTCGCCCATGACCCCGAGGTTAACGAGCGCATCCGCTCCTCCAGTCCTCGGATGCCACGCCGCTTACCGTCTGGGTCACTGAGCTCGGGTGCCATAGCTCCGCCCCCTTCCGAACTGACCGACTTCCATCTACCCTACGGAATAAATTGTCGTGCCATTTCATTAAGGGTACTCTGTTCCTCGTACACCGTGCTCTCACAGGTCGAAAGGGAGATCTAACACTAAGACTCATTCGATCTCTGTCACATATCCCACCGCTCAGAGTGGAGCCGAAGGAACACTCGGCTAAACCTACCTTTCCCATTACTCCCCCCTCCCGGGAAAAATAATCTGCATTTTGGTGGTCTTTCCCTGCACGGTGTACCATATGGTACATGAAGGGCTGCAATGCCAGATACCACCGAGTTATCCGGGCATTGCTGTCCTTCATTGTGCTTAACCACTTGAGTGGGGCGTGGTCAGTGACAAGATCAAATGAGAGTCCCAGCAGGTAGTATCTTAAAGAGTGAGTAGCCCATTTAATGGCCAAACACTCTTTTTCGACGACGGAGTAGTTGCGCTCCCGAGGGAGCATTTTTTTTACTTATGTACAGAACAGGGTGTTCTACTCCGCCTACCATTTGAGACAGGACTGCACCCAAACCGACATCCGAAGCATCGGTGTGGAGGATGAATCTCTTAGTGAAGTCTGGCGTGATGAGAGCAGGGGCCTGGCAAAGTCTCTACTTAACAGTATTAAACGCCCCCTGACATTCTTCTGACCATTTAATTGAATTTGGTGCGCTCTTTTTGGTGAGGTCAACTAAGGGATTAACCACTGTGGCATACTCGGGGATAAAGCGGCGGTAATAACCGGCTAACCCCAGTAGCGACCTCACTTGAGCCTTGGTTTTGGGGATTGCCGCGTCTACCAAGGCCTGGACCTTGGAGACAACGGGTTTCACCCTGCCATTCCCCATTACAAATCCCAAATATTGTGTTTCTTTTTTGGCAAACGCACATTTTCGCAAGTTAGCTGTCAGCCGGGCTGCCCTTAGAGACTGAAGGACGGCTGTGATCCTAGCCAAATGCTCTCGCCAGGTGGAGCTGTAAATGACCACATCATCAACATACGCTGCCGCATATTCACGATGTGGGTGTAAAACCTGGTCCATCAGTCTCTGGAAGGCAGCAGGCGCACCATGTAACCCAAACGGCATGGTTGTAAAATGAAACAGCCCCTCTGGTGTTGAAAATGCGGTTTTCTCTCTAGAACTAGAGAGAGTTAACGGGATCTGCCAATATCCCTTCGTCAGATCCAGAGTGGAGATGAACCTCGCCGTCCCCAGTCTATCTAGGAGTTCGTCGACCCGAGGCATGGGATACGCATCAAACTTGGCAATAGCGTTTACCTTGCGGAAATCAACGCAGAAGCGGTTGGTGCCGTCCTTTTTGGCCACTATCACAATTGGACTGCACCACTCGCTCCTGGAAGGCTCAATCACCCCAAGTTCGAGCATGTCCCATACCTCTTTGCGAACGCCACTCCGTCGACTTTCCGGGATCCGGTAAGGTCTCTCTCGCACTGTGACACCTGGGGGAGAGATAATGTCATATTCAGCAAGGTTAGTTCTACCGGGCGTGTTAGAAAAAACATCGCTAAATTCCTCAATTAACCTACGTAGTTCACGTTGCTGATCAGGAAGTAACTGTTCCCCCATCGAAATGTTCTTTGTGCTAGAGGGTTCTAGCTCGGGCCCTAAATCATCCTCTATATTGCCTGGGGCTATGAATAACACCTCTCTTGCCTGCCAGGGCTTTAATAAATTTATGTGATAAATTTATTTTTTGTTACGGCGATCGGGCTGTTTAATTTCGTAATTCACCTTTCCTATAGCCCGAATCACCTCATATGGCCCTTGCCATTTAGCACATAGTTTGCATAGAGAAGCGTACTTGCTACCACAGCATTGTAACAGTATTCTGGTTATAGGGGGTGCTATAATCCAGTTAATAAAATAGTGCTATATGTTCATGGTGTGAGATATTGCAACCCACCCAGAAGGATTAAGGGCAGGTGGTTGGTAATGTATATTTAGTTGCAGCCTATTTTAGTTTACATAACATTTATTGTGTGGGGGGGAAGGGGGTATTTTAGTATTTATCGTGTTATGTGTGGGCATAAATAAGGGTGAGGAGTGTTAACATGTTATCAAGCAATGAATCAATTAAGCTTTATTTTATATAGCGTTTTACTGTGGAACATTTCACAAAACATTTTACAGAGTATTGTGGATGTAAATACTTAGTAGTAATTAATTACCTGCCTGAGTTATGGTCCTATGGTTTATTTCTGATTGTTATCACTGTGAGAATTTTGAGGAATAACTTACCAGCATCACATATTAAATTGTGGGATTATACATGCCTGTATTATCTGTAAAGACAAAGAGCTGGGCCTGGATTTGAATTGTATTTTTATGATGTGGATAAAAAAAAATGTTGCTTTCTCTCTTTTGCACACTTCTACAGTGGTGCAATCATTGTGTCAAACCCAAGGAAACCACAATATTGTGAAATATGCCCATAAATAATATTTCTGTGTGTGTTATATATATATACCAGTATAAAATACTGTAAATAAATGTATTTATAAGGTTGTTACTTATTGTTGATGCTTAAAAAAACAAACAAAAAATGTTTGGTTCACTACACCTTAAACACTTTCAGCATATTTTTTTTGAACCCACTTTTCTTTCCTCTGTCTGTTTATCTCTATTTTGTCCTTTCATTTTCCTTCTCCCTTGCATTCCCCTTTCTCTCAGTATCTGTCTGTATCTCTCACATTGTCTTTTCTTTCCACTACTGCTTTTCCTTTTTAATCTCTCATTCAACCCCATTTACTTCTCCTTTTCCACTGCCCTGTCTTTTTTGTCTTCTATTTTCTGTTTTCTCTCCAATCTGCATAATCATTATCTTGTGTTTCTCACAATCTCTTGTTATCTCCCCCTTTTCTCCTTTAGCATGTGTCTTAATTGTTGCCTGCCTATCTACTCCTAAACTGTAATGATGTCACACCATGTCAGCTTGTTGTGGGGGGTTAGGGTGGATGGGTGTGGAGGGGAGAGGGAGCATTGCTACTCCACCACATTGCCTTGGGAGCTTGCCAATAGCAGTACACCCCTCTCTAACCCCATTCACCCCCACCCTCAGCTCTAGACCACAGAAAACTTCAAAAGGAATTCTAATCTGGAGTCCTGCCCCTGAACCTGGTGTTTTTTTTTTTCTTCTCAGACTCTCTGGTCTTTCTTTTATAAATCATTATTACAGGGCTGCTCCTGGGAGCCCCAGCCTTTGAAACATTGTAAAGAGTGGAAATCTAAGCCCCTGCTTTATTTAAAGGGAAGACGTTGCTGTCTTACACACTTAACATTGAAAGATTAATGCATAATGATAAAGGGAAGATGAGCTGTTTTTTAAACATGATTAACTATGATGGCCTGATTAACTAAACTGACAAAGAATGATTTTCTAATTGAAAACAAGAACTGTTAGCTGTACAGCACAAATTATTTATTTTTTCCTTGTTTTGTGCTTTGGTAAATGTTTTCTTTAGTTTTTTTTAAAATTAAAATTACCAGGACAGCTTGGAATATTCATCTGGATTTTCCCAAGCCATATCATATTGTAGCAAGCTGGAGGATTCACCCCCTGTAATGCCAGCAGTAAATGAGTAGGGTGGAAGGGTGGTTTGCACTAGTGACTTTAATCGGGTATTCCTTTCTGCCTGCTCTGTCTACTGTAGGTTAACATGTTCAGCTGGTGATTAGTCCAGTCTGGAAGGGGTTCCTGTGAAATTGAATCACCTACATTTTCGTTTTTATTGGCGTTGCTTTTGGTCAGTCACTAGAGATGCAAACATTAAGACTGTTTGCTGCTGCAGGCTGGACATGTGACTTTGATCAAGGCGCCGCAGTTTGAGTAAGTAGAAATACCAAAGCAAGGCAGGGATTAATGTGACGGCCAGCAGAGAAGAGCAGTGTGGACTGTAGTAGATCTGTAGTAGATCTAGTGAAATAGTGTGTGTGAGCCAAGCTTTAAACCTCCTCTCATCTCACCGACATATATCCGGTTTACAGTCCATAATGGCAGTGCATCACACACCACTGCCTATTACATTAGCATGGAAACCATTAGAATCAGTTAATCTTACAATGGGTCGCAGTGTTATGCGATAATGTCAATGTATTCCTGTATAGCTGGGCAGAGGTATCAGAGTTAAGCTGGATGTCATTCATATTGTATGTTGGACCAGGATTGCTTGACTTGGTCATTGCAAATCAGAAAGATCTAATCATGTAAGAGTCATTATCATTTATTGTAAACCAGTTAAGCATAAAGTCCCCATGGTCATTTTTGCTGAATTGTGCCAAGGCAGGTTTACAACAGAAAACATGTAAAACAGAAGTTAGAAACATTTTTAGATTCTGTATGAAATATGTTGTACATTTACTCAAATAACATAGAACAGTTTCTATTTAAACTGCAATATTAACAGGTTTATGTTCAAAATAAATTTATTGTTGTGGCAAAGTGGTTTGCAGTGCACAGGTGTAGAGGTGATGCAATGCCTAAACAGATGAGAAACAACAAAGTTCACAGCCCAAACAATTCCTAATTTGTATTTTCAAGTCCAGAGTGGGTGCTTTGGTGCAAATGGTGAAATACAATTTATTCGTGTACAATAGTGCAGTGCTGTCCGTGTTAGTGCTGGCCTTTAGTGACAGCACCCAGAACGTGTTAGCCGTCTAATAATGACAAACAAGTACAACTAGAGGGGCAAACAAACAAACACGCAATGCTCATGGTAACTTTTATGGTCCTTCAGCCACGTCCCCTTTTGTACCTTGGTTAGCAGGTACAATTGCTTTTGCTCCAATCCGCGATTGCCACATCACCTCCCGTCTGGGGCAATGACTTGGTGCACCGTGGCTCTGCCCTCTTTCTAGATGGCCGACTTCCACCTTTCCCTGGAATGAATTGCCAGACCATCCAGTCCGGGGCACACGTTTCCCTTTACCCAGCGCCCTCAAAGGTCGGGAGGGGAATTTTTAACCAAGATTCATTCATTCTCTGTGACAATTATATTTTGTGCTCCATTTTATTGTATGAAAATGAAGAACCATAAATATAATGTATTTACCTATCTGACCTCAGATAAGAGCATTCAGAGTCGTCCCCCCATGGCTATTTTTTAATTAAGTATGGTACTAAGATACATGCAATTTGAGCAAAAACATTTCATAGCCAAGTGAGGGATTTTCTAAAGCTTGCAAGTTAATTATCTTTTTCCTTCTTGCTTTTAATAACTTGGATGCCAACATTCTTAAATGTTATTTTTGTTTTGTTTTGTAACATTCTTTTTTTATATACAGTATATATAGTTTTTTATGTCATGGTACTGGTGAACTATTGTCATACTTATATAGAAAAACGTTAATGTATATGTCTAACTTAGCCCCTTCCATTGATAGACCTGAATTTAAAAATACGTTTCCAGTTTTGTTCCAGCTTGATTAATATGTGTCTATTTCCTTGTGGTGAGGTACAATTCAATAGAACTCAGATTTGTAGAGAACATAAGAACATAAGAAAGTTTTCAAATGAGAGGAGGCCATTCAGCCCATCTTGCTCGTTTGGTTGTTAGTAGCTTATTGATCCCAGAATCTCATCAAGCAGCTTCTTGAAGGATCCCAGGGTGTCAGCCTTAACAACATTACCGGGGAGTTGGTTCCAGACCCTCACAATTCTCTGAGTAAAAAAGTGCCTCCTATTTTCTGTTCTGAATGCCCCTTTATCTAATCTCCATTTGTGACCCCTGGTCCTTGTTTCTTTTTTCAGGTAAAAAAAGTCCCCGGGAGAGACATTGCCTATACCTTTTAAGATTTTGAATGTTTGAATCAGATCGCGCGTAGTCTTCTTTGTTCAAGACTGAATAGATTCAATTCTTTTAGCCTGACTGCATACGACATGCCTTTTAAACCCGGGATAATTATGGTCGCTCTTCTTTGCACTCTTTCTAGAGCAGCAATATCCTTTTTGTAACGAGGTGACCAGAACTGAACACAATATTCTAGGTGAGGTCTTACTAATGCATTGTAAAGTTTTAACATTACTTCCCTTGATTTAAATTCAATACTTCTCACAATATATTCGAGCATCTTGTTGGCCTTTTTTATAGCTTCTCCACATTGTCTAGATGAAGACATTTCTGAGTCAACATAAACTCCTAGGTCTTTTTCATAGTTCCCTTCTTCAATTTCACTATCTCCCATATGATATTTATAATACACATTTTTATTGCCTGCATGCAATACTTTACACTTTTCTCTATTAAATGTCATTTTCCATGTGTCTGCCGAGTTCTGAATGCTGTCTAGATCATTTTGAATGACCTTTGCTGCTGCAACAGTGTTTGCCACGCCTCCTATTTTTGTGTCGTCTGCAAATTTAACAAGTTTGCTTACTATACCAGAATCTAAGTCATTAATGTAGATTAGGAATAGCAGAGGACCTAATACTGATCCCTGTGGTACACCACTGGTTACCTCGCTCCATTTTGAGGTTTCTCCTCTAATCAGTACTTTCTGTTTTCTACATGTTAACCACTCCCTATTCCATGTGCATGCATTTCCTTGAATCCCTACTGCGTTCAGTTTGAGAATTAATCTTTTATGCGGGACTTTGTCAAAAGCTTTCTGGAAATCTAAATAAACCATGTCGTATGCTTTGCTATTATCCATTGTCAATGTTGCATCCTCAAAAAAGTCAAGCAGGTTAGTTAGACACGATCTCCCTTTACTAAAACCGTGCTGACTGTCTCCCAGGATATTGTTACCATATAGGTAATTTTCCATTTTAGATCTTATTATAGTTTCCATAAGTTTACATATAATAGAAGTCAGGCTTATTGGTCTGTAGTTACCTGGTTCGGTTTTGTCTCCCTATTTGTGGATCGGTATTACGTTTGCAATTTTCCAGTCTGTCGGTACAACCCCTGTGTCAAGAGACTGTTGCATGATCTTGGTTAGCGGTTTGTAAATAACTTCTTTCATTTCTTTGAGTACTATTGGGAGGATCTCATCCGGCCCAGTGGATTTGTTTATTTTAAGAGCTCCTAGTCCCTTTAACACTTCTGCCTCTGTTATGCTAAATTTATTTAAAATTGGATAGGAACAGGTCGACATGTGGGGCATGTTGTCCGTGTCCTCCTTCGTAAAAACCTGTGAAAAGTAATCATTTAATATATTTGCTATTTTTTTCTTCATCTGTTATTTTTGCCATTTGTGTCTCTTAGACATTCAACCTCCTCTTTGAATGTTCTCTTGCTGTTATAATATTGGAAAAACATTTTGGAATTGTTTTTAGCCCCCTTAGCAATATTGATTTCTATCTCTCTCTTGGCCTTTCTAACTTCCTTTTTGACTTGTTTTGCAGTTCCAAGTACTCTTTCTGTGTACTTTGTTTTTGGTCCCATTTAAACACTCTGAAAAGTGCCATTTTTTCGCTGAATATTTTTTTTAATTGATCTATTAAACAATTTTGGCCATTTTGTTTTAGATTTAGATTTGTCTACTTCTGGGATGTAATTGTTTTGCGCCTCTAGTACTACATTTTAAAAAAACAGCCATCCTTTTTCTGTGGATGTTTTCTCTATTTTACTCCAATCTACTTCTGTTTGTCTCTGTTTCATACCTTCATAGTTTGCTTTTCTAAAATTGTAAACCTTAGCTTTAGTCATTACTTTTGGGGTTTTAAAAAACAATTCAAATGAGACCATGTTGTGGTCTGAGTTTGCCAATGGCTCTCTGACCTCTGTTTTAGTTATTCTGTCTTTGTTATTTGAAAAGACTAAATCAAGGCATGCCTCCCCTCTAGTCGGTGCCTTAACAAATTGCGTTAGGAAGCAGTCATTTGTCATTTCCACCATTTCAATTTCGTCCGTCGTGCTCCCCACCGGGGACAGTTGTAGTGTGGTCCTGTAATGTTTCAATACAGTAAGAATGTGGCATGTGGAGGGATGGCGGGGTTTGAGGATTTACAATTGAAAGTATGGGTGGGCTGGTTTATCACTGGGCTTTGGTTTGCCCCAAGCTATATGAACAAGGTTGTGTATAAACAAAGGTTTAGTTGCCAACTTAAATGGTTTAAAATCCTTTAACTAGAGTTCACCAGCAGTGTAATTGCTGAGTAACTGAATTTTTAACTGCAATTTGAAGGCTTCAGTGATGATGAACCAAATAAATGTGACTTTTGCATTATTTAATTAATATTTTTGTAATCAGTAAATCTAAAAAAACCCTCTATGTAGACAGAATTGGTCCACTCTTGGAGAGTTAAAGTAAAATCTACGTTTAGACAGATTTATATAGTAGTATATAGCATGAAAGGAAATATATTTCAAGTTTATGAGCATTTAAAAAACATACTTAATATAAGAATTGAATGTCAAGCTAATTGATTACTTATTTTCTTCCATGTGCAAATTTATCAGATTCTTCAGAACACAGAAGTATTACAAGAATAGGATACTAAGTATTGTATTTTGGAACTGCTCTCTTAAATGAGTCATAACCAAAGGTTAACTTTTTTCCACCTAGTAATTATCACCCGATGAGGGATATAGTGTAGGTGCATGTCTGTACATATCTCACACTTTTTTGCATTTATTTACATAAGCACTTGCGGAGGTCGCGTTAACGTAGAATGTTGCGTCCTTAGACACAAAATACATCCATGGGATAGAAAAATAGTTTGTCTTGCATTCACAGGACGCACAGAATGGGAAAGGGACGCAGACATTCATATTCATGGTAATCTATTATACTGCAGCAAAATGGCCGTAAAATTACTTTTAGACGTTTCTGGCGCCAGACCAGTGTCTGTGACAATATTGCGAAGCGGTTGTCAATTTGAAGTTTTTTTGCTAAGCAGGCAGCGTCTTCTGGCTGTACGTGTACAGTAATATTCACGGAAGACCTCCTAAGAGAACACTTCACCTAAGAGAACACTTCGCCTAAGGAAACACACTTCGGGTGAAACTGACTTTTTACATTGTAAATTTTCACATTGTAAGGAACAGGAACTTCACTTAAAAGAACTTCTTGGCACTGATAGCGATTCATTCAAAACGGATACAGTACTGTTTTGTAAACTGATAACTCATTATCATCAAACTTGAATTAAAATGGTTTATTCAGTCTTTTCAAAAGTGACTTGTCATCATGAGAGTGTCTTGAGGCACACTAATTGGTTTATTAAATCTTTCCAGAACCACCGTCATATCATTGACTCGTTTTGTATTTTGATTTTCACGAGTGCACCTCATTGCTACTAAATGGCATGTAAACAAAACGGCGAAATGCATTACTGTTTCTCTTTCTACAAAAAGTTGGAAATTGTTCGAGCTCTTGAAAAAAAAAACCTGAATCAGACATAAGTCACCGAGCAATTTGGTGTTTCCTGTTCTGGTGAGTAATGTGCATGTCTTATAGTGCTGTTGCATTTTTTTTACTGTGTGTAGGGGTGGTGGGTCAATTTAGTTTGAGAGTTAGTTTAGTTAGTTTATTAACATTTGTTTGTCTGTTGCTTTATTATTATAGTTTATTAACATACACATACTTATTCAGTTCATGTCATATCTTGATGCACGTTTTTCAGACAGAGATTGTTTAAACTATGATATAGCATGGAGTTTAAACATTCATAAAAATGTACCAAAATGCACATCCCTTGAGTTTGCAAAAAAAAAGAGATGCAAAATTTTGGGCATGTGCGTTTCTGGAACGCATTAACAGAAAAGCTAGCGCAACCTCTGGCACTTGTCCAATTGTGATGTAACAGACAGTGCAGTCAAATCAGGTTATTGCTGGATATTAATATGGACTGTTTAAATTTGTTGAGAAAGTTGCAAGTTAATGTTTTCTCTTCCCCCCATCTCTTGGCCAAAGTAGACAAATGCAGCTTTGTGAAGCTGAGTCGAAAAAATTTGCGTAATCGCGAACTGAGACAATATCCTGGGAGACAGTCAGCATGGTTTTAGGAAAGGGAGATCATGTCTAACTAACATGCTTGATTTTTTTGAGGATGCAACATCGACAATGGATAATTATTATTATTATTTGTTTATTTAGCAGACACCTTTATCCACCTTTAGTGTGTGAACTAAGCATCAGCTGCAGAGTCACTTACAACTACGTCTCACCTGAAAGACGGAGCACAAGGAAGTTAAGTGACTTGCTCAGGGTCACACAATGAGTCAGTGGCTGAGGTGGGATTTGAACCGGGGACCTCCTGGTTACAAGCCCATTTCTTTAACCACTGGACCACACAGCCTTATATACAACTTGTTTTATTTAGATTTCCAGAAAGCTTTTGACAAAGTCCCGCATAAAAGATTAATTCTCAAACTGAACGCAGTAGGGATTCAAGGAAATGCATGCACATGGATTAGGGAGTGGTTAACATTCAGAAAACAGAAAGTACTGATTAGAGGAGAAACCTCAAAATGGAGCAAGGTAACCAGTGGTGTACCACAGGGATCAGTATTAGGTCCTCTGCTATTTCTAATCTACATTAATGATTTAGATTCTGGTATAGTAAGCAAACTTGTTAAATTTGCAGATGACACAAAAATAGGAGGAGTGGCAAACATTGTTGCAGCAGCAAAGGTCATTCAAAATGATCTAGACAGCATTCAAAACTGGGCAGATACATGGCAAATTACATTTAATAGAGAAAAGTGTAAAGTACTGCACGCAGGCAATAAGAATGTGCATTAAAAATATCATATGGGAGATACTGAAATTGAAGAAGGAATCTATGAAAAAGACGTAGGAGTTTATGTTGACTTTGAAATGTCTTCATCTAGACAATGTGGGGAAGCTATAAAAAAGGCCAACAAGATGCTCGAAAATATTGTGAGAAGTGTTGAATTTAAATCAAGGGAAGTAATGTTAAAACTTTACAATGCATTAGTAAGACCTCACCTAGAATATTGTGTTCAGTTCTGGTCACCTTGTTACAAAAAGGATATTGCTGCTCTAGAAAGAGTGCAAAGAAGAGCAACCAGAATTATCCCGGGTTTAAAAGGCATGTTGTATGCAGACAGGCTAAAAGAATTGAATCTATTCAGTCTTGAACAAAGAAGACTATGCAGTGATCTGATTGAAGCATTCAAAATCCTAAAAGGTAATAATAATGTCGACCCAGGGGACTTTTTCGACCTTAAAAAAGAAACAAGGACCAGGGGTCACAAATGGAGATTAGATAAAGGGGCATTCAGAACAGAAAATAGGAGTCACTTTTTTACACAGAGAATTGTGAGGGTCTGGAACCAGCTCCCCAGTAATGTTGTTGAAGCTGACACCCTGGGACTCTTCAAGAAGCTGCTTGATGAGATTCTGGGATCAATAAGCTACTAATAACCAAACGAGCAAGATGGGCCGAATGGCCTCCTCTCGTTTGTAAACTTTCTTATGTTCTTATGTTCTTATCTCTGCAAACATGCAATTCTGGACATTGACAAACAGCAGGTCTCTCTCTTTTCCCCCTTGAATGTGGACAAAGACAAGACAAAGGAAATTCAAGTGAACTGTCAATCACAAGCTGTGGGCAAGGCCAAGGCGTAGCCAGAGGTGAGCTGACCAGTGTTTAGACACGTTGTGTGACATTGGACACCATCCACGAATTCAACGATCCAATCAGAACAGGTCTGGGTTTAATTCAAAATATTGAGGACAAACACGATTTTGTTAGTTCAGAACATGGGACAAGAGTTCGGAAAATGGGACAGAGATGGGTCTGAAATGTGCTTCTGAATGTGTCTGAGATCTGTTCTAAATCTGCTCTGAAGTGGGAATAGAATCAGATATGACAAGGGCTAAAATCATGTCCTGAGAAGGCTGACCAGCTCTAAAGGGGGCTCTGCTCTCTGCCTTGTGAGAGACTGACCCAGGAAACAGAACGCTGCATGAATCCGATAGCATGTCTTTGTTCTTATTTCGCTGCTTGAAATTAACCAAACGAACTGAAGCAAGCAGTCAGCAGCTGTGCAACTGGAAGGTCCCATGGCCCATACAAAAGGGTTGCAAAGAGAACACTTTTACAACCTAAATAACTTTTTAATTGCAACGCATTCTTTGAACTGAGACTTGCGTCCGATTGATGGAACCCATTGCAGTTGGAGACCTTTTGGCAAATCAAAGGTAATGTTGCAGGACTGTTGGAGATCAGGACCTCCCTTTGAAAATAACTATAATCTTGCTGCGAGCTGACGCAATACAATGCGTACTTCAATGCGTGTCTTCTTTTGTTGGAACTTTAAACTGAGAGAGATGAGATAAGCTGCAGTGTTCATCACCAAAGAAGATTGACTTGAAAATTAATAAGTATTCAAAATATCAAATATTAAACATTTTATGACTCGGGAAATTAATTGTAAATAATACTATCAAGTGAGTGGATAAATTGTTCTAGGAATAGAATATAACTTCCTGTTTTAGAGTGTGTGTGGCAATGCGCCCCGCCCCTGTGTGCATTTCTATGTTGTATGTATGCGTGCGTATGTTAATGTTGGTGTATAGATTGGTACACGGGATATAAACAGGTCTGTGTTTCACATGTGTTTAAATTGTATATTTGTATTTAGGCACGGGATTGCACATCACGCACGTGCATTTAAAATATAATATGCGAGCACGGGGTTGCACAGAATTAATTCACGTGCTGGGATTCAAGTGAATAATTAATTAGTAATTGAATCCCAGCACAACAGTATAAATAGGCACATTTTTAGTCAGTCAGGGTTGGTGTTCGGTGAGTGGAGAACGAGTGTGGAGAAGGAGAAACTAAATAGTGAAAGAACGTAAATATTAGTGTTATCTGCTCACCGTGTTTTGTTCGTCTGTCTGTGCACTGTCTAGTCCGTTTTGTCTGTCTGTTTATTTTGGCGTCAAGTGCCGTGTCCTGTTTTGTATTCCGTTGTTTAAACCTTTTATTTTGTTATTAAACGCTGAGTGCAGCCATTGCACTCAGCTCATCACAACCACCGTCTTTGTGTCTGTGTATTCCTGTCTGGTCTGACGCCACCCACTCTGGCCGTCTTTGTGACACGTGGTGTCATCGTGGGATAACAGCGCCTCCAAGCGTCAGACCAGGAGAGGGGGTTTTGTGTTTAAAAAAAAAAAAAAAAAAAAAAAAGTGAAAATGGAAGGCTGGAGAGACGGCTCCCGGGACCTGGAGGACCTCCTCGGGGGCCTCGAGGACCAAGGCTGGTGCATGGCCTGTGGAGTCTACGGACACACGGTGGCGATCTGCCCCTTCCAAGGTGAGGAGGAGGAGGAACCGGCCCAGGAGAGGAAGGTGGGGAGGAGGAGTAAGAAGAGAAGGGGGAAAGGAAGGCTGCAACAGCGGCCAGAGGAGCCAGAGAACCTGTTCCCCTGGTGCACCTGGTGCGGAGAGGTGGATCACCGCTGGAGGGACTGCTCCGAGGTGCCACCGAGCTGGTGCGGGCGATGTGAGGAAGGGGGACATGACTGGTCAGGATGCCCCTATGCCAGCTCGCCAGTGCCCAAGGGGAAGGAGCCTGAACGTCCTACGCCTGAGTGGGAGGAGCCCGAACATCCTACGCCTGAGTGGGAGGAGCCCGAACGTCCTACGCCTGAGTGGGAGGAGCCCGAACGTCCTACGCCTGAGTGGGAGGAGCCCGAACGTCCTACGTCTGAGTGGGGGGAGCCCGAAAGTCCACAGCCCAAGAGGGGGGAGTCGGTGCGTCCACAGCCCAAGAGGGGGGAGTCGGTGCGTCCACAGCCCAAAAGGGAGGAGTCGGTGCGTCCACAGCCCAAAAGGGAGGAGTCGGTGCGTCCACAGCCCAAAGGGAGGCAAGTCGGGGCTTCCACAGCTCTGGGACCCAAGCCACCAGCAGAGAGAAAATGCCTGCTGGTTCAGCCCCAAGAGCCGGAAGGGGAGGAGTTACAGGCCCAACCCCCTGGAAATTTTTGGGGGGGAGAGGGGCAGGAGGCTGGTGTCCCCCAGCAGCCTCTATTCATGCTGCTGAAGGCAGCACGGCGCGCACCAGCCCAGCCGCCACAGCGGAGGGAGCCAGCGCCGCCAGGAGCAGAGGAGCTGCCTCGGCCTCCGCCACCTCCACCGCTTCCTCCACTAGGAGCAGAGGAGCAGGAGCTGCCTCTGCCTCCACCACCACCAGGAGCAGAGGAGCAGGAGCTGCCTCTGCCTCCGCCACCTCCACCGCTTCCTCCACTAGGAGCAGAGGAGCAGGAGCTGCCTCTGCCTCCACCACCGCCAGGAGCAGAGGAGCAGGAGCTGCCTCTGCCTCCACCACCGCCAGGAGCAGAGGAGCTGGAGCTGCCTCTGCCTCCACCACCACCAGGAGCAGAGGAGCTGGAGCTGCCTCTGCCTCCACCACCGCCAGGAGCAGAGGAGCTGGAGCTGGAGCTGCCTCCACCACCGCCAGGAGCAGAGGAGCTGGAGCTGCCTCTGCCTCCACCACCGCCAGGAGCAGAGGAGCTGGAGCTGCCTCTGCCGCCACCACCGCCAGGAGCAGAGGAGCTGGAGCTGCCTCTGCCTCCACCACCGCCAGGAGCAGAGGCGCTGGAGCTGCCTCTGCCTCCGCCACCGCCCGGAGCAGAGGAGCAGGAGCTGCCTCTGCTGCCCGTACCTCCGCAGGGAGTACGGTGGCCGGAGCCCCAGAAAGGGGAGCTGCCGGCCACGAAGAAGGGGGAGGAGGTCTGGAGACCACTTTCCCCAGCAGCAGTTTCGCTGCAGGAGTTCTTGTGGCCGGAGCCCCACAGGAGGGAGCTGCCGGCTACGAAGAAGGGGGAGGTCGGGGGACCACCCGCCCCCGCAGCTTTTTTGCTGCAGGACGGGACCAGCATGCTGTCAGCCGTGCCACTACCGGCAGGGGAGCTGACAGCATTGCCAGCCATGGGCCCACTGAAGCCTCCCTTCCCAGCCCGAGACTTTGGCCTGGACTGCTGGATTTTTAAGGGGGGAGGTGGCCGTTGAGGCCATGTGTGCTGCGCACAAGGGGGGGTATATGTGGCAATGCGCCCCGCCCCTGTGTGCATTTCTATGTTGTATGTATGCGTGCGTATGTTAATGTTGGTGTATAGATTGGTACACAGGATATAAACAGGTCTGTGTTTCACGTGTGTTTAAATTGTATATTTGTATTTAGGCACGGGATTGCACATCACGCACGTGCATTTAAAATATAATATGCGAGCACGGGGTTGCACAGAATTAATTCACGTGCTGGGATTCAAGTGAATAATTAATTAGTAATTGAATCCCAGCACAACAGTATAAATAGGCACATTTTTAGTCAGTCAGGGTTGGTGTTCGGTGAGTGGAGAACGAGTGTGGAGAAGGAGAAACTAAATAGTGAAAGAACGTAAATATTAGTGTTATCTGCTCACCGTGTTTTGTTCGTCTGTCTGTGCACTGTCTAGTCCGTTTTGTCTGTCTGTTTATTTTGGCGTCAAGTGCCGTGTCCTGTTTTGTATTCCGTTGTTTAAACCTTTTATTTTGTTATTAAACGCTGAGTGCAGCCATTGCACTCAGCTCATCACAACCACCGTCTTTGTGTCTGTGTATTCCTGTCTGGTCTGACGCCACCCACTCTGGCCGTCTTTGTGACAGTGTGTAAGAAATGTGTTTTGTTTGTTGAAATGTGTAACTCAAAGGAGTTGCCTAATAAATGCAGAGAATTTGATCATTGCCCCATTTCAGAGTTAATTTGAATATAGAATCAATTGAGATTGATAACATATTATCGGTTTGGTCGATCACGGCTAAACTAAATTAACACAGTAAAACTAATCTGATAAATTAGTTATTGTAATGTTAGATTCCATTCTGAATGGGAAGTTGAATTGATTCTTGTGCATTTGATTTGATTCTGAAGCCAAAGGGGGGTGTTTACATCCAAGAGGGCGGGAGGAGGGCGTTTTACCTAAAAAAAAGGGGGGCATTGTGCTTTCTTATTTAAAATTATGGAAACTTTTATTTCAGAAATGTTTGTTGCTGCGCATTTGTGCTATCCAGTTTGTCATGCAAATGTAATATGGTCCAATCAGAACGAAGCAGCCGTTCCATTTATGCCTGTTTATTCTTATTGTTATCTAGTGATGTGCACTTGAGGAGATTTTTGGAATCGGTTCCAAACCAGGTATTTCGATTCTGTTTCCAAAACTATTTAGAAAAACTTAAGTCCGTATGTCAATGTGCGAGCAGAAGTTCTGACAATATTGTGCAATCTATGAAATCGCCCTGTATAATTAAAGTTAACAAAATAATCAATAATATCCAATTTGCACAGTAACAGTATTATTACAACAGCGAAAGCCATTGTGTGCTTGTATATGAACCTTGTTAATTGCACATTTCACAAAGCTTGCTATTAAACTAGTCTTTAACCACATGGTATGCGCAAACAGGTCAGTGGATGTTAGGATCCCAAGCCAAAATACGACCCCATCGCCTTGGGGTTAAATTACTTTTTTAGATAGCTGAAATTGTGTCGTGTTCGACTTGGGGTTGTCTTGCGAATGATCCCCTCGAGGTGCAAAAGATTCACTTTACCCAAAGCGTTTTCATCACTTCATGTAAAAGTGAGACTGAATTATTCTCCAGGGAAATACATATAATTAAAAAAAAAAATAATAATTAAAACCCCTACTATTGGTGTAATAAATATTTTGCAGACCTTTTTTTTCTAAGTGTGAACATGTCAATTATAGTTATCAAATGTATTTTTGACAGAAATTAATGTTTTAATAATCAGTTTTACTAAAAATATTATAGTACCTACTGCAACCGGATCCCTTATATTTGTATCCAGTTCATCGGTTCCAAAGCAGGAACCGGGTTCCCGATTTCAAAGGAACCGGTTTGCATGTCTCTATTGCTATCCACAGCATGGCGCAAGCAAAGAAGATATGTTGGCAATATTTATGTATGTATCTACATGTTGATTATACCAGTGACTGGGGTTTAATTATTTTTGTTTTATTAATTATTTCTCTGTAATTCTTGGAACTAGTGGAATTAAATGTAATTAAAAATTGATGTTACTTAAATGGCTTTGTTAATCTGCAATAATTCTTAATTTTGTTTTCAGTTTCTGTGGCAAAAGGGCAATGACTAAGCTCAGCTGATCCTTAGGGGGTGTTGTTACGAAAAAGGTTGAGAAACACTGGTTTACACCTAATGCAGCACCAATTGAACAGATTAAAAAAGAACTTTGGTATTTTTCTGTTTACTACTTCTTTGTGTATTTTAGCATAGTTTTAGAGAACTAGTAACAAAGTATGTTATTCATCGTTTGAATTAAGATTTTTTCTTTAAGAAATAGTTTTCTTGTTGTCACAGCTGTGTTTGTTTTCGGTCCGTGAAGTTGAAATGTTACAGCAATGTTGTTGAGTCTTTTCAACGATTCAGTCCAATTGTACACACTTAGATGTTTCAGTGTAGCTTTTCCATTGAGAGTATAGGTGTTATTTTGCTTTGAGAGATATTTATGCTTTAAGAGAGATTTTCCTTTGAGAGACTGATTTTCCATCTTGCAAGTATTTTTATAAGATTTGAGAATAGGTACGTCTCTGATTATTGTCATTCAATTGGTCGACTCTCCTAGTCATTCCATTGGTAAACCCTCCATTAGGTAATTTTATTGTAAGCATATGACATCATAACTTCATCAGAAAGATACCTCCCCAGCTTCATTCAAACAAAGGGTGATAAATCTTACAAAATGCATTTAAGTAAAAATACTCTTTTGTGAAATAACTTTTCCCAATTTATACATTTTTACCTAATAATAACATTTCTATTTTCCTGATGTGATTTTACACAATACAGTACCAAAATAAATCATATATGTCCCATAATTATCATTACAATGAATTAATTATATTTTAACCCTTTGCGGTCCTATTTCGGACCAGGTCCGACATTACAATTTTCCCTTTCCTGTCCGTAAAACAAACAAACCTGTCAAATTCGGGATTAAGTTTTGGCTGGCAGCTGACCCTACCCCTACCTGTGTAAAGATGAAACTCGCCCCGCTGGTCAGAGACTGGGTGACAATGTGTAACCGTGCTTAGGAAAAGGGATGAATGTTACCAATACATTTTTTTTATTTCACCTATATGCCAGGTAACTAAATGCAATAAAAATAAAACTTCTGATATCTGTGCCCAGTGTGAAAGAGCAGCATGCGGTAAATGCACACAAGTTGATAAGCATTACATCTGTGTGGATTATGCTAATAATGGGGGCTACTTTGAAGAATGTTTCCCTGAATGCACATTCAGGGAAATGAGTTATTTTCTTTTTTATGTTATTTTTTATAAATAATTATTTCAATTTACAATTGTGTATGTAGGCCTACATATAACCAGTTTACAGCTGGTTACACAATATCTTCTTCTGAAATGTTTATTTTATTATAGTTTTTCATGTTTTTACGTCATGCATTATATGCGCTAATTTCGAAAATAAAGCCTTTTATGTTTATTTTTTCATTTAAATACGATGTTTCTGCTATGCAAATGTTAGATATGATGTTGTATCTGACAGTTTGTGTTTCATTTTCATATCAAAGCTGTTTAAAATGTACCCGTCAAAATGACTACTGCTGGCAGTCCTAGGTAGTAGCATAAACCTGGTGGTTCTAGTGTTAACTACCATGGAACCTTTCAACTGCAAGATGGTGCCTGTGAGGGCTCGGCTCAGCCAGGACCATTGCAATGACCCAGAGTCGTTGGGAGGCCAGGACTTCGAGAGTAACAGCAGTAGGTTAGTTTAGGGGATGTTGATCCCAAACAGGATAGAGAGGGTTTCGTAGTGTAGTAGGTTCCAGGAGCAGGATGTCTCTAATGATGCTAGCCCTTGCCTTGTGTGGCAAACTTTTATTTTTAGCTTTGTTTTCTTTATTAAATCTGACACTAGGGCTACCATTGCTGGTACCCTAGTGGCAGCACCTGTGTTAATTAAATCTCTGTGTCTGACTTATTATTATTCAGTGACAACCCACACGTGTAACACTTCCTCCTGTTACAGGCTGTCGTGAGGGGAAAACAGGAGTACATGACCGGATTTCGACCATAGCCACTTATTTAATGACCATTGCTATTCATAATAAGGGACAACTGACATGTGTAGTTAAGGCCCAAGTACATTAGTTCCTGAAGGAATATTTTAAATGAATTAAGATAAAGGTTAACAAATACCTCATTATCATAAAGTTTTCATCGATTCTGAACGTCAACCTGCTAATCATAAATCTAAACGATAGCAAAATGCTGTAGACAACTAGGTGTTATTGAATGCTTGGTGCGGTCAAATCTAAATTAACAAAAAATGTAAAGTGATCAACATTGTCCAAACAAGTAATCTGAACATTTAAAAAAGATCCTCCCCCAAAAAATTGTAAAATAAACCATACGCAAAAAGTGCAATATTTTTTATTCGACTGCTGTGCACTGTTATACAATTTACTGTCCCTGAGATTATCACTGCCTAATATTTAAAAAATGTGAAGCCATACCGTAGAATAGTCATATCATACCAACATGACACAGCAGTGCCAGCAGATGTGAGCAGAGAAGGCTGCAAAGAAATAAATCGCATAATAAATGTATTCTTATATAATTACAAAGTTACAAAGTCAACCGAAGTATATTTTTAGATAAATGTCCTGGAGAATGTAAGTGTTTCTTTCTTTGTGTGTGTGTGTGTGTGTGTGTGTGTGTAATTTAGCCTACAATAAACTTTTTCTTTATTAAACTTATAAAATTAAACTCATCGTACACATGCCACCTCTTAAAAAAATGATGTAGACATGTGGAATTTGGACCATATAGTTTATGTACATTATTCAAAACTTCTACAATCAGTAACAAATTTTGCTGTGAGCAAAAATGCCCCTTTCTTCGCCTCTTTGGCATACTTGCATGTCTTGCTTTCAGTAGATTACAATAGGCTATGTTTTCAACAGATACCGAGGACCTCTATAAGGCTGATGATATCATCAAAAGGAGACAGATTTGGTTTACTCTTATACAATACCAGTACTATAATGTTGTCAGTTGATTATTTAAAAATATATATTATTTTTCCATGATTTGTGCTGTCTGTTGTGCATTTTTTAAAATTGCTTCACCAGCTCTTTTTTATTGAGTGCTACTGATTATAGTGTTTGCACGAACTGAAGCTTATGCTTCTCATACAGTATCATAACTTTTTTTCCCATAACATCTGTGCATGACTAATGCAAAACCATAACATGATGATGTCAGGTCTTATGAGGAAATATATACTTATTAGATTTACAGTTACCAAGCCCTGCTTTAGATCCTGTTTGTACCTGGTTTTACAGCTGGGTGGCACCGTTTAACAATTTCCATGGTGATAGAAACTGTGATGGAAATACTATCATTGCAGTAATGGAAAACAGATTGACATCACATACTAATCTAATAAGAAAGAAAAAGACTAATATGAAAGAAAACTGTATCCACAGAGGTTGCACCCATTACCTAAAGTAATTAAAGCAAGATCAAGCTACAGTAAGAAACAAAAAACATGCTTTCTGAAGGTAGTAATACATATACAGTACTGTGCAAAAGTTTTAGGCAGGTGTGAAAAAATGCTGTAAAGTAAGAACGCTTTCAAAAATAGACATGTTAATAGTTTATATTTATCAATTAACAAAATGCAAAGTGAGTGAACAGAAGAAAAATCTACATCAAATCAATATTTGGTGTGACCACCCTTTGCCTTCAAAACAGCATCAATTCTTCTAGGTACACTTGCACACAGTTTTTGAAGGAACTCGGCAGGCAGGTTGGCCCAAACATCTTGGAGAACTAACCACTGTTCTTCTGTGGATTTAGGCAGCCTCAGTTGCTTCTCTCTCTTCATGTAATCCCAGACAGACTCGATGATGTTGAGATCAGGGCTCTGTGGGGGCCATACCATCACTTCCAGGACTCCTTGTTCTTCTTTATGCTGAAGATAGTTCTTAATGAGTTTCGCTGTATGTTTGGGGTCGTTGTCATGCTGCAGAATAAATTTGGGGCCAATCAGATGCCTCCCTGATGGTATTGCATGATGGATAAGTATCTGCCTGTACTTCTCAGCATTGAGGAGACCATTAATTCTGACCAAATCCCCAACTCCATTTGCAGAAATGCAGCTCCAAACTTGCAAGGAACCTCCACCATGCTTCACTGTTGCCTGCAGACACTCATTCGTGTACCGCTCTCCAGCCCTTCGGCGAACAAACTGCCTTCTGCTACAGCCAAATATTTCAAATTTTGACTCATCAGTCCAGAGCACCTGCTGCCATTTTTCTGCACCCCAGTTCCTGTGTTTTCATGCATAGTTGAGTTGCTTGGCCTTGTTTCCACGTCGGAGGTATGGCTTTTTGGCCGCAAGTCTTCCATGAAGGCCACTTCTGACCAGACTTCTCCAGACAGTAGATGGGTGTACCAGGGTCCCACTGTTTTCTGCCAATTCTGAGCTGATGGCACTGCTGGACATCTTCCGATTGCGAAGGGAAGTAAGCATGATGTGTCTTTCATCTGCTGCAGTAAGTTTCCTTGGCCGACCACTGCGTCTACGGTCCTCAACGTTGCCCGTTTCTTTGTGCTTCTTCAAAAGAGCTTGGACAGCACATCTGGAAACCCCTGTCTGCCTTGAAATTTCTGCCTGGGAGAGACCTTGCTGATGCAGTATAACTACCTTGTGTCTTGTTGCTGTGCTCAGTCTTGCCATGGTGTATGACTTTTGACAGTAAACTGTCTTCAGCAACCTCACCTTGTTAGCTGAGTTTGGCTGTTCCTCACCCAGTTTTATTCCTCCTACACAGCTGTTTCTATTTCAGTTAATGATTGTGTTTCAACCTACATATTGAATTGATGATCATTAGCACCTGTTTGGTATAATTGTTTAATCATACACCTGACTATATGCCTACAAAATCCCTGACTTTGTGCAAGTGTACCTAGAAGAATTGATGCTGTTTTGAAGGCAAAGGGTGGTCACACCAAATATGGACTTGATTTAGATTTTTCTTCTGTTCACTCACTTTACATTTAGTTAATTGATAAATATAATCGATTAACATGTCTATTTTTGAAAGCATTCTTACTTTACAGCATTTTTTCACACCTGCCTAAAACTTTTGCACAGTACTGTATATTATTCTAATTGTGTTGAATACACGTATTTGTCTTCTGTTTAATGCTTAGTTCACAGCAGCAGGAAAAAAAGTGCCCAGGTGATCTTTTAACCCTCCTGTACCAAGCTGGGATAATGTATAAATTGTATCCATGTTTATTTAGCTTGCCAAATTGAGTACCAAGTAAAGAATAAAATGCAACTGAGCTTCACCCAGAAGCATTATTTCTAAACTACAGCTACAGCAGACCAAAACCCTCGGATCCTCTTAAAACATTGACCTGTTCTCTCTGACAGCACTGGCTGACTGTGGCCTCTGGAGTTGACAGAAACATTCTTCTCTTAACTTGACTGCAACTTTGCTGCAGGTTCTGGAATTCCCTTTCTGGGAATTTTTGCATAATTCTTTTGAAATGAGCCAATCCTCCTATTTTAGGATTACTATGGTACAACATTATAGAAATGCTTGGTCACTAGAATGTGTTGTACAAATCATGTTGTATTGTAAAAATAAATGAAAAGAGAGACTTGGACACATAAGATAATAACAAATATTAACAAAAACGGGCAAGTCACATAAAGCAGAAAGCAGCAAGGAGGAATTACCTCTTTAAATTACATCTTGAATTGCTTTAATCAGAAAACATTGCAGCTTAAAGTCTAACAGCTGTTTGTCTTTTTCTGATAACAAGCTGAAACTTGGAGCAGCTGATTCAAATTCCGCGCCGTTCTGAGACATGGGGGAGGGGCGGAGCCAATAGCAAACAAACAAAAACCAGCCAGTCTTCCCAGCGACAGCGTGTGTAAGCGACAGCATGGGAGAAGTACAGTCGTGGACAAGTACATCACAGTTAGAAGCAGTTTGACAGCTGCAGAAGCTAAACTGAACTTCCAAAAGAAAAAATAATTATAAAACATGGTCTTCAAACCAGTAGTCTGTGACAACTGCATGATGTGGAAAATCCGAGAAAACCCAACAGAGCTCAACCAAGTGTGTGTAAAGTACCGCACGATCCAGGACTTGCTTCAACGAATAAGTCTGTTAGAAATGGAGCTGCAGGAAATGAGACAGCAACAGGAGCTTGAGGAGCTGACACACCCACAATTCATGGAAGTCTGCACCCCTAGCAGACTGAAAGCCACCAGGCAGATGGAAGAGAGTCGAAACAGCTGGGTTCAGATAGGCAGAAGCAGGGAAAAAAAGAAACTTTGTCAAACACAACCACCAGAAATCCAGACATCCAACAAATTTGAGCCACTTCAACATTTAGATGACCAAAACCAACATTAACAGAATGAAGGGAACAACATCCAGGACCCTATAAACAGTGCTGACCAGGCAGCAAAAAGAAGGGAGGTCATGATTGTTGGGGACTCCATATTGAGAAACACAGCAAGTTCAGTTTGCAGTTTGGACCCCCTTACTGCAACAGTGTGCTGCCTTCCAGGAGCCTCTGTCAAGCACATCACTGAAAAAGTGGACAGGCTCCTAGAATGAACAGCAGACGACCCGGTAGTAGTCGTCCACATCGGTACAAACACTATTGGAAGAGACAGGCCAAGATCCCTGCAAAACAAATTCAGAGAGCTAGGAAGGAAATTAAAAGACAAGACCAAAACTGTGGTATTTTCTAGGATACTGCTGGCACCTTGCAAAGGACCATATGGACAGCTGGAAATACAAAATCAAAATGCATGGCTGAAATCGTGGTGCACACAGGAATGCTTCACCTTTCTTGAACATTGGAGCACATTCTACAACAAGGACTATCTATATAGGTGGGACAGACTGCACTTAAACAGAAAGGGAACCAATCTACTCGGAGAAAGTATCCTTGAGGAGGTCCAGAAGCATTTAAACTAGAAAGGAAGGGGGGAGAAAACAAAAAACAGAAGGGAGACCACATCAAAACAAGGGCAACAACTCAGGTAAGACAATGTGACAGGTAGCTGAGTGGGTATGTTAGGACAGGCGTAATGTGGTGTAAATCAAGAGACTCCAGTCCGTTATGCCGTTAAGCGCCTTGGTTTTATTTTGCCACACAAAGAAAACCAACAATAATGACGCCAGGATACACAGCAATGTGTAACCCGACTGAACAAAGGGAAAAAGGGGTTGCAGTCCCAAAAATAAACAAACAACAAAAACCAATCCGTCTTCCTCTTGTGATCCAAAACACGGGGGGGGGGGGGGGGGGGTAATAAACCCAGCACTTCCGGGTTGTCGCTCCTGCGGCGTACTCCCGGAGCGTCCCGTTAGTGCTCTAAAAATACAAAGTGCAGAAGGGTTAGCACACAAATCCAAAATAGCAAAGAACCTGCTATCCAAATCCCTTCCTCTGTTTCTCTGCTCGGTTTCTCTCTCTCTCTCTCTCTCTCTCACGCACTGTACCTTGCCAGAAGGAACAGAGCCCCGGGCCGTTGACCAATGCGCGATTGCCACAGCGCTCCCCGTCTGGGTTGATGACGTTGCGCACCGTGGCTCTGCCTGTTCCTCCTCTCCACAGCCCTCACCGGTCGGAAGGGAGATCTAAAACAAGAATTCATTCTCTCTTTGTCACATATCCCACCGCTCAGAGTGGAGCCGAAGGAACACTCGGCCAAACCTACCATCCCCATTACTCCCCCCTCCCGGGAAAAATAATCCGCGTTTTGGTGATCTTTCCCCGCACGATGCACCATATGATACATATAATGCTGCAATGCCAAATACCACCGAGTTATTCGAGCATTGCTATCCTTCATAGTGCTTAACCATCTGAGTGGGGCGTGGTCCGTGACCAGATCAAATGAATGTCCCAGTAAGTAATATCTGAGGGAGTGAGTTGCCCATTTAATGGCTAAACACTCCTTCTCCACAACCGAGTAGTTGCGCTCCCGAGGAAGCATTTTTTTGCTGATGTAGAGACAAGACCGCCCCCAAACCAACCTCTGACGCGTCGGTATGGAGGAGGAATCTCTTGCTAAAGTCTGGTGCTATCAGCGCAGGAGCCTGGCATAGTTTTTGTTTAATAGTCTCAAACGCCCCCTGACACTCTTCTGACCACTTGATTAAATTTGGCGCACATTTCTTAGTGAGGTCCACCAGGGGATTGACCACGGTGGCATACTCGGGGATAAAGCGGCGGTAATAACCAGCCAATCCCAATAGTGACCTCACCTGGGACTTGGTCTTGGGGACAGCTGCATCCACCAAAGCCTGGACCTTGGTGGCTACAGGTTTCACCCGTCCATTTCCCATGATAAATCCTAAATACTGCGTTTCTAATTTAGCAAACGCACATTTCCTCAGGTTAGCTGTCAGCCGGGCAGCCCTTAGAGACTGAAGGACGGCTTCAAGTCGAATTACATGCTCTCTCCAGGTGGAGCTATATATAACCACATCGTCAATATACGCTGCTGCATACTCACGATGGGGATGTAACACCTCGTCCATCAGTCTCTGAAAGGCGGCGGGCACACCATGTAGCCCAAACGGCATGGTTTTAAAATGGAACAGCCCATCCGGAGTTGAAAATGCTGTTTTTTCACATGAATCACGGGTCAAAGGGATCTGCCAATATCCCTTCGTCAGGTCCAGAGTTGAGATGAACCTGGCCGTTCCCAGTCGGTCGAGGAGTTTGTCGATCCGAGGCATGGGGTAGGCGTCGAACTTGGCGATAGCATTGACCTTTCGAAAATCAACACAGAAGCGATTAGTGCCGTCCTTTTTGGCCACTATAACGATGGGACTGCACCACTCGCTTCTGGAAGGCTCAATGACCCCAAGTTCAAGCATCGCCCTCACCTCGTTCTGGACGCCACTCCGCCGGCTTTCTGGGATCCGGTAGGGCCTCTCCCGAACAGTGACCCCTGGCGGAATAATAACAGCATATTTGGTAAGGTTAGTTCTGCCGGGCACATCAGAAAACACATCCCCAAATTTCCCGATCAACTTACGCAATTCTATTTGCTGATCTGGAAGTAACTGTTCCCCCATTGAAATCTGGCTGGGACTAGGGGCCTCTATACAGGGTCCTAAGTCATCCTCCACCTCGCCTGGGGCTATGAATAAGACCTCCCTTGCCTTCCAGGGCTTTAATAAATTGACGTGATAAATTTCTGTTTTATTACGGCGATCGGGCTGTCTAATTTCATAATTCACTACTCCTACAACCCGTATCACCTCATATGGCCCCTGCCATTTAGCACACAGTTTCGACTCCAATGACGGAAGAAGCAGCATTACTTTATCTCCTGGCCGAAAGGTTCGAATTCGTGCATTAGTATTGTAATGCTGCTGTTGCCGATGTTGAGCCGATCTAAGATTGTCTTGAGCCAATCGACCAATTAAATCGAGGCGATCCCGCAGTAGGAGCACATGCTGCACTACATTTTTAGAGGAGCCCTTGTGTTCTTCCCAACCTTCTCTCAACAGGTCGAGGATGCCCCGTGGCTGCCGGCCATACATCAGCTCAAAGGGGGAAAATCCCGTTGAGCTCTGAGGCACCTCTCTCACTGCGAAGAGGAGATAAGGAAGAAGAGTAGCCCAATGTTTCTGCTCCTGACTAACAAACCGTCTCAACATTTGCTTCAAAGTTTGGTTAAAACGTTCCACCAGTCCATCCGTTTGGGGATGATAAACCGATGTCCTGATGGGACGTATTTTTAGAATTTTATACACTTGCTGTAGCGTTTTCGATAAAAAGTTCATTCCATGATCAGTTAATATTTCTTTTGGGATTCCTACTCTAGCCATAATCTGACTTAACTCTTTCGCAATTGCAGTGGCACTAGTGGACCGCAGCGGAACTGCTTCCGGGTACTGCGTCGCATAATCCACCATTACTAATATGTGTGTGTACCCGGAATCAGAAGGCAGCACTGGCCCAACTATGTCCATTGCAACGCGTTCGAAGGGAATGGAGACAATGGGCAGTTGGACCAAAGGGGCGGGGCGCACTCGACCCGGCGCTACTCTCTGACAGTCCGGGCAGGTAGCTACATATTTCGCCACCTCGGTGTAGAGCCCTGCCCAATAAAATCGAGCCAGTATCCTGTCCCTCGTCTTGTCAACACCAAGATGTCCTGCAAAGGGGACGTCATGCGCCAGCCTCATGACCTCTGGTCAACAGGACGGGGGAACCATCAACTGTTTGACAGGCTGTCCTGTGCCCGGGGCGGGGTTTACTCTATATAGCAAGTGCCCCTCTACAACGAAATGAGGATATACCAGCGCCCCAATGCCATCAACATCCTTACCCTCAATAGACCGGACCTGTTCCCAAGCGTGCACCAGTGTGGGGTCGTTGTTTTGCTCCCACACTAGGTCCGCGCTTGAGGCCCACACATCCGGGATATCGACGTGGGCTGGAGTAGTGTCTGCCCTCGAGGGTCCAGTAACCTCGCCCGCCCGGTCACACTGTGTCCCCACCCCCTTCGATTGGCGTTTGGGACTATCAGAACCTTCCCCCGCCAGTCCCCAGCCGTGTCTCATCGATGCGCCCTCCCACTTTTCCTTCCGTCTCTCCTTACGTGTTTTCCTAGGACGGAAAAGGGGAGAAAACAGTTTGGCGTGGAAAGGAAAAACGGTACCAATGACTTCCTTTCCTCGGGAATCTGCCATGTTTACACGTGTGGTCGAGGCTGCCGGTACTTTTAGTAAATCTTTATATTGCGGCCAGTCTCGACCCAGAATAACTGGGTGTGGTAACTTCTCGGCCACCCCCACTACTAGGTGGCGCTTTATCGGACCTACCGATAAGTATACTTTTAGAGTGGGGTATGTCGCCGTATCCCCATGGATACAGGAGATCGCCACCTGGCCTTGTGGCTGCCACGACATACCGCCAAGGAGAGCTGTTCGAATCAGAGTTTGCTCACACCCTGTGTCCACTAATGCGTGGGTACTCACATTCCCCAGCGCCACATCAACAATACACGGGCCCTCCCGACCTTTTCCCCATTTCTTACCCGTCTCAGACGCCAGGTGACACGCAGCCACATCGCATTCCATAGCGGCCGGGCAGTATCTCGCGATGTGTCCCGACTGCTGGCACCTGAAACAGATTGGAGGGGCAGAGGGTGAGGGTGGTACGTATCTGTCCCGCTGTTGGTATGTCAGCGGGGCAGGGGGAGCCATTCTACCCCAGCTGGGGGCCAACCTCTGCCTCCACGGTAAGGGGGCTGGATGACCCGACGGGGCTGGTGATTTGCTGGGTCGTGGTCCGGGAGCGAGGTTCGGTGGTGGTCCTTTAGTAGAGGAGGGAGGGGTGCAGTCCAGCAACGTGGTGCGGGCGGACACGAGGGAGTCCTCAAAATTCTCCGCCAGGGCCACGGCCTGTTCCAGAGTGGTGGGATTGTGCCGGCGTATCCACGCCTGCGTCTCCGCCCCGACCACATGGCAAAATTGTTCCATTACAATGGCTTCCCCCATCTGGATCCCAGTTTTCTGGCTGGGGTTCAGCCATTGCGCCATGTGGTCGCACAATCGTTGGGCCACCACCCTGGGCCGGGTGTTTGCTGGTCGCTGGAACTCCCGGAAGCGGACTCGGTGGGTCTCCCCCGTGATATTAAGGCGGCGGAGGATAGCCTGCTTCACCAACTCGTACTGGCTGGCGTCTTCATCAGTCATGGCCCGGTATGCTGCTTGCGCTTCTCCCATCAAGCAGGGGCCAAGTTGGCTTGCCCAGTACTCCCGGGGCCATGCTGCGGTGGTAGCCAGCCGTTCGAAGGCTACGAGGTAGGCTTCGGGGTCATCCTCCGCCGTCATCTTCTGAGCCCGGGCCTTCGGGGCCACCATCACGGGGCCGATTGCCGCCGACGTCATCCCCATCCTGACCCTTTCGATGAGGGCTGTGTACCGCTCCTCCCTCCTCCATTCCTCAGCCTCCCTCCGGCTGTCCAACGCCTCCAGAATCGCCGATAAAGCAGCGGGGTCCATCCCACTTCTGACACCACGTGTGACAGGTAGCTGAGTGGGTATGTTAGGACAGGCGTAATGTGGTGTAAATCAAGAGACTCCAGTCCGTTATGCCGTTAAGCGCCTTGGTTTTATTTTGCCACACAAAGAAAACCAACAATAATGACGCCAGGATACACAGCAATGTGTAACCCGACTGAACAAAGGGAAAAAGGGGTTGCAGTCCCAAAAATAAACAAACAACAAAAACCAATCCGTCTTCCTCTTGTGATCCAAAACACGGGGGGGGGGGTAATAAACCCAGCACTTCCGGGTTGTCGCTCCTGCGGCGTACTCCCGGAGCGTCCCGTTAGTGCTCTAAAAATACAAAGTGCAGAAGGGTTAGCACACAAATCCAAAATAGCAAAGAACCTGCTATCCAAATCCCTTCCTCTGTTTCTCTGCTCGGTTTCTCTCTCTCTCTCTCTCTCTCACGCACTGTACCTTGCCAGAAGGAACAGAGCCCCGGGCCACGCCCCCTTTTGTACGCTCCGTCCCGCTCCCATTGGGCAGCGTGGGCAATCGCCGTTGACCAATGCGCGATTGCCACAGCGCTCCCCGTCTGGGTTGATGACGTTGCGCACCGTGGCTCTGCCTGTTCCTCCTCTCCACAGCCCTCACCGGTCGGAAGGGAGATCTAAAACAAGAATTCATTCTCTCTTTGTCACAGACAACTATTAAATGTATTTATCTTAATGCTAGAAGTCTCCGAAACAAAATGTTAGAACTTGAAGCTACTGCACTAACAAGTAACTACGATGTGATAGGTGTTACAGAAACTTGGCTGTGAGAGTGATGGAGACAAATATAATATTATTGGTTACACACTGTTTTGGAAAGACAGGCAGGACAGAAGAGGCGGAGGGGTAGCGCTATACGTAAGAAATAGTCTTGAAGACCAGGTGTTAAATCTGGACAAAGAAAACAACGCTGAATCAATATGGGTCAGAATGATGGACAAAACTTCAAAGGGCATAATAATAGGAGCACGCTATAGACCACCAAATTCAGACGCTGAGCAAAATAATCTGTTATACAATGACATTAGAAATGCATGTAGAAAAGGAGAAGTCATACTAATGGGGGATTTCAACTTCCCCCATATAAAATGGGAGAACCCGGTGGGGAGCACGACGGACGAAATTGAAATGGTGGAAATGACAAATGACTGCTTCCTAACGCAATTTGTCAAGGCACCGACTACAGGGGAGGCATGCCTTGATTTAGTCTTTTCAAATAGCGAAGACAGAATAACTAAAACAGAGGTCAGAGAGCCATTGGCAAACTCAGACCACAACATGGTCTCATTTGAAGTATTTTTTAAAACCCCAAAAGTAATGACTAAAGCTAAGGTTTACAATTTTAGAAAAGCAAACTATGAAGGTATGAAACAGAGACAAACAGAAGTAGATTGGAGTAAAATAGAGAAAATATCCACAGAAAAAGGATGGCTGTTTTTTAAAAATGTAGTACTAGAGGCGCAAAACAATTACATCCCAGAAGTAGACAAATCTAAATCTAAAACAAAATGGCCAAAATTGTTTAATAGATCAATTAAAAAAAATATTCAGCCAAAAAATGCACTTTACAGAGTGTTTAAAAGGGACCAAAAACAAAGTACACAGAAAGAGTACTTGGAACTGCAAAACAAGTCAAAAAGGAAGTTAGAAAGACCAAGAGAGAGATAGAAATCAAAATTGCTAAGGGGGCTAAAACCAATTCCAAAATGTTTTTCCAATATTATACCAGCAAGAGAACATTCAAAGAGGAGGTTGAATGTCTAAGAGACACAAATGGCAAAATCATAGATGAAGAAAAAAAATAGCAGATATATTAAATGATTACTTTTCACAGGTTTTTACGAAGGAGGACACGGACAACATGCCCCACATGTTGACCTGTTCCTATCCAAATAACTTTAGCATAACAGAGGCAGAAGTATTAAAGGGACTAGGAGCTCTTAAAATAAACAAATCCACTGGGCCGGATGAGATCCTCCCAATAGTATTCAAAGAAATGAAAGAAGTTATTTACAAACCGCTAACCAAGATCATGCAACAGTCTCTTGACACAGGGGTTGTACCGACAGACTGGAAAATTGCAAACGTAATACCGATCCACAAATAGGGAGACAAAACCGAACCAGGTAACTACAGACCAACAAGCCTGACTTCTATTATATGTAAACTTATGGAAACTATAATAAGATCCAAAATGTAAAATTACCTATATGGTAACAATATCCTGGGAGACAGTCAGCATGGTTTTAGGAAAGGGAGATTGTGTCTAACTAACCTGCTTGACTTTTTTGAGGATTCAACATTGACAATGGATAATAGCAAAGCATACGGTTTATTTAGATTTCCAGAAAGCTTTTGACAAAGTCCCGCATAAAAGTCTCATCTGACCACAAAACCTTTTCCCACATCGCAGCTGGGTCACTCTCATCCTTTCTGGCAAACTCCAGACGTGCTTTCAGATGGTACTTTTTGAGTAACGGCTTCTTTCTTGCCACCCTCCCATACAGGCCAGTGTTATGCAGAGCTCTTGATATGGTTGACTGGTGCACCATTACTCCACTCCCAGACACTGAACTCTGTAGCTCCTTCAAAGTGATTGTTGGCCTCTCTGTGGCTTCTCTCACAAGTCTCCTTCTTGTTTGAGCGCTGAGTTTTGAGGGACGGCTTTTTCTTGGCAGTGCCTGGGTGGTGTGATGCAGCTTCCACTTCCTGATTATTGATCCAACTGTGCTCACTGGGATATCCAAACACTTGGATATTATTTTGTACCCTTTCCCTAATCTATGCATTTGTATTACTTTATCTCTAACTTCTGAGAATGCTCTTTGGTCTTCATTTTCCTACAGATTCACAGCCTGACCAATGATCCTTCAACAGTGGGGTTTTTATCCAGAAAATGTGACAGCAACTTTAATGGTTCACAGGTGGAGGCCAATGGTAAGGTAATTGTGTCCTTGTTAGGGCAATTTCTTTCATCGGTGTAAACTGGGAGCTTCCACAGCACAGGCGTTGAATATTTATGCAAGCAAGATATTTCAGTTTTTTATTTTTCTTAAAAATATTTCCCAACATAAAATCAATGTCACCTTACAATAATTGATTTTGAGTTTCAGTGTTTTAAAATACAATATCAAACAGAACGAAATTTCAATGTACCATTTGTAATTCAGTAATATGAGAGAATTGGTCAGGGGTCTGAATACTTTTGCAAGGCACTGTATGTAAATTTATGGAAACTATAATTAGATCCAAAACGGAAAATTACCTGTATAGTAACAATATCCTGGGAGATAGTCAGCATGGTTTTAGGAAATGGAGATCGTGTCTAACTAACCTACTTGACTTTTTTGAGGATTCAACATTGACAATGGATAATTGCAAAGCGTACGACATGATTTATTTAGATTTCCAGAAAGCTTTTGACAAAGTCCTGCATAAAAGATTAATTCTCAAACTGAATGCAGTAGGGATTCAAGGAAATGCATGCACATGGATTAGGGAGTGATTAACATGTAGAAAACAGAAAGTACTGATTAGTACTGAAAATGGAGTGAGGTAACCAGTGGTGTACCACAGGGATCAGTATTAGGCCCTCTGCTATTCCTAATCTACATTAATGATTTAGATTCTGGTATAGTAAGCAAACTTGTTAAATTTGCAGACGACACAAAAATAGGAGTGGCAAACAGTGTTGCAGCAGCAAAGGTCATTCAAAATGATCTAGACAGCATTCAGAACTCGGCAGACACATGGAAAATGACATTTAATAGAGAAAAGTGTAAGGTATTGCATACAGGCATGTGATAAAGAGAGAGTGAATTCTTGTTTTAGATCTCCCTTCCGACCGGTGAGGGCACTGGGGAGGAGGAGCAGGCAGAGCCGCGGTGTGCAACGTCACAGACCCGGTCGGGAAGCGCAGTGGCAATCACGCATTTTCATTCCTGGATTAAAGGGACGGATTGACTTTATTTTTGTGTTTCTCCTCGTTTGGGACTGCAACCCCTCGTTATTGTTATTTTGTCAGGTTACACATTGCTGTGTACCCTGACTCCCCTTTATTTTGTTTATTCTCCTTGACTTTTGGTGCCCATCTGACATTGGTTTTACGTACAATAAAACTGGGGCTTGTTAAGGAAAACCTGACTCGTTGTCATTTCTTTACACCACACCATCGGTCAATTCTGTCACACGTGGTGTCAGAAGTGGGATGGACCCAACCACTTTGTCGGCGATCCTGGAGGCGTTGGACAGCCGGAGGGAGGCTGAGGAACGGAGGAGGGAGGAGAGATACACAGCTCTTATCGAGAGGGTCGGGATGGGGATGACGTCAGCGGCGACTGGCCCCGTGCTGGTTGCCCCGAAGGCCCGGGCCCAGAAAATGACGGTGGAGGATGACCCGGAGGCCTACCTTGTAGCCTTTGAACGGTTGGCTACCACCGCAGCATGGCCCCGGGAGTACTGGGCGAGCCAACTTGGTCCCTGCTTGATCGGGGATGTGTTTTCTGACGTGCCCGGCAGAACTAACCTTACCAAATATGCTGTTATTACTCCGCCAGGGGTCACTGTTCGGGAGAGGCCCTACCGGATCCCAGAAATCCGGCGGAGTGGCGTCCAGAACGAGGTGAGGGCGATGCTTGAACTTGGGGTCATTGAGCCTTCCAGAAGCGAGTGGTGCAGTCCTATTGTTATAGTGGCCAAGAAGGACGGCACTAATCGCTTCTGTGTCGATTTTCGAAAGGTCAATGCTATCGCCAAGTTCGACGCCTACCCCATGCCTCGGATCGACGAACTTCTCGACCGACTGGGGACGGCCGGGTTTATCTCAACTTTGGACCTGACGAAGGGATATTGGCAGATCCCTTTAACCCGCGATTCATGTGAAAAAACGGCATTTTCAACTCCGGATGGGCTGTTCCATTTTAAAACCATGCCGTTTGGGCTACATGGTGCGCCCGCCGCCTTTCAGAGACTGATGGACGAGGTGTTACATCCCCATCGTGAGTATGCAGCAGCTTATATTGACGATGTGGTGATATATAGCTCCACCTGGAGAGAGCATGTAATTCGACTTACAGCCATCCTTCAGTCTCTGAGGGCTGCCCGGCTGACAGCCAACCTAAAAAAATGTGCGTTTGCGAAATCTGAAACTCAGTACTTAGGATTTATCATGGGAAACGGACAGGTGAAACCCATAGCCACCAAAGTCCAGGCTTTGGTGGACGCGGCGGTCCCCAAAACTAAATCCCAGGTGAGGTCACTGTTAGGATTGGCCGGTTATTACCGCCGTTTTATCCCCGAGTATGCCACCGTGGTCGATCCTCTGGTGAACCTCACTAAGAAAAGTGCGCCAAATTTAGTCAAATGGTCAGAAGAGTGTCAGGGAGCGTTTGAGACCATTAAGCGCAAACTGTGCCAGGCTCCTGCGCTAATATTACCAGACTTTAGCAAGAGATTCCTCCTCCATACTGACGCGTCAGAGGTTGGTTTGGGGGCGGTCTTGTCCCAGAGGGTTAACGGGGTGGAGCACCCCATTCTTTACATCAGCAAAAAAATGCTTCCTAGGGAGCGCAATTACTCGGTTGTAGAGAAGGAGTGCTTGGCCATCAAATGGGCGACTCACTCCCTCAGATATTACTTACTGGGACATTCATTTGATCTAGTCACAGACCACGCCCCACTCAGATGGTTAAGCACTATGAAGGATAGCAATGCCCGGATAACTCGGTGGTATTTGGCATTGCAGCCTTACATGTATCGTATGGTACATCGTGCAGGGAAAGATCACCAAAATGCGGATTATTTTTCCCGGGAGGGGGGAGTAATGGGGTTGGTAGGTTTGGCCGAGTGTTCCTTCGGCTCCACTCTGAGCGGTGGGATATGTGATAAAGAGAGAGTGAATTCTTGTTTTAGATCTCCCTTCCGACCGGTGAGGGCACTGGGGAGGAGGAGCAGGCAGAGCCGCGGTGTGCAACGTCACAGACCCGGTCGGGAAGCGCAGTGGCAATCACGCATTGGCTGACGGCGGTTGCCCTCGCTGACCAATGGGGATGGGACGGGGCGTACAAAAGGGGGCGTGGCCCGGGGTTCTGGCCCTTCTGGCAAGGTACAGTGTGTGTGAGAGGGAGAGAGAGAAACAGAGATACAGAGATACAGAGATACAAACAGGGAATTAAAGAGGGAGACGGGGAGCAACGAAGGAGGTGGTTGTGATCACCTGCTAACCCCTGTGTCTTTTTGTGTATTTTTATAGAGCACTAACGGGATGCTCCGGGAATACGTTGGAGGAGCGCGAACCCGGAAGTGCTGGATTTTTACCCCGTTGTTTTCATTCCTGGATTAAAGGGACGGATTGACTTTATTTTTGTGTTTCTCCTCGTTTGGGACTGCAACCCCTCGTTATTGTTATTTTGTCAGGTTACACATTGCTGTGTACCCTGACTCCCCTTTATTTTGTTTATTCTCCTTGACTTTTGGTGCCCATCTGACATTGGTTTTACGTACAATAAAACCGGGGCTTGTTAAGGAAAACCTGACTCGTTGTCATTTCTTTACACCACACCATCGGTCAATTCTGTCACAAGGCAATAAAAATGTGTATTATAAATATCATATGGGAGATAGTGAAATTGAAGAAGGGAACTATGAAAAAGACCTAGGAGTTTATGTTGACTCAGAAATGTCTTCATCTAGACAATGTGGGGAAGCTATAAAAAAGGCTAAAAAGATGCTTGGATATATTGTGAGAAGTGTTGAATTTAAATCAAGGGAAGTAATGTTAAAACTCTACAATGCATTAGTAAGACCTCACCTAGAATATTGTGTTCAGTTCTGGTCACCTCGTTACAAAAAGGATATTGCTGCTCTAGAAAGAGTGCAAAGAAGAGCAACCAGAATTATCCCGGGTTTAAAAGGCATGTCGTATGCAGTCAGGCTAAAAGAATTGAATCTATTCAGTCCTGAACAAAGAAGACTACGCCGCAATCTGGTTCAAACAATCAAAATCCTAAAAGGTATAGACAATGTTGACCCAAGGGACTTTTTCGACCTGAAAAAAGAAACAAGGACCAGGGGTCACAAATGGAGATTAGATAAAGGGGCATTCAGAACAGAAAATAGGAGGACTTTTTTACACAGAGAATTGTGAGGGTCTGGAACGAACTCCCCAGTAATGTTGTTGAAGCTGACACCCTGGGATCCTTCAAGAAGCTGCTTGATGAGATTCTGGGATCAATAAGCTACTAATAACCAAACGAGCAAGATGGGCTGAATGGCCTCCTCTCGTTTGTAAACTTTCTTATGTTCTTCTTATGTTCTTAAAAGCAGCAGCCATAGTAAGATAAACAAGACATATATATTTATTTGAAAACAGACTGCATTTTTTCCATTTTTAATTTTTCTCAGATTAATATAATTTAATTAATTTCATTATTTAGCAGACACTTTTATCGAAAGCGACTTACAGAAATTAAACAAAATATTAAAGTATAGAAGTTACAGGCAATCAAAATGCAAAACAAACAGATATATCAATATATACCAAATAAATATAAATAAAGGAAAACACAAAAATATATATAAATAGGAATTTTCAAATAAAAGTTGAATACTTGGGTTTGAGAAGATGGCGGAAAGCAGTAAAAGACTGAACAGTCCTGAGGAGAACAGTATGGAATGAGTGGAGTGTAGATGACAGCCAGGGCTGGGGTGTTAGGCAAAGCGAGCAGGATGAGAGACGACAGGACAGGAGTCAAGAATTGTGGTGAGAGAGGAAGAAATAATCCTGGTAGCTGAGTCTGCTGAAAGCAGGGAGAATGATTGAATAGGAGGAAAAAGGGAGAGAGCAGAGGAAGTAAAGGCTGTGAGATAAGGGAGTGGAGATTGCGGCGAAAAGAAGGGGTAGAAATAGAATGTAGGGAGGAGGGAAGTAAAAAGGAGATGAAAAAGTGATCAGAGGAGAAGAGGGGGTAATAGTAGAGGATGGGAGAGAGCAGTCTCTAGAGAAAATCAGGTCCAGTTGGCAACCAGCAATATGAGTAGGAGATGAAAAGAAAAATAATTAAAAGGGAGAAAACCAGCAGAATGGGTTGAGTTAGAGAGATGAAAATGAAAGTCACCTAAAAGAATGACAGGAATAAAGGTAGAGATAGAGAAAAGCAAGAAATCAAGCTCATCAAGGAAGTGAGTAGGTGGACCAAGGGGGCGATAGAGAACTATGAGAAGCAGGTGACAGGGAGAGTGCAAATCAATGGCATGAAATTCGAAAGTTGTGACCGATGAATAAAAGTAGGAACCCTGTTCCCCTACCTCATCCTGAGGAATGGGGAGAATGAGAGAGGACATAGAGAACAGCTGGGGTAACAGTGTTTTAGGGGAGATCCATGTTTCTGTATGAGCCAGAAAGTCGAGAGAGAGATGAAATCAGCCTTGTTGCAGGCTGACTGGCAGTTGCAGAGAGCACCAAAGAGAGAGCAGGAAGAAAGACCGGGGGGGGGGGGGGGGGCAGAGGTAGCGAGACCAGATTGGAAGGATTAGAGAAGTGCTGGTGAGAGAATTTACGTAAAATGTGAAGAGCGAAGGACAGGGATAGAGGGAAGTCATAAATACAATACATAAAGATAAAAGTGAAAAAACAATATGAAAATAATATGAAAGTTAATAATATAGTAATATAAGAATACATAATAAAGTAATAAATAAGATGCATTTTAAAAATGTTTCTATAAGAAGAAAAAATAAAATAGAAAAAGAAAAATAAGGATGCATAGAGAAATGGCAGATGAAAAGACACAACAGACATATAAAAGCAAATGAAGAATTATAAACATTGAAAATACACAACTAACTAACTAATAAAATAACACAACACATAACAACACAGAAACACCCCAGAACAGCCCCCAAACAGCCTGTGTCCTTTCCCGATGTTCTTACACGATTGCCGCAGATGGTGCCGCTCACACCGGCAGGGAAGATAAATCAGTAGAAATCCTTAATCGGAGGCAGCAGAAACAGGTGTGTGATAGATAGGTGAAAACAACAAAGTGATGTGCTATGATGCGCAGAGAACACTTGCAATGATGTTATTGTTTAAATGAGAATTGAAAAGAAACTAAACAAAAATTAAGCCTTGTAAGTTTTCAAAATATTTTTAAAAAGCAGGTGTTGAAGAAGATACCATTACAGAATGTAAATGAGGATACATCCATTAATAGTCTTGGATTACGTATGAATTATTCATTTTTGTTTAATTTCAGAAAGGTTTCCAGCCATTCCTCAGTACAACTTTAACATCTGTACATTCACCTTCCTCCCATTGATGTCAGCCAAAAATTTTCTAATGAGTAGCCAAGATGTGCGAGTGACTCATATTCCCTGTTGCACAATATCTGATATCACTAAGGGATTGTTCTACCCAGACCTCTCAACTACTCATTTGGTTCAAAATGAGTTGCTTTCTTTCCTTCCCTGAAGACTTTTAGTCTTAACATCCACAGGGTAGTGTGCTCCAATCATAAGCTTGTAACTCCATTTGCTTTCTTCCGTATGGAAATCTGTCTGGGGCAGACATTGGCCAGTCAGTGTTCACCCTGTGTTTGCTTTAGGTTTTTCTGCCAAATAAAACATCTATTGTTGATCCCTGTCACTCCCATTCCAGAATGCACAATATCAAAGAAACAACAGTGGCAAAACAATTGAAAAAACACTGAACTTGTTCCCAAGGCAACTATTTCCATGGCATAGACCACAGAATTATATATGCACTGGTGTTTTTACACTTTTTGAAGTTCAATTCCTTTTGAATTTTCAACAATATTTTCAGGGGGTGTGTATTTCTAGGCAACCACCCTAAGCGAACAGGACAGCACAGACAGCACATCCCCTGTGGTTAGCCTCTCCCTGTTGGCAGAGCTTCTGCCACTGATTAAGAGGGCCATGGCAGTTTTGCAAGGCCCTGGCCCACACAAGGTGAGACAAGGTAGTCCATTTTTGATGATTAGCCTGCTGTCTCTCCCTTGTCAATCGGGAGAGGCAGCTTTTTTCCGACACAATGACTTGTCTCTCTCTCGTATTTCTTGCTCTTACAGAAACATGGATCACCCCAGAGAACTGCTACCCCAACTGCTCTCTCCTCTCTCTATATTCTCTGTCACTCTCCCAGTTCCTTAGGACTGATCTTGCCTGGTTTTCCTCCTATCTCTCTAACCAAGGATCTGTTCCCCCTCCTGTTCTCACTACACCTCCTCATTATCTACTCTCATCTCCTCCTTTGGCTTCTCCTACCACCTTTATGCTGAGGATGCCCAGATCTTTCTCTCCTTTCCCTCCTTTGACTCCCACATCTCCCATAACTCAGAATCTCTCAGCTATCTCAACTTGGACGCATTCACATCACCTTAAACTCAGCCTCTCCAAATCTGATCTCTACTTCCTCCTGCTTCCTTGCCCTCCTCTGACACTCTCCATCTCAGACTCCCATGACTATCACTCATTCTCCGTCTCCTTCTGCTAAAAACTAGTTACTCTTGTCCCCTCCCTCTCCTACTCTCAACACATCTCCCTGTCACGCACTTGCAGCTTCTTTATTAGCAACTTCTACAGAATCTCCTTTTCTCACTATTTATTTCACTCAACTCCTGGTCCAAGGTATTGTACTTTCCAGATTGGACTACTGTAACTCTCTCCTTGCTGATCCCCCTGCTTCGGCTATCGGCCCCCTTCAGCTCATTGAAAATTCTGATGCTCATCTTGTATTCTTCCAACCTTGCTACGCCCATGCTACCCCTCTGCTTCGCACTCTCCACTGGCTACCTATCTCTGTTCACATTAAATTCAAGACCCTTGTTTTTACCTACTGCTCTCTTCACCATACTGTCCCCTCCTACACCCCCTATCGCCCTCTCCGTTCCTTCTCGACTTGCTGACTGGTCATGCCTTCCCTCCACTCTCCATTATCCAGTGCCCGCTCTTTCTCTTCCCTTGCCCCTCTGGTGGAACCAGCTACCAGAGAACTTCAGGACTGCTCCGTCTCACTGACTTCCGCCGCCTCAAGACTCATCTGTTTGTTATTACTTTAGGAACACAGTTATGTGTGTATCATCGACGCAGCAGTTTTGAAATCAGTGTATGATGATCCTAGTAAACATCAATCAAAAACAATATATATATATAGTATTGTGATGGGGTGCTAGCTCGCCCCTATAAATTTGTGTTTTGTTATTGTTGTTATTTTTACTGTTTTTATTATGTTTTTGTGATTCTTGGTTTGTTTTGGATTGGCAGGGAGGGGGTTAAATTCCTCCCTGTAAAATGCATGTGAGAATATGGCTGGAGCCTTAAGTGTTTAATTGTTAATTATTAGTTAATAGGGCTCCAGCCACAGACTATAAAAGACAGCTGAAACCCTTTGTTAGGGAGAAGAGTTTTGGGGTGAGTTTGTTTGTTGGTGTGCTGTGCTGTTTAGTTTTGAAAAAGAAACTGTAGTGAAGGCGAATGCCCAGCCTACATTTCTGTATTTTGTTTGAACCTTTTTGTTGGCCCTTGTGCCTATTTATTTGATTATTTTTTTGTTTAATAAAGATCATTATTTTGCCCCTTCCACTGTCTCTGAGCCTCAAACCTCTGTCATCCTGCCACAAGTATATATTGTAATAAAGTCATTCAAGGGCAGTATATAAGCTTGAGGATGGAAAGAGCTTTATGCCCTGTGAATGCACTGTTCAACCACTAGAGGTCTCGGCCTGACTATAAGGGAGTCAGGAAGAAACTACATTGCCCAGAAGGCCACAGGGTTTGGCTTGATGGCCCAGTTAATTGATTTATTGTTGGCAGCTGGACTTAAATCAGGTAATTACAAGCCCTTTAAAAAGGGAGAGGTTCAACCCATCTGGGAGAGGTGTATGGAAGAAGGGCACATGTGTGTGGATCTGGAGAGAAAAAAAAGACAAGATAACAAAACGCGTTGTTACAGAAATTAAGTTTAATATTTGTTTTTTTTTTGTTACGGGTAAACAGCTAGCTGTCCCGTGGTTAGACAGGGCTTCCTTCTAAAAGTTATGTTAGCACTCCTTGCCGGAGTTAGGCTTTTGTTTTGTTTGTTTGTTTGTTTTGTTATCGTGAATTAAAATAAATAAATAAAGAACACCAAGAGTGTTGTCGAACGGCAACTCGAGTCTCCTACCTGTGGTTTACTACAAGACCTACTACACCTTGGGGTCACGTCATCACAACTTGGTGTCAGAGTGGGATGTGAACACCCCGACAGGTGTGGAGGATTAATTAAAAAAAAAAAAAAAAAATTATGGAAGACGTGGTAAAAGCACTTCTGCAAGTTACGGCTGCGCAGCAGGACACCAGCCGACAGATTGCTGCTCAAGTAGCTGCGCAAGAAAAAAGACACCAGGAACAGATAGCTGTGCAGCAAGCGGCTACCCTGGCATTACAGCAGCAGCAGCAACAGTTGTTGGCCAGCTGGTAAGAGCACAGGAGGAGCGTCAAGACCTGACACAACAACTACCTTCAGCTGAGGGTGGCCGACCCTTGAGCAACCCCATAAGACCCAGCCACTTGTTGTCCAAAATGACTCAGCAAGATGATGTGGAAGCTTACCTTCTGGCATTTGAAAGGATCGCTGCCAGAGAAGGTTGGCCAAAAAACCAATGGGCTGGAAGTCTAGCACCATTTCTGATTGGTGACGCTCAGAAAGCGTACTTTGATTTGGGCACCCCCGCTGGTGAAGATTGTGACCAACTCAAGACAGAGATTTTCGTGAGGGCAGGAGTGACAGCCGCCGTCAGAGCACAGCGGTTCCATGTGTGGGCCTATAACCCAGAGCGAGCCTCATGCTCACAAATGTTTGATTTGGTACATCTGGCCAAGCGCTGGTTACAGCCGGATGTTAACCCGGCTAGCAGGGTTGTAGAAATCCTTGTAATGAACCGGTTGTTTGGACTGGGGTCCATCAAGAAGTGGGTAGGACAAGGTGACCCATCCTTCCTCGATGATTTTGTGGCCTTGGTGGAGCGACAGATCGCCTCAGAGGAACTGGCACGAACCCCATCAACAACGTCCCCCAGGAGCAATTGGTGGACTCCTCCTCCGAAACAGCGCCCCGGACAGAACTCTGGTAAGATCGAACTGAGGGGAGGGGTTGCTGAAGAGAGGTCGAGAACTGTGAAGGGACTGGGGGAAAGAGGGGTGATGCAAGGTTTGAATAGTGTTCAAAATGTGAACCAGTACCAGAATTATAAGTGTTATCGTTGTAATGAGTATGGCCATATTGCAGTACAGTGCCCAACTGAACAGATACCTATGGAATGCAATGTGTTGGATTATTAGTATTGTGGGGTAACTAGTGTTGTGGGTGCTGCTATAGGAGGTCATCAGTTCATGCTCCCTGTCAGTGTAAATGGGAAACCAGCCCAGGCTCTTGCAGATTCAGGCAGTGCTATTACCCTTATTGCACAAACATTTGTGAAGTGCAGCCAATTGGATCAGGGTCTCAGGACTGGTATCACTTGTATCCACGGCGACACTAATTTCTATCCTACCTGTCAGGTGAATCTGAGCTTTAATGGGGTTGAAAGTAGTGTCCAAGTGGGGGTCTTACCAAAGCTCCCACATGAGGTGATATTGGGGAGAGATTACCCAGGTTTTCATAACTTGCTTCAAGTACAGGCGAAATTGACACCCCCTGCTGACCATAGGAAAGTTGGTGAAGTTGAGCCAACAGAGTGTCTGGAGCAATTGTTTCCATTTACAGACTCTGACTTATTTGTAGACAATGTTAAAGTCAGAAAAACTCGGAAGGAGAAAAGGGCTGCAAAGCGTGAATGTAGAGCTCCGGCTACAATTCAGGAAAGTGTACTAGTAGGGGAGAGATCAAAAAGGATTGGAAAAGGGGTGAGTACTCAGTGTAACTCTCAGGAGACAATAGATGAAACAGGTAGTACACACATTACCATGGGAGAACCAGAACAGGCTGTATTACAAGAGTGGAGGGTGCCAGACTCGCAGTTTGGAAGGGAACAGGCAAATGATCCTGCTCTGGTCAATGCCAGGAAAAATGTAGTTGAGGTAAATGGGTACCAATAGAGGGAAAAATCAAAGGGGATGGTGATTGTTTTATTTTCAAGAATGACCTGTTGTACAGGGTAACATGCATTGGGGAGGAGGTGGTAGAACAACTCCTGGTGCCAGTCTGCAATAGGAAAGTGGTGTTACGCCTGGCATATAGTCATCTATTTGGAGCACATTTGGGAATTGAAAAAACCACACAGCATATTCTTAAAAGGTTATTTTGGACAGGTGTGTATAAGGAAGTGGAAAAGTTCTCTAATGGTTGTCCTGACTGCCAAAGGGCCAGTCCCCGCAGTAAGTTCAGAGCTCCCCTAGTGCCGCTTCCCATTATAGATGTACCATTCGAGCGCATTGCTGCAGACCTGGTCGGACCATTGCCACGATCAGCCCCGGGGCCATGAGCATGTGCTGGTGATACTAGATTATGCCACCAGGTATCCAGAAGCGATTCCCCTGAGGAACACTGCATCTAAAACCATTGCTAAAGAGTTGGTGCAGGTGTTCTCTCGTGTCGGTATCCCTAAAGAGATCTTAACTGACCAAGGTACCCAGTTTGTCTCCAATTTAATGAAGGAGCTGTGTGCCCTCTTAAAGATCACCCCAATAAGAACCTCAGTTTATCATCCCCAAACCGATGATTTAGTAGAAAGATTTAATAAAACATTAAAAAGTATGCTCAAGAAGGTTATCGCTAAAGACAGTAAAGCCTGGGATCTACTATTGCCTTATTTAATGTTTGCCATAAGGGAGGTCCCTCAGTCATCCACAGGTTTTTCTCCCTTTGAATTGTTGTATGGGAGACAGCCCTGTGGTATACTGGATATCGCTAAAGAGATCTGGGAGGGACAAACCAATACAGGGAACTCAATAGTCAAACATGTGATAGAGATGGGTAATAGAATCGAGATCACCCCCATAGTTAGAGAGCATTTAGAAAAAGCACAGTCCCGGACTTACAACCAAGCAGCACAGGTCAGAGTTTTTCAGCCCGGGGATAGGGTTATGGTTTTAGTTCCCTCCTCGCAATGTAAATTATTTGCACGGTGGCAAGGTCCTTACGAGGTAATTGAGGCAGTGGGGTCCGTAAATTATAAGGTTAACCAGCCGGACCGAAAAAAGAAAGAGCAGATTTATCATATAAATCTGTTAAAGCCCTGGAAAGATAGGGAGACAGTACATGCTGGAGAGGAGGCAGAGACTGATGAGGTTAAACCCACAACTTCTAGTCAACATCGGCTCAACCTTAGACACAGCCCAATGCCAAGAAGTCAGGGAGATGGTTGAAAGAAATCTCAATATATTTTCAGCATTACCAGGGAGAACAAACATAATTAAATATAATATTGTAACTGAACCCGGGGTTAAAGTAAAGTTCCAACCCTATCGAGTCCCCGAGGCCAAAAGAACAGAGATAAAAACGGAGGTAGAGAAGATGCGCCAATTAGGGGTGCTTGAGGAATCTAGCAGTGATTGAACTAGTCCAATAGTATTGGTGCCAAAGCCCAATGGTACTTGGCGGTTTTGCAGTTATTTCCGTAGTTTGAATGAAGTTTCAAAATTTGACGCTTACCCTATGCCTGGGGTAGATTAATTAATTGAGAAGCTAGGAAAGGTCAAATGCTTGTCTACCCTGGACCTCACCAAGGTTTATTGGCAAATACCCCTAACTGAGAGTGCGAAGGAAAAGACAGCTTGTGTTACTCCATCAGGCTTATACCAGTATAAGGTAATGCCATTTGGGCTGCATGGTGCACCGGCTACTTTCCAGCGCCTCATGGATAAGATCTTGAAACCTCATGCTAATTACACAGCAGCCTATTTAGATGATATAGTGATTTCTAGTGAAACCTGGGAAGGGCATTTACAAAGGGTGGAAGCTGTCTTGGGTAGCCTCAGGATAGCCGGATTAACTGCAAACCCTGAGAAATGTCATGTGGGTCTAACAGAGGCTCATTATTTAGGTTATGTAGTAGGGAATGGTCTAGTAAAGCCCCAACTAAACAAAGTAGAGGCCATTAAGAACTGGCCTAGACCTGTTAATAAGAAGCAGGTTCGAGGTATCGTAGGGTACTATAGGAGGTTCGTTCCAAATTTTGACACGCTAGCTATGCCTCTGACAGAGTTAACCCGCAGTGGGAGTTCAAACATGGTGAGGTGGACAGATCAGGCAGAGGAGGCGTTCAAGACATTCAGTACGTTTACATGACAAAGCGTTTTCAGAAAACTAATGTTTTCGGAAAACTGAATCAGAAAACTGATTTTCTTAAAACGTCACTTTTCTGTGTTTACATGATTAACAATAGAAAGTCTAATTAGAATTCAACTGTATACATGGATTGAAGTTTTCGGAAAATGCAGGATATTTTCTCATGCAAAGTACTGTAGTACCCTAAGTATGAGTTGAACAGACCGGACATTTTTTCTGCGATAGAACGGAGACCAATTCAATAACAAGTGCTTTATCGAAGTATCAGGTCTTAAATTCAAAGATTTCAAACTCTTTTCAGATTCCCCACAATGTGCAGTCAGTCTTTCCAACAGCTCATCCTGTTCTATATTACCAGTTTCTTTTGCAGACATTATTTTAAATTATCACGTAATTTTAAAGCTGGAAAACATGTGCTTCTTAGGTATGGGCTATTAAAAAAATACATACGGACAAATTTTACTTCTTCCCTAACTTATTATTATTATTATTATTATTATTATTATTATTTATTTCTTAGCAGACGCCCTTATCCAGGGTGACTTACAGTCGTAAACAAAAATACATTTCAAGAATCACAGTACAAGTATTAATACAATTAAGAGCAAGATAAATACACTGTTTTCCGAAAACTGACCTAAGGAATATTCCGATACATTTTCCAAAAACTGTGTTTACATGACTTTTGATATCAGAATTAGTTTTCCGAAAACTTAGTTTTCCGAAAAATATCGGAATTCTTATGCTCATGTAAACGCAATGATTGGCAGATATTCTCTGCAAGGACCCAATATTAGTTGTGCCTGACTTTAAACAGCGCTTCATCCTTCAGACTGATGCCTCCGAGGTTGGTATGGGTGCAGTGTTGTTGCAGCAGGTAGACGGGGAAGAGCACCCCGTCTTGTATCTGAGTAGAAAGCTGCTTCCCAGAGAGCGTAATTACGTGATTGTGTAGAAAGAGTGCCTGGCGATAAAGTGCACCATAGAGTCCCTTCGATACTATCTTTTGGGTAGAGAGTTCACCCTCGTTACCAACCACGTACCCCTAAAATGGATGAAAACAAATAAGGAGAAAAACTCCAGAGTTACCAGGTGGTTTTTGTCCTTACAGCCTTATAGGTTCTCAATTGAACATCGCAGTGGGAAGCGGAATGGTAATGCAGATGGTTTGTCACGGGTCCACTGTTTTTCAGACAGTTACGCTCCAACCCATGGGTTTGAGCTGAGGGGAGGGATATGTAATAAAGTCATTCAAGGGCACTATATAAGCTTGAAGATGGAAAGAGCTTTATGCCCTGTGATTTCACTGTACAACCACTAGAGGTCTTGGCCTGACTACAAGGGAGTCAGGAAGAAACTACATTGCCCAGAAGGCCACAGGGTTTGGCTTGATGGCCCAGTTAATTGATTTATTGTTGGCAGCTGGACTTAAATCAGGTCATTACAAGCCCTTTAAAAAGGTAGAGGTTCAACCCGTCTGGGTGAGGTGTATGGAAGAAGGGCACATGTGTGTGGATCTGGAGAGAAAAAAAAAACAAAAGATAACAAAACGCGTTGTTACAGAAATTAAGTTTAATATTTGTTTTTTTTTTGTTACGGGTAAACAGCTAGCTGTCCCGTGGTTAGACAGGGCTTCCTTATAAAAGTTATGTTAGCACTCCTTGCCGGAGTTAGGCTTTTGTTTTGTTTGTTTGTTTGTTTTGTTATTGTGAATTAAAATAAATAAATAAAGAACACCAAGAGCAACTGGGCAACTCGAGTCTCCTACCTGTGGTTTACTACAAGACCTACTACACCTTGGGGTCACGTCATCACAATATATATATATTTGTTTTTTTTGTTACGGGTAAACAGCTGGCTCTTTGAGATAAAATATATATACTATATATATATATATATATATATATATATATAAACTTTTTGTCTGCTACATGCCTGTCCTAAAATATGTAAGTATGTTTGGGTGGTTATATGTTTAACAGAGCTCTAAAGTTGCTACAAAACATAAAAAAAAAACAATTAAATCAGTCATATTTATAGTATAATAATTTTTCAAAATATAATATCAATCTCACAAAACATTGTTCTTTTGATTGTACAATTCACCTAATTTACTTTCAGCACAAAAATAACAAATAAAAACAAATCTGAGAAGCTTTTATTGTATAACAGTTTTGTGACTTGTGTCTGTGGCCCAGCCATTTTCGGATGCAATCTCCCTATTTCGATCCAGCCACCGGCTCCAGATCATATTATACATACAAAAAGCTTTAAAATAAACGTAACACCCTTTAATCTTTCTACATACCCGATTTACATTTTTTGAGGCAGTATTTCCAAGCCGTAACCCCCAATCAATCACTCAATGATTGGTTAGTGCTATGTGTCAGGAAGATATACCTCTTTAAATTATTAATATCATGGGTGGCTTTGGCGATATAGGTGTTGGGCTGGCTTGTCTCAGCGCCGCTCTGCTGCAGTTCCGTAGTAGTTTAGTTTTTTAAATGTTGTAGAGCAGGGATCTCCAACTCTGGTCCTGGAGAGCCCCAATTATGCAGGTTTTCTAGGTGTCTTTCAATAAGCTGATCCCTGGAACCAGCATTACACTTTAGCCATCAACACCAGGCAGAAGGATATCTACATCATCAGAATGGAAGGAAACGCAAATGGATGGAAACACAGATGAATCACATTAGTTTACTGTAAAACTACGTCTTACTTAGTGCTTATTTTGGCGAGAGCTGAGTCTAAAATCAGAATGAAGTTTTAACATCTACTCTCATGTAATGGGAATCATCAGTGGCTAATGACCTGGAACACCTGTTAATCTTGACTAATTAAGCAAATAATTAGTGTGTGGTAGTGTGTGGGAAAACACAAGACAGACACCAAGTTCAATTGTGAAATGCCGGCACAGGCACCCAGATTTATTATGTTGAGCTCGGTTGGCAGGTGTTTTTGTTATAGTTCAGGGCACTCTACCAACAATGGTATTGTGCCACATCTTCATACAACACACACAGATGTGTAATCCAAAAGCAAAATACGTGAAAAGGCAAAAGGAAAAAGGAAAACAAAATACTTTAAGGAAAAACTACAAAATAAAGTGTGTGGGTTTTAACCGTGGCACGTTGCTCCCTCTAGCGATGGGAGCCCCGAGAGCCACTCCGTCTCTCCGAGTCGCTGCTCCAAAGCTTCCGATTCTCAGGATTCTGCCGTGAAGTCACGCTCCACTATACTTCCTGTATGAGCCAGAGAGGATGCAAAACAGTGCCTTTTTATTCATTCATTCACCCCGTGTAGTCCCACCCCCCAGCCAATGACAAAGCGTCAGCTGATTTCTTCACAGCTGACTCCTGTCAACAAGACATTGCCTGACAGCGTGGGAATACATGGAGTGTACGGACCCCCTACAGGCTCCCGCATGCACCTGACAGCCAGTCCAGATCCCTCCCCTCTCACATGGTGCAATTAAGTAACAGAGCTTGTTTGAAACGAAAACCAGAAAACCCTGTAGCTCTCCAGGACCAGGGTTGGAGACCCCTGTTGTAGAGCATACTTGGCGGAGCGATTAATCAAAGCGATATTATTATTATTATAATTTATTTCTTAGTAGACGCCCTTATCCAAGGCGACTTACAGTCATAAACAAAAATACATTTCAAGAATCACAGTACAAGTATTAATACAATTAAGAGCACGATAAAACACAATGACTTTGGTTCTAGCAAGTACAAGTATATGACAAAATACGATTCAATAATGGCGCAGATAACAGTGTCAGTGATAGTTACATCAGGATATAATTAAATACAAAATACTACAAATTAAATGACACTTGACAGATTACAGTACTCTGAAGTACAGGATTAAATGCAGTAAAATAGGGGGCAGATAAGAGCAAGTAAAGCACATTTAAGGAAGAGTGATAAGTGTCCAGAGGGAAAAAAGAGGAGTTCTACAGGTGCTGTCTGAAGAGGTGAGTCTTGAAGAGGCACCGGAAGATGGTCAGGGACTGGGCAGTCCTGACATCTGTCGGAAGGTCATTCCACCACTGCAGGGCAGGGGGGGAAAAGGAGCGGGCTCTGGAGGCAGGGGAGCGTAGAGGAGGTAGAGCCAGTCTTCTAGTGCAGGCGGAGCGGAGAGGTCGAGTGGGGGTGTAGGGAGAGATGAGGGTCTGGAGGTAGCTGGGTGCAGTCTAGTCAAAGCAGCTGTAGGCTAGTACAAGAGTCTAGAAGTACCAGGGCCTGGACCAGGAGCTGGGTGGCGTAGTTGGTGAGGAAGGGTCGGATTCTTCGTATGTTGCTCAGGAACAATCGGCAAGTGCGTGCCAGAGTGGAGATGTGCTGGGAATAAGAGAGGCAGGGGTCCAGGGTGACTCCGAGGTTCTTAGCTGAGGAGGAGGGAGAGTATGGTAGATTCTAGAAGAATGGAGATAGAGAGATCAGAGAAGGGGTAGGAGGAGGAGGAGGAGGGAAAGAAAAGGAGGTCAGATTTAGAGAGGTTGAGTTTGAGGTGATGCGAGTGCATCCAGGAGGAGATAGCAGACAGACAGGTAGAGATACGGGAGGGGATGGTGGAGTCAGAGATGGGGAAGGAAAGGAAAATCTGAGCATCATCAGCATAGAAATGGTATGAGAAACCATAGCATGCGATGAGGGGGCCCAGGGAGCGGGTGTAGAGAGAAAACAGGAGAGGAACCAAGACTGACCCTTGGAGGACTCCTGTTGAGAGAGGGCGAGGTGTGGAGGTTGCTCCACCCTACGTTACCTGGTAAGTGCGGTTGGAGAGGTAGGAGGAGAACCAGGCCAGAGCAAAGGCAGCAGAGAGGTCGAGGAGAATTAGGACAGAGGAGAGAGAGGCAGCTCGGGCAGAGATTAGAGAGTAGAGACAGACAAGAGGGTGGTTTCAGTGGAGTGAGCAGAGCGGAAGCCAGATTGGAGAGGGTCGAGCAGAGAGTGGTTGGACAGGAAAGCAGAGAGTTGGTGGTGTACAGCTGGCTCGAGGGTTTTGGAGAGGAAGGGTAGGAGGGAGATAGGACGGTAGCTCTGGAGGGAGGTGACCAGAAAGGAGAGAGGTGTTGAGAAGGGAGGAGATGAAGGGAAGTAGAGCAGGAGCAGCAGCTTGAATGAGGTGAGTGGGGAGGGGGCCCAGGGCACACGTGGTGGGTTTGTGACCCTGGAGCAGGGAGGAGAGGTCAGAGTCTGAGAGGGGAGAGAAGGTGGAGAAGGAGGGTGAGTTAGTAGGGGATGCAGTGGGTGTAGGGGTTGGAGCGGGAGGGGGTGGGGGGGAGAGAGAGGTGTTAAATAGTTTGCGGATATCTGAGATTTTAGAAGAGAAGAAAGAGGCAAAGTCATCAGAGGAGATAGAGGAGGGAGGAGGATGGGGGAGGGTTAAGGAGGGAGGAGAAGGTAGAGAATAGTTTACGTGGGTTGTTAGTGGGGGCTTTGATGATAGATTGGAAATAAAAACATTTGGCAGAGGAGAGAGTAGAGGAGAAGGAGGAGAGGAGAGAGCGGTAGAGGTCTATGGCAGCAGGGAGTTTGGTTCTCTTCCATTTCTTTTCAGCAGATCACAGTGTGGTTCTTGCTGAGCCGAGCACAGAGGAGAGCCAGGTTTGGGGAGGGGAGGGGCGAGCAGGTCGGGAGGTGAGGGGACAGAGGGAGTCGAGGGAGGAGGTGACGGAGGAGAAGAGGGTGGAGGTAGCAGAGTCTACAGAGAGTTGTGAGAAGGAGTCGATAGGAGGGAGGTGAGAGAGAGCAGTGGAGGCAAGGACAGGGGGAGAGAGAGCGGAGGTTATGACGAGAGATAACAGTGGGGGTAGGAGGAGCAGGGAGAGAGGGGATAGACAGAGAAAAAGAGATGAAAGTCATCAGAGAGGTCCAGGGGGGTGACTTAGAGGGTGGAGGGGCAGCAGGCCCTGGAGAAGGTGAGGTCCAGTTGACGGCCAGCTTTGTGGGTAGGGGGGATGGAGAGAGACAGAAGTCAAAGGAGTGAAGGAGAGGGAGGAATTTGGCAGAGTGGCTGGGGTTGGAGAGATGGATATTGAAATCACCTAACAGGACAGTTGGGGTAGACAGAGAGGGGAGTGCGGAGAGTAGATAGTCGAGTTAATCGAGAAAGTGAGCGAGAGGTCCAGGGGGACGGTACAGTACAATTAGCAGGAGTTGACAGGGAGAGGTTAGTTGGACAGCATGAAATTCAAAGGTGTTAACAGACAGTGAGGAGAGGTCAGATGGGACAGAAAAGAGTAAGGAGGGAGAGAGGAGAAGACCAGTCCCACCTCCCCGTCCAGTGAGACGCGGGGTATGAGACAGGACGTAGAGAGAGGACAGGGCGGCAGGAGTTACAGTGTTATCAGGGGACAGCCAGGTTTCAGATATACATTGAATATATAAATTATAATACTTAAGTAATAAGTATAAATGGCACACAAAATCGAGGAGGAAAAAAGTAACAATTGTGCAATTGTGTCTTTGTAACCTCCAAATAAATCTTAGTAAAAATAATATAGACTGTATAGTGTTGCACTTAATAGACACATTCATTTACTTTACCATAAGCATTTCATGATCACATTTTAATATGTTGTAAACAAAATGTTACCCAGCACGGACTGCTCAGCAGGTGCCTCCCACTTTTGACAGGTGATTTACAGTGAGAGAGGCACTTATTTTAGAGGCACTTATTGAACAATCAAGCCAGCGATTTGCTATTTTAACTAAAAGATGCTCTGTAAGAAACAGAAACAACATTATCACCAGGGTCCTGCCGTCTCCACACGTGTTACATACCATCTTTACAACAACCATCCTGTTCTTAATTTCTATCATCCTTCTTTCAAACAATACTATTTACATATTGTTATCACAGATTATATGACTTGTCCAAACCCTTTTCCATTCCCCATCGCCAGTGAAGTCACATGTCAAGTTACACTGAGGGACCACTGCTACTACAAACAACATGTGCCTACTGAAGTCTAAAGCCACATTGCATTTCCTCACATCAGACAATGCTTCCACCCAGTTCAAAGCCACTTATTCAGCACTGCAACCAGCAGTTTGGCTGTTCAGTCAGAACAACCTCAAATTTGTTTGTCCACCTCAGGCTAAGTGTTTATTACTAATATTTGTGTTGATAGTGAAGTCTTAAATAAACAATGTTTTTGAATGAAGACAGTGTGTCTTAGTAGTGATGTCACAATGCAAATGTATAGGATCTAGGATGATGAGACTGTTTGTGATGCAAAATGCTAGGATGGGCTCCAAAAGACAAAGTGATATGGCATTATATTAAAGGGTAACTTGTGTCGTTTTAGAAGTCGCTAATAAAGTCACTTACCACTTTATACCATAGTAATATCCGATGCAGTTTGTTTTCTCGCATGCTTTGAGCCCCAGCATGCGTGAAAACAAACAAACTGCACAGGATATTACTATGGACATGGATATTGAGTGGTAAGTGCCTTTATCAGCAACATTTCTAACTGAATCACGTTACCCTTTATTAGAACATTACAACACTATGTAACACAAAGATCGGTAATCCTTCATTCCATATATGGGGGTGGTGGAAACATACATTGTCCATATTCAAAGGTTGATTTGCAAATACAGATATTACTATGTTATATAACATTGTAAGCAGTATCTTCAACGTTTCAGAGGAATCATCCTGACATCTACACTGGCAAGCCTGATGGTGATCGGCCCCGGTCTTCCTCCTCACATGCTCTGCTCTCCAGCATTCCCACTGCTACTTCAAAGAAGTACAGTTCTACCACTCTCATCAGCTGAGAGACACCAATGCCTTGGCAGACTATGTAGCTGACATCATTAATTCACTGTCCCATGTTGATCAGCCCAGCTTCCGCATATTCGTTGAGGCACTGGATCCAAGCTACAACATTTCCTGCCGCAAAATCCTGTCAAGAGTGTGTCTTCCTGCCAAGCACAGCAGTTTCCAGTCACCTTGTCACCCTGCTACGCTCTGCACCCATCGTGTGTGTCACACTGGATATGTGTTCATCACGCCAGATGAAATCTTTACTGGGCATCACAGGCCATTTCATCCTTGACATCTATGACGTCCTGCTGGCCTCCAAGAGGTTTAACAGGCATCACACAGGGGACAACATCAGTGTTGCATTTGAAGAGACTACAAACCGATTTGGGATTAAAGGGAAACTCATCAATGTTATCACTGACAATGCCAGTAATATGAAAAAGCTTTTTGACTGCTTGGATTTCAGGAGATGGGTCGGTGTGATAGTGACACTGACAGTGGGGATGAGAATACTGTGTTGGAGAGGATTGACGTGAAGGATGCTTTGCCAATGTCACACAGCATGTTGTAAATGGCGGCCTGTCCAAGTGCCCAGCATCCCGGAAAGCACTTGACAAAGCTGGTTCTCTTGTGTCCCACACCCACAAAATCAACCATTGCAGCTGACATTCTGGATGGAGAAAGAAAGTTTCAGCCTGCAACTGCTGTACGCTGAAACTGGTCGCGATCCATTTTGAGGGCTGACCAAGATAAACTCAACCAGGATCAATGCACCAGTACAGCTGACCCCAACAGACATCCGATGCCTCAATGAACTTGTGGCTATTCTGGAACCGTTTGAGGATGCCACTCTCCTCACCCAGGGCTCCAACATTGTTTCTGCCAGCTATGCCATTCCCAGCATCACTGGACCTTCCTGAGCAACTGTAATGCAAAGTACAATTCCCAGCTGGTGACTATATTTGTAAATCAAGGTTAATATTGAAATATATTTAAAATTTCAATGGACAATGGTTGAAATATTTAAATATTTACAATCAATTTAAATATATTTAAAAAAAAATTAAATATTCCAAGTCACATGTACATTTATTTGAAGTATTGAAATATATTTAACTACTTATTGTTATATTTATTCACAGGTCTGCCTCATACTCTGGTAAAATCATTTTAACAGTACAAGATAACTTGTTAAATAATAATAAGAGTATTTTCCCCTACAACGTGGTAATATTTACATTATGTGAATGTATACAAACCCGCTATTTCACAGTAATCTGCAGCACTGAAAAACTAAAAATGATTCAAACAGCTAAGTTGTATTACTGTGGTGCCACAAAAGATTCAGCCAGGTACACTAAGTTGTAATATCTATAGTTTTATACTATATTATTTTATAGTTCAATTTGTTAAAAAATACTAGGTGGTGGTACAGAGCTACAACAGGCTGTGGTGCATTTAATATTGCAAATAACAGAACATACCCACTAAACTTATACTTGCTTTTATTGAAAAATAAATGGTAACATGCAAACATAAGAGGTTTGTGTGTTACATGCTCTCAGACCAGGACTTAACTAACTAACTCTGGACATGCAAGTTCCAGCATGTTGTTTGCAATAGTACAACTACGCAATGAAAGGAGCAGTCACCAATTCCACATACAATTCCGGTCCATGAAAGACCTTAGTGAGGTAGGCTGTCAGGAACTAGAGAGTGTGGTAAGGCAATTAAAAAAACAGAATGCTTGATTATACAGTGTGACACTGGTGAGAACACATACAGAAGACATTAAGGATTGGAGAGCAACCAGACTAATCCCAGGGCTTAAGTGTAACAGGTGTGAAAATGTATTTCAATTATTTTTCTTTATTTATGTTCTTGAGTATTTATAAGGTACTTGTTTGCACATGTATATTATTTTCACTATTTACAATTTGGTATTTTTATGTGCTGCACTGTCACTTTAAAATTGCACATTGCGGCCATGTGATAAAGAGAGAAAGTATCGATGCTGCAAATCTCCCTCCCGATTAGAAAGGGCGCTGTGTAAGGGGGAAGGTAAGCTGCCTCCTAGATCTGCCACCTCGATGGTAGGTGGAAACCGGAAGGTGACCATATTAGGAGGGGCGCGTAGCTGCAAGTACTCAGGACGATTCCATTGCAGTCAGCTGCGGGGCAGCCCTCTATTGGAGAAATCATGGCGACGCGTGGGCTGCAGGGAGGAGTTTGCTGGGTACAAAGGGGAAGCAGCTATGTCAAAACCTCCCCTTGCGCTGATAATGAAAGGCAAACGGCCGGAGCCTGTATTGTTTTTATGATTTTGGTTTACGTGTGTTTTGTGTTGCAGAGGAGGAGTGAGCCGCGGACCGGCGGTTTATAAAGAGCACGTCCTTGCACTGCACAGCACAGCACAGCACAGCACCGCACCACTCACGGCACCACGCTTCTCTGGAGCGAGAGCACTGCGCGCACAGAGAACGCGGGGACGGACAAAGTCCCGTTGTTGTTTATTTTTAGAAAAGCTGCCGTGTACCCCCCAATACCATCGCTGGTAAAGGGGTGGACTTATTTTGTGTTCTTTGTTATTATTTTTATTATTATTAAAGTCCACAGACTGTTTTTGTGAGAAAAGGATTGTGTGGACTGGATTTATTTACTGCACCACTGCACCTGATCACACTTGGTGTCAAGAAGAGGGATTATAAATGGACCCAACCGCATTGGCAGCGCTGTTGGAGGCGCAGGAGCGGAGGCATCAGGAATCATTGACGGCCATGATGGAAAGGATGCATGGCTTGTTCCTGGAGGCCAATCGGGGGAGGGAACCGGTGGTTCAACCAGCAGTACCCCTACCAAGGGTAAGGGTAGTGAAGATGTCGCTGGAGGATGACCCTGAGGCTTACTTAGTTGCCTTTGAAAGGCAGGCAACAGCAGCTCAGTGGCCTCGGGAGTGGTGGGCTACCCAGTTGGGCCCCAATTTGATCGGAGAGGCCCAGGCAGCCTACCAAGCCTTGACACATGAGCAAGCCCTGGTGTACGACCAGGTGAAGCAGGCCATTCTCCAGCGGCTGGACATCACAGAGGAGACACACCGCCGCCGGTTCCGGGAGTACCAGCGCCCCCCAGGACTGCGACCCCGCGTGGTGGCCCAGCAACTTGTGGATCATGTGACCCGGTGGCTCTGCCCCGGCACCAACGATGCAGAAAAAATCACCGAGCTGATTGCCGTAGAGCAGTTCGTGAAGGTGCTGGGGCCGGACACCCAGAACTGGGTCACCAGGCATCGACCCACCACGCTAGAGGCAGCAGTCCGATTGGCTGAGGGGTATGAGGATGCCTTGGCATCAGCTCCCGTGGTCGTTACCCCCGCTCCTCCCTCCAACCGACCCCGGACAGGACCGACTCCGAGGACAGGACCCCCACAGCACTTCACCCCCTCCCCCCACGGGGCTACTTCTCATCGACACCCCACGGGCGGCCTTCCTCCACCCCAATGGAGGGCGAGGTCGACCCCCAGCGGGGTGAGAACAGAGAACCCCTCCCCACTGCCGAACCGGCAGCGGGACATACAAGCTCCGTGGGCGCCCTTTCACCCCACGTGTTACCGGTGCCATGAGGTCGGCCACCTTGCGCGGAATTGTCCGGCGGCGATGGAATGTGGTGCGGCCTCCCATTACCTACCAACAGCACCAGGTAAGTCCAGGGGTAATGATTGGGAGGGGCCTTGCATTGTTGATGTACGGGTTGGTGATGTGAGTACCCACGCGTTAGTGGACTCAGGATGTGGGCAGACTTTAATTGAAGAAGCTCTGTTGGCGGGGGTACCTTGGTGGTCACGCGGGGTCGTGGTCATTTCCTGTATTCACGGGGATAACAAGGACTACCCCCTCACTAAATTAGATGTGACGATTGGATGTCATACCCGCCGCGTAATCGTGGCAGTGGCTGCAAAGTTGCCATATCCAGTTATTTTAGGTCGAGACTGGCCATATTTTGAAACAATGATTAATAAAACGGTAATGCCAGTCTCCGGTAAGACCATGGGAGCAGCGGGGGAAACTATTGGGAAAATATTCCCGCTGCAAGCTGATTTGTTCTATTCCCGATTTCGCCCGAAAAAAACAAAAAAAGAGCGAAGGGTTGAAAAATGGGAAGGAATGTCAATAAGACAAGGCTGGGGTTTGGTGGGGGAAACTTCAGAGTCTGTTAAATGTAAGGGAAAGGGGATTGGGACTCAGTGTGACCTGCGGGGGCAGGTTACTGGGGCCCCCAGTGCTGAAGCTACTGTAGCTCCGCTCGATATCCCGAAGTTCTGGGACCGAGATGTGGACCTAGCGTTGGAACAAAAGAATGATCCTTCGCTGGCACACATCTGGGGGCAGGTTCGGTCTATCGAGGGGAAGGATGTAGAGGATAACCGGCCGCTTACATATCCTCACCACATTATTGTCGGGCATTTGCTGTATATGGTATCCCAAGCCACGAGCACAAGCCAGATTGTAACACAATTACTCGTTCCTCAGTCTTTTCGACGTGAGATCATGCGGTTGGCTCACGATGTCCCATGTTCAGGCCATTTAGGTAGCGATAAGACTCGGGAACGAATATTGGCTCGATTTTATTGGATGGGAGTCTATAGTGAGGTGACGCGATATGTAGCGGGGTGTCCGGAATGCCAGCAAGTAGCGCCGGGGCGGGTTCGCCCGGCCCCGCTGGTCCCACTGCCCCTGATCTCAGTTCCCTTTGAACGCATTGCTATGGATATAGTGGGTCCCTTGAGCCAGTCTGACTCTGGATACACGCACATTTTGGTAGTGGTGGACTACGCGACCAGATATCCAGAGGCAGTACCATTGAGATCCACTAGTGCCGCAGCAGTTGCTCGAGAGTTAGTACAGATTATAACGAGAGTAGGGATTCCAAAAGAAATCCTCACTGATCACGGAACGAACTTCATGTCACAGTGTTTGAAAGAATTGTATAAATTGTTGCAAATTAAGTCCATTCGAACCTCTGTTTATCACCCGCAGACGGATGGTTTGGTGGAACGTTTTAATCAGACTTTAAAACAGATGCTGAAGCGGTTTGTCACCCAAGAGCAGAAACATTGGGCTAAACTCCTCCCCTACCTGATGTTTGCAGTGAGAGAGGTGCCTCAGAGTTCGACCGGGTTCTCTCCCTTTGAGCTGCTGTATGGGAGGCAACCACGGGGCATTCTGGATCTTGTGAAAGAAGGGTGGGAGGAGCAAACAAAAACTTCCAAAAACATAGTCAAATACGTAATCCTGTTAAGAGACCGCCTGGAATTGGTTGGTCGTTTGGCACAAGAAAACCTAAAACTAGCTCAGCATCGCCAAGAGCAGCAGTACAACAAACAAGCAAGAATTCGGACTTTTCGGCCAGGTGATAAAGTACTGCTGCTACTTCCTTCATCAGAGTCTAAGTTGTATGCTAAATGGCAGGGGCCATATGAGGTGATACGGGGAATTGGTAATGTGAATTATGAAATTAGACAACCCAATCGCCGAAATAAGAAATTTATCACATTAACTTGCTAAAACCCTGGAATGAAAGGGAGGCCCTGTTTATAGCTGGTGACAGTTTAGAAGAGGATTTTGGTCCCACTGTCAATCCATTAGCTGCAACTAACATTCTGATGGGAGAACAGTTACTTCCGGATCAGAAACGTGAGCTCTTCCAGTTGGTGGAAAGGTTTAGTGATGTTTTTTCTGATTTGCCCGGCAGGACTAATGTTATTTCTCATGCTATTATTACTCCGCCAGGTGTCAGGGTCCGAGAGAGACCGTACCGGATCCCGGAGAGTCGCAGGGGTCCCGTTCACGAGGAGGTGGAGGATATGCTCAGGCTTGGAGTCATTGAGCCTTCCCGGAGCGAGTGGTGCAGTCCTATCGTGATGGTGGGCAAAAAGGACGGCTCCACTCGGTTCTGTGTGGATTTCCGGAAGGTCAATGCCATCTCTAAGTTTGATGCGTATCCAATGCCCCGAGTGGACGAGCTCCTCGACCGACTGGGTAAGGCGCGGTTAATTTCGACTTTGGATCTGACGAAGGGGTACTGGCAGATTCCACTCACTCAGAGCTCAAAAGAGAAAACTGCTTTCTCTACCCCAGATGGCTTGTTCCATTTCCGGACCATGCCCTTCGGGTTGCATGGAGCTCCCGCCACCTTTCAGAAACTGATGGACCAGGTCTTAGCTCCTCATCATCAGTACGCAGCCGCATACATCGATGATGTAGTGATTTTTAGCTCCACCTGGAAGGAGCATATTATTAGGCTTTCAGCCGTCCTACAGTCTCTAAGGGGGGCTGGGCTAACAGCCAAGCTGGGCAAGTGTGCATTTGGCAAACAGGAGACCCAGTATCTTGGCTATATTATGGGTAATGGCCGGGTAAAGCCTATCGCCTCCAAAGTCCAGGCGCTGGTGGAGACGGCAATCCCGAGAACCAAGTCACAGGTGAGATCACTACTGGGGTTAGCCGGCTATTATCGCCGTTTTATCCCCGAGTATGCCACCATAGTCAACCCCCTGGTCGATCTCACCCGAAAGGCTGCTCCAAAATTAGTTAAATGGACAGGGCAGTGTCAGGAAGCATTTGATATGATTAAGAAGCGACTCTGTCAAGCTCCCGCTCTGATTTCACCAGATTTCAGCAAAGAGTTCATCCTTCAGACTGATGCCTCCCACATTGGTCTGGGGGCGGTCCTGTCCCAACAAGTTGACGGAGTGGAACACCCTATCATTTATTTGAGCAAAAAAATGGCTCCTAGGGAAATTAACTACTCCGTCATTGAGAAGGAATGTTTAGCCATCAAATGGGCTACTCATGCTCTTCGCTATTACTTGTTGGGGCGTTCTTTCTCGCTTGTCACTGATCATGCTCCTTTAAGGTGGTTACACACGATGAAGGACAATAACGCTCGGATAACTCGGTGGTATCTGGCGCTGCAACCCTTCCACTATACAGTGAAACATCGTGCGGGTAAGGAGCATCAAAATGCAGATTTTTTTTCAAGGGAGGGGGGACCATTGGGGAATGTAGTGTTGGCCGAGTGTTCCTTCGGCATCACTCTGAGGGGTGAGATATGTGATAAAGAGAGAAAGTATCGATGCTGCAAATCTCCCTCCCGATTAGAAAGGGCGCTGTGTAAGGGGGAAGGTAAGCTGCCTCCTAGATCTGCCACCTCGATGGTAGGTGGAAACCGGAAGGTGACCATATTAGGAGGGGCGCGTAGCTGCAAGTACTCAGGACGATTCCATTGCAGTCAGCTGCGGGGCAGCCCTCTATTGGAGAAATCATGGCGACGCGTGGGCTGCAGGGAGGAGTTTGCTGGGTACAAAGGGGAAGCAGCTATGTCAAAACCTCCCCTTGCGCTGATAATGAAAGGCAAACGGCCGGAGCCTGTATTGTTTTTATGATTTTGGTTTACGTGTGTTTTGTGTTGCAGAGGAGGAGTGAGCCGCGGACCGGCGGTTTATAAAGAGCACGTCCTTGCACTGCACAGCACAGCACAGCACAGCACCGCACCACTCACGGCACCACGCTTCTCTGGAGCGAGAGCACTGCGCGCACAGAGAACGCGGGGACGGACAAAGTCCCGTTGTTGTTTATTTTTAGAAAAGCTGCCGTGTACCCCCCAATACCATCGCTGGTAAAGGGGTGGACTTATTTTGTGTTCTTTGTTATTATTTTTATTATTATTAAAGTCCACAGACTGTTTTTGTGAGAAAAGGATTGTGTGGACTGGATTTATTTACTGCACCACTGCACCTGATCACAGGCCAACATAACAAAGCAGCTAAAACAGGTCATTATCTTCAGGGCAGCTCTGCCAATGGGCTTCTATTCAGGAACAAGAAGTCAGGGTGTTTAAACCTTCTTGTTGTGGAAGCTAGAGTGAGTGACCCTTCTGTAATGTGCTCGGGGTGGGGTAAAATACATAAATAAATAAAATAATGTGCTACCGCTTTTCTGACCTCTCATGTCAGCAGTTATGTTTGTTTAATATACCCTGATTATTTTGAGTTACTTTAAAAGAGATAAGAATTATTAATAAAATAATTTTAAAAACCTGAAAGAAATGTCAGCTGACTAAGGCAGAATGGACAGGTGATATTTTAATTGTATATTTAACGAGAAATCATCTAATGCCCGTGTGTGTTCCCTTTGTTATGTACTGTATTTTAAAACTGTGTTGATTTTTCTATGTACCGCATTTCTAGCAGTTGTGACCAAATGTTTACTTTTTGTAATGTTAGGAAGTTAATTTACTCTTTGGTTCATATATTTAGTCCTTATTTAGGCCACTTTATTTTGTACTTCACTGATCTTCAGCCATTGCTGTATAATTTATTGTAGTAAATTGTATCTGGGTCATTGTAATGAAATGGCAATGTATAGCATGTGAAGGGATATCTAGAACATAAGAACATAAGAAAGTTTACAAACGAGAGGAGGCCATTCAGCCCATCTTGCTTGTTTGGCTGTCTGCATACGACATGCCTTTTAAACCCGGGATAATTCTGGTTGCTCTTCTTTGCACTCTTTCTAGAGCAGCAATATCCTTTTTGTAACGAGGTGACCAGAACTGAACACAATATTCTAGGTGAGATCTTACTAAAGCATTGCAAAGTTTTAACATTACTTCCCTTGATTTAAATTCAACACTTCTCACAATATATCCTTGTTGGCCTTTTTTATAGCTTCCCCACATTGTCTAGAGGAAGACATTTCTGTCAACATAAACTCCAAGGTCTTTTTCATAGATTCCTTCTGCAATTTCATTATCTCCCATATGATATTTATAATGCACATTTTTATTGCCTGCGTGCAGTACTTTACACTTTTCTCTATTAAATGTCATTTGCCATGTGTCTGCCCAATTCTGAATGCTGTCTAGATCACTTTGAATGACCTTTGTTGCTGCAACAGTGTTTGCCATGCCTCCTATTTTTGTGTCATCTGCAAATTTAACGAGTTTTCTTACTATACCAGAATCTAAATCATTAATGTAGATTAGGAATAGCAGAGGACCTAATACTGATCCCTGTGGTACACCACTGGTTACCTCGCTCCATTTTGAGGTTTCTCCTCTAATCAGTACTTTCTGTTTTCTACATGTTAACCACTCCCTAATCCATGTTCATGTATTTCCTTGAATCCCTACTGCATTCAGTTTGAGAATTAATCTTTTATGCGGGACTTTGTCAAAAGCTTTCTGGAAATCTAAATAAACCATGTCGTATGCTTATTATCCATTTCCAATGTTGCATCCTCAAAAAAGTCAAGTAGGTTAGTTAGACACGATCTCCCTTTCCTAAAACCATGCTGACTGTCTCCCAGGATATTGTTACCATATAGGTAATTTTCCATTTTAGATCTTATTATAGTTTCCATAAGTTTACATATAATAGAAGTCAGGCTTATTGGTCTGTAGTCACCTGGTTCGGTTTTGTCTCCCTTTTTGTGGATCGGTATTACGTTTGCAATTTTCCAGTCTGTCGGTACAACCCCTGTGTCAAGAGACTGTTGCATGATCTTGGTTAGCGGTTTGTAAATAACTTCTTTCATTTCTTTGAGTACTATTGGGAGGATCTCATCCGGCCCAGGGGATTTGTTTATTTTAAGAGCTCCTAATCCCTTTAACACTTCTGCCTCTGTTATGCTAATGTTTTTTTTAAAAAAATTGGATAGGAACAGGTCGACATGTGGGGCATGTTGTCCGTGTCCTCCTTTGTAAAAACTTGTGAAAAGTAATCATTTAATATATTTGCTATTTTTTTCTTCATCTATGATTTTGCCATTTGTGTCTCTTAGTATAGTACTATATCGCATTGTACAATTTGTGAAGGAATATCTGGGATATCTGTATTACTATATCGCATTGTACAATTTGTGAAGGAATATCTGGGATATCTGTATTACTATATCGCATTGTACAATTTGTGAAGGAATATCTGGGATATCTGTAGTACTATATCGCATTGTACAATTTGTGAAGGAATATCTGACTAGAACTGTGTAAGCAATGAGACCCGACAGGGTGGGGCGGTAAGGTACCTAAGTTCCAACTTCCAAACTATAGGGAAGCTCTGGGGTTTTTATTTTCACTTTGACAATGTTTGATCTAATATCATATTGACAGTTGACTCATGGTGATATTCAGAGTGGAATCTTATTTTCAAAAATGTTTTTTGTGAATAAATGATCTTATTGTCTTGTCAGCCCTTTTATACTATTAAACTATTACTATTACAGGTGATGAAATGTGTTAAACATCCTACCTTTTGACTGTGTGCAATAAATGAAGCCCACTGCATCACCCATAAGCTTCCCCACCTTTTCACAGATAATCGTTTTTTTTGTTTTGTTTAGAAGCTGGTTGTAGAAACAAGAATTTCCTTCTGAAGTACTTATTAAGTATGCTAAATAGTAATCCAGGTAGGCAAACCCTTTAAGTTTCACAGAATAGTTGTATTTCCAAATTCCCCTTTAACATGTTATAGGTTGATGGGCATCTCTTGAAAATGAAAGGAACCTGTTAAAAACGTTTTATTTGCATGATGAAATTTCCTGCCTATTCCATTTTTTGGTACCAATTAATGAACATGAGAAAGCATCTTCTGACAATCTAAATTTTGTTTGCAAATAATAATAAATAGGGGCGGGACACTCCGCCACAGATTGGTACTGAAAAACTGCATAGACAAGGCAGGAAATGTCATCATACAATTAACACATTTTTAACAGGTTCCTTTCTGTTTTAAGTGATACCTGTCGGCTTAAAACAT